>NC_086451.1:9799433-10546848 GCF_028390025.1 Pseudophryne corroboree
TACCTCTGCACACATTCCTCAGGGTGTACCAGTGTTATATTACTGTCTCTGTCTGTCCTGTCACTAATAGTGATGTGTGGCGTACAGCCGGAGTACCTCCGCACACATTCCTCAGGATGTACCAGTGTTATATTACTGGCTGGTTGTCCTGTCACTAATAGTGATGTGTGGCGTACAGCCGGAGTATCTCCGCACACATTCCTCAGGGTGTACCAGTGTTATATTACTGGCTGTCCTGTCACTAATAGTGATGTGTGGCGTACAGCCGGAGTATCTCCGCACACATTCCTCAGGGTGTACCAGTGTTATATTACTGGCTGGTTGTCCTGTCACTAATAGTGATGTGTGGCGTACAGCCGGAGTACCTCTGCACACATTCCTCAGGGTGTACTAGTGTTATATTACTGTCTGTCCTGTCACTAATAGTGATGTGTGGCGTACAGCCGGAGTATCTCCGCACACATTCCTCAGGGTGTACCAGTGTTATATTACTGGCTGTCCTGTCACTAATAGTGATGTGTGGCGTACAGCCGGAGTATCTCCGCACCCATTCCTCAGGGTGTACCAGTGTTATATTACTGTCTGTCCTGTCACTAATAGTGATGTGTGTTGTACAGCCGGAGTACCTCTGCACACATTCCTCAGGGTGTACCAGTGTTATATTACGGTCTGTCCTGTCACTAATAGTGATGTGTGGCGTACAGCCGGAGTATCTCCGCACACATTCCTAGTGAACAGATAGATTGCACAGCACACAGGTATCTGTTCAGTCAGCCAGGTGGCGGCCTCTGCGGTGCGTACACCAATGTGTAAGGTCAGTGGGCGTTCAGTATTGCGCTGGGATGACATCTTACTCTGTACTCACTGTTACACACTGTCTTTATCGCCAGGTAGCTCCAATACACACACCGGCCGGATCATGTATAATTAATGATATCTTCAACTTGTGCTAAAGAGTTCCGGTGCTGACCCTGTAGCGCCCATGTGTATTGTGTTTTATCTTCCAGCTCCACGCGTTCCGAGCGATCCAGTGCCTGGATACATACCGGTGTGGCCGGGGGGCGGTGAGTACAGACCCACACTCAGGAATAGAAATCTAATGCAGCACCAGTGTCATTAAAGGATACAGCAGTCTACAATGTACACAGGAGGGGGGGGACGGAGGCTAGCCTGCCCTGTACGCAGGAGGGGAGGGACGGAGGCTATCCTGCCCTGTACGCAGGAGGGGAGGGACGGAGGCTAGCCTGCCTTGTACGCAGGAGGGGGGGGACGGAGGCTAGCCTGCCCGGTACGCAGGAGGGGGGGACGGAGGCTAGCCTGCCCTGTACGCAGGAGGGGGGGGACGGAGGCTAGCCTGCCCTGTACGCAGGAGGGGGGGACGGAGGCTAGCCTGCCCTGTACGCAGGAGGGGGGGGACGGAGGCTAGCCTGCCCTGTACGCAGGAGGGGGGGACGGAGGCTAGCCTGCCCTGTACGCAGGAGGGGGGGGACGGAGGCTAGCCTGCCCTTTACGCAGGAGGGGGGGACGGAGGCTAGCCTGCCCTGTACGCAGGAGGGGGGGGACGGAGGCTAGCCTGCCCTGTACGCAGGAGGGGGGGGACGGAGGCTAGCCTACCCTGTACGCAGGAGGGGGGGACGGAGGCTAGCCTGCCCTGTACGCAGGAGGGGGGGACGGAGGCTAGCCTGCCCTGTACGCAGGAGGGGGGGAGGGCGGAGGCTAGCCTGCCCTGTACGCAGGAGGGGGGGACGGAGGCTAGCCTGCCCTGTACGCAGGAGGGAGGATAGAGGCTAGCCTGCCCGGTACGCAGGAGGGAGGATAGAGGCTAGCTTGCCCGGTACGCAGGAGGGAGGATAGAGGCTAGCTTGCCCGGTACGCAGGAGGGAGGATAGAGGCTAGCCTGCCCGGTACGCAGGAGGGAGGATAGAGGATAGCCTGCCCGGTACGCAGGAGGGAGGATAGAGGCTAGCCTGCAATGTACGCAGGAGGGAGGATAGAGGCTAGCCTTCCCTGTGTGACACACATATTTATATACTGCCAGAAGGCTGCGGTGACCATGTCCATTAAATACAGATGAGAAAGAGATAGAAGTCTCTGTCCTAAAGATAGGGCTCCATTATGGCATTCACAGCTCATTCAGCAATGTTCAGCGCTGACACTTTCTACAGATTCTCTTATCATTGATTTGCGCAGGCCTTCGGGTGCGAGCAGCTGCATTCTGGGAAACTCGTCTGGAGTTATCGCCATGGAAGGTCCACTTCGAAGAAAGACATTACTCAAAGAAGGGAAGAAGCCCACGGTAAGATCACAAAGACAGCCTGGTGCATACAGATGTGTTACTACAGTACAGCCACAAGGGGGCGAACCAGTTCCATTGTAAACCCCAGCCTGATGCATACAGATGTGTCACTACAGTACAGCCACAAGGGGGCGAACCAGGTCCATTATACAGCCCAGCCTAATGCATACAGATGTGTCACTACAGTACAGCCACAAGGGGGCGAACCAGGTCCATTATACAGCCCAGCCTGATGCATACAGATGTGTCACTACAGTACAGCCACAAGGGGGCGAACCAGGTCCATTATACAGCCCAGCCTGATGCATACAGATGTGTCACTACTGTAAAGCCACAAGGGGGCGCTCCAGCTATAATGTGAAGCACAGGCTGATGCATACAGATGTGTCACTACAGTACAGCCACAAGGGGGCGCTCCAGCTATAATGTGAAGCACAGGCTGATGCATTGACACATAGCTGGGGTCACATATGCTGCCACTTTCTGGAAACACATTACACAGCACCAAGTTTGTTTCCCAAATGTAATCTGCAGCATCTGTGGTTTTTGTGGATCAGGGGGCTCTGATAGATGAGGGGCCGCATGTGATGTGTGATACATGTTACCAGTTCTACATTATTTATTTATTATCAGTTTATTATATAGCGCAGCAAATTCCGTTGCGCTTTACAATTGGAAATAACAATGATATAACAAACTGGGTGATAACAAACAGTCATAGAGGTAGAAGGGCCCTGCTCGCAAGCTTACAATCTATAGGGAAATAGGCATGGATACACAAGGACAGGTGCTATCTATTGCAGAGTCGTCTACCAGATTGCAGAGGTTCTTGGTGGGCTGTATGATATGGTCATACAGCAATGATGAACTGGGTTCGAGAGGAAGGGAAAGTGAAGAATGAGAAGACGTGAGGATATGTGTGGACTGTACAGGGTGGATGCAATTTGATAGGAAGGTTTATGAAAGTTATGTGAGCGGTTCTGGAATGTGACAAGCTGCCTAAAGAGGTGAGTTTTCAGGGAGCGCTTGAAGGTTTGGAGAGAGAGAGTTATTGTGCGTGGGAGGGCATTCCACAGAGTGGGTGAAGCCCGGATAAAGTCCTGTAATTTTGAGTGGGAACAAGTAATGAGTGTGGATGAGAGACGTAGATCTTGTGCAGAGCGGAGAGGTCGGGTAGGGAGATATTATGAGATGAGTGAGGAGATGTATGTTGGTGCAGTTTGGTTAATGGCCTTGTGTGTCAGTAAAAGTATTTTATATTGAATACGGTAGAATACCGGTAACCAATGGAGGGACTGACAGAGTGAATCTGCAGACGATGAACGTCTGGCAAGGAAGATTAGCCTCGCAGCTGCATTCAAAATGGATTGTAGTGGTGAGAGCCTATGTTTGGGAAGACCGGTCAGGAGACTATTACAATAATCAATGCGGGAGATAATAAGAGCGGGGATTAGAGTGTTTGCTGTGTCTTGTGTAAGATAAGGGCGTATTTTGGATATGTTTCTTAGATGTATGTAACATGATCTTGAGACAGATTGAATGTGGGTAACAAAGGACAGTTCAGAGTCAGGGGTGACACCTAGGCAGCGAGCTTGTGGGGTAGGGTGGATTGCCGAATTCTCACTAGTGATAGAAATATCAGGTTGGTACCTATTGGCCGGTGGAAATATCATTTCTCTTAAGTCCTAGAGGATGCTGGGGTCCACATTAGTACCATGGGGTATAGACGGTTCCACCAGGAGCCATTGGCACTTTAAGAGTTTGAGAGTGTGGGCTGGCTCCTCCCTCTATGCCCCTCCTACCAGACTCAGTTTAGAAAATATGCCCGGAGGAACCGGTCACAGCTAGGGGAGCTCTACAGAGCTTTCCTGGTAAAGTTTTAAATAGAGTTTATTTTTTTACAGGAGGTTGCTGGCAACAGCCTCCCTACAGCGTGGGTCTAAGGTGGGGAGCAGTGTCCGCCCTGCGGGGTCTGAGCTACTGCCTCCGCTGACTGAACACTGAGCTCCAGAGGGGTCTGATCAGTCTCCGCCACGGGGACCGCTCGCCACAGCAGCATGCCGCCGCCCCCTTACAGAGCTGAAGAGAGTGGTGAGTTAGTCACCGACCCCCCTAGCAAGCGGGGGGCCGGTGTGAAGATGGCGGCAATGGGGATGGAGCGCGGTATTAACCGCGCTCCTGGACGGTACCAGAGGCACATAGTGCGGCGCTGTGAGGGGTGCCCTGGGCCAGCACTTACCCCACACACTGGTCAGCAAGCCTGTCGGGCCCCAGGGATCTCAGCCAGCAAAACTCCTCAGGCCAGTTTAAACATCAGAAGAGCGGGTAGACAGCGCCATTAAGGTGCAGTCAGCGCTGATAAGGGGTCTCCCTTTGCTAAAAGCGCTGTGTGGGTAGGCTCCAATCTGTCTCTCTCTTGTCATTCTTGAGGGGGAAACTCTGTCTGCCCAGGATACTGTGTCATATGCTGCAGAGGATTTATCCTCCCAGGATGATCCCATTCCATGTAATCAGGATAGCACTGGTTTAGCACACATACCAGCAAGTGGTTTTCCTTTATCAAAACTTGGATTTCTCAGATTTCTGACAGGGTTGCTAGTACTGAATCTGCAACCCAGGTATTACAGAGCTCTATGGCAGTATGGCCTGTGTCTGGTACCTCAGGTCACCCTGCTATATCCCCCCACAAACGTGCGCTTGTGCAGGTCACACAAGTCGACACGGATACTGATTCTGACACCACAGATGGGGATGGGGATGTGTTGCGGAGGTCCGCATCTCTTGCAAACGGGGTGCAATTGTTGATAGAGACTATCAGGGATGTGTTAAACGTTAATGATACCACACCTGAGCATGTTGAGGAGGCTTTTTTCACAGAAAATAAAAAAGCCTCGCTAACCTTCCCTGCATCAAAGGAATTGAATGCTATATTTGAAAAAGCATGGGAAAACCCTGAGAAAAAATTCCAAATCCCAAAAAGGGTTCTGGTAGCTTTTCCTTTCCCTGACGAAGACAGGAAAAAATGGGAAAACCCTCCGATTGTTGACGCATCTGTGTCCAGACTCTCAAAGAAGGTGGTTTTGCCTGTTCCAGGATCTACCGCCTTAAAGGAGCCAGCAGATAGGAAGATTGATAACACACTTAAATCCATGTACACGGCTTCAGGGGCCATATTACGTCGCACTATTGCTACTGCATGGATTGCAAAGGCAATAGTGAAGTGGTCAGGCACCTTACTTGAGGATTTGGATACGATGGATAGGGATGACGTTGCTTTATATTTACGCAACATTCAGGATTCTGCAGGTTTTATGGTAGAATCCATGAAAGACCTGGGTTCCATGGCTGCTGGTATTTCTTCCATGTCTGTTTCAGTTCGTCGGGGACTGTGGCTCCGCCAGTGGTCGGCTGACGCGGAATCCAGAAGAAGTGTGGAGTCGCTACCCTATACAGGTCAGGCTCTCTTCGGGGTAGCCCTGGATGTGTGGATTTCCACCGCTACAGCGGGTAAGTCTCCGTTTCTTTCCTCAGCAGCACCTGCTTCAAAGAAACCATTCTCCTCAGCTGCACCGCAGTCCTTTCGGCCTAACAAGCCTAGAAAGGCCAGGACTTCCAATACCTTCTTTAGAGGAGGTCGGGTTAAGTCCAAGAAACCTGCCGCAGCAGGTTCCCAGGAACAAAAGCCTGCCTCAGGTACCCCAAAGTCCTCCGCATGATGGTGGCATGCACGTCCCGGTAGTGGGCCAGTGGGAGCGAGACTCAGACATTTCAGTCACGTCTGGGTATCGTCCGGCCTGGATCCCTGGGTGATAGATATTGTGTCCCAGGGATACAGGCTGGAATTTCAAAATCTCCCTCCGCACCGCTTTTTCAAGTCAGGCTTACCAACTCTATTGGAGGACAGCACGGTACTACAAGACGCTGTCCGAAAGCTGGTGGAGGCACAGGTCATTGTGCCAGTGCCACCTCACATGCTGACCAAAGGTTACTATTTGAACCATTTCGTGGTACCGAAACTGGATGGTTCGGTCAGGCCCATTCTGAACCTAAAATCATTGAACCCCTTTCTACAGGAGTTCAAGTCCAAGATGGAGTCTCTCAGTGATAATCAGGTCTGGAAGAAGGGGAATTCCTAGTGTCACTGGATATCAAGGCTGCGTACCTTCACATTCCGATCTGGCTGCTGCATCAGGCTTATCTCCGTTTTGCATTACTGGGCTGTCATTTCCAGTTCCAGTCCCTGCCATTCGGACTCTCCATAGCATCAAGGGTTTTTACCAAGGTGATGGCGGAAATGATGATACTGCTCCGCAAACAGGGTGTGAACATCATTCCATATCTGGACGATCTCCTGATAAATGCGTCGTCCAAGGAGAAGCTACTGCAGTCCATTGTTCTCACAACACGACTGCTCCAGAGTCACGGTTGGATTCTGAACCTTCCAAAGTCACATATGGAACCAGCCCAGAGGTTGTCTTTTCTGGGAATGATCCTGGATACGGAAGTGCAGCGGGTGTTTCTTCTGCAGAAAAAGGCGTTGGTGATACAAGCTATGGTCCGGGATATCCTGAAGCCACCCCGGGTGTCAGTTCATCAATGCATCCGCCTATTGGGAAAGATGGTGGCCTCTTATGAGGCTCTCCAGTACGGGAGGTTCCATGCTTGGCCCTTCCAACTGGATCTCCTGGACAAGTGGTCGGGATCTCACCTCCACATGAACCAGCGAATTCGTCTGTCACCAAAGGCAAGGATTTCACTCCTCTGGTGGCTTCAGCTGCCTCACCTCCTGGAAAGCCGCCGGTTCGGGAGTCTGGACTGGGTCCTGCTAACAACGGATGCGAGCCTCAGGGGCTGGGGAGCGGTCTCTCAAGGAGTAACCTTCCAGGGAAGCCGACCTGCCTATCAACATTCTGGAACGAAGAGCCGTATACAACGGTCTTCTTCAGGCGGCCCCTATTCTAAGAAATCGGGCCATTCAAGTGCAGTCGGACAACGTAACAACAGTGGCTTACATAAACCGACAGGGTGGAACGAAGAGCAGAGCGGCAATGTCAGAGGTGTCAAGAATACTCCTCTGGACAGAAAAGCACGCGTTGGCGCTGTCAGCCATCTTCATTCCGGGAGTAGACAACTGGGAAGCAGACTTCCTCAGCAGACACGATCTCCATCCAGGAGAGTGGGGACTCTATCCGGAGGTGTTCAAGGACATAACGGATCTTTGGGGCTTACCCCAAATAGACATGATGGCCTCTCGTCTCAACAAGAAGCTTCGGCGTTATTGTTCGAGGTCGAGGGACCCACAGGCAGTGGCAGTGGACGCCCTGGTGTCTCCGTGGGTGTTCCAGTCAATGTACGCGTTTCCTCCACTCCCACTCATCCCAAGAATCCTAAAGCTCGTAAGGAGAACAAGGGTTCAAGCGATCCTCATTGCCCCGGACTGGCCAAGAAGGGCTTGGTACGCGGACCTTCTGAATCTACTGCAAGAAGATTCGAGGCCTCTTCCTCTTCGGGAGGACCTGCTACAGCAAGGGCCGTTCACTTATCAAGACTTACCGCGACTACGTTTGACGGCATGGAAGTTGAGCGCCTGATTCTGGCTCGGAAGGGCATTCCGAAGACGGTTATTCCTACCCTCATACAGGCTAGAAAAGGGGTAACGTCTAAACATTACCATCGTATTTGTAAGAAATATGTCTCTTGGTGTGAGTCCAAGAGCTTTCCTGCGGTGGAGTTTCAACTGGGACGTTTCCTCCTCTTCCTGCAAGCAGGAGTGGATATGGGCCTGCGATTGGGGTCCGTGAAGGTCCAGATTTCGGCCCTATCCATTTTCTTTCAGAAACAATTGGCTGCCCTTCCTGAGGTTCAGACCTTTTTGAAGGGTGTTCTGCATATCCAACCTCCTTTTGTACCGCCTACGGCGCCCTGGGACCTTAACGTGGTGTTGCAGTTCCTCCTGTCGGATTGGTTTGAGCCTCTACAGGAGGTGGAGGTCAAATTTCTCACATGGCAGGTGTTCACTTTGTTGGCCTTAGCTTCTGCTAGGCGGGTGTCCGAGCTGGGGGCTTTATCCTGTAAAAGCCCTTACTTGATCTTCCACGAAGATAGAGCTGAGCTCCGGACACGTCAGCAGTTTCTTCCGAAGGTTGTGTCGGCATTTCATATCAACCAACCTATTGTGGTGCCAGTGGCTACTGACTCCTCTATTACATCAAAGTCCTTGGATGTCGTAAGGGCTCTGAAAATATATGTGAAAAGAACCTCTCGTGACAGGAAGTCGGACTCTTTGTTTGTCCTGTATGATCCCAAGAAGATTGGGTGTCCTGCTTCTAAGCAGACGATTTCTCGCTGGATCAGGTTCACTATCCAGCACGCTTATTCTACGGCAGGACTGCCGTGTCCAAAATCTGTCAAGGCCCACTCTCCTCGTAAGGTGGGGTCTTCCTGGGCAGCTGCCCGGGGTGTCTCGGCATTACATCTTTGCCGAGCTGCAACTTGGTCTGGGTCGAACACGTTTGCAAAGTTTTACAAGTTCGATACTTTGGCCTCTGATGATCTGAAGTTCAGTCAATCAGTTCTGCAGGAGCCTCCGTGCTCTTCCTCCCGTTCTGGGAGCTTTGGTACATCCCCATGGTACTAATGTGGACCCCAGCATCCTCTAGGACGTAAGAGAAAATAGGATTTTGGTTACCTACCGGTAAATCCTTTTCTCGTAGTCCGTAGAGGATGCTGGGCGCCCGCCCACCGCTTTGTTTTCCTGCACATGTTTTTTGGTTTAGTACAACTTCGTTTTAGTTGAGTACTGCAGTGTTACTTGGTAAGTAATGTTTCAGCCATTTCTGAGTTTTCAAGCTAGTATGTGTGAGCTGGTGTGAATCTCACCACTCTCTGTGTTAAGTCCTTCTCTCGAAGTATGTTGTCTCCTCTAGACTGAGTCTGGTAGGAGGGGCATAGAGGGAGGAGCTAGCCCACACTCTAAAACTCTTAAAGTGCCAATGGCTCCTGGTGGACCAGTCTATGGCCCTCATTCCGAGTTGATCGCTAGCTGCTTTCGGTCGCAGCGCGGCGATTAGGTGAAAAAGCGGCATTTCTGCGCATGCGTACAGGCCACAGTACGCACGCGCGAAGTACTTTCACACAAAACTATGCAGTTTTACACAAGGGCGAGCGACGCTTTTCTGTCGCTCTGCTGATCGGTGAGTGATTGACAGGAAGTGGGTGTTTCTGGGTGGTAACTGACCATTTTCCGGGAGTGTGCTAAAAAACGCAGGCGTGTCAGGTAAAACCGCAGGCGTGCCTGGGGAAACGGGGGAGTGGCTGGCCGAACGCAGGGCGTGTTTGTGACATCAAAGCAGGAACTAAACAGACTGAAGTGATCGCAAGATAGGAGTAGGTCTGGAGCTGCTCAGAAACTGCATGAAGATTTTTACGAGCAGTTCTGCTAACCTTTCGCTAAGCTAAGATACACTCAGTAGCGGATCTTGCCACGGGCAAGCAGGACTTTTGCCCGGGGCGCCACCTCCCGGATGGTGCAGGGCGCCATCCGGAGGGCGCCGCACCAGGGCAAGTTTCGCTGCTGCGGTGCCATCCCGCTGCCGCTGTGAAGGGAAACTAGACGCTACGCTACCCACAGAAACCAGATGCTGCACAGTGACCATCTTGCTGGTTGATATCGGTTGCAGAATCTTGAGGGAGATGTATTAAAGTTTGGAGAGAGATAAAGTACCAACCAATCAGCTTCTAACTATCATGTTATGGGGCCTTGTGCATCACCGCTTGCTACATGGACCCTACAAAGCCTGATCTCATAGGTATCACTGCTGAATGACTGGCCACAGCTGCCTATACCCAACATAATGTCACGTACGGGATTAGCCAAGTCCATCACCGCTTTGTGCCGGAAACTTCTGATGATAATTCAGCTCAGTGTTTTTGGAACCCATGATGAAAACTCAAATACACAGACTCATTACAGTGTCACAGATTGCGACCACTCTCAGGGACATCCGCACATGAAACACGCCAGCATTGTGTATATTGAAACGCGCCAGCACTGGTTATATGGAAACGTGGTTACACTTCCTGCTGGTGTCCTCCTGGGTTATAATGACATTGTTTTGCCCTCTGATACTCGTGTAAGAAATATGAACTCGTAACCCCTGAGGATAACACTAGACGCGAACAATGGTTACTATGACAACGTAGTCACTCGCTGGCTTACAGTCTAAGGGGGAGATGTACAGTACTAAGCAGTGATAAGAGTGGAGAAGTTGCCCATGGCAACCAATCAGCTGCTCTGCGTAATTTTATAGTATGCAAAATATAAATGTTACTTCAATGCTGATTGGTTGCCATGGGCAACTTCTCCACTGGCTCATTTCTCCACTGGTTTCACTGCTTAATACATGTCCCCCTTAATTTCCTACCACACAAACAAATAGGGTTATTAATTTAATTTATTACCCTGCTAGTATGTCTAAAGACTGTGGGAGGAAGCCAGAGCACCCACCGCAACACATGGAAAACATACAAACTCCACACATGGATGGAGTCTAACTCATAATCCCAGACCTGTAATGCAACAGTGCATCCACATATATAACATCAGTGTCACTATAGGAATGACTATGCTCACTGTATATGTTCTCTCCTCACCTATATATCTGCAGCTCTCCTCCTGGACACGGTATTGGGTGACACTTGCGGGGTCAACACTTCTATACTTTGGGGCCAAATCTCTAAGAGGCAACGAAAGGAAAAATGTGAGTATGACACCAGGCACGGGGCCTGACAGTAAATTCCTCTCTCTGTTGTGCAGAGAGAGTTAGATTTGGGTGGGGGGTGTTCAAACTGAAATCTAAATTAGTGATAAAAAATAAAGCAGCCAGTATTTACCCTGCACAGAAACACTATAACCCACCCAAATCTACCTCTCTCTGCACATGTTACAACCTCCCCCCCCCCCCTTGCACTGCACATGGTTTTGCCCAACTGCTAACAAATTTGCTGCTGCGATCAACTCTGAGTTTGGCCCTATGCTCACTCTCCCGGGCTCATAGTGGGGGGAGATGTACTAAGCCTGAAAAGTGATAAATATCACAGTGATAAAGTACCAGCCAATCGGCTCCTAACTGCCATGTTACAGGCTGTGTTTGAAAAATGACAGTTAGGAGCCGATTGGCTGGTGCTTTATCACAGTGATATTTATCACTTTTCAGGCTTAGTACATCTGGCCCAGTAGGAGATGGGTTAGAGACACAAGAAGAAGCTAGTCCGGGGGAGAGCATAGTGTATACTGACCGCCTGACGCAGCTTGTGAGTGTGCTGTATTGTGTATTACTAGCGGAACAGATGCTCAGAATAACCCACTTTGCTATATGTACACAGTGCACAGGATTCCATATAATCGGCCGATAAAAAGCCATTGTACGGTCTGGTGGCAGGTGTCCATATTGTCCTCGTCACGCTGAGAGCTACACGTTTGTGTTCTATGTATTTATAGTATACATGGGGGGAATTCAAATGTTTGAGAAGTCTGTTGGGTGTCTGTCTATTAGATAGGAAAAAACAGACTCCCAACTGATTTTTCAAACCATTGAATCTTCCCCATTATGTCTTATTTACGTATGACCATACAAAATATCCGTATGGTCCACCAATCTGCTGGGATTGCGGTTACGGTGCATCGCACGCTGGGAAGGTGTAACCTATGGATACGTCCAGCCAGGCAGAACGGAGCAGTCAGCACTATGTAGAAGAAGTACATTCAAACAGTTTACATTACAGCACAGATACCGCTAAGCTTAGGAACACTCATTGGAGGGAAGTGACTTCCCTAAACCCCTGATAGCGTGTGCAGTCCTGGCGGGGTAGGGTTATCCTGTTTACTTTCCATCACATAAGCGAGTCTCCCTCTCTCTGCCATTCTATATAAGCTAACACTCCCCATATGCTATGCATTAGCATTATCCTTTATTGATATGGCGCCACAAGGCGTCCGCAGCGCCGTACACCGCACATAAACAGAGACAGTGTGACCACACAACAAGACAGAGTGTGACTTACAGTACAGAGCATTGCAGGCACGGTTTATACTCATTGCCCCATCAGAGGTTATAGTACCCAAATGTATGGTGCCATCACTGGCAGTGAGGGAAGAGGGCCCTGCTCGTCTGCCAAACCCACCCTATCTCTAGCACTCCCCTTCCCTGCAGACTCGCCCCCTGCACAGCCCGGGCACAACCAGCACTGCATCACGTAGCATCTCCATGCTTCGGGAGGTGGGCATATGAGGTGCTCTGTTAGCACCCCCACCATCTGTAGGTGCTAGATACACTCTAGTGCAGTGTCTCGCAAACAGCATTAACATAACATGAGGATTATATCTGTGAAGTAACACACTATGCTAAACGGGGACTTGACTGTAAGTGCACAGAATACGCTTTATATTTCCAGGTAATAATATAACTGCGTCTTTTATCATTTATTCCAGTACAAGTCTACACCCAGTAAGAAAATCTCCATATTGGGCTGGATGGTGGTTTTGCCGGACGACCCAGAGCAGCCAAATATTTTCCAGCTCAACAACCCTGATAAAGGTAAGTAACCATTATGGCCCTCTGTATCGGCCTATTCAACCAGTGGCTGTTTAGTGGTATCCGACCTATGCAACCAGTGGCTGTTTAGTGGTATCCCGACCTATGCAACCAGTGGCTGTTTAGTGGTATCCCGACCTATGCAACCAGTGGCTGTTTAGTGGTATCCCGACCTATGCAACCAGTGGCTGTTTAGTGGTATCCGACCTATGCAACCAGTGGCTGTTTAGTGGTATCCGACCTATGCAACCAGTGGCTGTTTAGTGGTATCCGACCTATGCAACCGGCGGCTGTTTAATGGTATCCGACCTATGCAACAGGCGGCTGTTTAATGGTATCCGACCTTTACAACCAGTGGCTGTTTGGTGGTATCCGACCTATACAACCGGCGACTGTTTGGTGGTGTCCGACCTATACAACAGGCGGCTGTTTAGTGGTATCCGACCTATACAACAGGCGGCTGTTTGGTGGTATCCAACCTATACAACAGGCGGCTGTTTGGTGGTATCCGACCTATACAACCGTAGGCTGTTTGGTGGTATGCGACCTATACAACCGTAGGCTGTTTGGTGGTATCCGACCTATACAACCGTAGGCTGTTTGGTGGTATCCGACCTATACAACCGTAGGCTGTTTGATGGTATCCGACCTATACAACAGGCGGCTGTTTGTGTTTTGTGGATTATTTATACCAAAATTAAATAACTATATACCGCCAGGGTGGGAACCAGACTCCTGGTGTCCGAGACAATGTCCACTCCCCCACACCCCTCGAATCACATCTTCCGAGGACTGCAAGTGTGGCTATGATATCATAGCTCCTACCACTCTTCACATAGTAGGTCCATGTATGGGTGCCATGGGGGCATCAGTAATGCCCTAGGCTCCCCAATAGCTGCACAGACCCTGTGTGCTGGGCTCTCGGAGTAAGTGTGACACCACGTCAGCCAGACCACGGTCACAGCAGCAGCAATACGGATGTATACAGATGTAGGAGGACACAGGGAAAGTGACACAGAGCAGTGATGGGTCTGGGAAGGGTAAACATGGTTGTGCCAACCAAGTGTGTGGCATGGGCACATTGGCAAGCGAGGTAAGAAGACAGAAGAGATAATTGGGCACAGCTGGGTAAGGGCAGAGTCGGTGGTACACGCAGCCACTCTTACATTATGCCTGTATTGGAAAAGGGAACATAAACCTGCTCCATGGCCTAGCCCGGTTCTGCAATGGTGGCCATTTGGATCCTATCACTAGTGGCGTACCAGTGACACGTATTCTTCTTCTTCAGGAAATGTTTACAAGTTCCAGTCGGGCTCCCGGTTCCACGCCATTCTGTGGCACAAACACCTGGACGATGCGTGTAAGAGCAGCAGGCCGCCGGTGAGTGAGACGGAGCAGCGGGTAAGGCGGATCGTTCTACGTCCATTCCTCATATAACTGAATGTCAGGGCCGGCGCACGTAATGCAAAACAGGGGTGACGGGTCAGCGTGAGCCGCTGCTAGTAATGTGGGGGAAGAGGTTTCTCCTGCGCCCGCCAGGCTGATTGTTATAGTAATGGCGGACATTGTAGCCTCTCCCTCTGATAGAACTGGCGCTGGCAGAGACACGGGATGGAAAGTGGTACCTATACCTGCACTTGTTTAGTAGCTCTTTCCTGCCACACACGTTATATTATAACAGAGGCGGGCGACCTGCGGCATGGCACCCCAAATACAGCCCCATATTCTGTTTGGGGTCACATATGTAATGCATTCTTACGCTGTTATTGGAACCTCCTCTTTTGGGGTCCTGGTACATTGATCCTTGGGGTCACAGATGAAGACATTGTCCTGCTGCTAATTACACTGCAATTAAAGCTGATTATTGTCTTTATATTAAATAAAAAACAACGTAATCCGTTCTGGCGATAATTATTTGTTGCCTATTGCATCTTTCTGTAGTAGGATCCAATGGGGTGCAAGGTAAAAAAAAAACAACTTGCACCCGATTTTGGATTGGCTTGCGTGCTCCCGATACCCGCAATACCCCCATCCAAAAAAAAAAAAAAATGGTTGCAGGGTTCTCAGCACTGAAACTCTATGGCACGAATTAATACAAGAAAAGGGTACAGGACAGTCAGGAAGAAAACCAAGAAGGGATAGAGGAGAGATGTACGAAACCTTCTAAAGCAGACAAGTGGAGAAGTTGCCCATAGCAACGAGCTTCTAGCTATCATTTTTTATAATGTGCCTGATCAATGATCGCTAGAAGCCACTTCCCCCACATACTGCTAGAGAGGAGGGCGAGTGACTGGCGGCGTTTCCCTTCACAGAGGCTGGACGAGGCGGGCGCCAGCGAGGTCTGAGGAACGCCAGTAAGGACACTTGGCAATGTCTGAGTGCCATGGCTGTGGGTACTTGTGCCTGGAGGATTGTGAAACAGCAAATAGTACAAAGCAGCGAGAAGGACTGGATGTCGGTGGCTGGGTTATGTATAGGAGAGACGACAGGTTCCATAGTACATGGCTAGTATACCCAGTGCTGTAACTAAGCATTGTGGTGCCCCCATCCCCTTAATAACCCCCACACACACACACACACACACAGAAGGAGGTCATGAATGATGATGTGAATATTACTGACAGTATCATTTATATTAAATAACGTTGTGTAACATCTGACACATGACACGGGCAGTCAGCGAGACACAGCAGTGTATTGTGTCCTGTCTCCGATAGAACTCGGAGCGCACGCGGGACGCTTCCTGCTGGCAGTTATTTAGGAAAGAGGGAGAGCAGTGCTGAGACTGTAAGGTGCCTTTTCCCTAGCCCCCTCCATGGCACGCAGTCCCTAGCCCCCTCCATGGCGCGCAGTCCCGAGCCCCCTCCGTGGCGCGCAGTCCCTAGCCCCCTCCTAGGCGCGCAGTCCCTAGCCCCCTCCTAGGCGCGCAGTCCCTAGCCCCCTCCTAGGCGCGCAGTCCCTAGCCCCCTCCTAGGCGCGCAGTCCCTAGCCACCTCCGTGGCGCGCAGTCCCTAGCCACCTCCGTGGCGCGCAGTCCCTAGCCCCCTCCGTGGCGCGCAGTCCCTAGCCCCCTCCTAGGCGCGCAGTCCCTAGCCCCCTCCTAGGCGCGCAGTCCCTAGCCACCTCCTAGGCGCGCAGTCCCTAGCCACCTCCGTGTTGCACGCAGTCCCTAGCCACCTCCGTGGCGCGCAGTCCCTAGCCACCTCCGTGGCGCGCAGTCCCTAGCCACCTCCGTGGCGCGCAGTCCCTAGCCACCTCCGTGGCGCGCAGTCCCTAGCCACCTCCGTGGCGCGCAGTCCCTAGCCACCTCCGTGGCGCGCAGTCCCTAGCCCCTTCCGTGGCGCGCAGTCATGGCCGCAGTCCCCAGCCGCCTCAGGCTACACGGCCTGCAGTCCCCAGCCACCTCGTGCTACACGGCCCGCAGTCCCCAGCCGCCTCGTGCTACATGCCATCAGCCCTATACATGGGATTAAGGATGGTGGTATACAGGCGCCTAAACCATACTGCATGATTAAAGTAAGAGAAACTGTTGCCCTGCCGCTTCTAGCGCAACACACCCACTTGCACCCAGTGGCAGTACTGCCCGCAGCCACTTGCAGAGGAGAGCGGCCCAGCACTATCAAAGTCACCTTCCTGTGGCCCCTGATCTCTCAAGAGCAGAGCAAGAGTCCAGGAGGCATGAGTGCCAAGGCTGGGCTCTCACCCAAATTCTGCCCAATATGGCTCAGCCATGGCCGCACTGATACTTCCCAGACTTATCCAAAGCAGAACGTAGAGTCATAAAACAACAGCACATCCGCTACAATCTGCAGTAATTACTTCCTGATCTGTACAATCATCTAGTCCTCACCAATGTGTATATAATTACTGAAGCTGTATCTGTAGAGTATGTATTACACCCAGCACCCTGAACGCTGTATAGACATCACAGCCACGCACAACTGCTTGCACTCTGCAACCGAGAGAGAGAGCGCCTCCCTACCAGAATATACCCGCAAAGGGTCATTATACGACATTCGTTTTACACAATTAATCACAGGTCACCATTAACTGCCCCTCACACAACTGTGTCACCGAGAATCAGGGTAAATTGTCACACCCCTAATCCACCCCAGACAAACAAGGTCTATGACAAAAGTGACAGTCCCTGTAACGCTGGACTGGCCGGTTTAGCGCAGTTATAAGTACACCCAGTATCTGCATAACATGAGACATCCAAGAGACCTCCTACAGGAAACGTGACATCTTGTCTTTTATTGCAGGCACCTACTAATCTCATGTCCTTTGAATGAGACTGCCAGACTGTTTTCACGGTTTAAAGTGCCAAATCCACGCGGCCACCGCACAACTGAGGACGCGGCCGTCAGACGTGACACAACAACACTAGCACTTTTATACTTGATCCGGAACGAACTCTGAAGGGAAACTTAAACCCACTCCGAACCAGGAGGGAGTGCTGCATCCGCTAGGACGGAAGACTGGCCCCTGGGAGCCACGGAGAGACATCACGGAACGGTCCACCTTACTTGTTTTTTTTTGTCCGCCTACCGGTTTTATAACACTGATTTTTAACCTGTCGAGCTGCTTCGTGTGCCAGGAAAAATCTATATTAACCCATGTTGGGTTGTAAATGTTTTCTGAAGGGACTAAAGTATTCAGTGTTACTTATTATGATGTCAGATAAGAACGTCGCAAGCACGTTTTATAACCTGATTTACTGAGCATCGTGCCGTCTCATACTTTTGTAAAGAAGTAAAACAAAACGACGACAATTTTATAGACATCGTCCGATCAGTTCCCTGAACATGTATTTTGGCACAAACAAAAACACCCCAAAAACATTTGTTGATGGTACAAACTTTTCTATTTTTTTCAGATTTGAAATGGGAAAAATCTTTTTGAAAATTACGTTTCTGCAGCCTAACGATTATTTAACTTTATTTTAATTTACTATATTAGTATAAACAAGAGTAGGGACGGATTGTACCCACTGGACGTAACAGTGCTTATTATTACCGTATGTGTTTAACTTATGATGATACAGTTGGCTCTCTAACCGCCCAATAAATTCTTACCGCCAATATAGCGAATATCATTTAAAAGAAGGGAGGTAAAGAGGTCATTGTTCTTTGTTTAGATGTCAGATTACAGCTACAGTGAATAATAAAATGTAGGCATGTACGTGTTATATAAGGGAAAGTCCACCGACTGATTAGTGTTTTTGGTTTTAGTAGAATTTTATTTTAGCGCTATAATTTGAGTCCCCGTTTATGGTAATTGTCCGGTGGCGATATCCGGCTTATATTTGGCGAGTCGTGTTACCAGTCTGCGGAAGCTGCTGTGTATTTGTTTCAGCGTTATCTCTGCTTCCATATATCTGTAACCTGCCGCGTGGGAAAATGTCGCAGATACTGGAATCCTTCGGATCGGATCACTGTACAGGAGAAATGGCGATAACACTGTACTTCTGGCTCCCAACTAAGGACCAGACGTCCCTACTTGTATAGGAAAAAGCAAAAAAATATAAATGGCCATTAATATAGGTATGTGAGTTAGGAATGTATGTATTAATGCAGATTATTCCCAGGATCACCCGTATCTGCACATAGCATAAGCCCACACCACTCCCAATGGAACAATTTATCCCGCATCCTAATGGTCTCATTTCCCACCACAACGAGCCCAAACCTTGCCGAAGTCAGACAATGCAAAACCAGCCCTGGGCAGTATTTAAAATGAATTCCCTTCAAATCCAGCAGAGGCGAAACCGCTGGAACCACCATGTCTTTCAAAAGCGCCGCCTAGAAAATTTACCCCAAAGTCTCCCCCATTTACTACGAGATGATGGCCATCTTTACCACCAGCTTTGCTGACCTGCGCAGTCCACGATAATGGGCGAAACGCGATACAAGAGGTGAGCAGAGTTTCGCAGTCATTAGGATGACAATGCAGCACAGGAAACATTAGGCGGCTAGCGCTCAGTCAAGATCCTAAATACTGTGTCTACGCGACCCCTGATGAAATCACTCGTGCACCCTGGAGTGCGGATACACTTATCACAGCTGTGTATACACACAGCGCACACGTAGTCTCCGTGTTTGGCACATGCACTAACATCACAACCTGCATGAAAACATGCAACGTTGCCAGGGTTACGCATTACTATATCTACAGTAAGAAGGTCTACAGTCATTAGGTCAACACCATATGGTCGACACAGAAAATTTTTAAACCTTAAAAGTGTGTGTTTGGGGGAGGGGGGTTCATCTCATTAAGCATTGATCACTGGTGTGCAGGAATCCCATGCACACATGCAGCCCCCCCCCCCCCCCCTCCAAACACACACACCCCCCTACCCCTCTACAGGTCACCTGACTGCAGGAATGCCACACACACACGTGCCACAATATCTGACTCCCACCCCAAGTGGTACCCCCCTTCACACCCCTCTCCCCAGCTCTGCTCCTCTCCATGATCACCGACTGATAAATGTATGATACCAGGATTTCACTCTTAACATGAATTCGACAAAGCGTGACACTAGTTTACACTAGACCCTTCCCAAATACTGTGCGCTCCCCAGCACCCCCCCCCCCCTGCCGTTACACCCCCATGGTGCAGACCCACCAGCAGTACGGCTCCTCTAACAATGGCAGAATTATGACAGTCTATTCCCTACGTCGTGTGTTTGAGGTTTCAAATGTCTTATTAATAATCGGAACCACTTTGGCTCCCTCGTCATGTTCTGTACAAAGGTTTCCTCTTCCTGCAAATGGTAAATCAACTCGTCTGGTTACATATCAGCTAAAAATACATTTCCAAAAATAATAAATGTATAAAAAAAATATACGGTTTCTGATCTGGCGGTTTGTGCCAAAATCCATGACGCAGCTTAACCCATTAGTGACCAGAAGCCAGCAGGGTGACCGCCGTCATCAGATTAGGCGACGGCATCCTACGTGGCAGACATTCGTGGCTTATCTGTGTCACCGTTATGGCAAAATGTGGGCAGTTGGCGCAGCCTGACCACTGCGTGGTATTGTTTCCTAGCACAGTGACGTGTCCTGACCCTGGTCACATGCAACACGCTAACCCATCATCTGACCCCTGGTTCCTTTGCTGTACGTCCTGTTCTTGGTCATGCTACACGTTACTGTAATGCCGGGCTTGTCACAGCGCCACGATGGCGGTCTCACCGCCTGCAGCCTTTATGTGGTATACACAGGGCGGCCGGGTACAGAGAATAAACCGACCTCCATTTCCTGTGAACATTCCCTCACTTTCTGAGACTCAACTTGTTAAGTTACTAATAAAATTTTACTGGACAAATCCATGACTGACGTGTCTTACTTAGAGATTGAGTTAAATGGAAAAAGCTTTATAAAGTCCCTGCTTAATATTGCTATATGAATAAAGTGTGTGTGTGTGTGTGTGTGTGTGTGTGTGTGTGTGTGAATCTCCCGCAAATATTTCATGACATATAGACCCCGTAGAGTGGATGATGTCTCACATATAATTCCTTCTTGCCTTGATAACCCCCATATTTTCCCCCCATCTTGCGAAAGGTCTAGATATTACATTAATCAACCACTTACCTGACAAGTAAAATAATACAAAATTTTTGTGTTTTTAAGTCAATAATATATTCTTAAAAGTACATTTAAATATTTTAGTGGGGAAAATGGGACGCTGCATAATGCTATGTCAGGGGTGGACTGGGAATCCAGCGTGGTAGGTGAGGGAAATTGTTAGTAGGTGGGGTCAACTCAACAGAACGCAAGTAAGTAGCGCTACATAGCAGCAATCACCAACATCCGCCATATTATAGTGATACCTCCCTCCCTCCACAGTTACAGGTATCCCTGAAATAGCAAAAGCACAGAATAATCAGTGTTGCCTGGTGTCAGATATAGAAAAGCAGAGTGACTGATAATGAACACTGTATTCATATATAACACAGCATAAGTCATCTACACACAGAGCACAAACTCTGTTCATCAGACGTCACTCACCACAGCAGCAACATTGTATCAACCCCACGAGCTGGGATCTGTAACCCAAGCAGTCATTTAGGATGTGACCAGGAGGATCTCCGGCAACATGATTAGGGGAATGACCTATAGTGGACCCTGTTATGTTATACATTGTAGGGTGGGGAAAAACCGGCTTAGTCATGTACACAGTGCCACTCTACGCAGCATGAGCTAAAGATTGTGGACAGCTAATATTGCTCATTGGTTGAGCACATAATAATACCTGTCAGCAGCAGGTGGCATATTAGAGGCATGTAGAGGGGCCTGATGGCATATAAAAGACATGTGGGTGGGGTCTGATGGCATATAATGGACATGTAGAGGGGTCTGATGGCATATAAAAGACATGTGGGGGGGTCTGATGGCATATAAGGGAAATGTGGAGGGCCTGATGGCATGTAAGGGACATATGGTGGGGGTTTTACTGGTAGGGTTTTGGGGTTGACCGCACAGATCTCAAATATACCCAGATCGTGTTGAAAATTATAGCGGATACACTTTATGCTCCAAATTCCGACCCTTGCAGGTAGCTGAGTGCTCATCTGCTGGGCAGGTAGGTGGAGCTCCCTGAGAGTAAAATGAAAATTTACAAGAAATATCCGAAGAAAGGCAATGGACTCTCCTATGGTGGGGCACTCAAAAGTGTAAACAAAATGTTCCCATATTTAATCGGACAAAAGGTAAAACTTAATTTTTATTATAAAAAACTATCACTAAAAGGCGAAAAATTGACACACTACACACACATAAGACAACATGGTTAAAAAGGTACAGGCTTGTATATTCTCCTATGGGCCTCAGCCCAAGTCACAGGTGTATAGGACAATATTGTCAGACAGACAGACAAGGCCTTGCGGCGTATTTCGTGTTTCTGCTAACACATTGAATACGGGGTGAGAGACCCTTACTCACGCCAGCCAATAGAAATGCAGATAGTACCAGGGTATCTGTGGTGTATCTTCTTCGTTTCTGCTTTTGGCTGATGACACTAAGATCAGCGCAGCCAATGAGAGAACTACGGACACTCCACAACTCTGGAGTTGAAGGAAGAGGAAAAGTACCTGGTGAAGAATTGAGTCTGGGATAATTGTATATTACTATTAATGCTTGTGAAAAATTGTATATCTCCTACAAAATTATATATCTCCTATAAAATATACATGGATAAAAAAAATCCCAAACAGTAACTCTGAAGCCCATGTGACATTTGGTTAGGCAGAAAACAATTGTTGCAATTGCTACAACACTGATGATTGTCTCCTATTTACACCAATGTGGAAATTAAATGAGCACGGCTAGAGACAATGACCTGAGTCACTAACTTCAGAAGACAAGTGCACAAATTGCTTTGGACATATGTTTCACTAACCACTGTCACCTGTTATTACCAGGGTCTCTCTATCCTCAATGCTATTTGTGGCCTATGTAATTAGTCTCACATACAGCCAATTATGTATGCCTGTGACTGGAGCAGCGTCTTAAACGTATCAAGTAAATGCCAGCAGCAAACAGCCTTTGGCAATAGCAGCTTTAGGACATATAGTAATCATAAACGCTGGTATTATATGACCTGTACCGTGGGCAACCCACCATGCGCAAACAGCGGGATGCCCATAGGGTTCCCTCCTAACGTACGTTTCGCCGGGATGGCTTGCTCACGGGGGGAACAGCTCACACTGATGTCCTCCATGAAGTGCTTCTTATAGCGCTAGCTCCGCCCTTTGCAGGGCGTTACCTTACTGAGGATGTGTCCAATGACATTATCTTAGTGGCCTCATGAATATACATGAGGTTTCCAATGATCGTACCTGTATCGCATCACACCATCATTGAAAAATCAGGGTGTGCGAGGAGGAGGGTAGCATCAGTCAGTTCACATTATCTACTCAGTATTTCTAAATATCAAATACATTCTTAGCTAGGTAGAGCGAGAGAATTCAATGAACTGTGTATTACTTGTAGAATCCATTGCTCAAATCTATATTTAGAACACTGTGGACACTCTACAGCTAAAATACATATGAGAATCATGTTGTTCTGCGGAATTGCATTTAATAAAAATAACAGAGTGACACCGATTTTATACATTTATTAGTGTGAGAGTGCAACTTGCAAGATAAAACTATATGACGGTAAGACCCAATTCATAGTTTGAAGTATAGTATGAGTCTGTGAGACACATGTACCAATATAAGTGAACAAAGGGTTAAAGAAATAGATGAATAGATTCTCAATGACAGGCGAACACATCTATGTCGGGTTACTACGTGGTTGGAGGTTTTTTGGGGTTTTTTTGCAAATTAATTTTATTGAAAATTTCAAAAAGATAATCATCAAATAGTAACATCAGAGATACAGCGACAAAAAGTTCTCAAAGCCATGTACAGTAAAGGGACCCATAAAGGGAATACAGCATTTCCACTAACATATCGTATCTCAAAGAATATTACAGAATTACAACTGCTTAAATCAAAAAGGAAGAAATGGAAGAAGGAAAGGAAAGACTGAGAACAAGAACAAAAAAAGAGGCAGAGCGATAAGGAGTAAAGTTACTCCCAGGATAGAGGAGGAAAAGAAAAGATATAGCAAGAAAAAAGATTTGGGGGGGTGGGGAGAGTTCTCTCCTTCCAACTCAGGACGTATCTTCAGGGGACTACTTGAAATTAATAGAAAATGAGGTATCTCTTAAAGAGAAGATTTATAATGGGTTGTCTCTTTATATTCCAGCCATGGGCTCCAAGTAGCAGTAAAGGATGTGTTTCTCACTTCTAGTATCGAAATGAGGTCCTCCATTGCCATATAATGATCTACGCGGGCGTTCCACTCTTTCATATTAGGAATCACTGTAGATTTCCAGTGTACTGGGATGACTGCCTTAGAGGCACTCAGAATATGGAGAAGTAGCGATTTCTTGAGTTGATATCTGGGTGTACACGGAAGATTTAATAGCCAAAAACTAGGACAAGAGGGTAAATCCTCGCCAAGAATAATGCTAGCTGTCTCCACCACTTTGTGCCAATATGGTTGAAGAGAGCATTCCCACCATATATGTAGGGGGGTGCCCACCGCTATCCCACATCTCCAACATGTGTTGGGTACTCCGGGGTAGATTTTCACAAGGAGATTTGGGCATCTATACCACCTTGTAAGTACTTTGTAGTGAGTCTCCAAAACCAACACATTGTTAGTCAATGAGAAAGTATTATTATAGATATCTTCCCAATCGTCTGCGGTTACTAAACCCGCAAGATCTAATTCCCAATCCTTGACATATTTAGGTTGGGAGGAAAATCTGTGGTCTATTATCCATTTATAAAACGTAGAGAGAGTGTGTCTGGGGTATGTGTGGGAGAGACACAGCTGCTCAAACAAAGTCACGGCTCGTTTACCTTTCCCAGGAGAGCAGAAAGTCCTTAGGTAATGTTTAATTTGGAAATATCTCCATATTTCTTTATTTGGTAGATTCCATTTAGTTTGTAATACGGGATAGGATATTATGCCAGACGTGTCCATCAGCTGGTCTGCTCTCAGGATACCTCTTTCTCGCCACAGACAGAACGACAAGGAGTGGCATCCTGGGGGAAACTCAGGATTCCCAAACAGTGGTGAGAGTGGAGAAGGGGGCGCTGAAACATGAGGGAGGGAGCGTAAGAGGCGCCAACACGTAAACATGGGGCCAGCTAGCGGGTGCAACACCTGGGGGACTTTGGAGAGCCAAGGGGAGTCCGAGGTAAGAGAGGGGAGAGAGGCCAGTTCAATGTCTACCCATTGTTTCCAGTGGAGTTCACGATTCTACTCCATTACTCTCGTAAGGAGTACTGCTTGATAGTAGGAGAAAAAGTGGGGAAGTTGGAGACCTCCCTGGTGTTTTCGTCTAAAGAGAATCTCGTGCTTAAATCAGGGTTTTCGTTCCGCCCAAATGTAGTCTCTAATCTTTTGTAGTAAGGTAAACCATGACCGGGGAATAGCGACGGGTAAAGTTTGTAGCAGGTAAAGGATTCTGGGTAAGATATTCATTTTGATGACTCCTATTCTACCTATCCATTAAATTTTCTTCCCACCCCATTTGGAGAGGTCAGATTGGAGTTTGGATAAGAGTGGGGGAAAATTCGATTGGTAAATCTGGGAAAGATCCCTATGGAGGATCACCCCTAAATATTTTAATTGTGTTGGATGCCATGCGAAGGGCGAAATGGATTGTAGAAATTGGAGACTCGTCTGATCCAATGTTAAATTCAAAGCTGTGGACTTATTTAAATTAATTTTGAAATTGGAGAGAGTGCCAAAACGGTAAAATTCTTTAAGGAGATTGGGTATAGAGGTCAGAGGATTAGATATCACTGTGAGGAGATCGTCAGGAAACAAGGCAAGCTTATAGTCTGTCTTTCCCACCTGCAACCCTGTGATGTTAATGTTCCGACGAATGGCCCTCGCCAGGGTCTCCATGCATAGTACAAGACAGCTCCCCGTTAATACGGACACGAGCCGCGGGCCTAGAATACAGGGCCCGAATCCTCTGGAAGCCCACTCGGCCCAAACCCAAGTGTTCCAATACCCCCCAACAAAAAATCCCAGTCAACTCTATCGAACGCTTTTTCCGCGTCTGTTAAGAGGAGAATGGAAGGAGATTTGCAAGTTGAGGTGTAATAAATTAAGTCCAGATCCTTCGTGGTGTTCTCTCTGGCCTCTCGGCCCGGGACAAAACCCACTTGGTCTGAGTCTACCCGTTTTGGAAGAAAGAGTTTTAGGCGATACGCCATTAATTTGGCGAAGAGCTTCGAGTCTACATTTAAGAGGGAAATGGGCCTATAACTGGAGCATTGGGCCGGATCCTTACCCTCCTTAGGGATCACCGTAATATGTGCGAGCATAGACTGGGGAGAGAAGGGGGACTGGTCCGGAACCTGATTAAAGGCTCTAAGCATCAATGGCAACAAAACATCTCCAAATGTCTTATAATATGCTAAAGAGAAACTGTCGGGGCCTGGACTCCTGCCATTAGGGGTAGTTTTAATAGCTTCTTCAAGCTCTGAAAGAGTGTAAGGGGTCTTGAGTGATTTGATTTCCTCTGGTGTAAGTGTGGGGAAATTAATTTCACGCAAGAACTCTGCTATAGAGGCCTTTCGGGAGAGGTCAGGTTCGGCTTCAGTAGAACCTCTTAGATTATATAACTGGGTATAATAATGTCGGAAGGCTGCCGCTCTCTCTGTCGTGGTATTCTGTGTTATTTGTTATTCCAGTATGCGATTTAACTTTAGATATAAAAGATGCTGCCCGTTGTTTATTCCCCCATAGAAAATAACGACTACGGCATTTTCTCGCCTCCAATTTCAGTCTATAAGACATAAGTGAGCACAGGCGTGCGCAGCTAATTATATTAGGGGGTGCACCGCTGAAGGGGTGTGTCTAGCACTGTTTTACATTCTCTCAGCAAAATCACATGGCTTAATCTAATTTCTCTCTATTAATAAAGTAGATATACTACGCCTCAGAGAAATAAAATGAAACATAATGGTGTGACCACCGGCCCGTACTGATTCTTCACTACGGCATAACACTGAGTCCTAGCTGCCGCTGCACCCTATTGCAGCTTACACATCCCCAACCTATCTCTGACCCAGTGGCGGAAGTAGAGTGCTGGGCCCCCACACACACACACCATCCCTTGCACCCCCAAGCACCTACACTCTGATTTTGAGTGGGACCATCTGGAAACTACGGGAGATTTAGGGGGCCGAACATATGAGTTTTGTTATAACACAAGTGAAGTTTAAAATTTACATGTGTGCCATCAGAGCCACATGTGCCGCTTTCTAACCCATCAGACCCCTCCTCCGCAGGACACCGGCATTTGTCACACATGTCTCCATGCTCACGAGCTACTGACAGTAGTGCCCTTATTCACATTATACCACACAGTAAGAGTCAAAATGCATTTTATGCCACACACTGAGCCAAACTTCACATTATGCCACACAGTATGAGTCAAATTCACATTATTCCACAGAGTATGAGCTGAAAAAATAAATTATGCCACACAGTATGAGCCAAAAAAATTCACATTATGCCACACAGTATGCCCCCAGCAGTGCAAAATACATGTAATTCCCCCAAGAGTGCTCACTGCTTCTCAGCCTCTGCCGTTGCTGCTGGTGGCCTGCCGCTGCTGCTCGTTTTTGATAGGAGGAGAGGAGAGCACAGCGCAGCATGTGCCTCTCCTACCCCTCACTGAAGTCTGGTCTCTGGCGGCCATTTGAAATAAGGTGCCGACTGGTGAGCCAATCAAAGCTTACGGTCCATCAGGAGCTGCCACTGCTGGTCCGCAAGCTTAGAAATGACCGGGTGCTGCGGGGAGTGAAGGACAGGAATCGATCGGCATGCTCGACAATCATTGCAGCAGCAGGCATGTGTGAGGGGGGTGCAAGGCCGGCCCGACCCTAATGTTTTTTGGAAAGCATAATTCTATGGTTTACCGCCTCTTTCTCCCACTGACCTGGACAGCAGTCCAGTGCAGTAGCAGCAATAGTAATGTAACAACTGTCATAGGGACTATGTAACCAGGATCCTCTATGGGTTCTTTCACTTAATTTAATTATCCTGTCTACGAGATGGAAAGCCCACAGTGACACATAGCACCGCGAACCCCAGTGAGACCCAGCACTGCTGCCCTATGGAATACATTATTGTTGCTATGATCTATATCACAGGGGGGCTCCTTGCTGTTGTGGGACTACAAATCCTGGCATGTGCAGCTGACATGAGTCTGTAAATATATTGTGTGGACTATAATAGCGCTGAGACTAATGTCCAGAAAACAATCCTCAAATAAGTCTACTTAAGTGAAAGTGTTCTGCTGACTGTCCTAAATAATAATCTGCCTGGGTGAAATCTCATGCACATTTCTGCAAGCAATAAAACATATTTATTATAAATAAAATGAAAAGAATCATATAATATGGAAAAAAAAAATCACTATAGAACAAGTAAGACAGATGAGCCCCTTAAGAGGACAAAAAGAGCACTTTGTTAGAGATGCTGCTCATCGGACATTTTGCAAACACAAAAGCAAATTTGCAGTAATTGGGAAGCCTGATGATATCAGTAGGGTTTCCTCACCTGCTAACTTCCATGCAGGGGGACCCGTCTGGCTATGTGTCCCAGGACTTACTGCTGGTCCGACTGGTCTCCGTCTGGAGTGGACACCCCTGCAATTGCGGCTGAACTATTCTCCGCGGTTAACGCCAGTGTAGGAATCAGTGCTGCAGCCCGCTCTCCAATCCGTACTCGGGAGCTGCCGCTAACTGATTGGATTGAGGACGGTGCTAGTGCCACATTTGAAATGGTGTTTGGCGCTGTCTCTGTTTCAGTAGCTGGCTGCCCGGCGTCCTCCTCAATGTGGTACTGTGTAGCCGGTGTAATAGTCGGGACGGCCCTGGTGGGGTGCCGGACATTAGGGGGTGCCTGTGCGCACCAGGCACCCCCTGTGCGCACGCCTATGTAAGTGAGTCCAGTTCCTTCCGAGCCAATAATAGAGCTTGAAGGGTATCATCTTGGGTATTGATGCTAGGGACGAGAGTATTATACTCCCGTTATATAAATCACTAGTGAGGCCACACCTTGAATACTGTGTACAATTCTGGGCACCGTACTACAAAAAGGATATCCTGGAGCTTGAAAAGGTTCAGAGGAGGGCGACCAAACTAATTAAGGGCATGGAGACGATGGAATACAAGGAAAGGCTTGAAAGACTAGGCATGTTTACATTGGAAAATCAGAGACTAAGAGGGGATATGATCAACATCTACAAATATATAAGGGGACAATACACAGAGCTTGCGCGGGACCTGTTTTTGGTTAGATCAACACAGAGGACTCGTGGACACTCGCTCAGGTTAGAGGAGAGGAGATTCCGCACAATACGGCGTAAAGGCTTTTTCACGGTAAGGACAATACGTGTTTGGAATTCCCTGCCTGAGGGAGTTGTAATGGCGGAATCTGTCAACACCTTTAAGAATGGGTTAGATAAATTCCTAATGGATAAGGATATCCAGGGGTATGGTGCATAGTCATGCATTATAGTTACTATAAATAGGGATAAAATGCAACGGCTGACAGCAGCATCAGTCAGAAATTTTAGTCAAATCATCATGCATAGGACACCACAAATAGGTTGAACTCGATGGACAATTGTCTTTTTTCAACCTCAGATACTATGTTACTATCTGACAAGGCGGATTTATGGAGAAGTTCTAAGGCCTGAATTTTTTGTATCAAGGCCACCCCGTGCCGCCATGTGTTGTTTTTTCCTGTGGGCGCCCAATTGAATGAGTTTTCCCCGTATTACGCATTTGTGGGCCTCCCAGACTACCACTTTAGAAATCTCGGCAGTGTCGTTAACGTCAATATAGTCAGTTATGGCCTCCCTAATCTGCTGTTGACAATAAGGATCCTGAAGGATCAGCTCGTTCAATCTCCACGTATAAGAATTCGGTCGGGCAGGGGACAATCGAACCCCCAAAGAGACAGGAGCATGATCAGCCCAGGATATGTTGCCCACAGCAGAGACCTCAGCCAAATGCAAAAATCTATGAGGGATAAATAAGTAGTCAATCCTAGTGTAAGTATTGTGATGGTGTGAATAGAAAGTGAAATCACGAGTAGAGGGGTGTTGTATCCTCCAGCCATCAATGAGTTGGAAGTTATGGAGAATTCTCCGGACCCTGCGATGGAGTTTATCCGAGTACCTAGGGGAGGGGTTAGAGGAGTCCAAACGAGGCTCCAAATACCAATTTAAATGCCCGCCAAAGAGCAAAATCCCATTAATATGGGGCTGAGCTAGGGTAAGGACTCTTTCTAAAAAGGCCGGTTGTACCTTGTTCGGGGCATAAACATTAAGAAATGTGAGAGCTCTATTTACAACAAAGCAATTTATAAGCAAGTGGATGGCATACAACATCAGCGAGGGCAACATGTTTGGCAAACAATATTGCTACACCCAAAGTCTTACCATCAGCGTTATTGGAAAAATAACCTGTAGGGAAGTCTCTATTCCTGAGAGAAGGGGCCGCCCCCTCTTTAAAGTGGGTTTCATGCACAAAGGCAACGTCTGCTTTCTCGGCCTTCAGTTCTCGCAAGGCCCTTGACCGTCTCTCAGGGATATTGAGTCCCCGGGCGTTAATAGAAACCACCTTTAACAGCGCCATTTACTTGTTCCAAAAAGAAATAACGAATCTAGCCTCATAGAGATTCCATCAGCATAAAATAGGGTTCGGGCTTTAGCGAATCCAGGTAAGTCTGGAAGGGAGGAGAGAACCAGAAGGAAAAAAGGGGAAAGAGAAGAAGAGAACAGAGGAAGAACAACAGGACATAAAAACATGACACTATAGAACAAGAAACCATAGTAGAGACAAGACACCGCTCCCGGTGTTTCGAGCAGTGGGAACGGTGTTCCCACCGATCGGTCTGGGACCAAACATTGCGGTGCAAACGGGGCAACAAGGGTGGAACGGATCCACCCTCCAACACAAACCACATTATTGGCATAAAATAAAATTAAAAAATATATATATATATATTGGAGAACACATTTAGCGACCACAACATTGTAAATGCAACATATCAATGTAATAGGAATAATACGTAAAGCAGTATAGACCATGATAAAGATGCGAAGTCATCACTCTGTTCGAGAAATAAAATGCCCAGTCCCCTCGAATAAAAGGCAACTGTCAAATAAAGAGACAGGGCTTGATAAGCATTGCACCTTCTGACTGCATAGTGCCCCAAGGGGTTAATCTACCTGAAGGGACAGCGGCCCCTCCCGCAGAGTCTCGGTATAATGGTGCAGTCGTCTGTTGGCAGATAGGACCCGTGCAGTAAATAAAAGTTACAAATCAGAAAGTGGGGTAATCAGGTCTTCACAGCCGGTGAACAAGATGAAGAGGACGGGAAGGAGCAGTTCCATTTTTGCGATGTTGAGGGAGAGCCCGTTGATTGGAAAGGAGGGTCAACCCGAGGGGGTTTGGGGGGCGGATCCTCGAGCGCACGGATTGCCACTCAGCGGTTTGTACCGGGTCAATAGATAGGGTGGAGCAGAAGAGAACGACATCTTCAGGGGTCCGAATCGTGGCAGACCGACCCTCATTGGTAGCTGTAATGCTGAAAGGAAATCCCCATCTGTATTTGATATTGCTCTTACGAAGGGCATTTGTCAAGGGCTTTAATTGACGTCTAGATTGCAGGGTATTACGAGAAAGATCCTGGAACACCTGAATAGGCGAGCCGTTGAAGTCCGAGTCTCCGGAATTCCGGAGTTTCCTAATTATCTTGTCTTTTTGGCTATAGTAGTGGAGACGGCAAATAATATCTCTCGGCCGTTCAGACTGCAGGCCTCTAGGACGCAGCGCCCTGTGTGCCCTGTCGAAGATGATGGGGTCGTTTGGATCGGTTCCCTAGACTGCACCGAAAATCTTGTTAAGGACATCTGGGATGCTTTGTTGCGGTACGTCTTCGGGGATGCCCCTCACCCGCAGGTTGTTTCTCGTCCCCTATTGTCTATATCGTCAAGATGGTCGTGCAGGCTCTGAATCTCCCGCTTGGAGTTTAATGGTGTCTACCAATGCGTGATGAGAAGCGTTGGATTCTTCTCCATTAGTCTCCAACTTTTCGATACGAGAGCCCAGCTGAGACAATTCTGACCGAAGTGTGGACACTTCAGAGTGTACTACGTCCCGAAGTTTACTTTCCAAGGATGTAAAGTCCGCCTTGGTGGGCAAGGACTGTAAGAGTTTGAGAACTTTCTGCATATCCTACTGTCCAGCAGAGCTCAGAACAGGTGGGGTCGCCCTGGTTTCAACTTGCGTCTCAGACCCCTCAGATTGAGCTGGAGAGGTGGGCGTCGACGGGGCCGACATGTCCGTATCTTTCTGGAGATTGAGATACCACCTGAGGTCCGAGCGGGGGGGGAACTTCAGACAGACGGATAGAGGTTTTCACTCCCTTACGTTTCCTGCGACTCATGAAGAGGCAGCTTTGGAATCCAGAGAAGGCAAACCAATGAGGAGTAACAAGAAGAGGATGGAAGCATCAGAACCTACACGACAAGAACTGAAGCAGGAGTATAGGGCGACTGAGTGCCACAAATCACACGAAGACCACTCCCCCGTTCCCGTCCCCCACAGCTGGGACTAATATTTAAAGAGCACTAAGTAGCAACCATGTAGTAGAGAGTGTCCGGTGCAGTGACGGCTACAGGTACCAAATTGCATGGTTGCGAATTCCGAACATGTCAGAATGGCTGCGTAGTTGTGTCGGGTCTAGCAGAAGAATGTAGGGTCAGCGAGACAAATCCGTGGTCGCTTTGTCGGTAGTATGTGTCAGAAGGTGTCAGCCATTACTCCGCAAGATGGCCTGACATATTTGTTGAAGTCGGCATCTACTCCCGTTAGGGTGGGGACAAGTTGTTCACATGGCAGTGACTACTCCAATATATGCAAGGTGTTTTGTTATAATACAGGCAAGTTTGACAGAAGAGAAGGCGAGATTCAGCAAGGTCCCACAGGGGGGAGCGTCGGTTCCCTTGGTCAGACAAAGAGTGTGTATTCAGGCTTATCTTGTCCCATACAACTAGTGGAATGGCAGGAATTCTGCACAATAAAGCATTGGTATCGGATGTGCACCACGTTGCTATTCAATAAAATGGAGGTCACATTACCCACTATGATGCAGAGTGAGAGTAGTGGGATGAGGGCAGCTGTAAGCTATTTTAAAGCACACTTCTCCCCCCAACAGTGCCTAGTATAGGTAGTCACCGTCCCTAGAAACAGAAGGGAGAGGGTTCCCAGCAGTCCCTACCACCAGTAGAGAGCAGGGCAGTTTCTCCCAACAGGACAGCGTCTCTCTGTATCTACATGGTTGGAGTTAATATAAGAAAAATAGTCTCCTGAGTCTAATCACCTACTCAGCACTCCTCCATACTTAGTACATTTTTTATATATAGTGCAGGCAGGGGAGCGGAACATATATTCGCCGCTCATCCTGCCTCGTGGATCAAATAACTACAATGCGTTGGTGAAGAGATAGGGTTTGTATTTGTATATGAAAATGTCATAACAAACCAGAGATCTATGTTATAGGGGCAAAGTTAGTAATGTTAGTGCACCGGTGCACAGAAATATGTATCTCTTCAATAATCCTGGTGCTATAAGTTTTGACTAAGCAGGGAAAAGGATAATATAATGGACGATGTATTACTGAACCCCGTTCATGGAATCAGTTACTAAATATACCTTTCAAATGTTGTGGGCGCCCCTCAACTTAACTACCTAAGGGAATCACTGTGCTCTAGGTATTACATTCATTAAAAATAAAGTGGTATTGGTTTTGTATTTAACCACTAAAAGGATGCCTTTACAGAATCACTTTTTACCTGAGATATTGCTTACACTTATATGATTTGAACATAGTGAGAGTCCGTTCACACAGATCTATTTGCGTACATCTCTCAACAAATCAGAGATAATAAATAACTAATTTCTCAGTGACAGGCGGTCATGTCTTTATCAGGTTCGTTCAGGTTTAAAAATTAGTTATACAAGAACCCCCCCCCCCCCCCCACTAATATTACAGATTCTCGGTTCTAGTCACCTGCCAAGTATCATTGGGGGATTTATCCGAGCAGGTGCATGTTGTTGTACCCTACCGGTATACAGCAATACTTTGTCATTTGTATGTCTGTGTGCCCATCTGTGTCAGTGTGTATATACTTATAACAACATACTATAGATTTCTATATTTGAGAAACAGTGATCTATTGCCACTGTGTAAAGTGCAGTGTCGGCAATCTTCATTTTTGTGCTATCTAGCGGCTTAACGCTATGTGTGCAAACATGTATGATTCCTAAATGAGCTATGTTCGTCGATCTACGTTATTAAGCAGTGAACGAATAGTAGATAATGTGAACTGACAGACGCTACCCTCCTCCTCGCACACACTGATTTTTCAATAAAGGTGTGATGCGATACAGGTACGATCATTGGAAACCTCATGTATATTCATGAGGCTACTAAGATAATGTCATTGGACACATCCACAGTAAGGTAACGCCCTGCAAAGGGCGGAGCTAGCGCTATAAAAAGCGCTTCAGGGAGGACATCAGTGTGAGCTGTTCCCCCTGTGAGCAAGCTATCCTGGCGAAACGTACGTTAGGAAGGAACCCTATGGGCAACCCGCTGTTTGCGCACGGCGGGTCACCCACGGTACAGGTCGTATAATACCAGCTTTTATGATTACTATATGCCCTAAACCTGCTATTGCCAAAGGCTGTTTGCCACTGTCATTTACTTGATATGTTTAACACACTGCTCCAGTCACAGGCATACATAATTTGCTGTAGGTGAGACTAATTGCATAGGCCACAAATAGCATTGAGGATAGAGAGACCCTGGTAATAACAGGTGACAGTGGTTAGTGAAACATGTGTCCAAAGCAATTTGTGCACTTGTCTTCTGAAGTTAGTGACTCAGGTCATTGGGGGTAATTCCAAGTTGATCGCAGCAGGATTTTTGATAGCAATTGGGCAAAACTATGTGCACTGCAGGGGAGGCAGATATAACATGTGCAGAAAGAGTTAGATTTGGGTGGGTTATTTTATTTCTGTGCAGGGTAAATACTGTCTGCTTTATTTTTACACTGCTAATTAGATTGCAGATTGAACACCCCTCACCCAAATCTGACTCTCTCTGCACATGTTATATCTGCCTCCCCTGCAGTGCACATTGTTTTGCCCAATTGCTAACAAAAATCCTGCTGCGATCAACTTGGAATTACCCCCATTGTCTCTAGCCGTGCTCATTTAATTTCCACATTGGTGTAAATAGGAGACAGTCATCAGTGTTGTAGCAATTGAAACAATTATGTTTTCTGCCTAACCAAATGTCACATGGGCTTCAGAGTTACTGCTTGGGATTTTTTTTTATCGGAGATATACAATTTTGTAGGAGATATACAATTTTTCACAAGCATTAATAGTAATATACGATTATCCCAGACTCAATTCTTCACCAGGTACTTTTCCTCTTCCTTCAATTCCAGAGTTGTGGAGTGTCAGTAGTTCTCTCATTGGCTGCACTGACCTTAGTGTCATCAGCCAAAAGCAGAAACAAAGAAGACACACCACAGATACCCTGGTACTATCTGCATTTCTATTGGCTGGCGTGAGTAAGGGTCTCGCACCCCGTATTCAATGTGTTAGCACATGTGGGACAGCAGAACCACAAAATACGCCGCAAGGCCTTTTCTGTCTCAATCACTTTGAAAATATTGTCCTATACACCTGTGACTTGGGCTGAGGCCCATAGGAGAATATACAAGCCTGTACCTTTTTCACCATGTTGTCTGATGTGCGTGTAGTGTGTCAATATTTCACCTTTTAGTGATAGGAGTTTTAAAACTCCATTTTTTATTGATTTATAATAAAAGTTGTTTTGCCTTTTGTCCGATTAAATATGGGAACATTTTGTTTACACTTTTGAGTGCCCCACCATAGGAGAGTTCATTGCCTTTCTTCGGGTATTTCTTGTACATATGGTGGGGGGCCTGATAGCATATAAGGGACATGTGGTTTGGGGGGGGTCTGATGGCATATACAGTGGGGATTGAAAGTTTGGGCACCCCAGGCAAAAATTCATTTTAATGTGCAAAAAGAAGCCAAGGAAAGATGGAAAAATCTTCAAAAGGCATCAAATTACAGATTAGACATTCTTAGAACATGTCAAAAAAAGTTTGATTTTATTTCCATCATTTACAACTTTCAAAAGAACAGAAAACAAAAAATGGCGTCTGCAAAAGTTTGGGCACCCTGCAGAGTTAATACCTTGTACTGCCCCCTTTGGACAGCTGAGACCTGACAGTGTCATGGATTGTTCTCAATCATCGACTGGAAAGATCAGGTGATGTCAATCTCAAAGGTTTTAAAAGCCCAGACTCATCTGACCTTGCTCCAACAATCAGCACCATGGGTTCCTCTAAGCAGTTGTGTAGAACACTGAAACTGAGAATAGTTGACGCTCACAAAGCAGGAGAAGGCTATAAGAAGATAGCAAAGCGTTATCAGATGCCCATATCCTCTGTTCGGAATGTAATTAAGAAATGGCAGTCATCAGGAACAGTGGAAGTTAAAGTAAGATCTTGAAGACCAAGAAAAATATCAGACAGAACAGCTCGCAGGATTGTGAGAAAAGCAAGTCAAAATCCACGTTTGACTGCACGATCCCTCCAGGAAGATCTGGCAGACACTGGAGTTGTGGTACACTATTCCACTATAAAGAGATACTTGTACAAATATGGTCTTCATGGAAGAGTCATCAGAAGAAAACCTCTTCTACGTTCTCACCACAAAAATCAGCGTTTGAAGTTTGCAAATGAACATATAGACAAGCCTGATGCATTTTGGAATAAAGTTCTGTGGACCGATGAGGTTAAAATCAAACTTTTTGGCCGCAATGAGCAAAGGTATGTTTGGAGAAGGAAGGGCACAGAATGTAATGAAAAGAACCTCTGTCCAACTGTTAAGCATGGGGGTAGATCAATCATGCTTTGGGGTTGTATTGCAGCCAGTAGCACAGGGAACATTTCACGAGTAGAAGGAAAAATGGATTCAATAAGATTCCAGCAAATTTTGGACGTTAACTTGATGCCATCTGTGAAAAAGCTGAAGTTAAAGAGAGGCTGGCTTCTACAAATGGATAATGATCCTAAACACACCTCAAAATCCACGGTGGATTACATCAAGAGGCGTAAACTGAAGGTTTTGCCATGGCCTTCACAATCTCCTGACCTCAACATAATTGAAAATCTATGGATAGACCTTAAAAGAGCAGTGCGTCACAGACAGCCCAGGAATCTCAAAGAACTTGAAGACTTTTGTAAGGAAGAATGGGCGTAGATACCTCAAACAAGAATTGAAAGACTTTTGGCTGGCTACAAAAAGCGTTTACAAGCTGTGATACTTGCCAAAGGGGGCAGTACAAGGTATTAACTCTGCAGGGTGCCCAAACTTTTGCAGATGCCATTTTTTGTTTTCTGTTCTTTTGAAAGTGTAAATGATGGAAATAAAATCAAACTTTTTTTGACATGTTATAATAATGTCTAATCTGTAATTTGAGGCCTTTTGGATATTTATCCATCTTTCCTTGGCTTCTTTTTGCACATGAAAATTAATTTTTGCCTGGGGTGCCCAAACTTTCAATTCCCACTGTAAGGGGCATGTAGAGGGGTGTGATGGCATATAAGGGTCATGTGAGGGGGCCGGATGGCATATAAGGGGCATGTGGGGGGGCCTGATGGCATATAAGGGGCATGTGGAGGGGGGGGCTGATGGCAATTAAGGGACATGTAGAGGGGCCTGATGGCATATAAGAGACATGGGGTGATATCCTATTAGGCCCTGCAAAACATCGGGTGCGGAAAACATATGTTTTATGCCATTTTTCCAGATGTTTCACTGATTTTTTTTTTTTTACAGGCTATGTAGATTGATTGCCTGTAAAAAAAAATGCCCTGTCTCACGAAAACACACAGGTTCAGTGAAACCTGTGTGTTTTCAGTAGAAACAGCCCCATTTTCGCACCACTCGTGCTGGCTTATTGGGGGTAATAGGATAGCCCCCGGTGGGACAATTAACCCCGGTAAATTACCAGGGCTAATTGGATATCCCCCATGTACAGGGGTCTGATGGCATATAAGGGACATGCAGTGGGGCCTGATGGCATATATGGGACATGTGGGGGGGGTCTGATGGCATATATGGGACATGTGGGGGGGGGTCTGATGGCATATAAGAGACATGCACAGGGGTCTGATGGCATATAAGGGACATGTGGTGGGGTCACTTCCAGAAAAATACTGCAAAATCACGGCACCAGACTCTCCTGGATTGGGGCACTCTTTTCTGTTAGAGAATTACAGTCCGGATACAGTGGGCATAAAAAATGTAATAAAACTTAGCTTTTATTCATTATCACAAGATAAAATGGTAGTAAGTTTAACTCCAAAAACATGTTCAAAAGGCGACATATAGACTCACAAAACATACAAACATAAAACTCAACATAGTTAAAAAGTACACAGGTTCAAATAATTATAGTACGGCCTCAGCCAGAATTCCTGGTAACGAGACACTGTGTGTCAACTGTTTGTTGTCCGTGTGAAAGAGACAGGCAAGGCTTTTGGGCACTTTCTGGGTTCTGCTGCCCCGTATTTGCTACTGCACTGAATATGGGGTGAGAGGCCCCTACTGATACCAGCCAATAGAAAGAACAGAAGCTACCCGGGTATATATGGCGTGTGACTTCGTTTATGCTTTCGGCTGATGGCACAAGGCTAGCGCAGCCGATGAGAGAACTACTGGCACCCCAATACTCTGGTATAGAAAGAAGTAATAAAGTATAAATTATGTCATTCAAATGAAACAGCACTGGTGTCATGGGTGAATATTCCAGCTTGAATAGCTGAAAACATATTTTCTTATCCATATATAGCCTGTTTGAATTGTGGGCTATACTGACTGAGAACAGAAAAGGAGAATACAATGTTGCTAATAAGGCATACAGGAAAGAAATGCTTCCAATTACTGTAACAAAATAAGCTAAACAGCAACCATGGTTTCAATTCCAGTCAGAACAACTACTTGTGTGGTGTGGAAAGCACCCGTCAGCATTAGTGCTAGTAATTCCAATATTAAACAGCATAAAAAAGCAAGTATACTGTGTTGTTCATATTGTTTTCAATTAGCTGGCTGTTCAACTTATAATTAATAACCTCTAATTGGTTCCAATGTTTCCTGCCCTTTCTGACAGCTTAGTTCCACATATAAAATACCCACAATATCTGTTCATACAGCTATAGCATAATCAGCAAGGTTAAATTGTGCTTGTGACTGTCTTTTTACACACTCAAATACATACTGTATATGAGCTTCAAATAATGGACAACACAAAGAGAGTATCCAATGGACGTCATCAGGATGACCTATACAGGACCTGGGTAGCGGGTGACCCGCTGTGTGCAGTCAGCGGAAGGCCTGGAAAGCTCCTTCGTAGACGTACGTTTCGCCATAAGGCGGCTTGTTCACAAGGAGAACAGCTTACACTGAGGTCTGCCATGTAGCGCATCCTATAGCGATACTTCCGATACGGATGTGGTGCTTACCTAATGAATATGCATGTACCGTCTCTCTTAATGCCAAGTATGAGAGACCGTTACATGCTGCAGAGATAGTGTAGTGGGGAGGGAAAAGGGGAGGAGAGAAGGAGAGACAAACGTGCGTTTCTCACACCAGGTACCTCCGTATCAGGAGTGGCTCCTACCTAAAGCTCCTAGTCACAGGACATATGAGCTAGCAACCGCCATACTGGGGGTCTATTCATGATGCAGTGAAAAGAGCGGAGAAGTGAGCCTGTGGAGAAGTTGCCCATGGCAACCAATCAGCTGCTATGTACAATTGTATAGTATGCAAATTATAACTGTTACGTCAATGTTGAGTTAGTTTCCCATGGACAACTTCACTGGCTCACTTCTCCACACTTTTCACTGCTTCTTGAATAGACCCCATTATGCGTTCTTATTAGAATAACAGTAATCATATTAATAATAATTGTAGTTCATTAGTGCTGGGCATGATTATACCAAATCAGCACGGACAGAATAACAGTCAGGTATGAACTAGAATCCTTATAAGATTATATGACATGCCCCATAAAAGAGATCAAGAAGAGTGGCTTGCATTACTGTGAGGTAATCTGATATCAATCATAACACTCCCCTATTTTTTTGTTTCATGAAAGGTAATCCCTATGAAGGAACTACATTTGTGCTTTGAATAACATTATTACTGTTGGATATAGCAGCTCACTGTTAGATCTTCCATTCATCATTAAGATAATAATATATGTAAATAATAAACTCAAAATAGTGAGGTATTCAGCATAAAAAGGGATTTATATTGAATGACAAAGTGTAATACTATGGTCCCTATAATAAATGTGCTAGGTTCCAAAGTACCATCATGCTTGGACATTGGATTGTAAGTATAAATGTGTATGTCTACCTTAGGACTCTCATTGATATACAGAGTATAGTACAGAGTTATAGTGTGCAGTAATATATGAGGAATGGTGGGACCGTTGTGTCCCACATGTTGTTGTGGCATATCGGTGTAGATAACATTGAACATGGGTGTCAAATACTTGTGATGAGGACGTGTGAAAGGCAAAAGATAGGGAAAGGGCAGTGTTGAAAAGTGCTTTGATGTGCTTATGTGCAAAAAATATAAAGTTAGTGCAAAACAAAATATCTATTGTGCATGTGTGTTGTATCTAGGGGATGGGGATATAAAATAAAAAGTGGGTGGGGGAGGAGAGGGGGAAGGGTCTATGGGGAGAGGGTTAGGTGTTGAGATAGCAACTCTGATAAATGAATGGAGAGGGGGGTCTGATGGCATATGTCAAAGTCAGAAAAATATCATGCTACAGGTTGCCATATATTCACCCCATGCGCTTGCCCGCTGCACGTACACATTCTCTCCCGTGCGTGCGCATATTCGCAGTTGCGTGACGGCACCTCCACGGCCATGCGCTTGAGCGCGTGGTATGTGCATTTACGGTAGAGTTTGTGTGCGTCTAGCGGGCGACTCAATCGTTACATAATAAATTCAAATAGTGCGTTTTATAATGTTCCCACTGTCAAAGTCAGAAAAATATCACTATGCACACTGCCATATTTGCACCTCATACAGGTCCGCGCTGCGCATGCGTGCGCTCTCCCGTGCGTGCGCATACTCGCTGATGCGGGCACCCGCAGGCGCACGGTATGTGCATTTACGGTAGAATTTATGTGTTCGTAGCGTGCGACTCAATCGTTACATATTTTAACCATATAATGTATTTTGTAGATCATGGTCCCTTTGATAGATTCTGAAAGTTTAGTTAATATAGCATGTTCATGGACAGAGAGATCCCTCTTTGTTTGATACGAAGGGTCAGACAGGGGTCATATAGTGGTGTTTAGTATCCATCGGAAGAGTATTTAATTAGCAATATTCCGGTGTTGGTTTGAAGCGAATTAATCGCTCGTGCGAATAGTTATGGACATAAGAAGTTTATGTCCATTTACTATTATTTGCACTTACTTTTCCATGCGGCGGGAAACCTCGTTTCCCACCCACCTGAGCAGTTGGAAATGGTCTCAGCCCACCTGTATGAATCAACCTATGACCTTTTGTTATAGTGCGAGGACGAATTCCTGTGTCCAATGAACAATGAGATTGTAGGGACCATTGAATTGTATTGTGTGTGGGGCATAAATAGACAAGCCGATCACATCCAGCTCACTCTTCAACGGTTCTCATTGCTGATAATCGGGAGCTGGATGTCCAGAGGCGCATGCGATCGTTCCCCTTTGTGCGTAAGTTTTTCTCCGCAATCATATTGTCTTTCTTGTTATTGTGAGCCATATATCTCTCTCTCTCTCTCTTCTCCTCTTTCTCTCTTATATTCCCTTAAACGTAATAGTATTGTATTGTATTTCATGTGTAGTTATCTGGTTAGTTAGTCTATGTTATATTGTAGTGTATGACTTGTACTGTATTATCCTTTTTGCAAGTATAACATATCAATAAGGCATTAGACCCTAAGCCCGGTAGTTGTGTATTTCTTATAGTGTTAAGTATTCTCAGAGCGTCGGTGACGCTCGAACAGCTTTTAAGTTAATAAGGTTACACCGTGTTGCATCTACACCCTATCTCTACACTAAGGTTTTACTGCATATTACATTGTTTATGGTTTAGATATAAAGGTTTAACATTGTGAGCGTCTGCGCCGCTGGTGATCTCCTCGTGGTCCCAAGCGTCCGCTACGCTATAGCGAACCATTACGTTAGTCAGCAGCCAATAGCGTGCCTGCCTGTGATCACTTGGCCGTGAGCGAACGTGACGCTTGAGCGTCTCGACCACGGCTAAGCGATTGTTACGCAACGTGCGTACCCTTACGGTACTCCATACGTCAACAGCGTACAGTGTTCTTAGGCCTCTTAAAGGGTTTTAAATAAGATAAATATTTAGCTTTATCAATTGGCGGCTCGTCCAGTCCTTCACATATCTCTGCTAGGTAATTTCAGCAGACATTATCCATCAGCAAAGGGCGGGAGATCATATTCTTCGCAGTGCTGACGGGATAAGCGTCTGCTTCGCTTAGTAAAGGGTGCTGAGGGAATCCGGAACCGGAGGTAAGAACAACACGCTAGTGTCTTTTAAAACTGTTTATTTCTATCTTGCGTACGCACACACGCATATCTGCATTTCTTTTTCGTGTATTTTCATATATCACTCTCCTGTTTGCCATTTTATAAATTGATAAAACGTGCTAAGAGAGATTTGTCGCTATTTCATAGTTAAAGTGTAAAAGTAATGCATTAAGGGATAAAGTGTAAAGCGCACACGCAACTCTACCTAAAGGTACAAGGAGAGATTCGTGTGGTGCTCGGTAGACAATCGAGGATCATCTACATTGATAAACGTGTTAGTTGTGTTACGGTGGACATTGGCTTTGTGTACACGTGTCTCTAACAAAGAGACTGGCTGAGACTCGCGTACGCAAAGGCCGACGCACGCAGCGTAAATTACGCAACGGAGCGTCTGGGTACGCCCACGTAACTCAAGTCACACGATAGTGTTGATTTTTAACAGGCGATAAATAGCGCAACAGGCGATAAATAGCGCAACAGGCGATAAATAGCGCAACAGGCGATAAATAGCGCAAAACGCGATAAATAGCGCAAATCTATTTTAATATCCGAAATTTAAATTAACAGATCCTTCTCCAAATTTACAACACATCTGGTTTAAAGAAAATTTCTGCGCAGAAATAGAAATAGAAACCAAAGTGTACATGTGGTGAGTGAGTGTGTTGTATACAATTTTGAGGTTGAACCACAAGAAAAGTATCGAGTTCTCGTGGAGGTACATACATGTAAGTGACGTGCATGGTGGCTAGGGAGGCATCTCTGGTTAAACATAAAATTTGAGCATTAGAGTGTAGCAGACCAGGAGGTCACACTGTAGCAGCAGACCAGGAGGTCTTATAACAAGACCAGGAGGTCCAGTTACAGCAGACTAAGAAGTCCGCTATAGAGCACAACACCAAGAAGGGTTGGTGCGGAACCCATATAGGCCATTAAGCTCTGGCTGAAGGAATTCGCAGCCGTAATTTTCGATTCCACTGGTCGCTCCGCACATAAGATTAGTTGCTTATGTGCTGAACGATTGTACCGCACGTAATTGTGTGCATTAGTAAACCTGACCGGTACCATTTGTGTAAGAGAGGCCATAAACGCTATTTGTACATTTTAACGTGATTTGTGAATTTTTTTTATTTTAAGGGAAGTTCGCTGGTCACTCAGGAACTATCCAACAACCGATACTTGCTGGGGAACGCGCCCCAGTAAATAAAGGTTCACAGGGGCCCTAGGTTGGGTACAACAGCTCTGGATACAGTGATTGTGTTACTGGCCAACGTGGGCGAGAAGTGAGTGGAGTACTCGGTAAACTTCACCGCCAGCCTGCCCCGGACATCTTGGTTTTTGTAAGGGTTCGCTGAAGAAAAGCAACACCTGCAAGTTATGGGGCCCAATTGTTCAGGAAGGGGGCGATCAACCTCGGTTCGGGTTGATTCAGTGAACCGACCAGTCGGGTCGGCAAGGTACGGTTCACACACAGAGGTTTTATGTGATGAATGGGAAAGAATGACTGTACATGACGGGGAGAAATTCCCAAGAGTAGGTAGCTTTAGCCCAGAAGTGTTACTAAATCTAAGGAGAAGGATAGGTCTTATTAAACCAGCAAAGAGACGGATCAAACATTATGATTGTTTAAAATTATGGCAACAGGAAAGTGAAATGCAAAGAGAGTTAACTGACATATCTGACTCTCATCTTGGAAGGAGAGATATGGCAATGGAGAGGATTATGGTTGCGGAGAAAGGCACAATGGTGTACGATAAAAATGCACTTAGTAACTGTATTAAGAATGAAAGTGTAAAATGTAATAATGTTTATGAAAATGAAAGTGTAAAAATTACAAATGTTAACCCGTGCAAGTCGCACCCCATGTCAAACTTCCCTCAGGAATACAAACAAGAAAGTGAGCCCAACACGATGTCGGCACCTCTTCCAGCAGCCATCACACAAGACATCCAGGTGGACGCGACCAAATCGGTAAAGGCAATAATCAAACCCCCTAACGGAGGGTCAGGTGAGGTCGTGTCCACAGGTACGTACAATGTTTTATATCACGCACAAACAAATGTACCCTATATTGTAAGACCAAAACAAGGTGATGTAATTGAGTTTAGTCCTGTCAGGGTGATCACAGTCCCCAATGGGAAGACTGACAATCAGGGAACCATTCCCGTCCAGGACAGTGCAATGCGCTGTCCCTGGTCCCGGACCGAATTGAGATCAATTATGTCTGAATTTCCTGATCCTAGGAAAAATCTAGTCGCATGTCAAAGGTTCATTAAAGAACTAGGAAACTCAACAGAACCCACCAACAAAGATTGGCGGACAGTGCTGAGGGCATGTTTGCCCTCCGGTGTTGACTCTGCGAAATTTATTACTGATTGTCAATTAGACACAGAAGTACCTCAAACGGAGGAACACAATCAGGAATGTATTAAGCAGATAAACCAACAGTTGGAAGTATATTTCCCTGCCGTTGTCAAGTGGAATGAAATCTTCTCCATAAGACAAAACGAAAGGGAAAGTATTTCCAATTATTTCAATCGAGCACTGCAAGTAATGGCTAGGAACACTGGGATCACAGACATCAAAACATGCGCACAGCATAGAGAAATAGCGGTTAAGGTATTAATGAATGGTTTAAAGGAGGTATTGAGAACAAGGGTACAGACCACCAACCCAAACTGGGGAAATATCTCAGTGGCCGCATTAAGAGAGGCCGCTATTGATCATGATCGAAATATCACCAGATACAGGGAGTCACAAAGTGATAAGTTAATGGCCGCAAGTATACAGGCCTTAACCACAAGACCACTCCAGCATAAGCCCCAAACCCCTGCGAGAAATTCAAATGTGGAAATCTGTTACAATTGTCAGAAGGAAGGTCATTTTGCAAGAGATTGTAGATCAGGAAGTAGACAAAAGTCATATCGCCCCCCTAGACAACAAAACCATGATGCCCAAGGAAACAGGGAAGTACAGGGAAAACGGTTGATGGTGATGAGCATCCGAGCGTTTGAGGAGGCATCAAATCAACCAAGACCTCAGGTCATTGACACTTGGAGGAAACCCAGGGTTTGTTACCTTTGTAAAAGAGAAGGGCATTATGCCAGTAACTGCAACAGCCCACATAAAGTCAGACCCCCTAGACAGAGAAATGAGCAAAATTATAACACACCAAATTATAACCAGGGATCATATAGGAAGAATTTTGGGCCACACCCATAATATATAGTCAGGAAAGGTGATCATTAGGATCGATGGTAAGCCTGAGGTTATGGTTAACAAATTGGGAGGTCATTCCCTGAAGACACAGGAATGACCGGGTGAAACGTTGTAAATGTATCTGTGAAATGTTTCTTTTTCTCTCCCCATCTCTGACGATTATTGGTAGGACTCAAACATTGCATATCTGCGTGGTCTTTGCAGAAGTCTACCAAACCCCAGCACGACCTACCCACATCAATGTATCCTGGCCAGATACAGAGGGTGGAGTATGGAGGTGCTGGTGGGAGGGACTGCGCAAGGAAACCATTGGACATGTAGATATGACAGCCTGATGATCTGACAATGTTTTAAAATGTTTGAAAAATGTTTTTCCCTGCTGTTGTTTATTGTTGATTTATGTGATATATACATATATGAACGGTTCTCTCTCTCTTGTTGTTTTTTTTTCCTCTCCCTCTTCTCACTCATGTTTTTATGTTTTAAAGATGGTATGTCACACCTCAGTTAGACAAATGGTAATGCAAGATTTTTGCTCCTTACAGAAAGATCGCTGGTTTGGAAGGAATATTGCATCATCGGAATGTTCGGTTGGAAGACTGAGAGACAGCACCTTTGAGATGACAGCAGAACAAGAGGAACAACAAGACGAGAGAACTAATTATCGTAACAAGTTTCTCTCCCCCTCAAACTGTTTTTCTGTACCCCCATTACAAATTTCTTCTTTTCTCCTCCTGTAAGATGGACTTGCCCAAAGAGACTGTGATATGGATTTTCCTGTTGACCATGATGTTGACCAGAGCAGTCTGTTCCGGCGAGAGTACCAGGGAGGTCGAGAAAGGATCTAGAAAGGTTCCGATGACTGAGACGGAGGTGTAAATTTCCAATAGCAACACAACCACCAAGCAAAAGGCGAGTACCGGAAACGATCTAGCAGCCATGTTATTTGTAAACATTGTTAGCAGAAAAGAGAACTGTATCTGTAGACTCTGTGACAATGTAGTTAAGGATGGGTGCATTAAGAAATGCCAATCCAGTTTTAATATCCACATGGACCGGCATCCATTGAGTGACTATCACTCCTTAGTGGGTAGTGTGTTAAATCAAACAGATTGTTGGGTATGCTCTCAAGTACCTCAAGGTCACAGCAAATCAGGGCTAGTACCATTTCCTTTAACGGTAGGGGAGGTACTTGAGCTAAAGGGTGGGAGACCGGTGGACAGGAGGTTTAATATCTCCAGTCCTCCTAGTTTGAAGCTCCACCAATATCATGTGGATAGATCCCTAACATGTTTTAACATTACCAATCCCCGAAAGCCGGGAAGTTGGGAAGTGTCATGGAGCAACCAAACCATGACCTTTTCATATAGGGCAGATAGAATGCCTACAGATACAGAGCTTATACGCCACATAGCCAGTAGAGAAAAATCTTTCCGATATAGGTATACCCTAGGAAGTAGGATTACGAGAGTTGGAGAGGTATCACCAGGATACTGTGCACATATCGTACAAACTGATACGTGTACTAGACAGATGGGAGAATTAGGGGTAGGAGATTTCACATGGAGGATGTGTAATATGGTTATGTCCTACTCCGTCCCATATGTTCTCCCCGATGATGCATATTTCATATGCGGGAGGAAGGCGTATAAGTGGCTTGCCCCAAACTCTGAAGGATTGTGTTATATATTGGAAAAGTACTGCCTGAAGTAATGACTGTATCACATGCCAAAATGAAAGATATACACCGTGTTGCCCAAGCTCCTTATACTCATACTCATTACGAGCACGTAGTTAAACGGCACCTGATAGAAAGAACAGAGCACCCGGCCTCTGACATGATCCATGAATCCACCGGGATTCAGTTTCTGATCGCGTTAGATTTCACTCGCACCGCCAGAGGAGTGTTGAATTATAAATACATATCTGCGCTCGCAAATTTGTTAGATAATATCACTGAAATGTATGATGACACGTTTAGGTATACTGGAAGAGAACTTCAAGCTTATAAAACAGAACTGGTACAGCATAGAATGGTTCTCAATTACCTCACAGCAGTGACAGGCGGATATTGTGTCACACTGGCAACACAGTACGGCGTGAAATGCTGCACATATATAACGAATAGTACCGAGGACCCGGTCGAGGTCATAGACCAAAAGATGGACGATATTCTCCAACTGAAGTGGGAATTTCGCAGGAGACACAATCTCACTCTTGCTGCTGTAGGTAATGAGCTGACTGGTTGGGTGTCATGGTTGAACCCGCGAAATTGGTTCTCTGGTTTAGGAGAATGGGCTCAAGGAGTCATAATGGATGTTGCGAAGTTTCTTCTATGTATCTTGGGTGTTGTCATATCCATTGGCTTGATATTTAGATGCGGTCAGGCTTTAATGAAGTGCAAACGTCGCACCAGGGTAATGAGTCTAAGGAGTGAGGAAATTATAATTCCAATGGATTTGGATGTGATGAAAATGCGATTATACGGTTCGTTTCTTTTACCTGTTTTTCCGTTTTCTCCAAGGTAAAAAGACCCACTTGGATGAGGAATTTGATGATCCAGTATACAGACAACTGATGGATTAAAGAAGAAGTTTTGACAACCTTATACACAGATATTTGATGAACTATGCCATAGACCCCCAGTTTCCCTAGAAATTTTAAAATTACGCTAGCCCAACACTTTTGTAAGTCTATGGACATTGACAAAGCTTTTTGCTTGCACCTTTTGGGCAAAAGCACAAAGAAGACTGCATTCAACAGACACCGAACAAGACTTCAACCGACAAATGTTCATTAACCTGACATAGAATACCACTGCATTTACCATAAGTGTTCTTTTACTTCATCTCTACAACCTTCAGGTAATGACACACATAGTCGATAGGGAATACAGGCACAGATATCAGCAATCACATATTCCCCCATTCATGTGTCATCAACTAAAATGTGCTCCCCCATTTTGTTGCAACCAAAATTCGAAAAGAGCTCGGTAAAGTTTGACAGCCCATCCACAGACCCGTACCGCGGGATAAGAAGGAATTCAAATGTATACTTCGCAATACCTCGAAGCTTGATGTACAACACGTACGGCACGATGATACATGACCCCCCAAACATGGATTCATACACACATGCTTCTACTATCTCACTAGGTCATACCCTCTTCACACCTTCTCCTCTCTCCCCCCTTACCCAACCATGGAAATGTATTAACCCCTGACATATATTTTTCTCGTTTTGAAATGTTTTAGGAAGTGGCAGTTATTGTTGACTGCCAAAGGGTGGACTGTCAAAGTCAGAAAAATATCACTATGCACACTGCCATATTTGCACCTCATACAGGTCCGCGCTCCGCATGCGTGCGTTCTCCCGTGCGTGCGCATACTCGCTGATGCGGGCACCCGCAGGCGCACGGTATGTGCATTTACGGTAGAGTTTATGTGTTCGTAGCGTGCGACTCAATCGTTACATATTTTAACCATATAATGTATTTTGTAGATCATGGTCCCTTTGATAGATTCTGAAAGTTTAGTTAATATAGCATGTTCATGGACAGAGAGATCCCTCTTTGTTTGATACGAAGGGTCAGACAGGGGTCATATAGTGGTGTTTAGTATCCATCGAAAGAGTATTTAATTAGCAATATTCCGGTGTTGGTTTGAAGCGAATTAATCGCTCGTGCGAATAGTTATGGACATAAGAAGTTTATGTCCATTTACTATTATTTGCACTTACTTATCCATGCGGCGGGAAACCTCGTTTCCCACCCACCTGAGCAGTAGGAAATGGTCTCAGCCCACCTGTATGAATCAACCTATGACCTTTTGTTATAGTGCGAGGACAAATTCCTGTGTCCAATGAACAATGAGATTGTAGGGACCATTGAATTGTATTGTGTGTGGGGCATAAATAGACAAGCCGATCACATCCAGCTCACTCTTCAACGGTTCTCATTGCTGATAATCGGGAGCTGGATGTCCAGAGGCGCATGCGATCGTTCCCCTTTGTGCGTAAGTTTTTCTCCGCAATCATATTGTCTTTCTTGTTATTGTGAGCCATATATCTCTCTCTCTCTCTCTTCTCCTCTTTCTCTCTTATATTCCCTTAAACGTAATAGTATTGTATTGTATTTCATGTGTAGTTATCTGGTTAGTTAGTCTATGTTATATTGTAGTGTATGACTTGTACTGTATTATCCTTTTTGCAAGTATAACATATCAATAAGGCGTTAGACCCTAAGCCCGGTAGTTGTGTATTTCTTATAGTGTTAAGTATTCTCAGAGCGTCGGTGACGCTCGAACAGCTTTTAAGTTAATAAGGTTACACTGTGTTGCATCTACACCCTATCTCTACACTAAGGTTTTACTGCATATTACATTGTTTATGGTTTAGATATAAAGGTTTAACATTGTGAGCGTCTGCGCCGCTGGTGATCTCCTCGTGGTCCCAAGCGTCCGCTACGCTATAGCGAACCATTACGTTAGTCAGCAGCCAATAGCGTGCCTGCCTGTGATCACTTGGCCGTGAGCGAACGTGACGCTTGAGCGTCTCGACCACGGCTAAGCGATTGTTACGCAACGTGCGTACCCTTACGGTACTCCATACGTCAACAGCGTACAGTGTTCTTAGGCCTCTTAAAGGGTTTTAAATAAGATAAATATTTAGCTTTATCACCCTTGATGATAACTGTAAGTTTGTTTATTGTAACTGGTCGCTGGACAGAGGAATTCCTCTTTGCATGGTACGAAGGGTCAGATAGGGTCTGAGCGGTGATGGTTGGTACCTAACTAAAGAACATTTTATTAGAAACAATCCGGTGCTGGTTAGGTAAAGATTAATCGCTCCTGCGTATAGTTATGTCTATAAGTAGTTCCTGGACATTTATTCATTGTCCATGTGTTGGAAATCCTGAGATTCCCTCCCACCTGAGCAGTCTGAAATAGTCACAGCCCACCTGTTCAAACAAACCTATGACCTTTTGTTGTAATATGAAGACAGATTCCTGTGTCCAATGAACAATGGGATGGTAGGGCCCTTTGTAGTGTACTGTATACAGTGTATATAGGGAACAGCCAGCCTGGCCCAGCTCAGTCTTCTCTCCACAACGGTTTTCATCATTGACTAACCCAGAGCTGGTAACCAGGACTAGCGCAGCGAATCATTCCCCGGTGTGTAAGTACTCTCTGTGACCATTCTTAATCTCTGACTGTATTTATGCCACGTTCTCTCTCTCTCTCTCTCTCATTGTATGTTATTATTTGCGTTTGTGCCGCTATTGTGTATTTATGTGTAGTTATTCTGTTAGATTTGATGTTAGCATGTAGAGTATAAGCTGTAACTGTGTACCCCTTTTGATATATCTAAAAGCTCGTTAGTAAAGGTTTTGGAACCTCAGCAGGGTGTCTGTGTCTCTCTAGCTAGTACAAAGGGTTTTTGAGTATCTCAATTGCTCAAACAGCTTGCATACTCACAAAGGTTCAGTGTTATACCATTATAGTACCACGGTATTAAGGTTTACAGTGTAAGCATATTCTGTGTTTAAAGTTTATAAAGGTTACTGTCTGTGTGTACGCTCGCTGTGGGTATTCCGTACACCCAGCACAGCGTGTGTACTTAATTTGCGTACCACGTGCGAGGTCTTCATACGCAAATAGCGTACGGAGTGCGTAGCATGTGCACGTGGTTTAGCAGCCATTACGGCTACACGGTATTAGTATATAGCTAATGTTAAAAGGTAGATATCTGACTATCACATATAAGGGACATGTAGTGGGGGGCCTCATGGCATTTAAGGGCCATGTGGTGGGGGGTCTGATGGCATATAATGGACATGTGGTAGGGGTCTGATGGCATATAAGTGACATGTGGGGGGGGGGGCTGATGGCATATAAGAGACATGCACAGGGGTCTGATGGCATATAAGGGACATGTGGTGGGGGCACTTACAGAATAATACAGCAAAATCACAGCACCAGAGTCAAAACATACAAACATAAAACTCAACAAAGTTAAAAAGTACACAGGGTCAAATAATTATAATACGGCCTCAGCCAAAATTCCTGATAACGAGACACTATATGTGTCAATTGTTTACTGTCCGTGTGAAAGAGACAGGCAAGGCTTTTGGGTACTTTCTGGATTCTGCTGCCCCGTATTTGCTACTGTATTAAGGGGCCTGATGACATATACGGGGCATGTAGAGGGGTCTGATGGCATATAAGGGACATGTACAGGGGCCTGATGGCAGGGCCGGTTCTAGACCTTGTGGTGCCCAGGGCAAAAGTTTCCTTCTCCCCACCCCACACACACACACGCACAGGCAATACTGGGTTAGTGCGCGTCAAAAAAAAAATAGGCGTGGTTTCATTTAGGAAGGGCGTGGCCACAGTTATGCCCCCTGTAGTTGTGCCCCCTGTAGCTGTACCCCCAGTAGAGTTGTGCCCCCTGTAGTTTTGTCCACTGTAGCTGTAAGCTGGACACCACATACATGACTATAGGGCATGACTATAAGACAACACATACCTTACTAAAGACATAGGGGGTAATTCTGAGTTGATCGCAGCAGTAAATTTGTTAGCAGTTGGGCAAAACCATGTGCACTGCAGGGGGGCAGATATAACATGTGCAGAGAGAGTTAGATTTGGGTGGGTTATTTTATTTCTGTGCAGGGTAAATACTGGCTGCTTTATTTTTACACTGCAATTTAGATTGCAGATTGAACACACCACACCCAAATCTAACTCTCTCTGCACATGTTACATCTGCCCCACCTGCAGTGCACATGGTTTTACGCAACTGCTAACAAAATTCCTGCTGCGATCAACTCAGAATTACCCCCATAGAGAAAAACAGATATAACTACAGGACAGTACATACGTGACTATAGGACACTACATACATGACTGATGATATGTCTGTGCTTTCCTGTAGTCCTAAGTACAGGACATACATTATTATAGGTAACTACATACATGACTGGGCACATGACTATATCACAGCACATACATGAACACAGGACACTATACATTGCGTCCCCTATGGAATAGAATGGGACCCACATGATGTTTCCCTGCCACACTTCCCCCTGACCACGCCCTTTCACACCAACCATGCCCTCATCATTCCGAGTCGTCCAATCGGCTAGCAGACGGCTTCAGGACTAACCGCCTATAAAGTGCCTATAAAGTGAGTGACGGGCAAGGCACCTAATGAGAGTGACCTGATCAAGGCGTGGGGCGGGGCCAGTAGTCACATCACACGCACCCGGCTCTCATGGACCCCAGAGACCGCGGAGCGGGCATCACCCACCTGCTGGAAGCGCGGCCTCCCCAGCACGAATGGAGGGTCATCTGCCATGTCCGCCCCCGCCGCAGTGGGTGCGGGGAGCTGCATTCCTGATGGGGAGTCCCCAGCTGCTCCTGCCCTCATTCCCTGGCCGCCGCTGCTGTGTGACAGGGGGAGGAACGGCCCGGCCGGAGCTGCTGCCCACATGTGGTGAGGGGTCTGATGGCATACAAGGGGCATGGAAAGGGGCCTGATGGCATATAAGGGGCATGTAGACGCACCTGATGGCATATAAGGGGCATGTGGTGGGGTTCTCATGGCATATAAGGGACATGTGGTGGGGAGCGTGATGGCATATAAGGCACATGTAGAGAGGCCTGATGGCATATAAGGGGCATGTGGTGGGTGGGTCTGATGGCATATAAGGGGCATGTAGATGGGTCTGATGGCATATAAGAGACATGTAGAGGGGACTGATGGCATATAAGGGTGTGTAGTGGGGGCCTGATGACATAGAAAGGGGCATGTGGTGGGGGCCTGATGACATATAAGGGGCATGTGGTGGGGGGTCTGATGGCATATAAGGGACGGTGCTGAGAGGCTGACGGCATATTAGGAGTCTGATGGCATACACAGGGAATGTGGTGGGGATCTGATGGCATATAAGGGATGTATAGAGGGGCCTAATGGCATATAAGGGGTGTGTAGTGGAGGATAACTCACCCACATACAGTAACTAAGCTTATGAAGGATGCAAAATGGAATAGCACGCCTGCAAATGTAACTCCGTGTAACAAGGTTCTGCTTCTCCTACTTCCTTCCAACTGCAACAACATAAAAATGGTTTCATTCAGCACCAGTTCATGGCCATACCTATAGTGGGTACAGGGTGTGTGGTGCCCACGGGTCCAGAGGGCCCCACACCCTGCACCCACAGCCTATATACTTACTTGTTTGCTAATGTCGCTGAAGATCTGCAAATGCGTTGTAGAGAAGTCACCAGGAACATGGCACCAGTGCCATTTTACTGGAGATCTGCCCAGCGCCAGGTTCTTACCCAGCACATGATGCTCTAGCGAGAGATGTGGAGACCGCACACAGGACCCCTCTTCTCTTAATCCACCCCTTCACCAGTTATCCCGTTACAAACTGAACTGCAATTTTCTCTTACCACGTTCACATCACAACATTCTTCCCTTAACTAAATACAGCTAGAAAGGTTACGTGGGTATATTGTGCCATTCCACCTGTGCCCTGCATCACATGCCAGATAGCAGATGTATAAAATATGCGATAATCCGATTATCTGCACAATAAGAAAATAAACGAGAGAGTAGGTCAACCCGTCATGTGAGATGCACTTCAAAGGAACAAAACAAACCACTTCCTTCTCAACGTTCTCAACAAAGACAGGAACCAGAGGTTGGCAGAAGTATGAACGTCAGGCACGTCTCTCCGACTAGGGCCCTACGCCTTTATCCTGATTCTATTTATATTATATAGATAGATAGTATATCATTTATTTATTTATTTTATTATTTAGTTTTTTGTCACACCCTTTTCACATTTTAGTATCACTTGAGTGTACTCATGGGCTACTAGAGGAGAGTTTTCAAAAATTCTCCTCCAAGCCTTTTAAATTCACATTCCAGAATGCAATTCCCATACTTGTAATGGGAAATGTGATCTGGCCGAATTTACTAAGATAAAAATTGGGAAAAAAATAAAATACAGGAAGGAGGGCGTGGCTTCGGCGGACATGGAGTAGCACCCAGGCTGTGTGACTCTCCAGCTTATTTATCCTGTTGTCCCATCCTGTGTCCCCCCCCCCCCCCCCCCTGAGCCCGAAAACTGCCCCAGAACCTGTGTGAGGGTGTGGAGGTGCCCCTGTGCCACTCTGGGACCTGTTCATCTCTCTCCCGCTGGCGACGGACGACTTTTGTGTGCGGGGCTCCCGGGCTGGATTAGTCACATGGGACGCTGCCATCCTGTCTCCCCACGCTGAGGGATTGTGCCCGGCCGCCGCCCTGTACGCTGCCTGCACCCGCATCTGCTGCCTCTCCTGGGCGATACTGAAGCCAGGGAGGCTCCGTTGAGCGCTCCTCCCGCCCCTGCCTGTGTCCGGGTGCGTGTCCGTGGGATCTCCTGCTGCGACCCTGACACGTGTCCCGCCGCCGCTCTCCTCTCTCACTCCTGCGGCTCTAGCCTCTGATCTCCGGCTTCCATATTACTCTTCCGGACAGCGCTGTTGGGGAAGCAGGGCACAGCATAGGTGAGCTGTATACTTCTCTGTGCCTTTTCTACATCATAAGTGCGGCCCTGCTCTGCTCTGCACCGTATTAACCCCTGGAGGGCCTACTTGTTGTTCTGCCTCAGTACCCCACACCCTGGGATCCACTGGGGCTCGGATGGGCAGGCTGCTATAGGGCACGTTTGACCAAATTACATGCTGCATGCGTCCACTGTGCTGAGTATTACCCTGCTGAGGCTTATATTTCAGGACAAGTGGCGACTGGATGCTTCTGATATACTATATGTCCTCGCGAGCGCTCACTGGTCAGTTTTGATATACTACACCTATTCACAGGCAGCGACTGGACAGTTTTGATATACTGCATTTCCCCGATTCCCGCCATCAGCAGGCTATAATGGTTAGACAGCACCAGAATACTGCGGCCGCAGCGAAATTAGAGAAATATGCCAGGAACCCACCGGTGCAGCCCCAGCGTGGGGAGGAGGCACAATCATCCTCGTCTCTGCCACCACTGTCGCCTTCCAATAGCTCCTCCTCTGTGGAGGCTACGGATGCTGCCTTACAGAAAGTACTGGAAGCGGTCATCGCCAGCGAGGCCCGCTTGGCCAACAGGATCGGTCAGGTCCAGACGGACCTATCCATTATACACCAAGACCTTCAGCGAGTGCGGGAAGGTGTCGGTGAAGCTGAAATGCGCATTTCCACGCATGCTTGACCAGTGGCTATCTCCTGTAATTTGTCCATCAAGGCTGAACCCTGTTTGCATATGAATTGACCAGTGACTCATCATGAATGAGAAAGTTCCCTCCCTTAGACTAGTCTGTGCACTCCCCCAAACTACATAGTACATTGCTGATGAGACACACAGAAGTCTCTGTTCTTTTTCCCCTGGGCCTTGAGCGAGATGGAGTGTTAGTAATGTTTTGCTTCTGTTAGCTGGAGTTGAGAGCTAAAGATGGAGGAACTGGAGCGTAGAAAGCATTGAGCAAAATATGGTAATTGTATCGCTGGCCATGTATGTATTTGATTTAGTTAGTATTAACTGCTTACTGTATAAAGTGTAACCATGTAACTATATATACTGTATATTGTGATATATTGAATACATATCCTTTTAATAACAAATAATAAGAATTTACTCACCGGTTATTCTATTTCTCGTAGTCCGTAGTGGATGCTGGGAACTCCGTAAGGACCATGGGAATAGACGGGCTCCGCAGGAGACTGGGCACTCTAAAGAAAAGATTAGGTACTATCTGGTGTGCACTGGCTCCTCCCTCTATGCCCCTCCTCCAGACCTCAGTTAGGGAAACTGTGCCCGGAAGAGCTGACATTACAAGGAAAGGAAATTTTGAATCCAGGGTAAGACTCATACCAGCCACACCAATCACACCGTACAACTTGTGATACCTTACCCAGTTAACAGTATGAACAACAACTGAGCCTCACTCAACGGATGGCTCATAACAATAACCCTTAGTTAAGCAATAACTATATACACGTATTGCAGAAAGTCCGCACTTGGGACGGGCGCCCAGCATCCACTACAGACTACGAGAAATAGAATTACCGGTGAGTAAATTCTTATTTTCTCTGACGTCCTAGTGGATGCTGGGAACTCCGTAAGGACCATGGGGATTATACCAAAGCTCCCAAACGGGCGGGAGAGTGCGGATGACTCTGCAGCACCAAATAAGCAAACACAAGGTCCTCCTCAGCCAGTGTATCAAACTTGTAGAACTTTGCAAATGTGTTTGAACCCGACCAAGTAGCCGCTCGGCAAAGCTGTAAAGCAGAGACCCCTCGGGCAGCCGCCCAAGAAGGGCCCACCTTCCTTGTGGAATGGGCTTTTACTGATTTTGGATGCGGCAATCCAGCCGCAGAATGAGCCTGCTGAATCGTGCTACAGATCCAGCGAGCAATAGTTTGCTTTGAAGCAGGAGCACCCAGCTTGTTGGGGGCATGCAAGATAAACAGCGAGTCAGTCTTCCTGACTCCAGCCGTTCTGGAAACATATATTTTCAAAGCCCTGACTACGTCCAGCAACTTGGAGTCCTCCAAGTCCCGAGTAGCCGCAGGCACCACAATAGGTTGGTTCAAATGAAACGAGGACACCACCTTTGGGAGAAATTGGGGACGAGTCCTCAATTCTGCCCTGTCCATATGGAAGATTAGATATGGGCTTTTACAAGACAAAGCCGCCAATTCCGACACACGCCTAGCCGATGCTAAGGCCAACAGCATGACCACTTTCCACGTGAGATACTTCAGTTCCACGGTCTTAAGTGGCTCAAACCAGTGGGATTTCAGGAAATCCAACACAACGTTAAGATCCCAGGGTGCGACTGGTGGCACAAAAGGGGGCTGAATATGCAGCACTCCCTTAACAAATGTCTGAACCTCAGGCAGTGAAGCCAGTTATTTTTGAAAGAAAATGGATAGGGCCGAAATCTGGACCTTTATGGACCCCTTGTTGCAGCAGGTCCTGTCTGAGAGGCAGAGGCCATGGGTCCTCTGTGCGCATTTCTTGCAGTTCCGGGTACCAAGTCCTTCTTGGCCAGTCCGGAACAATGAGTATTGTTCTTATTCCTCTCTTTCTTACTATTCTCAGTACTTTTGGTATGAGAGGAAGAGGAGGAAACACATATACCGACTGGTACACCCACGGTGTCACTAGGGCGTCCACAGCTATCGCCTGAGGGTCCCTTGATCTGGCGCAATATCTCTTTAGCTTTTTGTTGAGGCGGGATGCCATCATGTCCACCTGTGGCAGTTCCCATCGGTTTGCAATCAGTTGGAAGACTTCTTGATGAAGTCCCCACTCTCCCGGGTGGAGCTCGTGTCTGCTGAGGAAGTCTGCTTCCCAGTTGTCCACTCCCGGAATGAACACTGCTGACAGTGCTTGCACGTGATTCTCCGCCCATCGAAGAATCTTTGTGGCTTCCGCCATTGCCATCCTGCTTCTTGTGCCGCCCTGGCGGTTTACATGGGCGACCGCCGTGATGTTGTCTGACTGAATCAGCACTGGCCGGTTTCGAAGCAGGGGCTTTGCTTGACTCAGGGCGTTGTAAATGGCCCTTAATTCCAGTATATTTATGTGTAGAGAAGTCTCCAGACTTGACCACAGCCCTTGGAAGTTTCTTCCCTGAGTGACTGCCCCCCATCCTCGGAGGCTTGCATCCGTGGTCACCAGGACCCAGTCCTGTATGCCGAACCTGCGGCCCTCGAGACGGTGAGCACTCTGCAGCCACCACAGAAGAGACACCCTGGCCCTTGGTGACAGGGTGATCAGCCGATGCATCTGAAGATGCGATCCGAACCACTTGTCCAACAGATCCCACTGAAAGATCCTCGCATGGAACCTGCCGAAGGGAATGGCTTCGTATGAAGCCACCATCTTTCACAGGACTCGTGTGCAGTGATGCACCGATACCTGTTTTGGTTTCAGGAGGTCCCTGACCAGAGATGCTAATTCCTGGGCCTTCTCCACCGGGAGAAACACCTTCTTCTGTTCTGTGTCCAGAATCATGCCCAGGAAAAGCAGACGCGTCGTAGGAATCAGCTGCGACTTTGGAACATTCAGAATCCAGCCGTGCTGTTGCAACACTTCCTGAGAGAGTGCTATGCTGATCAACAACTGCTCCCTGGACCTCGCCTTTATGAGGAGATCGTCCAAGTACGGGATAATTATAACTCCCTTCTGCCGAAGGAGTATCATCATTTCGGCCATTACCTTGGTAAATATTCTATATTCTCGGTGCCGTGGACAGGCCAAACGGCAACGTCTGGAACTGGTAATGACAGTCCTGTACCACAAATCTGAGGTACTCCTGGTGAGGTGGGTAAATGGGGACATGCAAGTATCTTCCAGGCTTGCAATAACCGCTCTGAGCGATTCCATTTTGAACTTGAATTTCTTTATATAAGTGTTCAAGGACTTTAAATTCAGAATGGGTCTCACCGAACCGTCCGGTTTCGGTACCACAAACATTGTGGAATAGTAACCCCTTCCCTGGTGAAGGAGGGGGACCCTGACAATCACTTGCTGGAGGTATAGCTTGTGAATTGCCACCAGCACTACCTCCCTTTCCATGGGGGAAGCTGGCAAGGCTGATTTGAGGTAACGGCGGGGGGGAGTCGCTTCGAACTCCAGCTTGTATCCCTGAGATACAATTTGTATAGCCCAGAGATCCACCTGTGAGCGAACCCACTGGCTGCTGAAATTTCGGAGACGCGCCCCCACCGCACCTGGCTCCGCCTGTGGAGCCCCAACGTCATGCGGTGGACTTAGTGGAAGCAGGGGAGGACTTTTGTTCCTGGGAACTGGCTGCATGGTGCAGCTTCTTACCTCTACCCCTGCCTCTGGCAAGAAAGGATGCACTCCTGACCCTCTTGCCTTTTTGGGAACGAAAGGACTGCATTTGATAATACGGTGCTTTCTTAGGCTGTGAGGAAACCTGAGGTAAGAAAGTGGACTTTCCAGCTGTCGCTGTAGACACGAGGTCCGATAGACCGTCCCCAAACAATTCCTCACCCTTATAAAGCAAAACCTCCATGTGATTTTTAGAATCAGCATCTCCTGTCCATTGCCGAGTCCATAAGACCCTCCTGGCGGAAATGGACATAGCATTAATTCTAGAGCCCAGCAGGCAAATGTCCCTCTGAGCATCTCGCATATATAAGACGACGTCTTTTATATGGCCCAGGGTTAGCAAAACAGTATCCTGTCGAGGGAATCTATGTTGTCTGACAGGGTATCTGTCTACGCTGCTACAGCACTACACATCCAGGCTGAAGCAATAGCAGGTCTCAGTAGAGTACCAGAGTGTGTATACACTGACTTCAGGATAGCTTCCTGCTTTCTATCCGCAGGCTCCTTTAGGGCGGCCGTATCCTGAGACGGCAGGGCCACCTTTTTTGTTTAAGCGTGTCAGCGCCTTGTCCACCCTAGGGGATGTTTCCCAACGTAACCTGTCCGTTGGCGGGAAAGGGTACGCCATCAGTAACCTCTTAGAAATCACTAATTTCTTATCAGGGGAACTCCACGCTTCTTCACACAATTCATTTAATTCATCAGATGGGGGAAAAGTCACTGGCTGCTTTTTCTCCCCAAACATATAAACCCTCTTGGTATTAACCGGGTTACTCTCAGAAATGTGTAATACATCTTTCATTGCAATAATCATGTATCGGATGGCCTTGGTCATTTTAGACTGTAAATGTGCCTCATCATCGTCGACACTGGAGTCGGACTCCGTGTCGACATCTGTGTCAACCATCTGAGATAGAGGGCGTTTATGAGCCCCTGACGGTTTCTGAGTCGCCTGGGCAGGCGCGGGCTGAGACCCCGGCTGTCCCAAGGCTGCAACGTCATCAAACCTTTTATGTAAGGAGTTTACATTGTCATTTAAGACCTTCCACATATCCATCCAATCAGGTGTCGGCCCCGACGGGGGCGATACCAAACTTATCTGCCCTTGCTCCGCCTCCACGTAACCCTCCTCATCAAACATGTCGACACAGCCGTACCGACACACCGCACACACACAGGGAATGCTCAGACTGAGGACAGGACCCCACAAAGTCCTTTGGGGAGACAGAGAGAGAGTATGCCAGCACACACCACAGCGCTATATAACACAGGGATTGTCACTGCTAATAAGTGATATACCCAATAGCTTTTTTTGTATTCTTTGCGCCTAAATGTATGTGCCCCCCCTCTCTTTTTAACCCGTCTTGTACCTGGATACTGCAGGGGAGAGCCTGGGGAGCTGCTTCCAGCGGAGCTGTGAAGAAAAAATGGCGCTGGTGTGCTGAGGAAGAAGGCCCCGCCCCCTCAGTGGCGGGCTTCTGTCCCGCTTTCAGTGTAAAATAATGGCGGGGGTTTTTACATATATACAGTGCTAGACTGTATATATGTATTTTTATGCCAAAGGTACCTCAATTTCAGCCCAGGGCGCACCATTTCGTCGTCTTCAAGCTTCTGTTCTTCTGGCTCTGTAAGGGGGACGGCGGCGCGGCTCCGGGAACGGACGATCGAGGACAGGTGCCTGTGTTCGAACCCTCTGGAGCTAATGGTGTCCAGTAGCCTAAGAAGCACAAGCTAGCTGCAAGCAGGTAGGTTCGCTTCTCTCCCCTTAGTCCCACGTAGCAGTGAGTCTGTTGCCAGCAGAAGCTCACTGAAAATAAAAAACCTAATAAATACTTTCTTTACTAGTAAGCTCAGGAGAGCCCACTAGGAGCACCCAGCTCTGTCCGGGCACAGATTCTAACTGAGGTCTGGAGGAGGGGCATAGAGGGAGGAGCCAGTGCACACCAGATAGTACCTAATCTTTTCTTTAGAGTGCCCAGTCTCCTGCGGAGCCCATCTATTCCCATGGTCCTTACGGAGTTCCCAGCATCCAGTAGGACGTCAGAGAAATATACATCAATGAGCTTTGGAACTCAGACAAGGTGTGCGTGTATTGTTTTCTCTTAAGGGATGTAGTGTTTTGCGACGTACAGCACACTTTTATCGTATATGCTAATAAGATGCGCCTGGCGTCCGCAGTATATATTAGAGCGGGCATTTTAAATATTTGTTAGAAAGCAATTTGGCATTTACGGTACTTTCTGGGTTCTGCTGCCCCGTATTTGCTACTGCACTGAATATGGGGTGAGAGGCCCATACTGATACCAGCCAATAGAAAGAACAGAAGATACCCGGGTATATATGGTGTGTGACTTCGTTTATGCTTTCGGCTGATGGCACGAGGCCAGCGCAGCCGATGAGAGAACTACTGGCACCCCAATACTCTGGTATAGAAAGAAGTAATAAAGTATAAATGATGGAATTCACATGAAACAACACTGGTGTCATGGGTGAATATCCCAGCTTGAATAGCTGAAAACATATTTTCTTATCCATAGTCTGTTTGAATTGTGGGCTACACTGACTGAGAACAGAAAATAAGAATTTACTTACCGATAATTCTATTTCTCATAGTCCGTAGTGGATGCTGGGGACTCCATAAGGACCATGGGGAATAGCAGCTCCGCAGGAGACTGGGCACATCTAAAGAAAGCTTTAGGACCATCTGGTGTGCACTGGCTCCTCCCCCTATGACCCTCCTCCAAGCCTCAGTTAGGATACTGTGCCCGGACGAGCGTACACAATAAGGAAGGATTTTGAATCCCGGGTAAGACTCATACCAGCCACACCAATCACACCGTATAACCTGTGATCTGAACCCAGTTAACAGCATGATAACAGAGGAGCCTCTGAAAGATGGCTCACAACAATAATAACCCGATTTTTGTAACAATAACTATGTACAAGTATTGCAGACAATCCGCACTTGGGATGGGCGCCCAGCATCCACTACGGACTATGAGAAATAGAATTATCGGTAAGTTAATTCTTATTTTCTCTAACGTCCTAAGTGGATGCTGGGGACTCCGTAAGGACCATGGGGATTATACCAAAGCTCCCAAACGGGCGGGAGAGTGCGGATGACTCTGCAGCACCAAATGAGAGAACTCCAGGTCCTCCTCAGTCAGGATATCAATTTTGTAGAATTTTACAAACGTATTTGCTCCTGACCAAGTAGCTGCTCGGCAAAGTTGTAAAGCCGAGACCCCTCGGGCAGCCGCCCAAGATGAGCCCACCTTCCTTGTGGAGTAGGCATTTACAGATTTTTGGCTGTGGCAGGCCTGCCACAGAATGTGCAAGCTGAATTGTACTACAAATCCAACGAGCAATAGTCTGCTTAGAAGCAGGAGCACCCAGCTTGTTGGGTGCATACAGGATAAACAGCGAGTCAGATTTCCTGACTCCAGCCCTCCTGGAAACATATATTTTCAGGGCCCTGACAACGTCTAGCAACTTGGAGTCCTCCAAGTCCCTAGTAGCCGCAGGCACCACAAATAGGTTGGTTCAGGTGAAACGCTGAAACCACCTTAGGGAGAAACTGAGGACGAGTCCTCAATTCCGCCCTGTCCGAATGGAACATCAGATAAGGGCTTTTTCAGGATAAAGCCGCCAATTCTGACACGCGCCTGGCCCAGGCCAGGGCCAACAGCATGACCACTTTCCATGTGAGATATTTTAACTCCATAGATTTAAGTAATTCAAACCAATGTGACTTTTGGAACCCAAAACTACATTGAGATCCCAAAGTGCCACTGGAGGCACAAAAGGAGGCTGTATATGCAGTACCCCTTTTACAAACGTCTGAACTTCAGGGACTGAAGCTAGTTCTTTTTGGAAGAAAATTGACAGGGCCGAAATTTGAACCTTAATGGACCCCAATTTCAGGCCCATAGACACTCCTGAAAGTAGAGGAAGAAACAGCAGAGCGCCTATAGTGTATTATCCCTTGAATTAATTCTCGTCACACGCAAGAATAAATATTGCGTACCGGATTACGGCTTGACTTAATGCCTATCGGTCCCCAGGTCTTCTAGTCCACTTCTCTGTCGGAATCTAGATAGAATCAGGAGACAGGGAATCGCTATATAGCGTAGTAGTTACTCGTAGATCGATGTCAGAATTTTTACGTCTCGTATAAGATTGCATGCGTACCAGATAAAACAATTATTTATGCCAGTCAGTATAAGTACTTCAGTACCGGTCCTCATCAGATGGTAGCAGTCATCTGGAAACCTGCTGCCAGACACAGCAATGGCTGCTCTCTGCTCCTGCTGCCTTGTGGGAATGATTCCCACAAGGCAGCAGGAGCAGAGAGCAGCCATTGCTGTGTCTGGCAGCAGGTTTCCAGATGACTGCTACCATCTGATGAGGACCGGTACTGAAGTACTTATACTGACTGGCATAAATAATTGTTTTATCTGGTACGCATGCAATCTTATACGAGACGTAAAAATTCTGACATCGATCTACGAGTAACTACTACGCTATATAGCGATTCCCTGTCTCCTGATTCTATCTAGATTCCGACAGAGAAGTGGACTAGAAGACCTGGGGACCGATAGGCATTAAGTCAAGCCGTAATCCGGTACGCAATATTTATTCTTGCGTGTGACGAGAATTAATTCAAGGGATAATACACTATAGGCGCTCTGCTGTTTCTTCCTCTACTTTCAGATTTCCCTTTGGGCTACGTATATCTAGTGGCACTATTTGAAGAACTGAGCAGCCACCCGTTAAAACGGGGAAAGTGTGGACTATTTGAAAAATTCAATCAAACTTAAGTTTTACTGGACTGGTCATTTGACCAAATTTATGTATGACTTTTTATATATATATATCCTAACAGTAAGGAATTTTGCACATTTTGGATAAGCGCACTGATCCACTCTTTGTTCAAAAATTTCCATAGACACTCCTGTTTGCAGGAAATGTAGGAATCGACCCAGTTGAATTTCCACCGTCGGGCCTTACTGGCCTCGCACCACGCAACATATTTTCGCCAATTGCGGTGATAATGTTTTTTTTTGTGTTTTTTTGCGGTTACATCCTTCCTGGCTTTGATCAGGATAGGGATGACTTCATCCGGAATGCCTTTTTTCCTTCAGGATCCGGCGTTCAACCGCCATGCCGTCAAACGCAGCCGCGGTAAGTCTTGGAACAGACAGGGTCCTTGCTGGAGCAGGTCCCTTCTTAGAGGTAGAGGCCACGGATCCTCCGTGAGCATCTCTTGAAGTTCCGGTTACCAAGTCCTTCTTGGCCAATCCGGAGCCACGAATATAGTGCTTACTCCTCACCATCTTATCAATCTCAGTACCTTGGGTATGATAGGCAGAGGAGGGAACACATACCCTGACTGGTACACCCACGGTGTTACCAGAGCGTCTACAGCTATTGCCTGAGGGTCCCTGGACCTGGCGCAATACCTGTCGAGTTTTTCCCAACGGTTTATAATCATGTGGAAGACTTCTGGGTGAAGTCCCCACTCTCCCGGGTGGAGGTCGTGCTGAGGAAGTCTGCTTCCCAGTTGTCCACTCCCGGAATGAATACTGCTGACAGTGCTATCCCATGATTTTCCGCCCAGCGAAGAATCCTTGCAGCTTCTGCCATTGCCCTCCTGCTTCTTGTGCCACCCTGTCTGTTTACGTGGGTGACTGCCGTGATGTTGTCCGACTGGATCAACACCGGCTGACCTTGAAGCAGAGGTCTTGCTAAGCTTAGAGCATTGTAAATGTCCCTTAGCTTCAGGATATTTATGTGAAGTGATGTCTCCAGGCTTGACCATAAGTCCTGGATATTCCTTCCCTGTGTGACTGCTCCCCAGCCTCGCAGGCTGGCATCCGTGGTTACCAGGACCCAGTCCTGAATGCCGAATCTGCGGCCCTCTAGAAGATGAGCACTCTGCAACCACCACAGGAGGGACACCCTTGTCCTTGGTGACAGGGTTATCCGCTGATGCATCTGGAGATGCGACCCGGACCATTTGTCCAGCAGGTCCCACTGGAAAGTTCTTGCGTGGAATCTGCCGAATGGGATTGCTTCGTAGGAAGCCACCATTTTACCCAGAACCCTTGTGCATTGATGCACTGAGACTTGGCTCGGTTTTAGGAGGTTCCTGACTAGCTCGGATAACTCCCTGGCTTTCTCCTCCGGGAGAAACACCTTTTTCTGGACTGTGTCCAGGATCATCCCTAGGAACAGAAGACAAGTCGTCGGAACCAGCTGCGATTTTGGAATATTGAGAATCCAACCGTGCTGCAGCAACACTACCTGAGATAGTGCTACACCGACCTCCAACTGTTCCCTGGATCTTACCCTTATCAGGGAATTGTCCAAGTAAGGGATAACTAAAATTCCCTTCCTTTGAAGGAATATCATCATTTCAGCCATTACCTTGGTAAAGACCCAGGTTGCCGTGGACCATCCATACGGCAGCGTCTGAACTGATAGTGACAGTTCTGTACCATAAACCTGAGGTACCCTTGGTGAGAAGGGTAAATTTTGACATGAAGGTAAGCATCCTTGATGTCCCGAGACATCATGTAGTCCCCTTCTTCCAGGTTCGCAATCACTGCTCTGAGTGACTCAATCTTGAATTTGAACCTCTGTATGTAAGTGTTCAAAGATTTTAGATTTAGAATCGGTCTCACCGAGCCGTCCGGCTTCGGTACCACAACAGTGTGGAATAATACCCCGTTCCCTGTTGCAGGAGGGGTATCTTGATTATCACCTGCTGGGAATACAGCTTGTGAATGGCTTCCAAAACTGTCTCCCTGTCAGAAGGAGACATCGGTAAAGCCGACTTTAGGAAACGGCGAGTGGGAGACGTCTCGAATTCTAATTTGTACCCCTGAGATATCACCTGAAGGATCCAGGGGTCTACTTGCGAGTGAGCCCACTGCGCGCTGAAATTCATTGAGACGGGCCCCCCACCGTGGCTGATTCTGCATGTAAAGCCCCAGCGTATACTGAGGGCTTGGCAGAGGTGGGAGAGGGTTTCTGTTCCTGGGAACTGGCTGATTTCTGCAGCCTTTTTCCTCTCCCTCTGTCACGGGGCAGAAATGAGGAACCTTTTGCCCGCTTATCCACGAAAAGACTGCGCCTGATAATACGGCGTCTTCTCATGTTGAGAGGCGACCTGGGGTACAAACGTGGATTTCCCAGCTGTTGCCGTGGCCACCAGGTCTGAAAGACCGACCCCAAATAACTCCTCCCCTTAATAAGGCAATACTTCCAAATGCCGTTTGGAATACGCATCACCTGACCACTGACGTGTCCATAACCCTCTACTGGTAGAAATGGACAACGCACTTAGACTTGATGCCAGTCGGCAAATATTCCGCTGTGCATCACGCATATATAGAAATGCATCTTTCAAATGCTCTATAGGCAAAAATATACTGTCCCTATCTAGGGTATCAATATTTTCAGTCAGGGAATCCGACCACGCCAACCCAGCACTGCACATCCAGGCTGAGGCGATTGCTGGTCGCAGTATAACACCAGTATGTGTGTAAATACATTTTAGGATACCCTCCTGCTTTCTTTCAGCAGGATCCTTAAGGGCGGCCATCTCAGGAGAGGATAGAGCCCTTACAAGCGTGTGAGCGCTTTATCCACCCTAGGGGGTGTTTCCCAACGCACCCTAACCTCTGGCGGGAAAGGATATAATGCCAATAACATTTTAGAAATTATCAGTTGTTATCGGGGGAAACCCACGCATCATCAAACACCTCATTTAATTTCTCAGATTCAGGAAAACTACAGGTAGTTTTTCCTCACCGAACATAATACCCCTTTTTGGCGGTACTCGTATTATCAGAAATGTGTAAAACATTTTTCATTGCCTCAATCATGTAACGTGTGGCCCTACTGGAAGTCACATTTGTCTCTTCACCGTCGACACTGGAGTCAGTATCCGTGTCGGCGTCTATATCTGCCATCTGAGGTAACGGGCGCTTTAGAGCCCCTGACGGCCTATGAGACGTCTGGACAGGCACAAGCTGAGTAGCCGGCTGTCTCATGTCAACCACTGTCTTTTATACAGAGCTGACACTGTCACGTAATTTCTTCCAACAGTTCATCCACTCAGGTGTCGACCCCCTAGGGGGTGACATCACTATTACAGGCAATCTGCTCCGTCTCCACATCATTTTTCTCCTCATACATGTCGACACAAAAGTACCGACATACAGCACACACACAGGGAATGCTCTGATAGAGGACAGGACCCCACTAGCCCTTTGGGGAGACAGAGGGAGAGTTTGCCAGCACACACCAGAGCGCTATATATATATACAGGGATAACCTTATATAAGTGTTTTCCCCTTATAGCTGCTGTATAGTTAATACTGCGCCTAATTTGTGCCCCCCTCTCTTTTTTAACCCCTGTAGTGTAGTGACTGCAGGGGAGAGCCAGGGAGCTTCCCTCCAACGGAGCTGTGAGGGAAAATGGCGCCAGTGTGCTGAGGAGATAGGCTCCGCCCCCTTATCGGCGGCCTTATCTCCCGTTTTTTTATGTATTTTGGCAGGGGTTAAATGCATCCATATAGCCCAGGAGCTATATGTGATGCATTTTTTTTCCATCCAAGGTGTTTATTATTGCGTCTCAGGGCACCCCCCCCCAGCGCCCTGCACCCTCAGTGACCGGAGTGTGAAGTGTGCTGAGAGCAATGGCGCACAGCTGCAGTGCTGTGCGCTACCTTGTTGAAGACAGGACGTCTTCTGCCGCCGATTTTCCGGACCTCTTCTGCCTTCTGGCTCTGTAAGGGGGCCGGCGGCGCGGCTCTGGGACCCATCCAAGCTGGGCCTGTGATCGTCCCTCTGGAGCTAATGTCCAGTAGCCTAAGAAGCCCAATCCACTCTGCACGCAGGTGAGTTCGCTTCTTCTCCCCTTAGTCCCTCGATGCAGTGAGCCTGTTGCCAGCAGGTCTCACTGAAAATAAAAAACCTAAACTAAAACTTTCACTAAGAAGCTCAGGAGAGCCCCTAGTGTGCACCCTTCTCGTTCGGGCACAGAGATCTAACTGAGGCTTGGAGGAGGGTCATAGGGGGAGGAGCCAGTGCACACCAGATAGTCCTAAAGCTTTCTTTAGATGTGCCCAGTCTCCTGCGGAGCCGCTATTCCCCATGGTCCTTACAGAGTCCCCAGCATCCACTTAGGACGTTAGAGAAAAGGAGAATACAATGTTGCAAATAAGGCATACAGGAAAGAAATGCTTCCAATTATTGTAACAAAATAAGCTAAACAGCAACCATGGTTTCAATTCCAGTCAGAACAACTACTTGTGTGGTGTGGAAAGCACCCGTCAGCATTAGTGCTAGTAATTCCAATATTAAACAGCATAAAAAAAAGCAAGTATACTGTGTTGTTCATATTGTTTTCAATTAGCTGGCTGTCCAACTTAAAATGAATAACCTCTCATTGGTTCCAATGTTTCCTGCCCTTTCTGACAGCTTAGTTCCACATATAAAATACCCACAATATCTGTTCATACGGCTATAGCTTAATCAGCAAGGTTAAATTGTGCTTGTGACTGTCTTTTTACACACTCAAATACATACTGTATATGAGCTTCAAATAATGGACAACACAAAGAGAGAGAGTATCAAATGGACGTCATCAGGATGACCTATACAGGACCTGTGTAGCGGGCGACCCGCTGTGTGCAGTCAGCGTGAGGCCTGGAAAGCTCCTTCGTAGACGTACGTTTCGCCGTAAGGCGGCTTGTTCACAAGGAGAACAGCTCACACTGAGGTCCACCGTGTAGCGCATCTTATAGCGCTACTTCCGGTGCGGATGTGGTGCTTACCTAATGAATATGCATGTGCCGTCTCTCCTAATGGCAAGTATAAGAAACTTACATGCTGCAGAGATAGTGTAGTGAGGAGGGAAAAGGGGAGGAGAGAAGAAGAGGCAAATGTGCGTTTCTCACGCCAGGTGCCTCCGTATCAGGAGTGGCTCCTAGCTAATGCTCCTAGTCACAGGACATATGAGCTAGCAACCGCCATACTGGGGTCTATTCATGATGCAGTGAAAAGAGCGGAGAAGTGAGCCTGTGGAGAAGTTGCCCATGGCAACCAATCAGCTGCTCTGTACAATTGTATAGTATGCAAATTATAAATGTTACATCAGTGCCGATTAGTTGCCCATGGACAACTTCACTGGCTCACTTCTCCACACTTTTCACTGCTTCTTGAATAGACCCCATTATGCGTTCTTGTTAGAATAACAGTAATCATATTAATAATAATTGTAGTTCATTAGTGCTGGGCATGATTATACCAAATCAGCACGGACAGAACAACAGTCCGGTATGAACTAGAATCCTTATAAAATTATATGACATGACCCATAAAAAAAGATCAAGAAGAGTGGCTTGCATTACTGTGAGGTATGATTGATATCAGATTAACACTCCCCTATTTTTTTGTTTCATGAAAGGTAATCCCTATGAAGGAACTACGTTTGCGCTTTGAATAACATTATTACTGTTGGATATAGCAGCTCACTGTTAGATCTTCCATTCATCATTAAGATAATGGTGAAGTATGTGGGGATAATTAATGTAAATAATAAACTCAAAATAGTGAGGTATTCAGCATGAAAAGGGATTTATATTGAATGACAAAGTGTAATACTATGATCCCTATAATAAATGTGCTAGGTTCCAAAGTACCATCATGCTTGGACATTGGATTGTAAGTATAAATGTGTATGTCTACCTTAGGACTCTCATTGATATACAGAGTATAGTACAGAGTTATAGTGTGCAGTAATATGTGGGGAATGGTGGGACCGTTGTGTCCCACATGTTGTTGTGGCATATCGGTGTAGATAACATTGAACATGGGTGTCAAATACTTGTGATGAGGACGTGTGAAAGGCAAAAGATAGGGAAAGGGCAGTGTTGAAAAGTGCTTTGATGTGCTTATGTGCAAAAAATATAAAGTTAGTGCAAAACAAAATATCTATTGTGCATGTGTGTTGTATCTAGGGGAAGGGGATATAAAATAAAAAGTGGGTGGGGGAGGAGAGGGGAAGGGTCTATGGGGTGAGGGTTAGGTGTTGAGATAGCAACTCTGATAAATGAATGGAGAGGGGGGTCTGGTGGCATATAAGGGACATGTAGTGGGGGGGCCTCGTGGCATTTAAGGGCCATGTGGTGGGGGGTCTGATGGCATATAAGGGACATGTGGTAGGGGTCTGATGGCATATAAGGGGCATGTAGAGGGGTCTGATGGCATATAAGGGACATGTGGGGGGGGCTGATGGCATATAAGAGACATGCACAGGGGTCTGATGGCATATAAGGGACATGTGGTGGGGGCACTTACAGAATAATACAGCAAAATCACAGCACCAGAGTCTCCTGGATTTGGGCACTCTTTTCTGTTAGAGAATTAAGGGGGGTACACACGGAGAGATCCGTGCTTAAAATCTAAGCAATCTTGCTAGATTGCTTAGATTTTAAGCACGGATCTGCCGTGTGTATGCCCCCCAGCGATAGCGATGCACGGCCCAGCGCATCGCTATCGCCGATGCTAGATTGAGCTGCATGCAGGCTCAATCTAGCGGGTCGCTCACTTCACCGTTGTGTGAAGTGAGCGGCCCCCTGTCGGCTTTCCCCCTCGCTCAGCACATCGCGCTGTGCTGAGCGGGGGGAGAGATGTGTGCTGAGCGGTCTGTGTTAAGATCGCTTAGCACACATCTCTCCCGTGAGTACCCCCCTTTACAGTCCGGATACAGTGGGCAAACAAAATGTAATAATACGTAGCTTTTATTCATTATCACAAGATAAAATGGTAGTAAGTTTAACTCCAAAAACATGTTAAAAAGGCAAAATATAGACCCACAAAACATACAAACATAAAACTCAACAAAGTTAAAAAGTACACAGGTTAAAATATTTATAATACGGCCTCAGCCAGAATTCCTGATAACGAGACACTATATGTGTCAATTGTTTATTGTCCGTGTGAAAGAGACAGGCAAGGCTTTTGGGTATTTTCTGGATTCTGCTGCCCCGTATTTGCTACTGTATTAAGGGGCCTGATGGCATATAAGGGGCATGTAGAGGGGTCTGATGGCATATAAGGGACATGTACAGGGGCCTGATGGCAGGGCCGGTTCTAGACCTTGTGGTGCCCAGGGCAAAAGTTTCCTTCTCCCCACCCCACACACACAGGCAATATTGGGTTAGTGCGCGTCAAAAAAAAAAGGCGTGGTTTCATTTGGGAAGGGCGTGGCCACAGTTATGGCCCCTGTAGCTGTACCCCCAGTAGAGTTGTGCCCCCCTGTAGTTTTGTCCACTGTAGCTGTAAGCTGGACACCACATACATGACTATAAGACAACACATACCTTACTAAAGACATAGGGGGTAATTCTGAGTTGATCGCAGCAGGAATTTTGTTAGCAGTTGGGCAAAACCATGTGCACTGCAGGGGAGGCAGATATAACATGTGCAGAGAGAGTTGTGTACACATGGTGAGATTTATCTGTCCAATCTGTCTGGTGAGAACAAAAATCTGGTAATGGATGAGAGCAAATGACAGTAGACCATTTGCTCCCAACCACCGGAAAATAGACAACGGTTGTTCAAACAAATAGGTTAAATCAGTTTGTTTGGTAAAATGTGTTAAATCAATAGTTTTAATCCATTTTCCAGTGTTTGGGAGAAAATGGTTTATTGTCATTTGCTCTCATCCATTGCCAGATTTTTGTTCTCACCAGACAGATTGGACAGATAAATCTCACCATGTGATTTGGGTGGGTTATTTTGTTTCTGTGCAGGGTAAATACTGGCTGCTTTATTTTTACACTGCAATTTAGATTGCAGATTGAACACACCACACCCAAATCTAACTCTCTCTGCACATGTTACATCTGCCCCACCTGCAGTGCACATGGTTTTACCCAACTGCTAACAAAATTCCTGCTGCGATCAACTCAGAATTACCCCCATAGAGAAAAACAGATATAACTACAGGACAGTACATACGTGACTATAGGACACTACATACATGACTGATGATATGTCTGTGCTTTCCTGTAGTCCTAAGTACAGGACATACATTATTATAGGTAACTACATACATGACTGGGCACATGACTATGTCACATCACATACATGAACACAGGACACTATACATTGCGTCCCCTATGGAATAGAATGGGACCCACATGATGTTTCCCTGCCGCACTTCCCCCTGACCACGCCCTTTCACACCAACCATGCCCTCATCATTCCGAGTCGTCCAATCGGCTAGCAGACGGCTTCAGGACTAACCGCCTATAAAGTGCCTATAAAGTGAGTGACGGGCAAGGCACCTAATGAGAGTGACCTGATCAAGGCGTGGGGCGGGGCCAGTAGTCACATCACACGCACCTGGCTCTCATGGACCCCGGAGACCGCGGAGCGGGCATCACCCACCTGCTAGAAGCGCGGCCTCCCCAGCACAAATGGAGGGTCATCTGCCATGTCCGCCCATACCGCAGTGGGTGTGGGGAGCTGCAGTCCTGATGGGGAGTCCCCAGCTGCTCCTGCCCTCAGTCCCTGGCCGCCGCTGCTGTGTGACAGGGGGAGGAGTGGCCCGGCCGGAGCTGCTGCCCACATGTGGTGAGGGGTCTGATGGCATATAAGGGGCATGTAAAGGGGCCTGAGGGGTCTGATGGCATATAAGGGGCATGTAAAGGGGCCTGATGGGCCTGATGGCATATAAGGGGCATGTAAAGGGGCCTGATGGCATATAAGAGACATGTAGAGGGGACTGATGGCATATAAGGGTGTGTAGTGGGGGCCTGATGACATATAAGGGGCATGTGGTGGGGGCGTGATGGCATATAAGGGGCATGTGGTGGGGGGCATGATGGCATATAAGGCACATGTAGAGAGGCCTGATGGCATATAAGGGGCATGTGGTGGGTGGGTCTGATGGCATATAAGGGGCATGTAGATGGGTCTGATGGCATATAAGAGACATGTAGAGGGGACTGATGGCATATAAGGGTGTGTAGTGGGGGCCTGATGACATAGAAAGGGGCATGTGGTGGGGGGCGTGATGGCATATAAGGGGCATGTGGTGGGGGGTCTGATGACATATAAGGCACATGTAGAGAGGCTGACGGCATATTAGGAGTCTGATGGCATACACAGGGAATGTAGTGGGGATCTGATGGCATATAAGGGATGTATAGAGGGGCCTAATGGCATATAAGGGGTGTGTAGTGGGGGATAACTCACCCACATACAGTAACTAAGCTTATGAAGGATGCAAAATGGAATAGCACGCCTGCAAATGTAACTCCGTGTAACAAGGTTCTGCTTCTCCTACTTCCTTCCAACTGCAACAACATAAAAATGGTTTCATTCAGCACCAGTTCATGGCCATACCTATAGTGGGTACAGGGTGTGTGGTGCCCACGGGCCCTGGGTCCAGAGGGCCCCACACCCTGCACCCACAGCCTATATACTTACTTGTTTGCTAATGCCGCTGAAGATCTGCAAATGCGTTGTAGAGAAGTCACCAGGAACATGGCACCAGTGCCATTTTACTGGAGATCTTCCCAGCGCCAGGTTCTTACCCAGCACATGATGCGCTAGCGAGAGATGTGGAGACCGCACACAGGACCCCTCTTCTCTTAATCCACCCCTTCACCAGTTATCCCGTTACAAACTGAACTGCAATTTTCTCTTACCACGTTCACATCACAACATTCTTCCCTTAACTAAATACAGCTAGAAAGGTTAGGTGGGTATATTGTGCCATTCCACCTGTGCCCTGCATCACATGCCAGATAGCAGATGTATAAAATATGCGATAATCCGATTATCTGCACGATAAGAAAATAAACGAGAGAGTAGGTCAACCAGTCATGTGAGATGCACTTCAAAGGAACAAAACAAACCACTTCCTTCTCAACGTTCTCAACAAAGACAGGAACCAGAGGTTGGCAGAAGAACGTCAGGCACGTCTCTCCGACTAGGGCCCTACGCCTTTTTTAAATTCACATTCCAGAATGCAATTCCCATACTTGTAATGGGAAATGTGATCTGGCCGAATTTACTAAGATAAAAATTGGGAAAAAAATAAAATACAGGAAGGAGGGCGTGGCTTCGGCGGACATGGAGTAGCACCCAGGCTGTGTGACTCTCCAGCTTATTTATCCTGTTGTCCCATCCTGTGTCCCCCCCCCCCCCCCCCCCCCTGGGCCCGAAAACTGCCCCAGAACCTGTGTGAGGGTGTGGAGGTGCCCCTGTGCCACTCTTGGACCTGTTCATCTCTCTCCCGCTGGCGACGGACGACTTTTGTGTGCGGGGCTCCCGGGCTGGATTAGTCACATGGGACGCTGCCATCCTGTCTCCCCACGCTGAGGGATTGTGCCCGGCCGCCGCCCTGTACGCTGCCTGCACCCGCATCTGCTGCCTCTCCTGGGAGATACTGAAGCCAGGGAGGCTCCGTTGAGCGCTCCTCCCGCCCCTGCCTGTGTCCGGGTGCGTGTCCGTGGGATCTCCTGCTGCGACCCTGACACGTGTCCCGCCGCCGCTCTCCTCTCTCACTCCTGCGGCTCTAGCCTCTGATCTCCGGCTTCCATATTACTCTTCCGGACAGCGCTGTTGGGGAAGCAGGGCACAGCATAGGTGAGCTGTATACTTCTCTGTGCCCTTTCTACATCATAAGTGCGGCCCTGCTCTGCTCTGCACCGTATTAACCCCTGGAGGGCCTACTTGTTGTTCTGCCTCAGTACCCCACACCCTGGGATCCCCTGGGGCTCGGATGGGCAGGCTACTATAAGGCACGTTTGACCAAATTACATGCTGCATGCGTCCCCTGTGCTGAGGATTACCCTGCTGAGGCTTATATTTCAGGACAAGTGGCGACTGGATGCTTCTGATATACTATATGTCCTCGCGAGCGCTCACTGGTCAGTTTTGATATACTGCATTTCCCTGAGTCCCGCCATCAGCAGGCTATAATGGTTAGACAGCACCAGAATACTGCGGCCGCAGCGAAATTAGAGAAATATGCCAGGAACCCACCGGTGCAGCCCCAGCGTGGGGAGGAGGCACAATCATCCTCGTCTCCGCCACTACCGTCGCCTTCCAATAGCTCCTCCTCTGTGGAGGCTACGGATGCTGCCTTACAGAAAGTACTGGAAGCGGTCATCGCCAGCGAGGCCCGCTTGGCCGACAGGATCGGTCAGGTCCAGACGGACCTATCCATTATACACCAAGACCTTCAGCGAGTGCGGGAAGGGGTTGGTGAAGCTGAAATGCGCATTTCCACGCATGCTTGACCAGTGGCTATCTCCTGTAATTTGTCCATCAAGGCTGAACCCTGTTTGCATATGAATTGACCAGTGACTCATCATGAATGAGAAAGTTCCCTCCCTTAGACTAGTCTGTGCACTCCCCCAAACGACATAGTACATTGCTGATGAGACACACAGAAGTCTCTGTTCTTTTTCCCCTGGGCCCTGAGCGAGATGGAGTGTTAGTAATGTTTTGCTTCTGTTAGCTGGAGTTGAGAGCTAAAGATGGAGGAACTGGAGCGTAGAAAGCATTGAGCAAAATATGGTAATTGTATCGCTGGCCATGTATGTATTTGATTTAGTTAGTATTAACTGCTTACTGTATAAAGTGTAACCATGTAACTATATATATATACTGTATATTGTGATATATTGAATACATATCCTTTTAATAACAAATAATAAGAATTTACTCACCGGTTATTCTATTTCTCGTAGTCCGTAGTGGATGCTGGGAACTCCGTAAGGACCATGGGAATAGACGGGCTCCGCAGGAGACTGGGCACTCTAAAGAAAAGATTAGGTACTATCTGGTGTGCACTGGCTCCTCCCTCTATGCCCCTCCTCCAGACCTCAGTTAGGGAAACTGTGCCCGGAAGAGCTGACATTACAAGGAAAGGAAATTTTGAATCCAGGGTAAGACTCATACCAGCCACACCAATCACACCGTACAACTTGTGATACCTTACCCAGTTAACAGTATGAACAACAACTGAGCCTCACTCAACGGATGGCTCATAACAATAACCCTTAGTTAAGCAATAACTATATACACGTATTGCAGAAAGTCTGCACTTGGGACGGGCGCCCAGCATCCACTACAGACTACGAGAAATAGAATTACCGGTGAGTAAATTCTTATTTTCTCTGACGTCCTAGTGGATGCTGGGAACTCCGTAAGGACCATGGGGATTATACCAAAGCTCACAAACGGGCGGGAGAGTGCGGATGACTCTGCAGCACCGAATGAGCAAACACAAGGTCCTCCTCAGCCAGGGTATCAAACTTGTAGAACTTTGCAAATGTGTTTGAACCCGACCAAGTAGCCGCTCGGCAAAGCTGTAAAGCCGAGACCCCTCGGGCAGCCGCCCAAGAAGAGCCCACCTTCCTTGTGGAATGGGCTTTTACTGATTTTGGATGCGGCAATCCAGCCGCAGAATGAGCCTGCTAATTCGTGCTACAGATCCAGCGAGCAATAGTTTGCTTTGAAGCAGGAGCACCCAGCTTGTTGGGGGCATGCAAGATAAACAGCGAGTCAGTCTTCCTGACTCCAGACGTTCTGGAAACATATATTTTCAAAGCCCTGACTACGTCCAGCAACTTGGAGTCCTCCAAGTCCTGAGTAGCCGCAGGCACCACAATAGGTTGGTTCAAATGAAACGAGGACACCACCTTTGGGAGAAATTGGGGACGAGTCCTCAATTCTGCCCTGTCCATATGGAAGATCAGATATGGGCTTTTACAAGACAAAGCCGCCAATTCCGACACACGCCTAGCCGATGCTAAGGCCAACAGCATGACCACTTTCCACGTGAGATACTTCAGTTCCGCGGTCTTAAGTGGCTCAAACCAGTGGGATTTCAGGAAATCCAACACAACGTTAAGATCCCAGGGTGCGACTGGTGGCACAAAAGGGGGCTGAATATGCAGCACTCCCTTAACAAATGTCTGAACCTCAGGCAGTGAAGCCAATTATTTTTGAAAGAAAATGGATAGGGCCGAAATCTGGACCTTTATGGACCCCTTGTTGCAGCAGGTCCTGTCTGAGAGGCAGAGGCCATGGGTCCTCTGTGCGCATTTCTTGCAGTTCCGGGTACCAAGTCCTTCTTGGCCAGTCCGGAACAATGAGTATTGTTCTTATTCCTCTCTTTCTTACTATTCTCAGTACTTTTGGTATGAGAGGAAGAGGAGGAAACACATATACCGACTGGTACACCCACGGTGTCACTAGGGCGTCCACAGCTATCGCCTGAGGGTCCCTTGATCTGGGGCAATATCTCTTTAGCTTTTTGTTGAGGCGGGATGCCATCATGTCCACCTGTGGCAGTTCCCATCGGTTTGCAATCAGTTGGAAGACTTCTTGATGAAGTCCCCACTCTCCCGGGTGGAGCTCGTGTCTGCTGAGGAAGTCTGCTTCCCAGTTGTCCACTCCCGGAATGAACACTGCTGACAGTGCTTGCACGTTATTCTCCGCCCATCGAAGAATCTTTGTGGCTTCCGCCATTGCCATCCTGCTTCTTGTGCCGCCCTGGCGGTTTACATGGGCGACCGCCGTGATGTTGTCTGACTGAATCAGCACTGGCCGGTTTCGAAGCAGGGGCTCTGCTTGACTCAGGGCGTTGTAAATGGCCCTTAATTCGAGTATATTTATGTGTAGAGAAGTCTCCAGACTTGACCACAGCCCTTGGAAGTTTCTTCCCTGAGTGACTGCCCCCCATCCTCGGAGGCTTGCATCCGTGGTCACCAGGACCCAGTCCTGTATGCCGAACCTGCGGCCCTCGAGAAGGTGAGCACTCTGCAGCCACCACAGAAGAGACACCCTGGCCCTTGGGGACAGGGTGATCAGCCAATGCATCTGAAGATGCGATCCGAACCACTTGTCCAACAGATCCCACTGAAAGATCCTCGCATGGAACCTGCCGAAGGGAATGGCTTCGTATGAAGCCACCATCTTTCACAGGACTCGTGTGCAGTGATGCACCGATACCTGTTTTGGTTTCAGGAGGTCCCTGACCAGAGATGCTAATTCCTGGGCCTTCTCCACCGGGAGAAACACCTTCTTCTGTTCTGTGTCCAGAATCATGCCCAGGAAAAGCAGACGCGTCGTAGGAATCAGCTGCGACTTTGGAACATTCAGAATCCAGCCGTGCTGTTGCAACACTTCCTGAGAGAGTGCTACGCTGATCAACAACTGCTCCCTGGACCTCGCCTTTATGAGGAGATCGTCCAAGTACGGGATAATTATAACTCCCTTCTGCCGAAGGAGTATCATCATTTCGGCCATTACCTTGGTAAATATTCTATATTCTCGGTGCCGTGGACAGGCCAAACGGCAACGTCTGGAACTGGTAATGACAGTCCTGTACCACAAATCTGAGGTACTCCTGGTGAGGTGGGTAAATGGGGACATGCAAGTATCTTCCAGGCTTGCAATAACCGCTCTGAGCGATTCCATTTTGAACTTGAATTTCTTTATATAAGTGTTCAAGGACTTTAAATTCAGAATGGGTCTCACCGAACCGTCCGGTTTCGGTACCACAAACATTGTGGAATAGTAACCCCTTCCCTGGTGAAGGAGGGGGACCCTGACAATCACTTGCTGGAGGTACAGCTTGTGAATTGCCACCAGCACTACCTCCCTTTCCATGGGGGAAGCTGGCAAGGCTGATTTGAGGTAACGGTGGGGGGGAGTCGCTTCGAACTCCAGCTTGTATCCCTGAGATACAATTTGTATAGCCCAGAGATCCACCTGTGAGCGAACCCACTGGCTGCTGAAATTTCGGAGACGCGCCCCCACCGCACCTGGCTCCGCCTGTGGAGCCCCAACGTCATGCGGTGGACTTAGTGGAAGCAGGGGAGGACTTTTGTTCCTGGGAACTGGCTGCATGGTGCAGCTTCTTACCTCTACCCCTGCATCTGGCAAGAAAGGATGCACCCCTGACCCTCTTGCCTTTTTGGGAACGAAAGGACTGCATTTGATAATACGGTGCTTTCTTAGGCTGTGAGGAAACCTGGGGCAAGAAAGTGGACTTTCCAGCTGTCGCTGTAGACACGAGGTCCGATAGACCGTCCCCAAACAATTCCTCACCCTTATAAGGCAAAACCTCCATGTGATTTTTAGAATCAGCATCTCCTGTCCATTGCCGAGTCCATAAGACCCTCCTGGCGGAAATGGACATAGCATTAATTCAAGCGCCCAGCAGGCAAATGTCCCTCTGAGCATCTCGCATATATAAGACGACGTCTTTGATATGGCCCAGGGTTAGCAAAACAGTATCTCTGTCGAAGGAATCTATGTCGTCTAACAGAGTTTCTGTCCACGCTGCTACAGCACTACACATCCAGGCTGAAGCAATAGCAGGTCTCAGTAGAGTACCAGAGTGTGTATACACTGACTTCAGGATAGCTTCCTGCTTTCTATCCGCAGGCTCCTTTAGGGCGGCCGTATCCTGAGACGGCAGGGCCACCTTTTTTGTTTAGGCGTGTCAGCGCCTTGTCCACCCTAGGGGATGTTTCCCAACGTAACCTGTCCGTTGGCGGGAAAGGGTACGCCATCAGTAACCTCTTAGAAATCACTAATTTCTTATCAGGGGAACTCCACGCTTCTTCACACAATTCATTTAATTCATCAGATGGGGGAAAAGTCACTGGCTGCTTTTTCTCCCCAAACATATAAACCCTCTTGGTATTAAACGGGTTACTCTCAGAAATGTGTAATACATCTTTCATTGCAATAATCATGTATCGGATGGCCTTGGTCATTTTAGACTGTAAATGTGCCTCATCATCGTCGACACTGGAGTCGGACTCCGTGTCGACATCTGTGTCAACCATCTGAGATAGAGGGCGTTTATGAGCCCCTGACGGTTTCTGAGTCGCCTGGGCAGGCGCGGGCTGAGACCCCGGCTGTCCCAAGGCTGCAACGTCATCAAACCTTTTATGTAAGGAGTTTACATTGTCATTTAAGACCTTCCACATATCCATCCAATCAGGTGTCGGCCCCGACGGGGGCGATACCAAACTTATCTGCCCTTGCTCCGCCTCCACGTAACCCTCCTCATCAAACATGTCGACACAGCCGTACCGACACACCGCACACACACAGGGAATGCTCAGACTGAGGACAGGACCCCACAAAGTCCTTTGGGGAGACAGAGAGAGAGTATGCCAGCACACACCACAGCGCTATATAACACAGGGATTGTCACTGCTAATAAGTGATATACCCAATAGCTTTTTTTGTATTCTTTGCGCCTAAATTTATGTGCCCCCCCTCTCTTTTTAACCCGTCTTGTACCTGGATACTGCAGGGGAGAGCCTGGGGAGCTGCTTCCAGCGGAGCTGTGAAGAAAAAATGGCGCTGGTGTGCTGAGGAAGAAGGCCCCGCCCCCTCAGTGGCAGGCTTCTGTCCCGCTTTCAGTGTAAAATAATGGCGGGGTTTTTTACATATATACAGTGCTAGACTGTATATATGTATTTTTATGCCAAAGGTACCTCAATTTCAGCCCAGGGCACCCCCCCCCCCCCCCCCCCCCCCAGCGCCCTGCACCGTACAGTGACCGGAGTGTGTAAGTGTGCTGGGAGCAATGGCGCACAGCTGCGGTGCTGTGCGCTACCTTAATGAAGACAGGAGTCTTCAGCTGCCGATTTCGTCGTCTTCAAGCTTCTGTTCTTCTGGCTCTGTAAGGGGGACGGCGGCGCGGCTCCGGGAACGGACGATCGAGGACAGGTGCCTGTGTTCGAACCCTCTGGAGCTAATGGTGTCCAGTAGCCTAAGAAGCACAAGCTAGCTGCAAGCAGGTAGGTTCGCTTCTCTCCCCTTAGTCCCACGTAGCAGTGAGTCTGTTGCCAGCAGAAGCTCACTGAAAATAAAAAACCTAATAAATACTTTCTTTACTAGTAAGCTCAGGAGAGCCCACTAGGAGCACCCAGCTCTGGCCGGGCACAGATTCTAACTGAGGTCTGGAGGAGGGGCATAGAGGGAGGAGCCAGTGCACACCAGATAGTACCTAATCTTTTCTTTAGAGTGCCCAGTCTCCTGCGGAGCCCGTCTATTCCCATGGTCCTTACGGAGTTTCCAGCATCCACTAGGACGTCAGAGAAATATACATCAATGAGCTTTGGAACTCAGACAAGGTGTGCGTGTATTGTTTTCTCTTAAGGGATGTAGTGTTTTGCGACGTACAGCACACTTTTATCGTATATGCTAATAAGATGCGCCTGGCGTCCGCAGTATATATTAGAGCGGGCATTTTAAATATTTGTTAGAAAGCAATTTGGCATTTACAGTACTTTCTGGGTTCTGCTGCCCCGTATTTGCTACTGCACTGAATATGGGGTGAGAGGCCCATACTGATACCAGCCAATAGAAAGAACAGAAGATACCCGGGTATATATGGTGTGTGACTTCGTTTATGCTTTCGGCTGATGGCACGAGGCCAGCGCAGCCGATGAGAGAACTACTGGCACCCCAATACTCTGGTATAGAAAGAAGTAATAAAGTATAAATGATGGAATTCACATGAAACAACACTGGTGTCATGGGTGAATATCCCAGCTTGAATAGCTGAAAACATATTTTCTTATCCATAGTCTGTTTGAATTGTGGGCTACACTGACTGAGAACAGAAAAGGAGAATACAATGTTGCAAATAAGGCATACAGGAAAGAAATGCTTCCAATTATTGTAACAAAATAAGCTAAACAGCAACCATGGTTTCAATTCCAGTCAGAACAACTACTTGTGTGGTGTGGAAAGCACCCGTCAGCATTAGTGCTAGTAATTCCAATATTAAACAGCATAAAAAAAAGCAAGTATACTGTGTTGTTCATATTGTTTTCAATTAGCTGGCTGTCCAACTTAAAATGAATAACCTCTCATTGGTTCCAATGTTTCCTGCCCTTTCTGACAGCTTAGTTCCACATATAAAATACCCACAATATCTGTTCATACGGCTATAGCTTAATCAGCAAGGTTAAATTGTGCTTGTGACTGTCTTTTTACACACTCAAATACATACTGTATATGAGCTTCAAATAATGGACAACACAAAGAGAGAGAGTATCAAATGGACGTCATCAGGATGACCTATACAGGACCTGTGTAGCGGGCAACCCGCTGTGTGCAGTCAGCGTGAGGCCTGGAAAGCTCCTTCGTAGACGTACGTTTCGCCGTAAGGCGGCTTGTTCACAAGGAGAACAGCTCACACCGAGGTCCACCGTGTAGCGCATCTTATAGCGCTACTTCCGGTGCGGATGTGGTGCTTACCTAATGAATATGCATGTGCCGTCTCTCCTAATGGCAAGTATAAGAACCTTACATGCTGCAGAGATAGTGTAGTATGGAGGGAAAAGGGGAGGAGAGAAGAAGAGGCAAATGTGCGTTTCTCACGCCAGGTGCCTCCGTATCAGGAGTGGCTCCTACCTAATGCTCCTAGTCACAGGACATATGAGCTAGCAACCGCCATACTGGGGTCTATTCATGATGCAGTGAAAAGAGCGGAGAAGTGAGCCTGTGGAGAAGTTGCCCATGGCAACCAATCAGCTGCTCTGTACAATTGTATAGTATGCAAATTATAAATGTTACATCAGTGCTGATTAGTTGCCCATGGACAACTTCACTGGCTCACTTCTCCACACTTTTCACTGCTTCTTGAATAGACCCCATTATGCGTTCTTGTTAGAATAACAGTAATCATATTAATAATAATTGTAGTTCATTAGTGCTGGGCATGATTATACCAAATCAGCACGGACAGAATAACAGTCAGGTATGAACTAGAATCCTTATAAGATTATATGACATGCCCCATAAAAAAGATAAAGAAGAGTGGCTTGCATTACTGTGAGGTAATCTGATATCAATCATAACACTCCCCTATTTTTTTGTTTCATGAAAGGTGATCCCTATGAAGGAACTACGTTTGCGCTTTGAATAACATTATTACTGTTGGATATAGCAGCTCACTGTTAGATCTTCCATTCATCATTAAGATAATGGTGAAGTATGTGGGGATAATTAATGTAAATAATAAACTCAAAATAGTGAGGTATTCAGCATAAAAAGGGATTTATATTGAATGACAAAGTGTAATACTATGGTCCCTATAATAAATGTGCTAGGTTCCAAAGTACCATCATGCTTGTACATTGGATTGTAAGTATAAATGTGTATGTCTACCTTAGGACTCTCATTGATATACAGAGTATAGTACAGAGTTATAGTGTGCAGTAATATGTGGGGAATGGTGGGACCGTTGTGTCCCACATGTTGTTCTGGCATATCGGTGTAGATAACATTGAACATGGGTGTCAAATACTTGTGATGAGGACATGTGAAAGGCAAAAGATAGGGAAAGGGCAGTGTTAAAAAGTGCTTTGATGTGCTTATGTGCAAAAAATATAAAGTTAGTGCAAAACAAAATATCTATTGTGCATGTGTGTTGTATCTAGGGGATGGGGATATAAAATAAAAAGTGGGTGGGGGAGGAGAGGGGGAAGGGTCTATGGGGTGAGGGTTAGGTGTTGAGATAGCAACTCTGATAAATGAATGGAGAGGGGGGTCTGATGGCATATAAGGGACATGTAGTGGGGGGGCCTCATGGCATTTAAGGGCCATGTGGTGGGGGGTCTGATGGCATATAAGGGACATGTGGTAGGGGTCTGATGGCATATAAGGGACATGTGGGGGGGTCTGATGGCATATAAGAGACATGCACAGGGGTCTGATGGCATATAAGGGACATGTGGTGGGGGCACTTACAGAATAATACAGCAAAATCACAGCACCAGAGTCTCCTGGATTTGGGCACTCTTTTCTGTTAGAGAATTACAGTCCGGATACAGTGGGCAAACAAAATGTAATAAAACGTAGCTTTTATTCATTATCACAAGATAAAATGGTAGTAAGTTTAACTCCAAAAACATGTTAAAAAGGCGAAATATAGACCCACAAAACATACAAACATAAAACTCAACAAAGTTAAAAAGTACACAGGGTCAAATAATTATAATATGGCCTCAGCCAAAATTCCCGATAACGAGACACTATATGTGTCAATTGTTTACTGTCCGTGTGAAAGAGACCGGCAAGGCTTTTGGGTACTTTCTGGATTCTGCTGCCCCGTATTTGCTACTGTATTAAGGGGCCTGATGGCATATAAGGGGCATGTGGAGGGGTCTGATGGCATATACGGGGCATATAGAGGGGTCTGATGGCATATAAGGGACATGTACAGGGGCCTGATGGCAGGGCCGGTTCCAGACCTTGTGGTGCCCAGGGCAAAAGTTTCCTTCTCCCCACCCCACACACACGCACAGGCAATACTGGGTTAGTGCGCGTCAAAAAAAAATAGGCGTGGTTTAATTTAGGAAGGGCGTGGCCACAGTTATGCCCCCTGTAGTTGTGCCCCCTGTAGCTGTACCCCCAGTAGAGTTGTGCCCCCTGTAGTTTTGTCCACTGTAGCTGTAAGCTGGACACCACATACATGACTATATATAGGGCATGACTATAAGACAACACATACCTTACTAAAGACATAGGGGGTAATTCTGAGTTGATCGCAGCAGTAAATTTGTTAGCAATTGGGCAAAACCATGTGCACTGCAGGAGGGGCAGATATAACATGTGCAGAGAGAGTTAGATTTGGGTGGGTTATTTTATTTCTGTGCAGGGTAAATACTGGCTGCTTTATTTTTACACTGCAATTTAGATTGCAGATTGAACACACCACACCCAAATCTAACTCTCTCTGCACATGTTACATCTGCCCCACCTGCAGTGCACATGGTTTTACGCAACTACTAACAAAATTCCTGCTGCGATCAACTCAGAATTAGGCCCATAGAGAAAAACAGATATAACTACAGGACAGTACATACGTCACTATAGGACACTACATACATGACTGATGATATGTCTGTGCTTTCCTGTAGTCCTAAGTACAGGACATACATTATTATAGGTAACTACATACATGACTGGGCACATGACTATATCACAGCACATACATGAACACAGGACACTATACATTGCGTCCCCTATTTAATAGAATGGGACCCACATGATGTTTCCCTGCCACACTTCCCCCTGACCACGCCCTTTCACACCAACCATGCCCTCATCATTCCGAGTCGTCCAATCGGCTAGCAGACGGCTTCAGGACTAACCGCCTATAAAGTGCCTATAAAGTGAGTGACGGGCAAGGCACCTAATGAGAGTGACCTAATCAAGGCGTGGGGCGGGGCCAGTAGTCACATCACACGCACCCGGCTCTCATGAACCGCGGAGCGGGCATCACCCACCTGCTGGAAGCGCGGCCTCCCCAGCACGAATGGAGGGTCATCTGCCATGTCCGCCCCCGCCGCAGTGGGTGCGGGGAGCTGCAGTCCTGATGGGGAGTCCCCAGCTGCTCCTGCCCTCGTTCCCTGGCCGCCGCTGCTGTGTGACAGGGGGAGGAGCGGCCCGGCCGGAGCTGCTGCCCACATGTGGTGAGGGGTCTGATGGCATACAAGGGGCATGGAAAGGGGCCTGATGGCATATAAGGGGCATGTAGACGGACCTGATGGCATATAAGGGGCATGTGGTGGGGGTCTCATGGCATATAAGGGACATGTGGTGGGGGGCGTGATGACATATAAGGCACATGTAGAGAGGCCTGATAGCATATAAGGGGCATGTGGTGGGTGGGTCTGATGGCATATAAGGGGCATGTAGATGGGTCTGATGGCATATAAGAGACATGTAGAGGGGACTGATGGCATATAAGGGTGTGTAGTGGGGGCCTGATGACATAGAAAGGGGCATGTGGTGGGGGCCTGATGACATATAAGGGGCATGTGGTGGGGGGTCTGATGGCATATAAGGGACGATGCTGAGAGGCTGACGGCATATTAGGAGTCTGATGGCATACACAGGGAATGTGGTGGGGATCTGATGGCATATAAGGGATGTATAGAGGGGCCTAATGGCATATAAGGGGTGTGTAGTGGGGGATAACTCACCCACATACAGTAACTAAGCTTATGAAGGATGCAAAATGGAATAGCACGCCTGCAAATGTAACTCCGTGTAACAAGGATCTGCTTCTCCTACTTGCTTCCAACTGCAACAACATAAAAATGGTTTCATTCAGCACCAGTTCATGGCCATACCTATAGTGGGTACAGGGTGTGTGGTGCCCACGGGCCCTGGGTCCAGAGGGCCCAACACCCTGCACCCACAGCCTATATACTTACTTGTTTGCTAATGCCGCTGAAGATCTGCAAATGCGTTGTAGAGAAGTCACCAGGAACATGGCACCAGTGCCATTTTACTGGAGATCTGCCCAGCGCCAGGTTCTTACCCAGCACATGCGCTAGCGAGAGATGTGGAGACCGCACACAGGACCCCTCTTCTCTTAATCAACCCCATCACCAGTTATCCCGTTACAAACTGAACTGCAATTTTCTCTTACCACGTTCACATCACAACATTCTTCCCTTAACTAAATACAGCTAGAAAGGTTAGGTGGGTATATTGTGCCATTACACCTGTGCCCTGCATCACATGCCAGATAGCAGATGTATAAAATATGCGATAATCCGATTATCTGCACGATAAGAAAATAAACGAGAGAGTAGGTCAACCCGTCATGTGAGATGCACTTCAAAGGAACAAAACAAACCACTTCCTTCTCAACGTTCTCAACAAAGACAGGAACCAGAGGTTGGCGGAAGTAAGAACGTCAGGCACGTCTCTCCGACTAGGGCCCTACGCCTTTATCCTGATTCTATGTATATTATATAGATAGATAGTATATCATTTATTTATTTATTTTATTATTTAGTTTTTTGTCACACCCTTTTCACATTTTAGTATCACTTGAGTGTACTCATGGGCTACTAGAGGAGAGTTTTCAAAAATTCTCCTCCAAGCCTTTTAAATTCACATTCCAGAATGCAATTCCCATACTTGTAATGGGAAATGTGATCTGGCCGAATTTACTAAGATAAAAATTGGGAAAAAAATAAAATACAGGAAGGAGGGCGTGGCTTCGGCGGACATGGAGTAGCACCCAGGCTGTGCGACTCTCCAGCTTATTTATCCTGTTGTCCCATCCTGTGTCCCCCCCCAGGCCCGAAAACTGCCCCAGAACCTGTGTGAGGGTGTGGAGGTGCCCCTGTGCCACTCTGGGACATGTTCATCTCTCTCCCGCTGCAGACGGACGACTTTTGTGTGCGGGGCTCCCGGGCCGGATTAGTCACATGGGACGCTGCCATCCTGTCTCCCCACGCTGAGGGATTGTGCCCGGCCGCCGCCCTGTACGCTGCCTGCACCCGCATCTGCTGCCTCTCCTGGGCGATACTGAAGCCAGGGAGGCTCCGTTGAGCGCTCCTCCCGCCCCTGCCTGTGTCCGGGTGCGTGTCCGTGGGATCTCCTGCTGCGACCCTGACACGTGTCCCGCCGCCGCTCTCCTCTCTCACTCCTGCGGCTCTAGCCTCTGATCTCCGGCTTCCATATTACTCTTCCGGACAGCGCTGCTGGGGAAGCAGGGCACAGCATAGGTGAGCTGTATACTTCTCTGTGCCCTTTCTACATCATAAGTGCGGCCCTGCTCTGCTCTGCACCGTATTAACCCCTGGAGGGCCTACTTGTTGTTCTGCCTCAGTACCCCACACCCTGGGATCCCCTGGGGCTCGGATGGGCAGGCTGCTATAGGGCACGTTTGACCAAATTACATGCTGCATGCGTCCACTGTGCTGAGTATTACCCTGCTGAGGCTTATATTTCAGGACAAGCGGCGACTGGATGCTTCTGATATACTATATGTCCTCGCGAGCGCTCACTGGTCAGTTTTGATATACTGCATTTCCCCGATTCCCGCCATCAGCAGGCTATAATGGTTAGACAGCACCAGAATACTGCGGCCGCAGCGAAATTAGAGAAATATGCCAGGAACCCACCGGTGCAGCCCCAGCGTGGGGAGGAGGCACAATCATCCTCGTCTCCGCCACCACCGTCGCCTTCCAATAGCTCCTCCTCTGTGGAGGCTACGGATGCTGCCTTACAGAAAGTACTGGAAGCGGTCATCGCCAGCGAGGCCCGCTTGGCCAACAGGATCGGTCAGGTCCAGACGGACCTATCCATTATACACCAAGACCTTCAGCGAGTGCGGGAAGGGGTCGGTGAAGCTGAAATGCGCATTTCCACGCATGCTTGACCAGTGGCTATCTCCTGTAATTTGTCCATCAAGGCTGAACCCTGTTTGCATATGAATTGACCAGTGACTCATCATGAATGAGAAAGTTCCCTCCCTTAGACTAGTCTGTGCACTCCCCCAAACTACATAGTACATTGCTGATGAGACACACAGAAGTCTCTGTTCTTTTTCCCCTGGGCCCTGAGCGAGATGGAGTGTTGGTAATGTTTTGCTTCTGTTAGTTGGAGTTGAGAGCTAAAGATGGAGGAACTGGAGCGTAGAAAGCATTGAGCAAAATATGGTAATTGTATCGCTGGCCATGTATGTATTTGATTTAGTTAGTATTAACTACTTACTGTATAAAGTGTAACCATGTAACTATATATATATATACTGTATATTGTGATATATTGAATACATATCCTTTTAATAACAAATAATAAGAATTTACTCACCGGTTATTCTATTTCTCGTAGTCCGTAGTGGATGCTGGGAACTCCGTAAGGACCATGGGAATAGACGGGCTCCGCAGGAGACTGGGCACTCTAAAGAAAAGATTATGTACTATCTGGTGTGCACTGGCTCCTCCCTCTATGCCCCTCCTCCAGACCTCAGTTAGGGAAACTGTGCCCGGAAGAGCTGACATTACAAGGAAAGGAAATTTTGAATCCAGGGTAAGACTCATACCAGCCACACCAATCACACCGTACAACTTGTGATACCTTACCCAGTTAACAGTATGAACAACAACTGAGCCTCACTCAACGGATGGCTCATAACAATAACCCTTAGTTAAGCAATAACTATATACACGTATTGCAGAAAGTCCGCACTGGGACGGGCGCCCAGCATCCACTACAGACTACGAGAAATAGAATTACCGGTGAGTAAATTCTTATTTTCTCTGACGTCCTAGTGGATGCTGGGAACTCCGTAAGGACCATGGGGATTATACCAAAGCTCCCAAACGGGCGGGAGAGTGCGGATGACTCTGCAGCACCGAATGAGCAAACACAAGGTCCTCCTCAGCCAGGGTATCAAACTTGTAGAACTTTGCAAATGTGTTTGAACCCGACCAAGTAGCCGCTCGGCAAAGCTGTAAAGCCGAGACCCCTCGGGCAGCCGCCCAAGAAGAGCCCACCTTCCTTGTGGAATGGGCTTTTACTGATTTTGGATGCTGCAATCCAGCCGCAGAATGAGCCTGCTGAATCGTGCTACAGATCCAGCGAGCAATAGTTTGCTTTGAAGCAGGAGCACCCAGCTTGTTGGGGGCATGCAAGATAAACAGCGAGTCAGTCTTCCTGACTCCAGACATTCTGGAAACATATATTTTCAAAGCCCTGACTACGTCCAGCAACTTGGAGTCCTCCAAGTCCCGAGTAGCCGCAGGCACCACAATAGGTTGGTTCAAATGAAACGAGGACACTACCTTTGGGAGAAATTGGGGACGAGTCCTCAATTCTGCCCTGTCCATATGGAAGATCAGATATGGGCTTTTACAAGACAAAGCCGCCAATTCCGACACACGCCTAGCTGATGCTAAGGCCAACAGCATGACCACTTTCCACGTGAGATACTTCAGTTCCACGGTCTTAAGTGGCTCAAACCAGTGGGATTTCAGGAAATCCAACACAACGTTAAGATCCCAGGGTGCGAATGGTGGCACAAAAGGGGGCTGAATATGCAGCACTCCCTTAACAAATGTCTGAACCTCAGGCAGTGAAGCCAGTTATTTTTGAAAGAAAATGGATAGGGCCGAAATCTGGACCTTTATGGACCCCTTGTTGCAGCAGGTCCTGTCTGAGAGGCAGAGGCCATGGGTCCTCTGTGCGCATTTCTTGCAGTTCCGGGTACCAAGTCCTTCTTGGCCAGTCCGGAACAATGAGTATTGTTCTTATTCCTCTCTTTCTTACTATTCTCAGTACTTTTGGTATGAGAGGAAGAGGAGGAAACACATATACCGACTGGTACACCCACGGTGTCACTAGGGCGTCCACAGCTATCGCCTGAGGGTCCCTTGATCTGGCGCAATATCTCTTTAGCTTTTTGTTGAGGCGGGATGCCATCATGTCCACCTGTGGCAGTTCCCATCGGTTTGCAATCAGTTGGAAGACTTCTTGATGAAATCCCCACTCTCCCGGGTGGAGCTCGTGTCTGCTGAGGAAGTCTGCTTCCCAGTTGTCCACTCCCGGAATGAACACTGCTGACAGTGCTTGCACGTGATTCTCCGCCCATCGAAGAATCTTTGTGGCTTCCGCCATTGCCATCCTGCTTCTTGTGCCGCCCTGGCGGTTTACATGGGCGACCGCCGTGATGTTGTCTGACTGAATCAGCACTGGCCGGTTTCGAAGCAGGGGCTCTGCTTGACTCAGGGCGTTGTAAATGGCCCTTAATTCCAGTATATTTATGTGTAGAGAAGTCTCCAGACTTGACCACAGCCCTTGGAAGTTTCTTCCCTGAGTGACTGCCCCCCATCCTCGGAGGCTTGCATCCGTGGTCACCAGGACCCAGTCCTGTATGCCGAACCTGCGGCCCTCGAGAAGGTGAGCACTCTGCAGCCACCACAGAAGAGACACCCTGGCCCTTGGGGACAGGGTGATCAGCCGATGCATCTGAAGATGCGATCCGAACCACTTGTCCAACAGATCCCACTGAAAGATCCTCGCATGGAACCTGCCGAAGGGAATGGCTTCGTATGAAGCCACCATCTTTCACAGGACTCGTGTGCAGTGATGCACCGATACCTGTTTTGGTTTCAGGAGGTCCCTGACCAGAGATGCTAATTCCTGGGCCTTCTCCACCGGGAGAAACACCTTCTTCTGTTCTGTGTCCAGAATCATGCCCAGGAAAAGCAGACGCGTCGTAGGAATCAGCTGCGACTTTGGAACATTCAGAATCCAGCCATGCTGTTGCAACACTTCCTGAGAGAGTGCTACGCTGATCAACAACTGCTCCCTGGACCTCGCCTTTATGAGGAGATCGTCCAAGTACGGGATAATTATAACTCCCTTCTGCCGAAGGAGTATCATCATTTCGGCCATTACCTTGGTAAATATTCTATATTCTCGGTGCCGTGGACAGGCCAAACGGCAACGTCTGGAACTGGTAATGACAGTCCTGTACCACAAATCTGAGGTACTCCTGGTGAGGTGGGTAAATGGGGACATGCAAGTATCTTCCAGGCTTGCAATAACCGCTCTGAGCGATTCCATTTTGAACTTGAATTTCTTTATATAAGTGTTCAAGGACTTTAAATTCAGAATGGGTCTCACCGAACCGTCCGGTTTCGGTACCACAAACATTGTGGAATAGTAACCCCTTCCCTGGTGAAGGAGGGGGACCCTGACAATCACTTGCTGGAGGTACAGCTTGTGAATTGCCACCAGCACTACCTCCCTTTCCATGGGGGAAGCTGGCAAGGCTGATTTGAGGTAACGGCGGGGGGGAGTCGCTTCGAACTCCAGCTTGTATCCCTGAGATACAATTTGTATAGCCCAGAGATCCACCTGTGAGCGAACCCACTGGCTGCTGAAATTTCGGAGACGCGCCCCCACCGCACCTGGCTCCGCCTGTGGAGCCCCAACGTCATGCGGTGGACTTAGTGGAAGCAGGGGAGGACTTTTGTTCCTGGGAACTGGCTGCATGGTGCAGCTTCTTACCTCTACCCCTGCCTCTGGCAAGAAAGGATGCACCCCTGACCCTCTTGCCTTTTTGGGAACGAAAGGACTGCATTTGATAATACAGTGCTTTCTTAGGCTGTGAGGAAACCTGGGGCAAGAAAGTGGACTTTCCAGCTGTCGCTGTAGACACGAGGTCCGATAGACCGTCCCCAAACAATTCCTCACCCTTATAAGGCAAAACCTCCATGTGATTTTTAGAATCAGCATCTCCTGTCCATTGCCGAGTCCATAAGACCCTCCTGGCGGAAATGGACATAGCATTAATTCAAGCGCCCAGCAGGCAAATGTCCCTCTGAGCATCTCGCATATATAAGACGACGTCTTTGATATGGCCCAGGGTTAGCAAAACAGTATCTCTGTCGAGGGAATCTATGTCGTCTAACAGAGTTTCTGTCCACGCTGCTACAGCACTACACATCCAGGCTGAAGCAATAGCAGGTCTCAGTAGAGTACCAGAGTGTGTATACACTGACTTCAGGATAGCTTCCTGCTTTCTATCCGCAGGCTCCTTTAGGGCGGCCGTATCCTGAGACGGCAGGGCCACCTTTTTTGTTTAGGCGTGTCAGCGCCTTGTCCACCCTAGGGGATGTTTCCCAACGTAACCTGTCCGTTGGCGGGAAAGGGTACGCCATCAGTAACCTCTTAGAAATCACTAATTTCTTATCAGGGGAACTCCACGCTTCTTCACACAATTCATTTAATTCATCAGATGGGGGAAAAGTCACTGGCTGCTTTTTCTCCCCAAACATATAAACCCTCTTGGTATTAAACGGGTTACTCTCAGAAATGTGTAATACATCTTTCATTGCAATAATCATGTATCGGATGGCCTTGGTCATTTTAGACTGTAAATGTGCCTCATCATCGTCGACACTGGAGTCGGACTCCGTGTCGACATCTGTGTCAACCATCTGAGATAGAGGGCGTTTATGAGCCCCTGACGGTTTCTGAGTCACCTGGGCAGGCGCGGGCTGAGACCCCGGCTGTCCCAAGGCTGCAACGTCATCAAACTTTTTATGTAAGGAGTTTACATTGTCATTTAAGACCTTCCACATATCCATCCAATCAGGTGTCGGCCCCGACGGGGGCGATACCAAACTTATCTGCCCTTGCTCCGCCTCCACGTAACCCTCCTCATCAAACATGTCGACACAGCCGTACCGACACACCGCACACACACAGGGAATGCTCAGACTGAGGACAGGACCCCACAAAGTCCTTTGGGGAGACAGAGAGAGAGTATGCCAGCACACACCACAGCGCTATATAACACAGGGATTGTCACTGCTAATAAGTGATATACCCAATAGCTTTTTTTGTATTCTTTGCGCCTAAATTTATGTGCCCCCCCTCTCTTTTTAACCCGTCTTGTACCTGGATACTGCAGGGGAGAGCCTGGGGAGCTGCTACCAGCGGAGCTGTGAAGAAAAAATGGCGCTGGTGTGCTGAGGAAGAAGGCCCCGCCCCCTCAGTGGCGGGCTTCTGTCCCGCTTTCAGTGTAAAATAATGGCGGGGTTTTTTACATATATACAGTGCTAGACTGTATATATGTATTTGTATGCCAAAGGTACCTCAATTTCAGCCCAGGGCGAGCGCCCCCCCCCCCCCCCCCCCCCAGCGCCCTGCACCCTACAGTGACCGGAGTGTGTAAGTGTGCTGGGAGCAATGGCGCACAGCTGCGGTGCTGTGCGCTACCTTAATGAAGACAGGAGTCTTCAGCCGCCGATTTCGTCGTCTTCAAGCTTCTGTTCTTCTGGCTCTGTAAGGGGGACGGCGGCGCGGCTCCGGGAACGGACGATCGAGGACAGGTGCCTGTGTTCGAACCCTCTGGAGCTAATGGTGTCCAGTAGCCTAAGAAGCACAAGCTTGCTGCAAGCAGGTAGGTTCGCTTCTCTCCCCTTAGTCCCACGTAGCAGTGAGTCTGTTGCCAGCAGAAGCTCACTGAAAATAAAAAACCTAATAAATACTTTCTTTACTAGTAAGCTCAGGAGAGCCCACTAGGAGCACCCAGCTCTGGCCGGGCACAGATTCTAACTGAGGTCTGGAGGAGGGGCATAGAGGGAGGAGCCAGTGCACACCAGATAGTACCTAATCTTTTCTTTAGAGTGCTCAGTCTCCTGCGGAGCCAGTCTATTCCCATGGTCCTTACGGAGTTCCCAGCATCCACTAGGACGTCAGAGAAATATACATCAATGAGCTTTGGAACTCAGACAAGGTGTGCGTGTATTGTTTTCTCTTAAGGGATGTAGTGTTTTGCGACGTACAGCACACTTTTATCGTATATGCTAATAAGATGCGCCTGGCGTCCGCAGTATATATTAGAGCGGGCATTTTAAATATTTGTTAGAAAGCAATTTGGCATTTACAGTACTTTCTGGGTTCTGCTGCCCCGTATTTGCTACTGCACTGAATATGGGGTGAGAGGCCCATACTGATACCAGCCAATAGAAAGAACAGAAGATACCCGGGTATATATGGTGTGTGACTTCGTTTATGCTTTCGGCTGATGGCACGAGGCCAGCGCAGCCGATGAGAGAACTACTGGCACCCCAATACTCTGGTATAGAAAGAAGTAATAAAGTATAAATGATGAAATTCACATGAAACAACACTGGTGTCATGGGTGAATATCCCAGCTTGAATAGCTGAAAACATATTTTCTTATCCATATATAGTCTGTTTGAATTGTGGGCTACACTGACTGAGAACAGAAAAGGAGAATACAATGTTGCAAATAAGGCATACAGGAAAGAAATGCTTCCAATTATTGTAACAAAATAAGCTAAACAGCAACCATGGTTTCAATTCCAGTCAGAACAACTACTTGTGTGGTGTGGAAAGCACCCGTCAGCATTAGTGCTAGTAATTCCAATATTAAACAGCATAAAAAAAGCAAGTATACTGTGTTGTTCATATTGTTGTCAATTAGCTGGCTGTCCAACTTAAAATGAATAACCTCTCATTGGTTCCAATGTTTCCTGCCCTTTCTGACAGCTTAGTTCCACATATAAAATACCCACAATATCTGTTCATACGGCTATAGCTTAATCAGCAAGGTTAAATTTTGCTTGTGACTGTCTTTTTACACACTCAAATACATACTGTATATGAGCTTCAAATAATGGACAACACAAATAGAGAGAGTATCAAATGGACGTCATCAGGATGACCTATACAGGACCTGTGTAGCGGGTGACCCGCTGTGTGCAGTCAGCGTGAGGCCTGGAAAGCTCCTTCGTAGACGTACGTTTCGCCGTAAGGCGGCTTGTTCACAAGGAGAACAGCTCACACTGAGGTCCACTGTGTAGCGCATCTTATAGCGCTACTTCCGGTGCGGATGTGGTGCTTACCTAATGAATATGCATGTGCCGTCTCTCTTAATGGCAAGTATAAGAAACTTACATGCTGCAGAGATAGTGTAGTGGGGAGGGAAAAGGGGAGGAGAGAATTAGAGGCAAATGTGCGTTTCTCACGCCAGGTGCCTCCGTATCAGGAGTGGCTCCTACCTAATGCTCCTAGTCACAGGACATATGAGCTAGCAACCGCCATACTGGGGTCTATTCATGATGCAGTGAAAAGAGCGGAGAAGTGAGCCTGTGGAGAAGTTGCCCATGGCAACCAATCAGCTGCTCTGTACAATTGTATAGTATGCAAATCATAAATGTTACATCAGTGCTGATTAGTTGCCCATGGACAACTTCACTGGCTCACTTCTCCACACTTTTCACTGCTTCTTGAATAGACCCCATTATGCGTTCTTGTTAGAATAACAGTAATCATATTAATAATAATTGTAGTTCATTAGTGCTGGGCATGATTATACCAAATCAGCACGGACAGAATAACAGTCAGGTATGAACTAGAATCCTTATAAGATTATAAGGCATGCCCCATAAAAAAGATCAAGAAGAGTGGCTTGCATTACTGTGAGGTAATCTGATATCAATCATAACACTCCCCTATTTTTTTGTTTCATGAAAGGTAATCCCTATGAAGGAACTACGTTTGCGCTTTGAATAACATTATTACTGTTGGATATAGCAGCTCACTGTTAGATCTTCCATTCATCATTAAGATAATGGTGAAGTAGGGGGATAATTAATGTAAATAATAAACTAAAAATAGTGAGGTATTCAGCATAAAAAGGGATTTATATTGAATGACAAAGTGTAATACTATGATCCCTATAATAAATGTGCGAGGTTCCAAAGTACCATCATGCTTGGACATTGGATTGTAAGTATAAATGTGTATGTCTACCTTAGGACTCTCATTGATATACAGAGTATAGTACAGAGTTATAGTGTGCAGTAATATGTGGGGAATGGTGGGACCGTTGTGTCCCACATGTTGTTGTGGCATATCGGTGTAGATAACATTGAACATGGGTGTCAAATACTTGTGATGAGGACGTGTGAAAGGCAAAAGATAGGGAAAGGGCAGTGTTGAAAAGTGCTTTGATGTGCTTATGTGCAAAAAAATATAAAGTTAGTGCAAAACAAAATATCTATTGTGCATGTGTGTTGTATCTAGGGGATGGGGATATAAAATAAAAAATGGGTGGGGGAGGAGAGGGGGAAGGGTCTATACGGTGAGGATTAGGTGTTGAGATAGCAACTCTGATAACTGAATGGAGAGGGGGTCTGATGGCATATAAGGGACATGTAGGGGGGCCTCATGGCATTTAAGGGCCATGTGGTGGGGGGTCTGATGGCATATAAGGGACATGTGGTGGGGGGTCTGATGGCATATAAGGGACATGTGGTAGGGGTCTGATGGCATATAAGGGACATGTGGTAGGGGTTTGATGGCATGTAAGGGACTTGTGGGGGGGGCTGATGGCATATAAGAGACATGCACAGGGGTCTGATGGCATATAAGGGACATGTGGTGGGGGCACTTACAGAATAATACAGCAAAATCACAGCACCAGGGTCTCCTGGATTTGGGCACTCTTTTCTGTTAGAGAATTACAGTCCGGATACAGTGGGCAAACAAAATGTAATAAAACGTAGCTTTTATTCATTATCACAAGATAAAATGGTAGTAAGTTTAACTCCAAAAACATGTTAAAAAGGCGAAATATAGACCCACAAAACATACAAACATAAAACTCAACAAAGTTAAAACGTACACAGGTTAAAATAATTATAATACGGCCTCAGCCAGAATTCCTGATAACGAGACACTATATGTGTCAATTGTTTATTGTCCGTGTGAAAGAGACAGGCAAGGCTTTTGGGTACTTTCTGGATTCTGCTGCCCCGTATTTGCTACTGTATTAAGGGGCCTGATGGCATATAAGGGGCATGTAGAGGGGTCTGATGGCATATAAGGGGCATGTAGAGGGGTCTGATGGCATATAAGGGACATGTACAGGGGCCTGATGGCAGGGCCGGTTCTAGACCTTGTGGTGCCCAGGGCAAAAGTTTCCTTCTCCCCACCCCACACACACACACGCACAGGCAATACTGGGTTAGTGCGCGTCAAAAAAAATAGGTGTGGTTTCATTTGGGAAGGGCGTGACCACAGTTATGCCCCCTGTAGTTGTGCCCCTGTAGCTGTACCCCCAGTAGAGTTGTGCCCCCTGTAGTTTTGTCCACTGTAGCTGTAAGCTGGACACCACATACATGACTATAGGGCATGACTATAAGACAACACATACCTTACTAAAGACATTGGGGGTAATTCTGAGTTGATCGCAGCAGGAATTTTGTTAGCAGTTGGGCAAAACCATGTGCAGTGCAGGGGAGGCAGATATAACATGTGCAGAGAGAGTTAGATTTGGGTGGGTTATTTTGTTTCTGTGCAGGGTAAATACTGGCTGCTTTATTTTTACACTGCAATTTAGATTGCAGATTGAACACACCACACCCAAATTGAACTCTCTCTGCACATGTTACATCTGCCCCACCTGCAGTGCACATGGTTTTACCCAACTGCTAACAAAATTCCTGCTGCGATCAACTCAGAATTACCCCCATAGAGAAAAACAGATATAAACTACAGGACAGTACATACGTGACTATAGGACACTACATACATGACTGATGATATGTCTGTGCTTTCCTGTAGTCCTAAGTACAGGACATACATTATTATAGGTAACTACATACATGACTGGGCACATGACTATGTCACAGCACATACATGAACACAGGACACTATACATTGCGTCCCCTATGGAATAAAATGGGACCCACATGATGTTTCCCTGCCGCACTTCCCCCTGACCACGCCCTTTCACACCAACCATGCCCTCATCATTCCGAGTCGTCCAATCGGCTAGCAGACGGCTTCATGACTAACCGTCTATAAAGTGCCTATAAAGTGAGTGACGGGCAAGGCACCTAATGAGAGTGACCTGATCAAGGCGTGGGGCGGGGCCAGTAGTCACATCACACGCACCCGGCTCTCATGGACCCCGGAGACCGCGGAGCGGGCATCACCCACCTGCTAGAAGCGCGGCCTCCCCAGCACGAATGGAGGGTCATCTGCCATGCCCGCCCATACCGCAGTGGGTACGGGGAGCTGCAGTCCTGATGGGGAGTCCCCAGCTGCTCCTGCCCTCAGTCCCTGGCCGCCGCTGCTGTGTGACAGGGGGAGGAGTGGCCCGGCCGGAGCTGCTGCCCACATGTGGTGAGGGGTCTGATGGCATATAAGGGGCATGAAAAGGGGCCTGAGGGGTCTGATGGCATATAAGGGGCATGTAAAGGGGCCTGATGGCATATAAGGGGCATGTAAAGGGGCCTGATGGCATATAAGAGACATGTAGAGGGGACTGATGGCATATAAGGGTGTGTAGTGGGGGCCTGATGACATATAAGGGGCATGTGGTGGGGGCGTGATGGCTGTCAAAGTCAGAAAAATCTCTCTATGCACACTGCCATATTTGCACCTCACACAGGTCTGCGCTGCGCATGCGTGCGCTCTCCCGTGCGTGCGCATACTCGCTGTTGCGGGCACCCGCCGGCGCGCGGTATGTGCATTTACGGTAGAGTTCATGTGTTCGTAGCGTGCGACTCAATCGTTACACATTTTCACTATATAATGTATTTTGTAGATCATGGTCCCTTTGATAGATTCTGAAAGTTTGGTTAATGTAGAATGTTCATGAACAGAGAAATCCCCCTTTGTTTGATACGAAGGGTCAGACAGGAGTAATACAGTGGTGTTTAGTATCCATCGGAAGAGTATCTAATTAGCAATATTCCGGTGTTGGTTTGAAGCGGATTAATCGCGCGTGCGAATAGTTATGGACATAAGAAGTTTATGTCCATTTACTATTATTTGCACTTACTTAGCCATGCGGCGGGAAACCTAGTATCCCACCCACCTGAGCAGTTGGAAATAGCCACAGCCCACCTGTATGAATCAACCTATGACCTTTTGTTATAATGCGAAGCCGAATTCCTGTGTCCAATGAACAATAAGAATATAGGGACCATTGTACTGTATTGTGTGTAGTGTATATAAGGTCAGTCAGCCTGAACAGGGATCAGACTCTCTCCACAAAGGGTTATCATATTGACAAACTTGGGGTCTGGTACCAGGCTGCGCTGCGATCGTTCCCAGTGTGTGTATGTAAGTAATTCTCTGTAATCATTGCTCTTTGTTTGTATTTGCCACATTCTCTCTCTCTTTCGGTTTAGTTTAAGATTGTAACGTTATTGTATATTTCTGTCTAGATATTCTGTTAGATTTATATGTTAGTTTGTAGCGTATGACTTGTGAATTGTTTCCCCTTTTTGAAATAACTTAAGACTCTTGTTAGTAAAAGGTTTTGGACCCTTAACACGGTAGTGTGTATTCATTATATTGCAAGGGGTAATAAGAGCGTCTCAATCGCTCAAACAGCTTTAGTATTAACAATGTTAAACAGCGTTATATCGCTACATTGGTTCTAGTACAAGGTTTACAGCATAAGAATATCTTTTCTGTGTGTTACATACAAGGTTTAATGATTGTTATCTTGTGAGTGTATGCGCCGCTCGTGATCTCCTCGTGGTCTCGAGCGTCCGCTACGCTGATAGCGTAGCATTACGATATTCGCTCAACTATTGTGTGCCCGATACCAACAGCGTATTCTCGCGAGCGTTTGTGTCGCTCGGGCGGCTCGCTCCCGATACAGCGTCCGCTACGCTAAGAGCGTACCCTTACGGTACTACATACTCCAATAGCGTACAAAGTCTCTTAACCTCTTAGAGTGTTTAATAAGGTAATCAAATCGACATTCTCAATTGAGGGCTCGTCCTCCCTCCACACATCCATCCGCACTAGCCAAAACAGACTTTATCTGTCAGCAAAGGGCGGGAACGCAGTATCCTTTCGTATCCGTATTGGTGGTGAGGGATACAGTAGTGCTGGCTAGATAAGCGTCTGTTTCGCTACGCTGTAGGAGTGCTGGGGTGGAATCCGGAACCGGAGGTAAGAACAATACACTATTATCTTTTAAAACTGTTTATTTCTGCTTTTGCATACGCACACACCTGCATTGTTACAGCTCACTTTCTTGTTGCCATTAGAATTGATTACTAGACACGTGCTGAAGAAATCTGGTGCTATTTAGTTAAGATTACAAAGGAAAATTGTTAAGGGTATAAGTGTAAAGTACACACACACAGCATAGCAAATACTGTGTGGTGGACGGTAAGCGATTTCTGTTGAGTATTGTTTACATTGATAGAAGCGTGTTGATTGTGTCGCTGTGGGCGTATCTGCACTTTTGTCTCGGACAACGTGCAAAAGCACGTACGTGACGCAAAGGCATACGCACGTGGCGTGTTTTACGCAACGGAGCGTACGGATACGCCCATTGAGACTCATATCACACAATAACCTTGTTTAGGGTGGGCGGTATAGTATAGCCACCTGATAAATAGCACACAGTTGTTCAGTTCAGTTTTCAAAAAAAAAAAAAAAAAGTATTAGTTAAAAGAAAACCTTTTTCTACTGCAAACCCAGGGATTGGACTCCTGCCTGTATAAAAGGAATTTCTGTACAGAAAGATTAAAAGTGTATATGATTGAATAGGAGTGAGTGTGGAACTTAAGGTATTATTTTTTGTGAACCCACAAATCGGGATCCCGTCGGAGACCACATCAGGTGAGTGGACACTTGGTGGCGTGGACTGGCTTGCCCACGTTAACATTGTATAAGGTAAAGGAGCAAGTAGTTTCCGCAGACAAAAGGACTGCGAGGTATTTAAGCGCAGCCCCGGGGGGGGTTTGCGTAGCACCCATATAGTTAAAGCTCCGGCTGAAGGTTTCGCAGCCTAAACAACCGATTCCATTGGTCGTAAAGCGTATAAATATTTAGTTATTTATGCGCTGTGCGACTGGACCGCACGTAATTGTGTGCATTAGTTTGTTACCTTGGTACCCATCAACAATTTATTGTGGGATCATAAACGCTATTTGTACATTCTAACGTGATTTGTGTAGGTTTTTGTTATTTTAAGGGAGTTTCGCTGTTCACTAAGCAAATCTCTAACGACCAATACTTACTGGGGAGGGATCGCATACTCCCACGCGCCCCAGTAAATAGAGGTTACAAAAGATCCCACGGATTGGATAGGCCAATTGGGGCGCAGAGTGAGTGAAAGCACTAGTTGAACTTTCACCGTCGCCTTACCGCGGGCAATTTGGTCTGTTTGTCAGAATTAGCTAAGACAGCAATATCTGCAAACGATGGGGGCCAGTTGCTCAAAGAAGGGACGTCCAACAAGGGTTCACGTTGGTAGTTGCTGGCCCAAAGGGTCTGCCAGGTATCAGGTATTATGCAACGAATGGGAACTTATGACAGAGGATGATGGGGAACAGTCTCCCCGGGTAGGCAGTCTGAACCCTGAGGTATTGCAGAACCCACGAAAAAGGATAGGTCTAATAAAATCTGCTAAGCAGAGGATTAGACAAAATGATTGTTTACAGTTATGGCAACGGGAAAGTGAAATACAAGGAGAGCTAGCTCATACAGCTGACTCTCACCTTGGTGAGAGAAGTGTGGCAGTGAAAGAGAAGGTGGTTACAGAGAATGACACACTGGTGAATGATAAAAATGCACTTAGTAACTGTGTTAAGAATGAAAGTGTAAAATGTAATAATGTTTATGAAAACGAAAGTGTTAAATGTACAAATGTTAACCTGTGCAAGTCGCACCCCATGTTAAACTTCCCTCAGGATTATCAGCAAGAAAGTGAGCCCAGAACGATGTCGGCACCTCTTCCAGAAGCCATCACACAAGACATCCAGGTGGACGCGACCAAATCGGTAAAGGCAATAATCAAACCCCCTAACGGAGGGTCAGGTGAGGTCGTGTCCACAGGTACGTACAATGTTATATATCATGCACTAACAAATGTACCTCATATTGAAGAACCAACACAAGATGATATGATTGAATTTAGTCCTGTCAGGGTGATCACAGTCCCCAACGGGAAGACTGACGATTAGGGAATCATTCCCGTCAAGGACAGTGCACTGCGCCGTCCCTGGTCCCGGACAGAATTAAGGTCAATCATGTCTGAATTCCCTGATCCCAGGAAAGATCTAGATGCATGTCAAAAGTTTATTAAAGAACTAGGAAACTCCACAGAACCCACCAACAAAGATTGGCGGACAGTGCTGAGGGCATGTTTGCCCTCCAGTGTTGACCCTGCGAAATGTATTGCTGATTGTAAATTAAACACAGAGGTACCTCGTACGGAGGAAAACAATCAGGAATGTATTAAGCAGATCAACCGACAGTTAGGAGTATATTTCCCTGCCGTTGTCAAGTGGAATGAGATTTTCTCCATAAGACAAAACGAAGGGGAAAGTACTTCTAATTATTTCCATCGGGCATTACAGGACATGACTAGGTATACGGGTATAGAAAACATCGAAACAAGTGCACCGCACAGAGAAGTAGCAGTATCTGTGCTAATGGATGGTTTAAAGGAAGTGTTGAGAGCAAGGATACAGATTACCAATCCATACTGGAGAGATAAATCAGTAACTGCATTAAGGGACTCTGCTGTTGGGCATGAGCAAAACATCAGCAAGCACAGGGAAACGCAGAGACGTAAGGAGCCTCAGATCCCTGTGGGTAAGTCCAAGGTGATAAGGTGTTATAATTGCCAGAAGGAAGGCCATTATGCAAGAGATTGTAGATCAAGAAATTTACAGAAGGTATATAAACCCCCTAGACAACCACATAATCATGATATCCAAGGAATCAGGGAGGTACAGGGAAAGCGGTTGATGGTGATGAGCATCCAAGCGTTTGAAGAGGCATCAAATCAACCAAGACCCCATTTCACTGACACTTGGAGGAAGCCCAGGGTTTGTTATCGTTGTAAAAGAGAAGGGCATTATGCCAGCAACTGCAACAGCCCACATAAAGTCAGACCCCCTAGACATGAATACGAGCAAAGTTATAACACCCCAAATTATAATCAGGGATCACATAGGCCGCACCTGTAACATGTAGTCAGGAAAGGTGATCACTAGGACGGATGGTAAGCCTGAGGTAACAGTTAATAAATTGGGAGGTCATTCCCTGACGACGCAGGAATGACCGGGTGAAACGTTGTAAATGTATCTGTGAAATGTTTCTTTTCTCTCCCCATCTCTGACGATCATTGATAGGACTCAAACATTGCATATCTACTTGGTCTTTGCAGAAGTCTACCAAACCCCAGCATGACCTATCCACATCAATGTATTCTGGCCAGATACAGAGGGTGGAGTATGGAGGTGCTGGTGGGAGGGACTGCGCAAGGAAACCATTGGACATGTAGATATGACAGCCTGATGATCTGACAATGTTTTAAAATGTTTGAAAAATGTTTTTTTTCCCCTGTTGTTGTTCACTGTTGATTTATGTGATATATACATATATGAATTGTTCTCTCTCTCTTTTGTTTTTTTGTTTCCTCTCTTCTTTCTCATGTTTTCATGATTTAAAGATGGTATGTCACCCATCAGTTAGACAAATGGTGATGCAAGATTTTTGCTCCTTACAGAAAGATCGCTGGTTTGGAAGAAATATTGCATCACCGGAATGTTCGTTTGGAAGACTGAGAGACAGCACCCTTGAGATGACGACAGAACAGGAAGAACAACAAGACTAGAGAACTTAATTATCGTGACAAGTTTCTCTCCCCCTCAAACTGTTTTTCTGTACCCCCATTACAAATTTCTTCTTTTCTCCTCCTGTAAGATGGACTTGCCCAAAGAGACTGTGATATGGATTTTCCTGTTGACCATGATGTTGACCCGAGCAGTCTGTTCCGGCGAGAGTACCATGGAGGTCGAGAAAGGATCCAGAAAGGTTCCGATGACTGAGACGGAGGTGTAAATTTCCAATAGCAACACAACCACCAAGCAAAGGCGAGTACCGGAAACAATCTAGCAGCCATGTTATTTGTAAACATTGTGAAGGATTGTTAGTTGAAGAAAACTGTATCTGTAGGCTCCGTGACAATGTAGTTGAGGATGGGTGCATTAAGAAATGCCAATCCAGTTTTAATATCCATATGGACCGGCATCCATTGAGTGACTATCACTCCTTAGTGGGTAGTGTGTTAAATCAAACAGATTGTTGGGTATGCTCTCAAGTACCTCAAGGTCATAGCAAATCAGGGCTAGTACCATTTCCTTTAACAGTAGGGGAGGTACTTGAGCTAAAGGGTGGGAGGCCGGTGGACAGGAGGTTTAATATCTCCAGCCCTCCTAGTTTGAAGCTCCACCAATACCATGTGGATAGGTCCCTATTATGTTTTAACATCTCCAATCCCCGAAAGCCAGGAAATTGGGAAGTGTCATGGAGTAACCAAACCATGACCTTTTCACATAGAGCAGATAGAATGCCGACAGATACAGAGCTTATACGCCACATAGCCAGTAGAGGAAAATCTTTCCGATATAGGTATACCCTAGGAAATAGGATCACGAGAGTTGGAGAGGTATCACTAGGATACAGTGCACAGATCGTACAAACTGATAGGTGTACTAAACAGATGGAAGAATTAGGGTTAGGAGATTTCACATGGAAGGTGTGTAATATGGTTATGTCCTACTCCGTCCCATATGTTCTCCCCGATGATGCATATTTCATATGCGGGAGGAAGGCGTATGAAGTGGCTTGCCCCAAACTCTGAAGGATTGTGTTATATTGGAAAAGTACTACCTGAGGTAATGAGTCTAAGGAGTGAGGAAATGGTAATTCCAATAGATTTGATTTATGACCCAACTGTAGAAACAATGATGTGATGAAAATGCGATTATACGGTCCGTTTCTTTCACCTGTTTTTCCGTTTCCTCCAAGGTAAAAAGACCCACTTGGACGAGGAATTTGATGAGCAGATATACAGACAACAGATGGATTAAAGAAGAAGTTTTGACAACCTGATACACAGATTTTTGATGAACTTTGCCATAGATCCCCAGTTTCCCTAGAAATTTTAAAATTACGCTAGCCCAACACTTTTGTAAATCTATGGACATTGACAAAGCTTTTGCTCGCACCTTATGGGCAAAAGCACAAAGAAGACTGCATTCAACAGACACCAAACAAGACCTCAATCGACGAATGTACACTAACCTGACATAGAATACCACCACATTTACCATAATTATGTCTTTTCTTCATTTCTACAACCCTCAGGTAATGACACACATAGTCGATAGGGAATACAGGCACAGATATCAGCAATCACATATCTCCCCCATTCATGTATCATCAACTAAAATGTGCTCCCCCATTTTGTTGCAACCAAAATCCGAAAAGAGCTCAGTAAAGTTTGACAGCCCATCCACAGACCCGTACCACGGGATAAGAAGGAATTCAAATGTATACTTCGCAATACCTCGAAGCTTGATTTAAAACACGTACGGCACGATGATACATGACCCCCAAGCACGGATTCATACACACATGCTTCTGCTATCTCACTAGGTCATACCCTTTTTCCTACCTTCTCCTCTCCTCCCCTACCCAACCATGTAAATGTATTAACCCCTGACATATATTTTTCTCCTTTTGAAATGTTTTAGGAAGTGGCAGTTATTGTTGACTGCCAAAGGATGGACTGTCAAAGTCAGAAAAATCTCTCTATGCACACTGCCATATTTGCACCTCACACAGGTCTGCGCTGCGCATGCGTGCGCTCTCCCGTGCGTGCGCATACTCGCTGTTGCGGGCACCCGCCGGCGCGCGGTATGTGCATTTACGGTAGAGTTCATGTGTTCGTAGCGTGCGACTCAATCGTTACACATTTTCACTATATAATGTATTTTGTAGATCATGGTCCCTTTGATAGATTCTGAAAGTTTGGTTAATGTAGAATGTTCATGAACAGAGAAATCCCCCTTTGTTTGAGACAGGAGTAATACAGTGGTGTTTAGTATCCATCGGAAGAGTATCTAATTAGCAATATTCCGGTGTTGGTTTGAAGCGGATTAATCGCGCGTGCGAATAGTTATGGACATAAGAAGTTTATGTCCATTTACTATTATTTGCACTTACTTAGCCATGCGGCGGGAAACCTAGTATCCCACCCACCTGAGCAGTTGGAAATAGCCACAGCCCACCTGTATGAATCAACCTATGACCTTTTGTTATAATGCGAAGCCGAATTCCTGTGTCCAATGAACAATAAGAATATAGGGACCATTGTACTGTATTGTGTGTAGTGTATATAAGGTCAGCCAGCCTGAACAGGGATCAGACTCTCTCCACAAAGGGTTATCATATTGACAAACTTGGGGTCTGGTACCAAGCTGCGCTGCGATCGTTCCCAGTGTGTGTATGTAAGTAATTCTCTGTAATCATTGCTCTTTGTTTGTATTTGCCACATTCTCTCTCTCTTTCGGTTTAGTTTAAGATTGTAACGTTATTGTATATTTCTGTCTAGATATTCTGTTAGATTTATATGTTAGTTTGTAGCGTATGACTTGTGAATTGTTTCCCCTTTTTGAAATAACTTAAGACTCTTGTTAGTAAAAGGTTTTGGACCCTTAACACGGTAGTGTGTATTCATTATATTGCAAGGGGTAATAAGAGCGTCTCAATCGCTCAAACAGCTTTAGTGTAAACAAGGTTAAACAGCGTTATATCGCTACATTGGTTCTAGTACAAGGTTTACAGCATAAGAATATCTTTTCTGTGTGTTACATACAAGGTTTAATGATTGTTATCTTGTGAGCGTATGCGCCGCTCGTGATCTCCTCGTGGTCTCGAGCGTCCGCTACGCTGATAGCGTAGCATTACGATATTCGCCCAACTATTGTGTGCCCGATACCAACAGCGTATTCTCGCGAGCGTTTGTGTCGCTCGAGCGGCTCGCTCCCGATACAGCGTCCGCTACGCTAAGAGCGTACCCTTACGGTACTACATACTCCAATAGCGTACAAAGTCTCTTAACCTCTTAGAGTGTTTAATAAGGTAATCAAATCGACATTCTCATGGCATATAAGGGGCATGTGGTGGGTGGGTCTGATGGCATATAAGAGACATGTAGAGGGGACTGATGGCATATAAGGGTGTGTAGTGGGGGCCTGATGACATAGAATGGGGCAGGTGGTGGGGGGCCTGATGACATATAAGGGGCATGTGGTGGGGGGTCTGATGACATATAAGGGATGGTGCTGAGAGGCTGACGGCATATTAGGAGTCTGATGGCATACACAGGGAATGTAGTGGGGATCTGATGGCATATAAGGGATGTATATAGGGGCCTAATGGCATATAAGGGGTGTGTAGTGGGGGATAACTCACCCACATACAGTAACTAAGCTTATGAAGGATGCAAAATGGAATAGCACGCCTGCAAATGTAACTCCGTGTAACAAGGATCTGCTTCTCCTACTTCCTTCCAACTGCAACAACATAAAAATGGTTTCATTCAGCACCAGTTCATGGCCATACCTATAGTGGGTACAGGGTGTGTGGTGCCCACGGGTCCAGAGGGCCCCACACCCTGCACCCACAGCCTATATACTTACTTGTTTGCTAATGCCGCTGAAGATCTGCAAATGCGTTGTAGAGAAGTCACCAGGAACATGGCACCAGTGCCATTTTACTGGAGATCTGCCCAGCGCCAGGTTCTTACCGAGCACATGATGCGCTAGCGAGAGATGTGGAGACCGCACACAGGTCCCCTCTTCTCTTAATCCACCCCTTCACCAGTTATCCCGTTACAAACTGAACTGCAATTTTCTCTTACCACGTTCACATCACAACATTCTTCCCTTAACTAAATACAGCTAGAAAGGTTAGGTGGGTATATTGTGCCATTACACCTGTGCCCTGCATCACATGCCAGATAGCAGATGTATAAAATATGTGATTATACGATTATCTGCACGATAAGAAAATAAACGAGAGAGTAGGTCAACCCGTCATGTGAGATGCACTTCAAAGGAACAAAACAAACCACTTCCTTCTCAACGTTCTCAACAAAGACAGGAACCAGAGGTTGGCAGAAGTAAGAACGTCAGGCACGTCTCTCAGACTAGGGCCCTACGCCTTTATCCTGATTCTATGTATATTATATAGATAAATAGTATATCATTTATTTATTTATTTATTTAATTATTTCGTTTTTTTGTCACGCCCTTTTCACATTTTAGTATCACTTGAGTGTACTCATGAGCTACTAGAGGAGAGTTTTCAAAAATTCTCCTCCAAGCCTGACAATACTAAATTCTTTTGTCGTATAAACAACCCTTAATGAAGTCTAAGAACACTGTACGCTGTTCACTTAAGAAGTACCGGAAGGGTACGCTAGTTGCGTAACGATCGCTCAGCCGTAGGCGAGACGCTCAAGCGTCACGTTCGCTCACGGCCCAGTGATCAGACAGCACGTTGTTGGCTAAGACTAGAGTAATGATTCGCTATGGCGTAGCGGACGCTCGAGACCACGAGGAGATCACCAGCGGCGCAGACGCTCACAACGCTATACCTTTATGTCTAAACCTTTTACCAATGAAATACACAGAATACCTTAATGTGAATACAGGGTGTAAGTGCAACCTTGTGTAACCTGACTAACTATAAAGCTGCTTGAGCGTCACCGACGCTCAAGTGAACACAACACTATAGGAAATACACAGATACTGGTTTTAGGGTCCAAAGCCTATTAACTGTATTATATCTAATATACTTGTAAAAGGGAATAACAGTACAAATGATACACTACAATATAACAGATTCTTCCTAACCAATATACAATACTATCTAATACAATTCAATACTAGTCTAGGGGAGATGTGAGAGAAAAGAGAAAGGAGAGAGAGAGAGAAATGGAAAGAGATGAGAGAAATTGGCTCACAGTATGACAATGATTACGGAGAGAAAACTTACGCACAAAGGGTATGATCGCATGCGCCTCGATATCCAGCTCCCGATTATCAGCAAGAAAACCGTTGATGAGAGTGAAGTTGGACATGGTCGGCCTGCCTATTTATGCCCCACACACAATGCAATCTCATAGTCCCTACAATCCCATTGTCCATTGGATGAAGGAATTCGGCCCCGTATCATAACAAAAGGTCATACGTTGATTCATACAGGTGGGCTGTGACGATTTCCAACAGCTCAGGTGGGTGGGAAACTGGGTTTTCCCGCCGCATACCTGAGTATGAGTAAATAATAGAAATGGACATAAACTTCTTATGTCCATAACTATCCGCACGAGCGATTAATACGCTCCAAACCAACACCGGAATATTGTTAATTAAATACTCTTCCGATGGGTACCAAACACTGCTATATGATTCCTGTTAGACCCTTCGTACAATACAAAGAGGGATTCCTCCGTTCAGGGACGTTCTATATTAACCAAACTTTCAGGAACTATTAAAGGGATCATGATCTATAAACTACATTAATTATGAAAATGTGTAACGAATGAGTCGCACGCTACGACTACGTAAACTCTACCGTAAATACGCATACCGTGCGCCCGCGGGTGCACGCTATTGCGGGTATGCGCCTTCGCGGGAGAGCGTACGCATGCGCAGCGCGGACCAGTGTGCGGTGCAAATATGGCAACGTGTATAGAGACATTTTTCTGACTTTGACAGTCCACCCTTTGGCAGTCAATAATAACTGCCACCTTCTAAAACATTTCAAAAGGAGAAAAATGTAAGTCAGGGGTTAATTGATTTCCATGGTGGGGTAAGGAAGAAGAGTGGAGTAGGTGTGAAGAGGGTATGACCTAGTGAGAAAGCAGAAGCATGTGTGTATGAGTCCATGTTTGGAGGGTCATGTATCATCGTGCCGTACGTGTGGTAAATCAAGCTTCGAGGTATTGCGAAGTATACATTTGAATTCCTTCTTATCCTGTGGTACAGGTCTGTGGATGGGCTGTCAAACTTTACCGAGCTCTTTTCGGATTTTTGAACAAAATGGGGAGCACATTTTAGTTGATGATACATGAATGGGGGAATATGTGATTGCTGATATCTGTGCCTGTATTCCCTATACTATGTGTGTTATTACCTGAGGGTTGTAGAGATGAAGATGAAGAACACTTATGGAAAATGCAATGATATTCTATGTCAGGTAAATGTACATCTGTCGTCGAAGTTTTGTTCGGTATCAGTTGAAAGTCGTCTTCTTTGCGCTGTTTTGCTCCTTAGGCATGAGCAACAAGCTTTGTCAGTGCCATCAGATTTACAAAAAATGTTGGGCTAGCGTGAGTTTAAAAATACTAGGGAAACTGGGGATCCATGGCAAAGTTCATCAAGTGTCCATTTCTCAAGTGGTCAAAACTTCATCTATGGTGCTTGTCTGTTGTCTGTATAGTGTCTCATCAACTTCCTCGTCCAAAGGGGGTCTTTGTATCTTGGAGAAAAGCAGAAAAACAGGTGAAAGAAACGGACCGTATAATCGCATTTTCATCACATCCTGGTTTCTATCATTGGGTCATAAATCAAATCCAGGTTAATTACAGTTTCCTCACTCCTCAAGCTCATCACTTTTGTACTTTGTTTGCACCTCATTAAAGCCTGCCCGCATCTAAATATCAATCCAATAGATATAACAACACCCAAGATACATAGTAGAAACTTTCCAACATCCATTATGACTCCTTGAGCCCAGTCTCCCAAACCGGAGAACCAATTTCGCGGGTTCAACCATGACACCCAACCAGTCAGCTCATTACCTACAGCAGCAAGAGTGAGATTGTGTTTTCGGCGAAATTCCCACTTCAATTGGAGAATATCGTCCATCTTTTGGTCTATGACCTCTACCGGATCCTCTGTGTTATTTGTGATATACGTGCAACACTTCACGCCGTACTGTGTTGCCAATGTAACACAATATCCGCCTGTCACTGCTGTGAGGTAATTAAGAACCATTCTATGCTGTACCAGTTCTGTTTTATAAGCTTGGAGTTCTCTTCCAGTGTATCTAAACGTGTCATCATACATTTCAGTGATATTATCTAACAAATTGGCGAGTGCGGAAATGTATCTATAATTCATCACTCCTCGAGCGGTGCGAGTGAAATCTAACGCTACCAGAACCTGAATCCCGGTGGATTCATGGATAAGATCAGAGGCCGGATGCTCTAACCTTTCTGACAGTTGTCTTTTAACTCGGTGCTCGTAATGGGTGTGAGTATAAGGAGCTTGGGCACCACGGTGTATGTCCTTCATTTTGTCATGTGTTACAGTCACCACTTCAGGCAATACTTTTCCAATATAACACAATCCTTCAGAGTTTGGGGCAAGCCACTTGTACGCCTTTCTCCCGCATATGAAATATGCATCATCGGGGAGGACATATGGGACGGAGAAGGACATTACCATGTTACACACCTTCCAGGTGAACTCTCCTGACCCTAATTCTTCCATCTGCTTAATGCACGTATCAGTTTGTACGATATGTGCACAGTATCCTGGTGATACCTCTCCAACTCTAGTAATCCTATTTCCTAAGGTATATCGATACCGGAAAGATTTTCCTCTACTGGCTATGTGGCGTACAAGCTCTGTATCTGTAGGCATTCTATCTGCTCTATGCGAAAAGGTCATGGTAAGGTTGCTCCATGACACTTCCCAATTTCCCGGCTTACGGGGATTGGAGATATTAAAACATAAGAGGGACCTATCCACATGGTATTGGTGGAGCTTCAAACTAGGAGGGCTGGAGATGTTAAACCTCCGGTCCACCGGTCTCCCACCACTTAGCTCAAGTACCTCCCCTAACGTTAAAGGAAATGGTACTAGCCCTGATTTGCTATGACCCTGAGGTACTTGAGAGCATACCCAACAATCTGTTTGGTTTAATACGTTACCCACTAAGGAGTGATAGTCACTCAATGGATGCCGGTCCATATGGATATTAAAACTGGATTGGCATTTCTTTATGCATCCATCTTCAATCAAATTGTCACAAAGCCTACAGATACAGTTTTCTTCAGCTAACAATCCGTCACAATTCCTTCTATGATCAATGCTATCGGATCGTTTTCTGATACTCGCCTTTGCTTGTTGGTTTGGTTGATCTTGGAAAACTACGCCTCCATCATCATAATCGGAACCCATTCCAGAACCTCTTTCGACCTCTATGGTACTCTTGCCGGAACAGACTGCTCTGGTCAACATCATGGTTAACATCAAAATCCGGATCACAGTCTCTTGGGGCAAGTCCATCTTTGAGGGGAAAACAGAGAAGAATGAGAAGGGGGAAAAAGAAATTTCAAGGAAGAGGGGATGGGAAGTGGAGGAAAACAATAAAGGGGAGAAGGGAGTCGACAACTGCTTTCGGTCTTCAAGGCTCAGGTGCCGCCTCAGTCCTCCTGGAACAGACACTCCAGTGATACAACCTCTACCGTCTGTTCCTTATCACGGGACTTCTCTGGATCAGCAACCTTCTTGCAGTGGGATGAATGGACCCAAGTCTCTCTCTCAGCAACCTTCAATGCTGTGGTGCTAGTCAATAAGACCTGGTATGGTCCTTCCCATCTATCAATAAGACAACCTGAGCGTAGAAAATTTCGTATCATTACATAATTCCCAGGTTCAATGTCATGACAATTACTATCTGGTAAATCAGGAATCACCAACTTCAGATTATCATTTTGATTCCTCAACTGCTTACTCATGTTAATCAAGTATTTTACAGTTACTTCATTGTTACATTTCAAATCATCCTGAGGGTTAATCATGACATGCGGTTGTCGACCAAACAGAATTTCAAAAGGGGACAGGTTAAGAGGGGACCTGGGAGTGGTTCTAATGCTATACAAAACAATGGGTAAAGCTTCTGGCCACGTCAATCCTGTCTCTGCCATTATTTTACTCAATTTATTTTTAATAGTGCTGTTCACTCTTTCGACCTTCGCACTCGCCTGTGGACGGTACGGAGTGTGCAGCTTGCTATCAATTCCCATCAACTTACACATTCCTTGAAAGACATCACCTGTAAAATGGGTACCCCTATCACTTTCGATTATCCTAGGGATACCATATCTACACACAAATTCTTGTACAATTTTCTTAGCTGTAAACATAGCGGTATTTGTAGCTGCTGGAAATGCTTCGACCCAATTCGAGAAAACATCTATACAGACAAGTACATATTTCAAATTTCGACATGGGGGTAATTGAATGAAGTCAATTTGTATTACCTGGAAAGGGCCGCCGGCAGGTGGGATATGGGATGGTTCTGTAGGTATTGCTTTTCCAATATTCTTTCTCAGACAGGTAAGGCATGACATTGCTCTTTTACTCGCATGAGAGGAGAATCCTGGGGCGCACCAGTATGCTCTTACCAATTTGCACATCCCCTCCCTGCCTAGATGAGTCAGCCCGTGAGCTGCTTCAGCCAGACATGGAAGATATGTCCTGGGGGCCACTGGTTTACCATGTCCATCCGTCCAGAGCCCTGAGGACTCCTGGCCATATCCCTTTGCCTTCCAGACTGCTCTTTCCTGTGTGGAACACAAATTCTGCATCTCACACAACTTCTGTGTGTTGATGGTATTAAATACCATCAGTTGTGTGGTGTCTGTCTGTATGGGGGTAGCAGCTGCAAGCTTTGCGGCTTCGTCTGCTCGGCTGTTACCAAGGGATACTGGGTCTTGGCTATATGTATGTGCTTTACATTTGATAACGGCCACTCTGTCGGGTTCCTGTATCGCTGTTAGAAGCCTTTTTATATAAGCTGCATGCGCTATCGGTGTACCAGCTGCCGTCATGAAATTTCTGAGGCGCCATAGGGCTCCGAAATCATGTACTACCCCGAAGGCGTATCTAGAATCGGTGTAGATATTGGCTGACTTACCCTTAGCCAATTCACATGCTCTGGTTAGGGCGACCAGTTCAGCAACCTGGGCTGAGTGAGGTGGGCCTAGCGGTTCCGCTTCTAAGGTGTCTTGGTCATCTACGACTGCGTATCCAGTACACAAGTCTCCCGAGTCTGACTGTCTATGACAACTACCGTCAGTGTAGAACGTGAGTTCTGCATCTTCCAGTGGATTGTCACTGATGTCAGGCCTTGCGGTAAAATTTTGGGTCAAATATTCCATACAATCATGTGTATCTTCCTTTGTATTAAATCCTCCTTCCCCATCACTCTCACCTTCCACCCTTTGTGTCTGACCAGGCACACCTGGGAGAAATGTTGCAGGATTTAATGCGCTGCATCTCCTTATGGTGATGTTTACTGGGGCCATTAATGCCAATTCCCATCTTGTAAACCTTGCTGATGAGACGTGTCTGGTTTGGGCAGAATTCAATAAGGCAGATACCGCATGTGGTGTATGGATTGTGAGGTTGTGGCCTAGCACGACATCTTCGCTTTTTGTCACTAGTAATGCTATCGCCGCAACGCTACGCAAGCATGTGGGGAGGGATCGCGCTACCGTGTCTAGCTGAGCGCTGTAGTATGCAACTGGCCTGCTGGCGTCACCGTGTTTTTGGGTTAGTACACCTGCTGCGCAACCAGCACTTTCTGTTCCGTATAGTTCAAAGGGTTTCCCATAGTCTGGCATACCTAGTGCTGGCGCCTGCGTTAGGCACTGTTTGAGTCTCTCAAATGCTGTTTCGGATTCGTCAGTATGCGAAATCCTATCAGGTTTGTTTGAGGAGACCATTTCCTGCAAAGGTAACGCCAATATGGAAAACCCTGGGATCCAATTACGGCAATACCCACACATTCCTAAAAACGTTCTGATCTGTTGCTGGGTTTGTGGTAGAGTCATGTCTCTAATTGCTTGGATTCTATCAGCGGTCAGGTGTCTCAGTCCTTGTGTTAGACAGTGTCCCAAATATTTTACCTTAGTTTGGCATAATTGCAACTTGTCTTTGGAAACCTTGTGTCCTGTGTCTGAAAGATGAAACAGGAGCTGTTTCGTATCCTTCAGGGATGCTTCCAATGAATCAGAACACAGTAGTAAATCATCCACATACTGTATCAATATTGATCCACTCTCTGGTTGGAAAGACTGTAAACAATCATGCAAAGCCTGAGAAAATATACTTGGACTATCTATGAAACCTTGGGGTAACCGAGTCCACGTGTATTGGACTCCTCTGTATGTGAATGCAAACAAATATTGGCTGTCAGGGTGCAGAGGTACCGAAAAGAAAGCGGAGCAGAGGTCAATAACAGTGAAAAATTTGGCAGTGGGAGGAATTTGCATTAGGATGACAGCTGGATTTGGCACTACGGGGAACTGACTCTCAACTATTTTGTTAATCCCCCTTAGATCCTGCACGAGCCTGTAACCCCTCCCCCCACTCTTTTTAACAGGGAAGATGGGACTATTTGCTGTGCTGGACGTTCTTACTAGAATGCCCTGTTGTAGCAAGCGTTCTATTACTGGGAAAACTCCTAACTCCACCTCTGGCTTCAGAGGATACTGTGGGATTTTTTTGGAGCTATCCTACCATCTTTTACTTGTACAACTACTGGAGCTACGTTTGCCATTAATCCAGTGTCCTGTCCATCTTTTGTCCAAAGTGACTCTGGTATCTGAGATGTCATCTCTTCTACTTGGGATGGATTCCTATTTGTCATAATGGTATGTGACATTAATTTTGATGGGGAGTCTAACATGTCTCGCACTTCCTGAGCGTGATTCTCAGGAATGTCCAAGAATACACCTTCAGGAGTACAGTAAATGACGCAACCCATTTTACATAGTAGGTCTCTACCCAGGAGATTGGTTGGTGCAGATGCAGCCAGCAAAAAGGAATGCTTGGTATGCAAAGGCCCTATTGTAATCTCGGCTGGTTTGCTAACAGGGTAGTGCTGGACTACTCCTGTTACTCCCATGGCTGGAACTGTCCTACCAGTGGTTCTCATGCCCACTGTCGAATTTATCACTGACTTGGCCGCCCCTGTGTCTACAAGAAAATTTAAAGTTTTACCAGCTACGTTGATTGCAATCTCTGGTTCACTTCCAAGACTGGCAATCAATTTAACTGGCTGCAGATTACAGGTATGGCCACACCCCTATTGGGTATGCTGACCTCCCTGAATCCCGCTGGCAGCAACTACTTGTGAGGGAGTTAGTTGGGAACTACCAGAAGCATGCCAGTCTCTGTTCGGGGGATATCTTTTTGTTTCTCCTGTATGTGGCTCAAAACTCCGCCTCTGTGGACCCTGCTCCCAATGTCGTGTGTCGTGTCGTTGTCTAGGGGGTTGAAAAGATCTTTGTACACTCTTTGTTCTACAGTCTCGTGCATAGTGTCCCTGTCTGTTACAAGAAAAACATGTTATTACACTTGACTTACCCACAGGATTCGGTGGTACATACGCAGGCTGCCTTGTGGTCAGCGCCTGTATACTTACTGACATCAACTTATCACTTTGCGACTCCCTGTGCCTAGTGGTGTTTCTGTCGTGATCAATAGCAGCCTCTCTCAATGTGGACACCGACAGACCTCGCCAACATGGTTGCGTGGTCTGAACCCTAGTCTTTAATGTTTCCTTTAAACCATCCATCAGTACAGATACTGCTACGTCTTGATGGTTTGGGTTGGTCTTAATGTCTTCTATTCCAGTGTACTTTGCCATTTCTAATAGTGCCCGGTGGAAATATTCTGCTGCCGTTTCGGACTCTTTTTGTCTAATGGAGAATATCTTGTTCCATTTAACAACGGCTGGGAAATACTCCTTTAGCTGTAAATTTATCCTTTTTACGTTATCTTTGTTGTACACATCTGAAAGCGGTACATCTTTATCTAGTCCACAATCAGCCAAGAATTGAACTGAGTCGACATTGGAAGGTAAACAAGCTCTCAGCAGTATCTGCCAATCCTTGTTGTTGGGTTCTACAGTGTTACCTAGATCCCTGATGTATTTTTGGCTAGCAACTAAGTCTTTCCTGGGGTCAGGAAATTCGGACACTATTGTTCTTAATTCCATTCGGGAAAATGGAGTGTACATGGCAATGTTCCTTATGGGAGTGGCTCCAGACACATCTGTTTTTCCATTGGGAACTGCTATTACCCTTACAGGAGCAATTCTAACAGCCTCTTCCTGTGTAGATTCTACAGCTTGTTGTGGTACAATTGTTTCAGTGTAGTGCATGGTGCCGTACTTACCCGTTGACACGACCTCACCTATCCCTCCGCTAGGGGCCTTCGCTAATCTCGTGGGTGTTGCTGTGCCTACTGTGGTCTCTGCTATAGTGGCTGCGAGAGAGAGAGCTGAAATTGTTGCTGAATCGTCTTCTTGATCACACTCCTGAGGAAAGTTCAAAACAGGGTACAACTTGCACGGGTTAATAATTGCATGAGTTACTTGGTTAACATCATTAACATTTACAGGGTTACTAAGTGTTTGTGTTTTACAACCCAGTGCGTTTCTCTCCGCAATCAACTTCTCTCCTGCTATATATGGTGGTGGCGGGGCTGTGGCAATCAATTTTCTGTTAGGGCCAGCCCCCGCCGCCAGAGCCAAACCTCTCTGTATCTCACCTTCCTGGTGCCATAACTGTAAATAATCATGATGCTGAATTCGTCTCTTTGTTTATTTTATGAGACATATCCTCCTCCTTAAATTTTGTAACACTTCTGGACTGAAGCTACCTATTCTTGGGAATTTGTCCCTGTCTTGTACAGTCATTCTCTCCCATTCATCACATAAAACCTCTGTGTGACTTCCGTATTTTTCACACATGATGTATCTTGCCGACCCGACTGGTCGGTTCTCTGAATCAACCCGAACCGAGGTTGATCGCCCCCTACCTGAACAATTGGCCCCCATAATCTGCAGGTGTTGCTTACTACTCCTTTGATCTTTATATCACGGTCTTCAGCGAACCCTTACAGCAAACCAAATTATTCAGAATAGGCCGGCGGTGGCGGTTTACCGAGTACCCCACTCACTCGCCCACCTCGACCAATACGACCTGATCACACCGATATGGTGCTGGCGTACTCGATACAGGGCCCTACCAGAAAGAACCTTCTGTTTACTGGAACATATGAGGGTTACCCGCAGGACACTTACTCTTTCCAGTAAAGGTGGGGTTGTTAGATAGTTCCTGAGTGACCAGCGAACTTCCCTTTAAAAATAAAAAATTACACAAATCACGTCAGAATGTACAAATAGCGTTTGTGACCACTTTACTCTAATGGTATTAGGTCAGATTACTAACTACTGCACACAATTACGTGCGGTACAATCGTTCAGTACATAAGCACTACCTGTTATGTACTGAGAGATCAGTGGAATCGATGTTTCCGGCCGCGATTCCTTCAGCAAGAGCTTATGGCCTATATGGGTTCTGCACCAACCCCCGGGGTTGTGCCTCTTGTACCTTTATAGCGGACCTCTTTGTCTTGTCTGTACGACCTCCTGGTCTGACCTCCTGGTCTTGTACTGGTCCGCTATACTCTAATGCTCAAATATTATGTTTAACCAGGGATGCCTCCCTAGCCACCGTGTATGTCACTTACACGTATGTCCTACCCGATTTCTTTTGGTTCAACCTCTAAGTTGTATAAACTTGTATACAAAAACACACTCACTCAACACATGTACACTTTCATTTATATATCTATTTCTGCGCAGAAATTATTCTTCAGCCCAGCTGTGTTACCAATTAGGAGCAGGATCTGTTAAACTAAATTTCCGATTTTCCAAAAATAGATTTGCGTTATTTACCGCGTCGCGTTATCTATCGCCTTTGCGTTAATTATCGCTTTGTGCTAATTCGATTTTTCGTGACTTTGAGCTACGTGGGCGTAACCGGACGCTACGTTGCGTAATGTACGCTGCGTGCGTCTGCCTTTGGATTGCGTACGCTAGTCTTTGTTAGAGACACGTGTACGCAAAACAAAGATCCACCGTAACACAATTTCTACTTTTATCAATGTAGATGATCCCTGATCATCTACCGCCCACCACACTGACTGCCTTATCTCCCAGACAAGCCGTGTGTTGGTCTATACTTTAACTATTACCTCTATTATGAAATAACAGCAAATCTCTTTTAGCACTTTCTATCAACTATAAAAATTGGCAAACAGGAATAGTGATATACGAAATTGAAAAAGAAATGCAGATATATATGTATGCGTGCGTGTATACGCAAGACAGAAGAGAAATAAACAGTTTTAAAAGACACAAGCGTTTTGTTCTTACTTCCGGTTCCCGGATTCCTTCAGCACTCTTTATCTAAGCGAAGCAGACGCTTATCCCGTCAGCACTGCGAGACAACCTCCCACCCTTTGCTGGGGGATAATGTCTGCTGATCTACCTAGTGCAGATATGAGAAGGACAGGACGAGTCCCCAATTGACAATACTAAATTCTTTTGTCGTATAAACAACCCTTAATGAAGTCTAAGAACACTGTACGCTGTTCACTTAAGAAGTACCGGAAGGGTACGCTAGTTGCGTAACGATCGCTCAGCCGTAGGCGAGACGCTCAAGCGTCACGTTCGCTCACGGCCCAGTGATCAGACAGCACGTTGTTGGCTATGACTAGAGTAATGATTCGCTATGGCGTAGCGGACGCTCGAGACCACGAGGAGATCACCAGCGGCGCAGACGCTCACAACGCTATACCTTTATGTCTAAACCTTTTACCAATGAAATACACAGAATACCTTAATGTGAATACAGGGTGTAAGTGCAACCTTGTGTAACCTGACTAACTATAAAGCTGCTTGAGCGTCACCGACGCTCAAGTGAACACAACACTATAGGAAATACACAGATACTGGTTTTAGGGTCCAAAGCCTATTAACTGTATTATATCTAATATACTTGTAAAAGGGAATAACAGTACAAATGATACACTACAATATAACAGATTCTTCCTAACCAATATACAATACTATCTAATACAATTCAATACTAGTCTAGGGGAGATGTGAGAGAAAAGAGAAAGGAGAGAGAGAGAGAAATGGAAAGAGATGAGAGAAATTGGCTCACAGTATGACAATGATTACGGAGAGAAAACTTACGCACAAAGGGTATGATCGCATGCGCCTCGATATCCAGCTCCCGATTATCAGCAAGAAAACCGTTGATGAGAGTGAAGTTGGACATGGTCGGCCTGCCTATTTATGCCCCACACACAATGCAATCTCATAGTCCCTACAATCCCATTGTCCATTGGATGAAGGAATTCGGCCCCGTATCATAACAAAAGGTCATAGGTTGATTCATACAGGTGGGCTGTGACGATTTCCAACAGCTCAGGTGGGTGGGAAACTGGGTTTTCCCGCCGCATACCTGAGTATGAGTAAATAATAGAAATGGACATAAACTTCTTATGTCCATAACTATCCGCACGAGCGATTAATACGCTCCAAACCAACACCGGAATATTGTTAATTAAATACTCTTCCGATGGGTACCAAACACTGCTATATGATTCCTGTTAGACCCTTCGTACAATACAAAGAGGGATTCCTCCGTTCAGGGACGTTCTATATTAACCAAACTTTCAGGAACTATTAAAGGGATCATGATCTATAAACTACATTAATTATGAAAATGTGTAACGAATGAGTCGCACGCTACGACTACGTAAACTCTACCGTAAATACGCATACCGTGCGCCCGCGGGTGCACGCTATTGCGGGTATGCGCCTTCACGGGAGAGCGTACGCATGCGCAGCGCGGACCAGTGTGCGGTGCAAATATGGCAACGTGTATAGAGACATTTTTCTGACTTTGACAGCCTTTTAAATTCACATTCCAGAATGCAATTCCCATACTTGTAATGGGAAATGTTATCTGGCCGAATTTACTAAGATAAAAATTGGGAAAAAAATAAAATACAGGAAGGAGGGCGTGGCTTCGGCGGACATGGAGTAGCACCCAGGCTGTGCGACTCTCCAGCTTATTTATCCTGTTGTCCCATCCTGTGTCCCCCCCCCCCCCCCCTGGGCCCGAAAACTGCCCCAGAACCTGTGTGAGGGTGTGGAGGTGCCCCTGTGCCACTCTGGGACCTGTTCATCTCTCTCCCGCTGGCGACGGACGACTTTTGTGTGCGGGGCTCCCGGGCCGGATTAGTCACATGGGACGCTGCCATCCTGTCTCCCCACGCTGAGGGATTGTGCCCGGCCGCCGCCCTGTACGCTGCCTGCACCTGCATCTGCTGCCTCTCCTGGGCGATACTGCAGCCGGGGAGGCTCCGGTGAGCGCTCCTCCCGCCCCTGTCTGTGTCCGGGTGCGTGTCCGTGGGATCTCCTGCTGCGACCCTGACACGTGTCCCGCCGCCGCTCTCATCTCTCACTCTTGCGGCTCTAGCGTCTGATCTCCGGCTTCCATATTACTCTTCCGGACAGCGCTGCTGGGGAAGCAGGGCACAGCATAGGTGAGCTGTATACTTCTCTGTGCCTTTTCTACATCATAAGTGCGGCCCTGCTCTGCTCTGCACCGTATTAACCCCTGGAGGGCCTACTTGTTGTTCTGCCTCAGTACCCCACACCCTGGGATCCCCTGGGGCTCGGATGGGCAGGCTACTATAAGGCACGTTTGACCAAATTACATGCTGCATGCGTCCCCTGTGCTGAGGATTACCCTGCTGAGGCTTATATTTCAGGACAAGCGGCGACTGGATGCTTCTGATATACTATATGTCCTCGCGAGCGCTCACTGGTCAGTTTTGATATACTGCATTTCCCCGATTCCCGCCATCAGCAGGCTATGATGGTTAGACAGCACCAGAATACTGCGGCCACAGCGAAATTAGAGAAATATGCCAGGAACCCACCGGTGCAGCCCCAGCGTGGGGAGGAGGCACAATCAGCCTCGTCTCCGCCGCCACCGTCGCCTTCCAATAGCTCCTCCTCTGTGGAGGCTACGCATGCTGCCTTACAGAAAGTACTGAAAGCGGTCACGGCCAGCGAAACCCGCTTGAACGACAGAATCAGTCAGGTCCAGGCGGACCTATCCATTATACACAAAGACCTTCAGCGAGTGCGGGAAAGGGTCGGTGAAGTTGAAACGCGCATTTCCACGCTGGAAGACACGGTGTCGCCACTCGGTAGACGCACCACTGCTCTGGAGTCCCAAATGACGGAGGTACGCAAGAAGATGACGGATATGGAGGGGAGACTGCGGCGGAACAATGTCCGCTTCGTCGGCCTGCCTGAGAAAGAGGAGGGTGCCTCCCCTGAAAAATTTCTTGAATGCTGGCTGCTGGATGCGTTTGGAGCGGAGGAGTTTACCTCACACTTTGCAGTGGAGCGCGCTCATAGAGTCCCGATGCGTCCACTACCTCCGGGGGCACCTCCCCGTACGTTCATAGCCAAGCTCCTTTTCATGTTGATGTTTTGTGCAGAGTTGCTTTGCCGGGTCTATAAAGGCTCTCTGCGGCTTAACACGTGACATCGCCGGGGTCATACGGCCATGTGTAGACGGGGAGAGTACTGATACCTCTGTACTGTTTTATGTTATGGGTGTTTGTTCTGCTGCATAGTCCCAGATATCCTATATAGCTGGGGTTGTTGCCGTGGCCTGGGGGGGATTTGAATTTAGCTGGGAGTTTCTCCTGCCTTAAGGTCATTAAATTCTTGGCCCCCTCTTGGATTTTTGGATAGTGGATTCTGGGTTTTGTTTTGTTTTTGTTTTGTTTTTTTACTAGAGGAATATGCAAAGGTATTTTCTGCCTTAGTTGTTACTGTTAATGTTTAGTGAGTTTTGTTTGTTAGGGAACCAGGTATGCTGCAAGTTTTAAGTGGTATACGGGGTGGGTGGGGGGGGGGGGGGGTTACTTTAGGAAAATGTTATTGTTTTATTCTCATTTCCTGATGTGTATTGTGCGTGTTCCTGGTATGCTTGTGTCACAGCTACTAAAGAGCTTATTTTCCTTTATGTGTGTTGGAGTTGGCTGGTCGCGGGTAGTCTGCTTTATTAAAATGATGCTTTGCTATGGCTTTGGTTAGATTTCTGTCGTGGAATGTGCGGGGGATCAATGACATAAGCAAGCGCTCCCTAGTACTTCGACAGATCAAGCATTATGCATCGGATATAACCTGCTTGATGGAAACTCACTTAGTGGGCACTAAAATGATGTCCCTTAAAAGGCCGTGGGTGGCTGGGCTTTCCATTCCATGCATACTGCAGCTTCCCGGGGAGTGTCGATCCTAATTAAAAAATCTGTTCCCTTCTCACTTGATAGTGTGCAAACAGATCAATGGGGTAGATATGCATTTCTAAAAAGTAAAGTTAATTCCATCCCCCTATTGTCTGCTTTTATGGCTGCATCCCCTGGAGTAGCCGCTATATGTATGAGAAACTTTAACAATGTCTTAAACCACGAGATGGATAGGTTATCTGCAGCATCCTCCAACCCACAGCCGGAGCAGTCTCCATTTGCAGACACTGTCTCTGAGCTGGGTTTGGTTGATCCCTGGAGATTAAGGTACCCCTATTTGGGGCAATATTCGTGTTTTTCACACTCTCACTCAGGGCCGGTTCAAGGGCGCAGAGCGCCCCGGGCAGGAAAGGGGCGTGGCCTAATACAGGGGGCGTGGTGAGTCACGCCCCCTGTACATTGAAAGCGCCGCTTGAATGCTGAGCGGTGCGCGATGACGTCATCGCGCACCGCACAGCAAAAGGTCCTCTCCACGAAGAGAAACTAGACGCTATGCGTCTAGTTCCCTTCGTGGAGAGGACCTTTGCTGTGCGGTGCGCGATGACGTCATCGCGCACCGCTCAGCAGTTACTCTCCACGAAGGGAAACTAGACGCATAGCGTCTAGTTCCCTTCACAGGAGGCGCCGAGGACGGGGACGGCAGCGGGCAGCGGAGGCGGACGGGGGACACAGCGGGCAGCAGTGGCGGATCTTGCCACGGTGCGGCGCCCTCCGGATGGCGCCAGCGCCCTCCGGAAGGCGGCGCCCCGGGCAAAAGTCCTGCTTGCCCGTGGCAAGAACCGCCACTGCTCTCACTCCTCCTTTTCTAGGATAGACTTGGCTCTCCTTTCCTGGGAGCCTCTGCCCAGAGATCATAATGTTACATATGAGACATGGGGTATTTCGGATCACTCCTCTATATCATTACATATTGACTTAGACTGTCAGCGGGGACAAGCAGTGTGGCGGTTTAACTCCTTCTGGCTGACGCATATGGGTGAGGGATCAGAACTAGAGGCTAGCTGGCTAGAATTATTTGCTCTGCATGGAGACACCACCGATGTGTCTCTGCTCTGGGACACCTTTAAGGCTTTTCTGAGAGGTACTTTGATCAAGAGGGTAGGAAGTCTTAAATCCTCCTTTAGAAAACATGAAGCTGAGTTGGAGGCTCGGGTTGATGCTTCAGAGTTGGTATATTTGCAGGATGGCTTGGATACTTCCAAGCTGGATTGGCTCCATGCTCGGGGAAAATGGAAGGAATATCCAACACATACTTCTCTTCTCCTCGCATGTCCAATATGCTACTCTGGATAGACCGAGCTCTTATTTGGCCAATCTTGCAAGAGGGGATCGATCCTCTCATACAGTAGTGGAGGTTTTGAACTCGCCCGGGACGGTGCTGGACCGTAACCCCCAGATTGTTGCGGAATTTGTTTCATACTATCAAGGACTGTATAGTTCCAAATTGACCTGTTCCCTGATGGAACTGTTTGATTATTTAAATGGAATTCAACTGCCCTGTGTTTCCAGTGAAGCCAGAGTGCTTCTTGATGCTCCTTTATCATTGGAGGAGATTGAAACGGCGATTTCTACTTCCCTTGATGGTAAGGCCTCAGACCTTGATGGCATTCCATCAGAATTGTATAAGAAACACGCTAAATTTTTTGCCCCTCAATTGCTTACCTTATTTAACACAATTTTTGCCCAAAACGTGCTTCCCCCGTCTATGGCGGAGGCATTAATTATAGTGATTCCTAAACCAGATAAGGACCCCAAGAGGGTTGAATCCTACCGCCCTATCTCCCTACTGCCCACGGATATTAAGGTCCTGGCCAAAGTTCTAGCCTCCAGACTTAGGCCCTCATTCCGAGTTGTTCGCTCGCAAGCTGCTTTTAGCAGCTTTGCACACGCTAAGCCGCCGCCTACTGGGAGTGAATCTTACCTTATCAAAATTGCGAACGAAAGATTAGCAAAATAGCGAATAGACACCTCTTAGCAGTTTCTGAGTAGCTCCACACTTACTCGGCATCTGCGATCAGTTCAGTGCTTGTCGTTCCTGGTTTGACATCACAAACACACCCAGCATTCGCCCAGACACTCCTCCGTTTCTCCAGCCACTCCCGCGTTTTTCCCAGAAACGGTAGCGTTTTTTCGCACACACCCATAAAACGGCCTGTTTCCGCCCAGAAACACCCACTTCCTGTGTGATAGCCCACTGTCTCTAGGTATGCAAGATCTGCAGTCACTGTGTATAGTACATCACCCTTACCTTGCCCCAGCTGGTCATGGGTTCAGGCACAGTTACCAGAGGGTCCCCTGAAGAATCAGGTCTTTAACTACAAGTGCATTGTGGGTGTGGACTACAGGTGTCGGTGCAGCGCATAAAGAATTGGGCGCCAGCCCATCTCAGATAAACAGCATAAAGTTTATTTTAACATCAAACAGAGATATTGCAGGGATAACTTGTGAACACTCCTCCAGCACAAAGCATAAGTTACAGTGGATCCCATATCAGGGCACCTCCTCCAGCGCATCGCTTAGTCGCAGCGGCATATACATGGCAAATAGCATTACGTACCAGGGCATTCTGTGACCAGTAGTGCTACACATCAGGTGACCGTCTCTCTCTCTCTTACTTAGCGAGGATTCTTTTCCTTGGGGGCGCTTACTCACGCCGCGTGGCTTTCCGACCACTTCACCCAGATACCTCTCGAGATACTTTTCCATGGGGGCGCTTACTCACGCCGCGTGGCTTCCGACCACTTCACCCAGATACCTCTTGAGACTCACACCATTAGCACACTTTTCTCCTGGCATCACCCTTTCACTAGATTCTGCATACTGCTGCTCTCACACTGCGATGTCTCCCTCTGTCATCAAGTGCTTTGCTGTGGCTGGCATCACTCCCCACCTAAACATGTGGGGAGCCCTCACTGGGGCTACATCTTTCTGGCTAAATCCACCTCACTGTCTGCTCACTCTCCTCACTGACTGTACTCCTCCTAGGCTGCTGCAGGACAACCTTTTTATAACCCTGCATTCCCAGGTACACATTCTATCTGGGATTTCCCGCTCTGTGTTTCCCGCTCTCAGTTTCCCGCTCTGAGTCTGCAAATGAGTGAGTCATGCCTTTTGCATTTTGCAGACTAATCTGTATAGCTATGAGCTGTGCTGTTAACTCCTTCTGTGCTGCAAGCCGTAGGCTGCTGGCACAGTGCTATGCAACTCCAGCAAACATTTTACTTTTATTAAAGTCATGCTGGCACCTGTAGTGCCACAGTTGATTTGGGCTGCAGTTTCAGGGTATCACACCTGTCAATCACATTACGATCACCAGAACGAAGAAAAAACCTCGTAATGCCGTGAGTAAAATACCTAACTGCATAGCAAATTTACTTGGCGCAGTCGCACTGCGGACATTGCGCATGCGCATTAGCGACTAATCGCTCCGTTGCGAGAAAAAAATACCGAGCGAACAACTCAGAATGACCCCCTTAATCAGGTTATAACTCAAATTATTCACCCTGACCAAACGGGCTTTATGCCTGGTAAGTCCACTGCTGTTAATTTAAGACGTCTGTTCACTCATTTCCAGGTTTCTCTGGGGGAGGCCTGCTCTTCCGTTGTAGCCTCTTTAGATGCCTCAAAGGCCTTTGACTCGGTGGAGTGGGCCTTCCTATGGGAAACTATGAGTAGATTTGGCCTGGGCCCAACTTTATCAGCTATGTTAAACACAGAAAAAGTGGGCGCTAATTGGTTAAAATAAATGATTAAAAAAAATAACAATTAGTATTTTTAGTGTTGCTCACTACTTTTATGGCTGCCCACAACAGGGGATCTGGATATCCACCAAGAATTAGATAACAACAAAATAAAAAATAATGTGGGCGCTCCAAAAAGATATCTTTGCAACAACTGCTGGTTTTGTAAATATACAAATTTTAATGGTAAAATTGCTTAAAATAGACACTAAACAACTTCAATGCTAAGTGTCACAACATGAGAATAATCAATTCAAAAGACAAGTGTCCTGTATCTCAAGACTTGCTGATAGTCGTGCACATAGTCTATTGTATATAACTTAATTAGCATGCATTAGCCGGCTGTTAGTGGTCATTAGTAATTTAGGCACACTGAGCTCAGTAGCAGGTTAGTAGAAGCAGTTCATTGCTTAATAAGGCCTGTTATACTTCACCAATACCGGACTGATGGTGTGAAAGTCCGATAATGTAGGAGTGTGATGACTGTAGACGGATGGTATCCACGTCTGTAGTTGTCCGTACATAAAACTCACTTGCTCCACTGGCTGGTTTAAGGCAAGCCGCTCGGCGGTGTTTCCCCAGGGATGTAAACCTGTAACTCGTTGGCGGTGTCCTACGCTAACAGACGCCGCTGTTAGCCAGGGAGGAGACAGAGTCAGGCAGCAAGCCCAGAGCTGCAGGGGACGCTGTATAGCCGCGATCCGCGGCTTCTGGGTTCGGGGCTTCCAGCTGCGTTCCACGATCGTTACTCTGTCACCTGACGCATTTCTCCGCCTCTAGAGGGGGCGGTTTCATCAGCGGTATGACTGGGGAGGTTCAAAGTCTCTATTTATACCAGCTTATGATTCCTTATTGGTTACCACTAAAATGGGTTATTTTTAACCCTTTATGTGCACTGTCACCAGGGTATAATAAAAAAACAGCAATCAAACAATAATAGTCATATATAGATATATTCTAAAAATATATATAATCCTCTAGCCAATATTATTCATAAAGCATTTAATAAAAAAATATATATAAAGAGAGGATAGTCTAATCCATAAAGCACATAAATATATGTGTCTACATATATGACTAAGACCACAATGAGGTGTTCAATAGTATGATTCTAAATGAATCCCTATAAATAGGGATTCATTTTAAACTTTAAAAATTTCCTGAATAGAATTTATTGTAAACTAATAATAATAATATACATTTTCAATACTGATTTTAAATATACATAGAACAGAACATATTTGGTATGGGATAACAAGATCCAGAGAGACTGGACAAAATAGCAATACTTCTTTTATATGAACTAATCCAATATGAGCAATCATTATCTATAGAGGTAAACTGATGATCTTTATAATGTCTTGACCATAAGTCCCCAAAGACCCCTATAGTCTACAGGGGCTGCATTGATAACATATGGTGATATATAATTTGTACAGAGTATAAAGAAAGAGACCAAATAGCTAAATGGCCAATACCTTGTTTGCAACCTAGTGGTATTAAAGAAGAAGAAGGAAAAGAGAATGGAATGAAGGAAGAGTACATGGAAAGAGGAGCAATGAGGGGAGAAGAGCAACATCAATGGGAAGCAAGAGGCATACTTATACTAACATGCGCATTAGATGTTATTCAACTCAGTGTTTTCGTTGAGGCCATGTGGTTCAAGGGTGCTCAAACGAAAAATCCAAAAAGCCTCCCTTCTACAAAGTAAAGTGAACCGATCTCCACCTCTTTCTGTTATTCTGGCTTGTTCCAAGGCTAATACCCTGATATTGGTTATGGCACCCTGTTCGCAGGAACTAGTATGTCTGGATAGGCTATGTAATAAACATTTCTTAAGTATGTTCCTTCTATGTTCAAGAAACCGCACTTTCAGTTTCCTCATGGTGCGGCCTACATACTGGATACCACAACCGCATTCCACCAAATAAACTACATAGGTGGAGTCACAGTTCAAAAACTGTGCTATGACTAACTCTTCACCTGTGGTTTTGGATCTACACAGCTTATTTCCTTTTCAATGTTAATATTTAATGTCCTTAAGCATATTCAGGAACTGGATTGTATCCTTAATATAGGATTTAAGTTATGTTACATAGCCCTGAAGGTGAGCATCCACAAAGTGTGACAAATTAGATGTGATGGACCCTATTCCCGAAATTATAGGACGCCCAGCGGGTGAGGTGAATGTCTTGTGAATCTTGGGCAAATTATAATAAACAGAAGTGATGGGGTGAGATGGTAAAAGAAATGGCCGTGTATCACTGGATATTGCGCCCCCGTCCTGTGCCTCATCCAACAAAACTCCAAGCTCTCTTTGAAAAAGCGCTGTGGGGTTAGTGGGCAGTACCGCGTAAAAACAGGTATTCATTAATTGTCTGTTAGCTTCTTTAATATAGTCCGATGTATCTTGCAGCACTACGCCACCCCCTTTATCAGACATTTTTATGGTTATGTTGGTGGCTGACATTAAAACCTTAAGGGCCTTCCTCTCATTGGCCTTCAAATTGTCTTTTAGTGGATTTTTCTCAGCAGATAGGCAAAGTCGTCTAAAGTCTTCCAGAATCCGAAATTGGTAATAAAATAAAAGTAGTTTATAAAAAATCAGAAACCCTCCAATCTAAACTAGCGCCTAGTATGTTCAATCAAAACAGGAATACTAACTTAGACAAAAAGAAAAATGGACAAAGAGATTATGGTGGGGAGGTAACGACAAGTGTTTTAACCATGGGGGCCAGTTCTTCTGATTGGCTGAGAATGAAACCTCAGGGATATTTTAAATGTGCCTTATCTAGATGTTTAACATGCAATAATGTAAATCCTAGAAATAAGCTGTGTAGATCCAAAACCACAGGTGAAGAGTTGGTCATAGCACAGTTTTTGAACTGTGACTCCACCTATGTAGTTTATTTGGTGGAATGCGGTTGTGGTATCCAGTACATTGGCCGCACCATTAGGAAACTGAAAGTGCGGTTTCTTGAACATAGAAGGAACATACTTAAGAAATGTTTATTACATAGCTTATCCAGACATACTAGTTCCTGCGAACAGGGTGCCATAACCAATATCCGGGTATTAGCCTTGGAACAAGCCAGAATAACAGAAAGAGGTGGAGATCGGTTCACTTTACTTTGTAGAAGGGAGGCTTTTTGGATTTTTCGTTTGAGGACCCTTGAACCACATGACCTCAACGAAAACATTGAGTTGAATAACATCTAATGCGCATGTTAGTATAAGTATGCCTTTTGCTTCCCATTGATGTTACTCTTCTCCCCTCATTGGTCCTCTTTCCATGTACTCTTCCTTCATTCCATTCTCTTTTCCTTCTTCTCCTTTAATACCACTAGGTTGCAAACTAGGTATTGGCCATTTAGCTATTTGGTCTCTTTCTTTATACTCTGTACAAAGTATATACCACCATATACTATCAATGCAGCCCCTGTAGACTATAGGGGTCTTTGGGGACTTACGGTCACATTATAAAGATCATCAGTTTACCTCTATAGATAATGATTGCTCATATTGGATTACTTCATATAAAAGAAGTATTGCTATTTTGTCCAGTCTCTCTGGATCTTGTTATCCCATACCTAATATGTTCTGTTCTATGTATACTTAAAATCAGTATTGAAAATGTATATTATTATTATTTGTTTACAATTAATTCTATTCAGGAAATTTTTAAAGTTTAAAATGAATCCCTATTTATGCAGAATCATACTATTGAACACCTCATTGTGGTCTTAAAGTCATATATGTAGACACATATATTTATGTGCTTTATGGATTAGACTATCCTCTCTTTATATATATTTTTTTATTAAATGCTTTATGAATAATATTGGCTAGATGATTATATATATTTTTAGAATATATCTATATATGACTATTATTGTTTGATTGCTGTTTTTTTATTATACCCTGGTGACAGTGCACATAAAGGGTTAAAAATAACCCATTTTAGTGGTAACCAATAAGGAATCATAAGCTGGTATAAATAGAGACTTTGAACCTCCCCAGTCATACCGCTGATTAAACCGCCCCCCCTCTAGAGGCGGAGAAACGCGTCAGGTGACCGAGTTACGATCGTGGAACGCAGCCGGAAGCCCCGAACCCAGAAGCCGCAGATCGCGGCTATACAGCATCCCCTGCAGCTCTGGGCTTACTGCCTGACTCCGTCTCCTCCCTGGCTAACAGCGGCGTCTGTTAGCGCAGGACACCGCCAACGAGTTACAGATTTACATCCCTGGGGAAACGCCGCCGAGCGGCTTGCCTTAAACCAGCCAGTGGAGCAAGTGAGTTTTATGTACGGACAACTACAGACGTGGATACCTTCCGTCTGCAGTCATCACACTCCTACATTATCGGACTTTCACACCATCAGTCCGGTATTGGTGAAGTATAACAGGCCTTATTAAGCAATGAACTGCTTCTACTAACCTGCTACTGAGCTCAGTGTGCCTAAATTACTAATGACCACTAACAGCCGGCTAATGCATGCTAATTAAGTTATATACAATAGACTATGTGCACGACTATCAGCAAGTCTTGAGATACAGGACACTTGTCTTTTGAATTGATTATTCTCATGTTGTGACACTTAGCATTGAAGTTGTTTAGTGTCTATTTTAAACAATTTTACCATTAAAATTTGTATATTTACAAAACCAGCAGCTGTTGCAAAGATATCTTTTTGGAGCGCCCACATTATTTTTTATTTTGTAGCTATGTTAAACTACTGTATTCCCTGCCCATGGCCAGAGTCTCCGTGAACGGGTATGTGTCCCGCTCCTTCCCACTATCTAGGGGAACGCGACAGGGCTGCCCTCTGTCCCCAACTCTGTTCGCCATTGCTATTGAGCCTTTGGCATGTTTAATTAGGGCTGCTCAAGATATTGTGGGTATTAGGGTGGGCGCAAGAGAGGACAGAATAGCATTATACGCTGATGACCTCTTATTATTTGTTGTTGATTATGTTTCCTCTATGCCTAAACGCCTTGATTTGATAACTACCTACGGACGCTTCTCTGGGCTCAACATTAACTGGGATAAGTCCACAATTACCCCACTTAGGGTCCCGATCCAGATAGCCCCATTGATCCATACCCCGCTTAAATGGGTAGATTCTTTCAAATATCTGGGCATATGGGTGTCGGATGATCCGTGTACCTACGTTTCTCTTAATATTATGCCGCAGATTGTGTATCTTCGCTCAAAGGTCAAGGTTTGGGGGTCTTTGCCTCTGACGGTTACTGGTAGGGTCAACTTGGTGAAAATGGTGTATTTGCCTAAGCTTCTTTACGCCCACCAGCAGTCCCCTATATATATTGGCTTAAGAATATTCAGACAGATTGATAGCCTGCTATCTTCCTTGATCTGGGCCAGCAGGAGAGCACGGTTGAGGCTTGACATCTTGTCCAGACCAAGTTTGCTGGGTGGCTTGTCTCTCCCTATCTTTAAATTCTATTACTGCGCTGCGCAGTTGGCACATGTGTGGGAATGGTTGACTGACTCTGATACCTTCACTATACACTCTCAAATGCTTCCACAGGAGTATCCTGACGGCACTCCCTTACAGATGCTTCTCTGTAGGAACCGTAAATTGTCCAAGATTCCTATAATAAAACAGGCCATTATTGTATGGAAACAGGTACATGTTCTCTTAATAGGCCAGGGTATAGACCCAGATACTCCTTTGGACAATGTCCTTGGTTTCCCAGAATTGGCCTCGCTGCAACCTGGAGCGGTGTGGGGGAGATGGGGTGTAACATTCCTGGGACACTTATATAATGGCGATATACTGAAATTCTTCCTGCAGCTCTAGCAGGACAACAACATACCCTATTCTCATTTCTACCGCTACTTACAATTGAGACATGCGATTAACGTACAGTTTCCCGATACCCCTCCAATGATTATCGACTCTCCAGTCAAGTCCCTTTTACAAAGCCTGGGGAATCGACATTTGGTATCCAATATCTATACAACTGTACTTCGGCCTCACTACTCTGACCCACTATCCCTTCTTAGGACTAAGTGGGAATCTGACCTGGGCTCCGTTTCTGATGAGATATGGGAGGGTGTTCTGGGCTCCTCACAACTATCCACCACCACCACTAGATATCAACAAATCCAACTGTTTATCATACACAGAGTATATATGACACCAGTGCGATTGTGCCGTATAGGAGGTACTCACTCCACCAGATGTCCTAAGTGTGGCGATTTAGATGCAGATTTCTGGCACATTATCTGGCTTTGCCCCAAGATGGCTATATTCTGGTCTGGTGTTATCAACGCCCTGGTGTCGACGGAATTCCATCTTCTGTATGCTCCCCGGTGATGTGTGTTATCAGCTATGGAGGAGGATGCCCTGGATCTCCCTGCCAGACGATACATAATTAACCTTTGTGGCCTGGCTAAGGTGTGTATTGCCAGACTCTGGTTAGCTAAAGATGCTCCCACATTACAGTCCTGGATCTCACTTGTTAATGATACGTCCGCCCACGAGAAATATGTATATTTAGCCAGGAAAGCAGGGAAAAAATATCAAGACCTGTGGGGTAGATGGCTTGAGTCCCCGCAATCACTGAACCGGAATGTTTGAGCACCTACCACTGTGTGTCCGATATCTGGGTGTGTAGAGGATTATGACATCTATCAGGTGGCCTGAGTTAGACTATCGAAAATAGATCTGCACCGGGAGAGTTGTCTCTCCTTCCTATGTGACGTTTTCTGGCGCCTGCGACCAGCCACTCCCGCGCCCGCACTTTATGTTGTATGTTGTGTTGCATAAATATGTTTCTTTGACACAAGCGATTCTATGCAAAGTATCTGAATAATATATGACGACCTGTGACACTTCTTCGAATTTATAGATACAAGTCTTTGAATTTAAGCCTGCATATTTCTAATGTCATATTTGGTATTAGTTAGAGTTGGGAATCTGCGTATTCCCTCAATCTGGGAAATGTTTATGAGTAATGTTCTGTCTTTTTGTTGTTTTTTTGTGAAAATTCAAAATAATAAATAAAGTATTGGATTTAAAAAATAAAAAAAAATACAGGAAGGAGCCCTGTGATAATAATGCTATCTTGAGGTGGCGTTATCCAGGCTTCCCTCCGGCTCCCTGCTACCTGCACAGCCTTCTCTGCATGCTGACAGTGAATACTGACCTCGGATCTGGCCCATGTGATCAGCCAATGCGATATTCCCCTTATGGCATATTTATCACAATCCGCATCTCAGAATTGAATAGGATATGATAAATACGACCAAATCCTCAATACGATAACTGAATACATTGCAGGGATGTATCAATTGCATGCAGTGAGAGTTGCGCGGTAGCCAGTAACTGAGCACCTGGGTAACATCATGCTGCGCTGCAAGGAGGCAGAAGTAACATGTGCAGAGAGTTAGATGTGGGAGGAGCATGCCCTAGCTCAGAGCTACTGTAAAGTGCAGAGCCGTACCTTGGCATAGGCAAACTAGCCAAATGCCTGGGGCATTTGGAAGGGTCTGGGAATCAGGGTCGACACCAATTAGGTCAAAACACCTTAGGTTGACACCTGGAAAAAAAGTTGACATGGAAATAAGTTGAAATGAGTTTATTTTTTTTGGTGTCGTTTTCTCCGTAATGTGACTGGGAACCCCAATTAGTGCACCGTGTCCCATCGCATGGCGAGCGAACTTCGGGCAAGGTGCCTTGCTCCGCTACCGGTGCGCTCGGCACAGGTAACCGTTCCCAAATGTAGTCCACGTGGATCATAAAGTATGAAAAAGTTCAAAAAAATAAAAAAAAAATGTGAAAAATTCACGTTGACCTTGTTCATGTCGACCAATTGTCCGTGTCGACCAATTGGTGTCGAGCTGGAGTCCAAATACCCATTTGGAATGCCTAGGGCACAAGCAGCTTCTGCCGATTAAAATGATATGCGACATGCCTATATTCTGTGAGCAAATGTGGCTGTATCTGCATACGAAACGCTACGTCACGGTGTATTCATGGAAATCACTGTAATGTAGCATTTCTAGAGATGTGCACCGGAAATTTTTCGGGTTTTGTGCTTTGGTTTTGGATTCGGCTCCGCGGCCGTGTTTTGGATTCGGACGCTTTTTTTCAAAAAACCCTCAAAAGCAGCTTAAATCATAGAATTTGGGGGTAATTTTGATCCTAGAGTATTATAAACCTCAATAACCACAATTTACACTCATTTCCAGTCTATTCTGAACACCTCACACCTCACAATATTATTTTTAGTCCTAAAATTTGCACCGAGGTCGCTGGATGACTAAGCTAAGCGACCCAAGTGGCCGACACAAACACCTGGCCCATCTAGGAGTGGCACTGCAGTGTCAGACAGGATGGCACTTCAAAAAATTAGTCCCCAAACAGCACATGATGCAAAGAAAAAAAGAGGCGCAATGAGGTAGCTGTGTGACTAAGCTAAGCGGCCCAAGTGGCCGACACAAACACCTGGCCCATCTAGGAGTGGCACTGCAGTGTCAGACAGGATGGCAGATTTAAAAAATAGTCCCCAAACAGCACATGATGCAAAGAAAAAAAGAGGTGCACCAAGGTCGCTGGATGGCTAAGCTAAGCGTCACAAGTGGCCGACACAAACACCTGGCCCATCTAGGAGTGGCACTGCAGTGTCAGACAGGATGGCACTTAAAAAAATAGTCCCCAAACAGCACATGATGCAAAGAAAAGAGAAAAAGAGGTGCACCAAGGTAGCTGTGTGACTAAGCTAAGCGACACAAACACCTCAATATCACAGGAATTATTCGTTCTAATCAATGGTATTATTGGTCCAAATCACTGGAAGAAAATGACAAAATCACTGGAATAATTTGGCAAGATCACTGTAATTAATAATTAATTATAAGTCACTGATATTAATTGGTAAAATCTTGCTATCGCCTGCCTAGTGAAGTGGACTCTAGATGGGATTTTGTACCGGGGACACAATAACTTCATCAACTGTCTAAATCCCAATGCACTAATGGCGGAAAACGGGCGCACGTCTAACAGCGCACTGATTATACTTAGAACTGATTATACTGATCAATCACTGATTATACTGAGCACTGATTTTACTGAGCACTGATGATACTACGGAGAATTGACACTGAGCAGTGAGAACAGCACTGGACTATTGTACTGTAGTATACTGGTCCCCACAATGCTGCACTGTACTACTATATATATATATATATATATATATATATATAACATCAAGTGGTGCGGCACTCCAGACGAAAAAAATTTCTCATAACGGCAGTGTTAGCAGCAACGTTTCAATGCCTTTATTGTGGCATTTTCATCAGGCTTTTAGACAAAGACATACAAAGATTCTTACCTTATAGAGACACAATCTGAGCAAACAAGAACATACAGCATTGAAAAAGTTATCCCAAAATCAACAACTGGTCTTTCGCCCCGCGGACAAGGGCGGCGCCCTTGTAATACAGGACTTACACAATTACAAGGCAGATATCCAAAAACAGTTGGAAGATCGTCAGACATATCAATTATTATCTGGTGATCCTACATTGAAAGTTAAAAGAGAATTACAATTGATTCTCAAAACCGCTGTGGATAAGGAACTGATCACACAAGATATAGCTAAGGCACTTGTTCCTGAATTCCCGGTGGTGCCACTCTTATACACAACACCAAAAATACATAAGTCCATGACAAAGCCCCCCGGGCGCCCCATCATATCCGCAAGAGGATCATTACTGCAGAATACATCGATATACCTGGATGCCTTGTTCCAACCGGCAATAAGAGCACATCCACGGTATCTATTGGACACTCCATCTCTCCTATCAAAATTAAGAGAACTACCTGTGCTGCAAGGAGAAATATGGTTATGCAGCATTGACGTTAAGAGCTTATATACTGTAATACCACATGATATGGGGCTACAATCCACACATAGGTTCTTGAAAGATAATGTGAATTATATGGGACCAGATTTGGGTCTTGTGATGGAGTTACTTCAACTTATACTTACATCAAATTTCTTCATTTATGATAACAGATTTTATCTGCAGCGTATTGGCTGTGCGATGGGGTCGAATGTGGCCCCATCGTACGCCAATATGTTTATGTTTAGCATTGAACAAGATGCATTTTTTTCAAGTGCACAGATTTCTAATCAGATTGTTTTCTATACGCGATTCATAGACGACTTGTTGATTATTTGGAGTGGTAAAAAGCAGGAATTGATCAATGTGTTAGACAATTATAATTTAGCTAATGGTCCGGTCAAATTTACTTACAACATCTCAGAAGACTGTGTAAATTTTTTGGATGTAGCTATTAAAATTGATAAGGGCAACATCTACACCAGTTTGTATGCTAAGGAAACTGATAGAAATAATCTGCTACACTTTAATAGTGCCCATCCAAGAGCATTGGTGAGAGGGTTACCCTACTCACAAATGCTGAGAATTAAACGTATTACTACAGACAGTAAATTAGCAGAACAACAAATTAATGCATTGATCGATAAATTCCTCGCAAGGGGATATTACATCGATCTATTGTTGGAAGCAAAACAAAAAGTATTACGATACTCAGAACAAGATATTGATAAAAATCGGGAACCAAACAAGATACTCCCTTGGGTAAACCGATACAATCAGGCCAGTCCTATTATCACCAAGAAAGTGAAAAAATTATGGCCGATTATACAGTCAGACCCTGATCTACCACTGACAGAAACCAGAATCATGCCTTGTCATACTAGGGGTAGAAACCTCCGTGACATATTAGTTAAGGCAGATATATCACCCAAGCAGGGGGTTGAAGTGTTTAGTGGGGCCCGACTAAAATTAGGTTGCATACGTTGTACGTGCACCACATGCCAGTTTATGTTGGCAGGTGACACGTTCAATCATCCATTATCAGGTAAAAAATATTATATACGCCATCAGCTCACTTGTAATACTAAATACATTGTTTACCAGATAATTTGCCCATGTGGGAAATCCTACATCGGCAAAACAGAACGCAGCTTTAAAGAGAGGATGACCGCGCATAGATCCGCTATCAGGAAGGCCCTGGCTACGGGAGGTAGTGACCAACCGGTCGCTAGACACTTCTCGGAAGCCAGACATAATTTAACATCTATCCGATATAGGATGATTGACCATGTACCCCTTAACATACGTGGAGGCAATAGAGGCCTCAAGCTGCTACAGATGGAATCCCGATGGATCCATCGAATGGGAACCCTAGCACCCAGAGGACTCAATGAACATTTGGGCCTCAATAACTTTTTGTAATGGGTGGATCAGTAGCCATACATAATAAAAACATAGCTAGGTATACAATTTATCTGGGTTCGTCAATATCATCAGCACATAATTCTTAATTTTTTATAAATTTTAAGGGGCATATCTTACAGAGAATTAACTAAGAGCCAATGAGTCTAGGTTTACAACAGAGATATATATGCCTCTATTACACCTTAGTTCATATGAGTTACACCCGGTAATCAGTGTGAATTTACTAAGGTTCCGATATATATGGTAGGTAATCATTATATTGGAGTGCTGTCTATTTATGATTGATATTGCATTAGTATTACTTGCTCACTCTCGGTAATATACCGTTAATAATGAAATAGGTCAGTTTTTATTGTCTAGATATACGAGATTGTTTTTATGTCACACGCAACTATAGCCCTGTATGTATTTGTATATGTGTTTACAGTTGCTAAGGAAACAGTGTGATGGGTCACCGGCTGCGCCGTAGAGCGTGAGACGTGATGACGTCATCATTAGAAGCCGCCGGGACGGGTGCGTGGTCCCGCTACCCGAACGGCATCACTTACTGACGGGTGGGGATATAAGGTAAGAATCTTTGTATGTCTTTGTCTAAAAGCCTGATGAAAATGCCACAATAAAGGCATTGAAACGTTGCTGCTAACACTGCCGTTATGAGAAATTTTTTTCGTCTGGAGTGCCGCACCACTTGATGTTATCTATTTCCGTTTGTGAGGGCAACCAGCACAGAAATGCAATAGCCACCCTAAGGAGTGCCGGTAATATGTATCTGTATATATATATATATATACATACATACACTGCTCATAACAATGCAGCACAGATATGGATACTTGCAGTGACACAGAGCTGCAAGATACAGCAATGGCCTACTGTACAACTATATACTGTTGGTCACCAAAATGCTGCACTGTACTACTATATATACTGCTTACAAAAATGCAGCACAGATATGGAATGGATACTTGCAGTGACACGGAGCTGCAAGATACAGCAATGGCCTACTGTACTGTACAACTAACTACTGTTGGTCATCAAAATGCTGCACTGTACTACTATATATACTGCTCACAACAATGCAGCACAGATATGGATACTTGCAGTGACACGGAGCTGCAAGATACAGCAATGGCCTACTGTACAACTATATACTGTTGGTCACCAAAATGCTGCACTGTACTACTATATATACTGCTCACAAAAATGCAGCACAGATATGGAATGGATACTTGCAGTCACACGGAGCTGCAAGATACAGCAATGGCCTACTGTACTGTACAACTATATACTGTTGGTCACCAAAATGCTGCACTGTACTACTATATATACACTGCTCACAAAAATTCAGCACAGATATGGAATGGATACTTGCAGTCACACGGAGCTGCAAGATACAGCAATGGCCTACTGTACAACTATATACTGTTGGTCACCAAAATGCTGCACTGTACTACTATATATACTGCTTACAAAAATGCAGCACAGATATGGAATGGATACTTGCAGTGACACGGAGCTGCAAGATACAGCAATGGCCTACTGTACTGTACAACTATATACTGTTGGTCACCAAAATGCTGCACTGTACTACTATATATACTGCTTACAAAAATGCAGCACAGATATGGAATGGATACTTGCAGTGACACGGAGCTGTAAAATACAGCAATGGCCTACTGTACACAACTATATACTGTTGGTCACCAAAATGCTGCACTGTACTACTATATACAGTATACTGCTCACAAAAATGCAGCACAGATATGGAATGGATACTTGCAGTGACACAGAGCTGCAAGATACAGCAATGGCCTACTGTACTGTACAACTATATACCGTTGGTCGCCAAAATGCTGTACTGTACTACTATATATACTGCTTACAAAAATGCAGCACAGATATGGAATGGATACTGGCAGTGACACGGAGCTGCAAGATACAGCAATGGCCTACTGTAATGTACTGTACAACTATATACTGTTGGTCACCAAAATGCTGCACTGTAATACTATATATACTGCTCACAAAAATGCAGCACAGATATGGAATGGATACTTGCAGTGACACGGAGCTGCCAGATACAGCAATGGCCTACTGTACTGTACTACTATATACTGTTGGTCACCAAAATGCAGCACACTGAGCACAGATACTTGCAGCACACTGAGCACAGACATGGAGCTTTTCAGGCAGAAAACGTAGCCACGTCCTCTCCGTTCAATCTCCAATGCACGAGTGAAAATGGCGGCGACGCGCGGCTCTTTATATAGAATACGAATCTCGCGAGAATCCGACAGCAGGATGACGATGTTCGGCCGCGTTCGGATTAACCGAGCAAGGCGGGAAGATCCGAGGCTGCCTCAGACCCGTGTAAAATAGGTGAAGTTCGGGGGGGGGGGGGGGGGGGCTTTCGGATCTCGACGAACCGAACCCGCTCATCTCTAAGCTTTTCGTATGCAGATACAGTCGCACACATGTCACATATCATTCTAATCAGCAGAAGCTGCTTGAGCATCCTAGTCACATAGCAACGCTAATAAGATTATTATTATTACCAGTTACTTATATAGCGCACACATATTCCGCAGCGCTGTACAGAGAATATTTGGCCATTCACATCAGTCCCTGCCCCAGTGGAGCTTACAATCTATATTCCCTATCACATGTACACACACATTCACACTAGGGGTAATTTTGTTGAGAGCCAATTAACCTACCAGTATATTATTGGATTGTGGGAGGAAACCGGAGTACCCGGAGGAAACACACGCAAGCACGGGGAGAACGTACAAACTCCACACAGTTAGGGCCATGGTGGGAATAGAACCCATGACCTCAGTGCTGTGAGGCAGTAATACTCACCACTACACCATCCATAAGATGCATTTAAAGCAAAAAAAAAAAAAAAAGGCTTCCAACATTAGCAGAGCTGGATGGGAGCTGCATGGTGTATTGAGGAAAGATGTATGAGGACACATCTGTATCTAAGCAGAGGCAGAGGTCACAGTGTTAGCGGCAGTGTGAGTGCTGTGTGTGTGTGTGTGTGCAGGTGTGTTGATTGTGCAATAGTGTTCGACTTATGTGTAAGGGACATTATGTGCATAAGAGCATTAATAATGTGCGGCATATGTGTAAGGGACATTATGTGTATAAGGGCATTAATAATGTGCGGCATATGTGCAGTGGCGGATTCAGGGGGGGGGGGGGGCACCAAGGCACGTGCCCCCCCTGTCATTTAAAAAAAATAATTGTATTGACCGCGCCGCTGCGCGCACTCGCACCGACATGTCCCCATCTTCCCCTGTCACCTGCTGCTGCTGCTCTGCTCACGTGTGTTCCTCCTCCTGATTGGCTCCCTGGAGAAATGTGACATGTAGTCAGTGCAGAGCAGCCGAGCAGGAGGAGGAACTTCACAGATCCAGCCCGCCGCCGCTGAAGGTCAGCACCCAGGAACAGTGCACAGTGGTGTGCGCCTGTGTGACCAGCAGCCCGCTGCCCACCCGTACACAGCAGCGCAAGGGTCCGTCCGGGACAGCAGCCGCCAGCGCCGCCCACCGAGCAAGACGACAACGCCTGCCTGACTGGCCCCTACTTCCTGCTGGCGAGCGGTCTTTTGTTTTTGTTTTGTTTTTTGGGGGGGGGGGGGCCCGGAGGGTGACCTGGGGAGGGAGAATGGTGCTGCTGTGAGGCTGAGCAGTCTTTTGCTGGGGGAAGGGGAGTGTGGGGTTGACCTGCAGGGAGAATGGTGCTGCTGTGAGCGGTCTTTTGCTGGGTGGTGGTGACCTTCCTGATGTCAATCTTCATGCGATCGCCGATGCGATCGCTTTCTTCAGTGTTCTTGTCGTTGCCCAGCAACGGCCGTCGCTGGGCAATAACGCGCCTGCGCATTGCATCCACTGCGTATGCGCAGTTCCTACCCATTCGCACAGCTGCGAAAACCAGTAGCGTGCGAACGGGTCGGAATGACCCCCAACTAACTGTGGACCTGTACCCCCTCCAGCAGCGCATTTCGACCATAGACACACTCGATACTCACATTGAGCACGTGACCACAGCCCCTCACACAATTGATCACACCCACTGAAACTTGGTCACGCCCACTCCACTTCTAACTCCACCCCTCCTTGATAGCACAACCACTTATGGTGCCCCCCCCCCCCGGAATTTTTTTCTGGATCCGCCACTGCATATGTGTAAGGGACATTATGTGTATAAGGGCATTAATAAATGTTGGCTTAATGTGTAAGGACATTAATAATGTGTGTCATATGTGTAAGGGCCTTACTGTGTGATATTAGGTGTATAAATGCATTACCAATGTGTGGCATTATGTGTATAAGGTGCTCTACTGTGTGGCGTAACATGTAGAAAGGGCACTCCTATGTGGTCTAATTTGAATAAAGGCAATATGGTGTGGTGTAATGTGAATAAGGAGGCATTCAGTGTGATGCAATGTGAATAAGGGGCACTACTGTGAGGAGTAACGTATATAAGGTAAATTGGTACTACTGTGTGATGTAACGTGAATAAGGGACACTATCGCATGATATAATGTGAATAAAGTTGCACTGCTGTGTGGTATAATTCGAATTGGGGGCACTATTGTGTGGCCATGCCCCTTCCCAGCAAGAACACGCCCCTTTTGTGCACAATGTTCCTATTTAAAATATAGGGGTAGGAGCACCAAAATGAGGACTGCTATGGGTGAGGGGTGATGGTGCTGGGAAAGGGGTGCTGGGTCAGAGGTGGAAATAGCAGTGGTGCTAGGGGGCACCAGCCAAAATCTTGCCTAGGGCATCATATTGGTTAGGGCCGGCTCTGCATTGCAGTGTGAAAATAAAGCTGTCCAGCATGAGTGGGCTACATGCAGAAGCAGCCAGTAACTGAGCACCTGGGTAACACCATGCTGCACCACAGTGGGGCAGATGTAACATGTGCAGAGAGTTAGGTTTGGGAGGGGTGTGTCCTAGCTCAGAGCTACATTGCAGTGTGAGAATAAAGCTGCCCAGCATGTGTGGACTACATGCAGAAGCAGCCAGTAACTGAGCACCTGGATAACACCATGCTGCACCGCAGGGGGGCAGATGCATACCTCCCAACTGTCCCGATTTTCGCGGGACAGTCCCGTTTTTTGGGAGGCTCAGGCACTCGCTGCCCTGCTTAGCAGAGCAGCGGTGAATAGACGCTGTGCGCATGCACACAGCGTCTATTCAGTGCAGGGAGAGGGGGCATGCCAGCGGCTCACAGAGCGCTGGACATGACCCCTCAGTGATGAAAACGGGGGGGTGGCCCGCGATCCCGCAAAGTCACGCCCCATTTTCTTAGGCCACACCCCCTTTTCGGGAGCGTGTAACATATGCAGAGAGTTAGGTGTGGGAGGGGCGTGTCCTAGCTCAGATCTACATTGCAGTGTGAGAATAAAGCTGCCCAGCATGCGTGGGCTCTATGCAGAAGCAGCCAGTAACTGAGCACCTGGGTAACACCATGCTGCGCTGCAGGGGGCAGATGTAACATGTGCAGATAGTTAGGTGTGGGAGGGGCATGTCCTAGCTGAGAGCTACATTGCAGTGTGAGAATAAAGCTGCCCAGCATGTGTGGGCTCTATGCAGAAGCAGCCAGTAACTGAGCACCTGGGTAACACCATGCTGCGCTGCAGGGGGCAGATGTAACATGTGCAGAGAGTTAGGTGTGGGAGGGGCATATCCTAGCTCAGATCTACATTGCAGTGTGAGAATAAAGCTGCCCAGCATGCGTGGGCTACATGCAGAAGGTGCCAGTAACTGAGCCCCTGGGTAACACCATGCTGCACTGTAGGGGGCAGATGTAACATGTGCAGAGAGTTAGGTGTGGGAGGGGCATGTCCTAGCTCAGATCTACATTGCAATGTGAGAATAAAGCTGCCCAGCATGCGTGGGCTACATGCAGAAGGTGCCAGTAACTGAGCCCCTGGGTAACACCATGCTGCACTGCAGGGGGCAGATGTAACATGTACAGAGAGTTAGGTGTGGGAGGGGCATGTCCTAGCTCAGATCTACAGTGCAGTGTGAGAATAAAGCTGCCCAGCATGTGTGGGCTATATGCAGAAGCAGCCAGTAACTGAGCCCCTGGGTAACACCATGCAGCACTGCAGGGGGCAGATGTAACATGTGCAGAGAGTTAGGTGTGGGAGGGGCATGTCCTAGCTCAGATCTACATTGCAGTGCGAGAATAAAGCTGCCCAGCATGCGTGGGCTCTATGCAGAAGCAGCCAGTAACTGAGCACCTGGGTAACACCATGCTGCACTGCAGGGGGCAGATGTAACATGTGCAGAGAGTTAGGTGTGGGAGGGGCATGTCCTTGCTCAGATCTACATTGCAGTGTGAGAATAAAGCTGCCCAGCATGTGTGAGCTATATGCAGAAGCAGCCAGTAACTGAGCACCTGGGTAACACCATGCTGCACTGCAGGGGGCAGATGTAACATGTGCAGATAGTTAGGTGTGGGAGGGGCATGTCCTAGCTGAGAGCTACATTGCAGTGTGAGAATAAAGCTGCCCAGCATGTGTGGGCTCTATGCAGAAGCAGCCAGTAACTGAGCACCTGGGTAACACCATGCTGCGCTGCAGGGGGCAGATGTAACATGTGCAGAGAGTTAGGTGTGGGAGGGGCATATCCTAGCTCAGATCTACATTGCAGTGTGAGAATAAAGCTGCCCAGCATGCGTGGGCTACATGCAGAAGGTGCCAGTAACTGAGCCCCTGGGTAACATCATGCTGCACTGCAGGGGGCAGATGTAACATGTGCAGAGAGTTAGGTGTGGGAGGGGCATGTCCTAGCTCAGATCTACATTGCAGTGTGAGAATAAAGCTGCCCAGCATGTGTGGGCTATATGCAGAAGCAGCCAGTAACTGAGCCCCTGGGTAACACCATGCTGCACTGCAGGGGGCAGATGTAACATGTGCAGAGAGTTAGGTGTGGGAGGGGCATGTCCTAGCTCAGATCTACATTGCAATGTGAGAATAAAGCTGCCCAGCATGCGTGGGCTACATGCAGAAGGTGCCAGTAACTGAGCCCCTGGGTAACACCATGCTGCACTGCAGGGGGCAGATGTAACATGTGCAGAGAGTTAGGTGTGGGAGGGGCATGTCCTAGCTCAGATCTACAGTGCAGTGTGAGAATAAAGCTGCCCAGCATGTGTGGGCTATATGCAGTAGCAGCCAGTAACTGAGCACCTGGGTAACACCATGCTGCACTGCAGGGGGCAGATGTAACATGTGCAGAGAGTTAGGTGTGGGAGGGGCATGTCCTAGCTCAGATCTACATTGCAGTGTGAGAATAAAGCTGCCCAGCATGTGTGGGCTATATGCAGAAGCAGCCAGTAACTGAGCACCTGGGTATCACCATGCTGCACTGCAGGGGGCAGATGTAACATGTGCAGAGAGTTAGGTGTGGGAGGGGCATGTCCTAGCTGAGAGCTACATTGCAGTGTGAGAATAAAGCTGCCCAGCATGTGTGGGCTACATGCAGAAGCAGCCAGTAACTGAGCACCTGGGTAACACCATGCTGCACTGCAGGGGGCAGATGTAACATGTGCAGAGAGTTAGGTGTGGAAGGGGCATATCCTAGCTCAGATCTACATTGCAGTGTGAGAAGGAGAGAGAATTGACTGCATAGGAAAGGAATGAGTTAAACATCTTGTGAGGGGTGGACCTAGCTGTGAGGAAGTACAGCCCTTAGGAAAAGGGGAGGGTTAATATATATAGGACAGGCTAGGCCATTTTGTGGTCTCTTTGCTGGTGAATTTGCCTTGGGGTGAGTGCTGCTGTGCAGAATCTCCCCATTACATTTGTTTTATTTGGGCCTGCAATTGTTTAGATTACCTTATGGCTGCCTCTCGCCCGCGTAGGTCCGCCAGGACCCCAGCCCGTTACGGGGCTAGTCCCGTGGAAGGGGTGGCTTGCCCTGGAGACGGCGTCCCGTCCCCTGGGGCCTTAATGGGTTCCGGGGGTGCAGGGCATCGGGCGCGGACTATCGCTACGACGGCGGCCGGTCCGGCCTTGATAGGCGGGCGCGGCCGACGCACAGGAGTGGAGAGGCGGTCTGGCCGCCCGGAGGTGGATGGGCAACAGCCCTCGCCTCCGATCACGGCCGGGGATGCTCCCTCACCGGGTGCCCGCGGGCGCGCGCAAGCGCGCCGTGCCGGGCGCCCATCCGGATCTTCTCGCTCGGTTCCAATCTCTCCCTCCTTGCCGGGGCCGGATAGTGGGCCCGGGCGGGGGGAGGGAACCGGGCGGGAGTTCGTCACGCGCCGAGCGAGGCCTGTCGCAGGGCCTCGCGCGGCGTCTCCAGCAGAGACCTCAGCCGAGGATGCCCGGGCTGGAGGAGGTGGGACACGCGCACGGCTCTAGCGGCGTCGCTCGCGCACGGGTGCGCGCAGCGGCGCCGCAGTCCTCTTTGTCCCCCCAGCCCTCTCCTCTGCAGCCGGAACACGGCGTGGAGCGGGGGGGGAGGAGGCCTGGCAGGGATCAACCAGGTGTTAGGGGAACAAGTAATGTAGGTGCGGCGGGCGCAGAGCGGATTGCAGGCAGCTTTTCCCGGCGCAGAGCCGACCCCGATGGTGGAGCTGGCTCCGCCCAGCGGGGAGTGGGCTCCCGCGGGGGGGAAGGGAGACATGGTAGAACAGGCCCCGGGGGCCGGGTGCGGGGTGGTGATATGTGGGAAGCCGGGTCGCAGTATCTCAGCGGCCCTGGCATCTCCCCGCCGAGTCGACCTGGGCGCAGGACAGCGGGGCATAGTGAGGCGAATCCTGGGAGCCGGGCGGCTCGGGGCACGCCGCCACTGGCCCGGCATCCCTCAGGGGACGGCGCAGCGTCTCGGGGTGGCGCTAACCCTCCCGGTACGCTGGCGTCTGCCCTGGCCACGGTCGTGGCGGCGCTGGGGCCGCTGGCCGCAGCCCCGGAGCTCGATGACGGTTCCGGGGAGGTGGCGGGCGGATCTGGGACGCATAACATATCAGCCGCCCAGCGGGTGGCACGCGCCTGTCGTGAGCTGGGAGTGGCCGCGGCGCAGCTCCATCAGCAGCCCGGACAGGGCGAGCGAGGACGGTTACCAGGGACGCCTGCCCCCAGAGGGGCTAGGCGCGCGCCACTGCTGTTGTCCGGGTCCTCTCCCCTCTTTTTCCCGCAGATTATCAAGAAGGTGCGGAGGTGTCGGCATCGGAGAATGAGGATGTCGCGTATGTCACGCCAGAGGAATCCGGGTCCGAACAGTCTACGGCTTCAGGTGAGGTGGAGCAGTCGGGGTCGGGTTCTGACACGCGTTCGAGTTCGCGCAGCTCTTCCTCTTCATCCTCTTCTTCCTCCTCGTCTTCCCTGTCATCGCCAGCGTCCGAAGTCAGTAGCACGACTAGGGCGAAGAAACGGGCGACTAAATACGCCAAGAAGGCGGCGGGGCAGCGGGAGAGGCGGAAGAGGCGAAGGCGGCTTAGCAGGGACTCTCGCAGGGCCAAGAAGCGACGCGACCTACCTGGCGTGGTCCGCTGCGAGTATACTGCAGTCATGCGGGGGCTAAGGGACAGCTGCCGCAGAAAGATTCGCAGGGGGGACTACGTAGATGTGTTCGTCTTGACAAAAGACGCTAAGAAAGAATTCAAGGCGGCAGCTGCTAAGAAGGGCATCGGGGCCGAGGCGTTCCGTACCTTCGATAACTGGCTGGCCGGCTTTTGGGTCTTCGCGGCTTGTTACCTTGAGGATAGGCCAGAGGAGCACATGAATGTCATTCGGTACCTGCATCTCGTGCATGATATGCAGCACACGTCGTCGGGCACCGAATGGCGTAGATACGATGAGGAGTTCCGGGAGAAGCAGGACGGGTTGCACGTTATGGACTTCGGGTTTAAGGACGTAGAAGTCTGGCTCAAGGTCACTCGGGCCTCACAGCAGAGTAAGGAGCCCCGGAGCGCGGGGGCGGACGGGCACCGCGCAGGGTCGTCCGCCCATGTGCCCGGCGCGGACGGCGGATCGGCCAAGCCCGGTAGGTCGGCCGTCCGGGCAGGGGGGCAGCCCGCGGCGAAGGGAAAATGTTTCGCGTTTAACAACGCGACATGTTCCTACGGCAAGCAGTGTCGGTTTCGGCACGCGTGCCTGCATTGTGGCGGTTCCCACTCGGCCTCCTCCTGCTTCAAGGGTAGTCGGCAAGGTCCCCGTAGTAAGCAAACTTACCCAAGATCTGCCCCCGGCGGGAGCGCTCCTCAGGGCGCCAACGCCAATTAATTTGGATACGATGGGCAGATGGTTGGATTGGTATCCGAATAGGGCGGATGCCTCGTTTTTGTATTCAGGTTTTCGTTTTGGTTTTCGCTTGCCCGTTGCGAGCGATGTTACGGTACGGGCCCAGAGGAACCTCCAGTCTGCTCGAGCCTTGCCTTTGGTGCTACGAGAAAAGGTTGACAAAGAGGTCAGGCTGGGCAGGATGGAGGGGCCGTTTTCATCACCCCCGGTGGAAGGCTTGGTCATCTCCCCGGTGGGGGTGGTTCCCAAAAAGACTCCAGGCTCTTTTCGGCTTATCCAACATCTTTCTTACCCGGCGGGGGCGTCGGTCAACGACGCAATACCTCCGGCTCATTGCTTGGTGGTGTATCAGTCGTTCGACGAGGCGCTGGAGCTGGTCCGCAGCTACGGCGCTGGGGCCCTCATGGCAAAGATTGATGTTGAGTCCGCTTTTCGGTTGCTGCCGCTGCATCCGGACTCATTCCGCTTTATGGGTTTCCGGATTGGGACGGAATATTTCATCGACAAATGTTTGCCGATGGGATGTTCCGTGTCATGCTCGTATTTCGAACGTTTTAGTACCTTCCTGCATTGGTGCGTGGAGTCTTCGTCGGGAGGTCACGGGGTCGCCCATTACCTCGATGACTTCCTCTGTACGGGACCAGCGAATTCACCGCGATGTGGCGAGTTGCTTTTCAGCATTCGAGCTTTGTTTTGCCACTTCGGAGTCCCAGTAGCCGTAGATAAAACTGAGGGGCCGGTTTCTTGCCTGTCATTTCTGGGCATCGAGAGTGACACGGTGGCGGGATTATGCCGGCTGCCTGTAGACAAAGTGGCAAAGCTCCGCGACGCCATTTGCCGGTTCGTGGGGTCGCGCAAGGTTAAGCTGTGACAGGCGCAATCCTTGCTGGGCATGTTGAACTTTGCTTGTCGGGTTATCCCGATGGGCAGGGTTTTCTGCCGGAAGCTAGAAAGGGCGACCGCGGGGTGCGCCAGACCACACCATTTCGTATGTTTGTCCGCTGAGATAAAACGGGATCTGGCAGTATGGGCCTCGTTCCTGGAGGATTTTAACGGGGTGTGTATATGGCAGGCCCCAACAGTCGACAGCGCTAGACTGCAGCTGTTCACCGACGCAGCGGGTGCCTCCGGATTCGGTTGCTATCTGGAGGGATCTTGGTGCGCGGCCTCATGGCCGGCGGATTGGCATCGTGCGGGTCTGACGAAGGACCTTTTGCTCCTTGAGCTTTTTCCCATCATGGCTGCGCTGGAGATCTGGGGCGAGAGGCTGGCACATCGCAGCATCCTGTTTAGATGCGACAATCTGGGCGTGGTGCACGCGATTAACAACCAAAGGGCAAAGTCGCTTGTGGTTCTACGGGTGCTAGGGCAGTTGCTATTGACATGCCTACGCAAGAACGTGTGGTTTCGCGCGCAACACGTGCCGGGGCTGGAGAATGGTATCGCTGACGCGTTGTCACGAGGGCAGTGGGACAGGTTTTGCTTGTTGGCTCCCGAGGCTGACGAACAGGGTTTTCACTGTCCCGGTTATGTCTGGCAGGTCATCGGGCCGGACTGGAAGGTCTAGCACTGCGATCGGTCGCGCCATCCACGCTTAAGGCTTACGACCAAGCTTGGAGCGAGTGGGAGGAATTTGCTCGAGGACGGAATCAACGAGGTAAGAGCGGGCATCGGATGATGCTTTCTTTTATGTGGCAGCTTTATGTTTCGGGTAGGTCCAGAGCGGTCGTATCCCGGTACTTGGCAGGCATCTCGTTCTTCAGCAAAATTAAGGGTGTTCCCGACGTTACGAGAAGTGGTATTCTGCTGAAGGCGATGAAAGGATGGGCGCGGGTGGCGCCGACGCCGCCTGACAGGAGGCGGCCCATTGATGCGGCCTTAATGCCGGGCGTCATTGGGGCGGTCGGAGCTATCGCGTCGTCCATGTTTGAATCGCTGCTTTTTAGAGTGGCGTTCTCCATGGCTTACCACGGAGCCTTTAGGATTCCGGAACTGGTAGCGCCTTCTAAGAGAGCAGATTCGCGCATGCTCGTCGGGGATGTAGTGGTGGGTGAAGGGTCCTTGCTTTGCAGATTGCGACGCTCTAAGACGGACCAGGTGGGGAGAGGTCGATGGGTCACACTAGTTTCGTCACTTGAGGAGAGCATATGCCCAGTACGGTTGGCTGTGCAATATGCGGCAGTAAGGCCCGACTGTCGAGGGTCGTGGTTGCTGCACTACAACGGGCTGCCAGTGACAAAGTATCAATTTCGTTGGATGCTGGGTCGCTGTCTGACGAGCTTGGGCCTTTCACCCTCCGATTTCGGAACACACTCCTTCCGCATAGGAGCTGCGACGACGGCTGCGGGTTTTTCAAGGGCGGAAATCCAGGCGGTGGGGCGATGGAAGTCGTCTTGTTACAAGCGATATATTCGCCCCGTCGTTTGAGATTTTTGCTCGCGCGACGTATGTTTTAAGTTAAAGTGTTAAGATCTTGTTGTGCTGTTTTAGCGTGTTATAGTGCTGTACGTTGGTCCGTTTACCCGTTTGTGTATCCTACTCAGGGATTAGCCACTCGCCGCTGTTGGCGTGAGCCGGCAGCGGGGGTCTGGAGTTATTTTGCGATTTTTGCCTGACTTGACGGACTGAATTCTGATCTTCAATTCGGCTAATTTGTTCTAATCAAAGTCCCTCAGCAGGTTTTACGCTTTCACCTCCAGCTGAGTTCTTACATGTTTTATCCCTGTTTATATCCGCCCCCCCCCCCGTTTATTTTCTTTTATTCATTTTACCTTTCCCTTCGTGTGTTCATGTTTCTGCTTCAAATTGGCTAGAAGCTCGTGAGATCGGCTAGGCCGTGACTGCTGCAATATTTGGAAGCACAACATTTTTTTCTTTTTGGCAGATCCTTTAGGTTAACATTTACAAACAATGGCGTAGATTTTAGTAACCAATTTTACCCCTTTTTCCTCCTCTTCAGGTTGGTTTGCTGATGACTTGCCCGTTTGGGTGGTGGGCCACTCGTATGTTTTTTGGGCTGCAAAGTTCTTGTCCTCTGATAGGGCTCAGAGGTTTCCTGGAGGTCAGGGAATCAGATGGCTTGGTTGGCGAGGAATGATGTGGGAAGATCTGAAAGGTAGACTAGTCTGTCAGGCCAGCAAGCATGGAGTTCCCAAGGTTCTGGTTGTCCATTTAGGTGGCAACGACTTAGGGAAGAGGACTTCTTTGGAGCTACGGTGGGCCATGATTCTGGATCTGGCAAGGGTGGCCGCAGCTTGGAACGATTGTGTATTGGTATTTTCCTTGATGGTGCCAAGTTTGTGTTGGCGAGGTGTGGAGGACGGTCGCGTAATGGATGAGGCCAGGAAGAAGGTGAATGGGGCGGTGGCGAAGTGGGTGCTGTCCCACGGAGGCAAAGTAGTTCGCCACCCTAGGATTCGGTTCCGAGACAGTCACCTTTTTCGGCCTGATGGGGTACATCTATCCACTGAGGGGATGATGTTTTTCCTGGAGGATCTGTTCCTTGTGTTGCAGGACTTAGGGTAGGTTATGGTGGCGGTGCGAGGACTCTGGGATGGAGTCTTTTGCTTTTGGCGGAAAAGAACGGCAGTTTGTAGTTGTATTGTTTAGAGGTAGTAATTTTCAGAGTTATATGGTTTAGGTGCACTCACCTCCATCGACTTATTGGCCGCTCGACCACCCATCCGGGAGGCAGCGGCAGGGCACCCGTCAGCGGTGGGAAGTCACTGTGGGGGTTGAGTTGACACCTATTACCGGTCGTGATAGTGTGTAGGATGTTTGGTGATTTTACCATTTTAAGGTTAGCGGTAGTTTAATAGAGCCGTTCTTTTTTCTGCCACCATTATGCCGGCTGATTCGGCATATTAACAAAGTTTTCAATTACAGGTTTGCTATGGTTAGGGTCAAATAAATAGCTAGCAATTTTTCTGCCAAAATCAAGTCTCCGTGTCTTTATTTCCTGGTTTAGAGTTAACAAAGGGTTACTTCGAATGAAAGGGGTCCACCAAATATCACTAGGATGTTTATAAAGCTGCCCAGCATGTATGTGAAACAGTTTGATGCAATTCATCTTTCATCATTATTAGTAACTTTTATATAGCACCAGCATACTCCGTTGCGCTTTACACTTGGGAACAGAGACTGGGTACTAAGAGGCCGCAGAGAGGTAAGAGGGCCCTGCTCGCAAGATCACACTCTATATGGATAACGTTTTCAGTGAGCTCTGTCCCAGCAAGTTCCCATGTGCTGTGTGACGCGGCATTATCACATGCAGTCTGGGGAATGGGAAGTGGCTGTGCTCCCTACTCTCTGTCTGCTGGGTGTGTAATCACTGTACATCACTTAGCCCCACCCCACTATTTACACTCGCACGGCTTGTCACTTTCTCCGTGGCTTAATGCTGCTGCTCAGAGCGCAGCGGAGTGTCTGGCTGGATGGAAGTAAGAAGCTTCACGTAACATTATATATATCTTCAGACGGTATATACAGGGAGGGGGGGCACACCACACAGAGAAACTGGAGAGGAAGCTGAAAGAGAGAACTTCAAGCAACAGCCGAGAACTCATGACTTGTACACGGGAAGAACAGACAAGGACAGGAGAGCAGAGGTGAGACCATTACACCAATCGCACACTCAGTAGTATATACTCACACACCGCACATGTATACCAGCACTCTAGGTGTGAGCTACAGAAATACAGCCAATGGGAAGCCTAGCTACGGGGCACTCGATGTGACTGCACAGGATAAAATAAGACATGACCTTGTCCCTTTACTTCTGGGAGATTGATTGCAGCTCCCAGCCAGAGGGTGGTACTGCCATAACCACATAGCAGGTGGATGGTCGCTGGCACCAGTGGACACAGAGACCCTGCCAGGGAGAGCTGAGAGAGATAAAGTACCAGTCAGTAGCTCCTTGCTGTAATTACAGGCTGTGTTTGAAAAATGACAGGAGCTAGTACTTTATCTCTCTCCAAGTTGTCATACATCTCCCCCTATTACAGATAGAGGTAAATGTGTATTTAATTGTTTTTTTACCTGATTCAGTCACCGACACAACTATATTACATAGATCTGTATACATCTGTGCTGGTTCTGTGGTAGAGACCAGGGAAATAGGGTCTGTCCGGCCCTCTGCCAGGTGTAAGGGCCGCTTCCGTCACTGCGTTATCTCATCACCAAATAAACCAGACAAACTCCTCAATGTGACAGATTCCTCCGAGAGTCTATCATACAGGACTGCCAATTCCAAGGGAAAACACACGATTGGCTGAGAAAGTTGAAGTATAATAATATTTGCAAAAAGTTATAATGCAGGAACAGAATAATATCACAGCGAGGGGGGAAGGGGGGTGGGGTGGGACTGTGGTGAGTGACGGAGAAATCTCTGACTGATGGAAGGGGAGATATGCCAGAAAAAGGGCTTAGCTCGTCTTCATAAATAGACCCCTAGATCTGTGTGTGCTTTACATTGCTGGAGGGTGGGGGGGTTCCAGTTGCCTGACGACATTAGAAGTTTTGCAATGTCGGCACTACCATAAGCATACCCATACATGCCCAATACGTGCGCAGCTAAGCATTGCGGTACTTCTGAGTTTCCCCACCCCATGAATTCTACAAGATTAGTGTTTATAGTGTATACTACTCTAATCAAGATTCTTAGAGACTTTGACCATTGCATATTGGACCATAATCTTAATCTGCCCACACCATGCTCTCGCCCAGTCATGCCACACCCACTGTAGGTCACGTTCCCCTTGACAGTAGAAAATCAGGATTATAGGCGGGTATGCAAATGTTTATGTTGAATTGTGAAAGGGACATTTCACTTCACCACGTAGCCGAGCCTATTCACCTTACCGCCACCTCCCCTAGGGGAAGCGCACCATCTGATCACGACGTGGCCCCTTAGACCCACGCGTTTCAGGAAATTACAAGATACTTTCATCAGGGAGATGATGTTCAGACCTCTTTCTTTTTCAGTAACCCTCTTAGTGGCGCATACAATGCAGTTATCAAAAGGCTACACAAATTCTCACAGCGTTTTAAAGATTGGCTGCCTATAAACCCTGACCCAAAAGACGCTTGAGGAACACGACCATTATGAACACGTCACTAGCTATGATGAAACACAGTTTAGCGCACTTTCAAATAATTTCATGACCCTACCTGATATTGCAGAATTACAGATGTCGGGAATGGCGGCGTGGTAGGGTGTATGCGGAGCAGGTTCTGTACTAACGCCCCGTTTTACTCTATAGACCCTGAAAAGACGAATGAGAGCAAAACATCAGTCACGGTATTCAGGGGAGACAGAAAATAAAACAAGAAAATTATTTTGCCCCCCAACCACCACATCACATATATACCCGTTGGCACCGCACGTATCACAAGGGCACCGGGTGCCATGCTTACAGAGATCTGTGCATGCGCGCTACTGAAATTGCGCCTGCGCAGTAGACCCTGGCAAGTGCGGGAATCGAAGAGAGAGGAGGGGCCCACACTGAAGCCGCACAAGGGCCCTCCCCTCTATTGATCAGCCCCTGGTTGACACCATTCACCATGAGCCCGCGTCATTGGAAAGGCGGCACTATGTGCCCAGCCCACCTGGAAAGACAGAGCTAGATTAAAGGATCTATTGCCAGGACAAAAAGGTCAGTGGGCTGGAGCCCGCTGACGGAGAGCACACTTCTGGGCCATCAAACTGTTGGGCAATATAAGTGGCGGGGGGGGGGGGGAATGTGTACACAGGGCATGCTGTATTGGTAATAGAAACGTCTTTGCCTACTGATCTTACTAAGGCATAATTTTTTGTTCGCAGATCTACAAGGTGGAGATTGTTTTCCTTGAAGCAAAGTTTCTTCCTGTTCTGCGCCCTAGTGATCCCATGCACGCTATTTGCACATTTTTACTTGCAAAGAAAACCAATATATTCCCAGAGAACTTTCCCAAAATGCACCCATGGGTCGGCAAGCCACGACACCATCACACCGCTACCAGGCAACAAATCCTTTATAATAGCCCCCTACTACGACGACAGGGAAGGAAAAGTGATTCGCACACTAGGAATCGTTCACACAGAGCTAAAAAGACTCTACTGCTATCTCTGCTGTACGGTGGAAACGGGCATGCATGTTTCAGAGGCGAAAATCGTCATCCACGAAGACCGGTTCGGCTTTCCGTTCGGCTTGGCCGACATCATTTGCGATGAGCCGCCAAACTGCCGACCGGCATACGTGTATCTTAACGAGTCTCCCGCTGAGAACATAACGAGGCTGACCAGGTTTGAAATTCAAAACCGCGACCGCGGGGAATTTAAGACGAACTTCACGGTCTGCATTTCTACCTTGTACGGAAACTACAGCAACGCCTTACAATTCATTCAAACCATTGAAATGTATAAATTGCTGGGGGCACAGAGAGTTACCATCTATCTCAAAAACTGCAGCCGCCAGGTGGAAAAAATCTTGGAGCACTACAGTAGAGAAGGGATCATTGAAGTAGTACCGTGGCCCATTCACAGGTATTTGCAGGTTTCCCAAAAATGGTTCTATGAGGGGGACAACAAAGAGATCGGCTACTATGGACAAATGGCAACGCTGAATGACTGCCTCTACAAGAACATGTACCGGAGCAGGTTTGTGCTACTCAATGACATCGATGAAATCATTTTGCCATCTGGACACAAGACTTGGGACAATCTGATGGAAAGTCTTCAGAAGCAGAACCCAGGTGTTGGGGTTTTCCTGTTCGAAGCATTCGCTTTCCCTCAAACTGTAGTCACCGACGGGAACTTTTCCGGTATTTCATCGTGGAAACAGGTACCGGGATTCGATATACTGCAGCATATCAACAGGGAACCACCGAAACCAGATATCTTCAATGGCCGGAAAATGATTGTGGACCCAAGGAAGGTGGTACAAACATCCGTACACTCAGTCTTAAATAGTTTTGGGAATTCTATCAAAGTCCCGCTGGAGACTGCCTTAGTGCACCACTGCAGGTCACCACAACAGCTAAACCTGAATAAATCGTTATATATTGATGATAGGACTATTTGGAAGTATAATGTTTCATTAATTAGGAATGTGAATCAGGTGTTGAATCAATTATCTTTGCAATGACAAAAAGAAATTCTATATATTGAACATTGATAGTCGTTACGGGTTATTTTCAAGATTGAGCTAAGCTCTAGACATGCATATAAAAATGTGTGAATTAAATATTTTGCCATGTAATTTATATAATATAGATATTTTTTTAATTAAATTGGAAGAAAAAACAACACGCATTCACAATGTGCCTATTGTGTATAGAATAATGCCTGCACGTTACAGTTCATCCCTTTTATTAGAGGTCTATACACAGTGGATGGGTTTTCGGAGAAAGCTGGTGAATCTCATCACTAGAGGGGTAACTGCCCTGCGTAACAATTGCAGAAGTAGGTTGGGCTCTTAGAGTGGCCCTTAGCAAAAAATTCTGGAAGTTGGCTCACGCAGGCAGGACAAAATGAACTGTAGCCTAGGCCAACACACAGGTAGGTGGGGTTATAAACACCACTCTTATCTAGCCACATCTGCAACACACAATGCTAGACAATATATACAATACAGGGCGCTTCCTAGAGAAAGATACGCAATGCAGAAGCATCCTAGTGACCGCCATACAATAAAGTAAGCTTAATAATAATAATAATTATTATTATATAATAAAAAGAGCATCTTACAATTGGCATACAATACAGGAATACACTATTGTACACTACGGTTGTATCATACACTATTTACCAGTGTACAATACAGAGCGCATCAATGCCAATAATTATACCCGTACATGTCTAAGTCTACTACAGAAGAACAGTACGGAAGAAGCTTTCAGCTTCCATGCCACTGAGTGACCCGTCTATCTTTATATATATATTGTCAGAAGTGGGGGGCCCCGGCTAACATGCAGAGCTGGTTCTAGACCTTGTGGCACCCAGGGCGAAAGTTTCCTGTGATGCCGGCTGCAGCGGGCGCACACAGCGCTCGCTGCAGCCGGGGAGCGGGGAGGATTAGTAGCGGCTCTTGCCATGGCGGCGCCCTCAGGGTAGCGGCGCCCCGGGCAAAAAGCCTGCTTGCCCGTGGCAAGAGCTGCTACTGCTAGCATGGACACTAGCAGATTTCTGAGAATGGAGCACTTTTCAGTTACCTTATGTGGGTCGATGCCATGCGATTAAGAAGGTCAAATTTCCACTATACATAAAGGCCACCAAACTGCTTCTAAGCAGAATAGCTGGTGCAGCCATTGGCGTTTCTATAATGGGTGCAGTATGTGCAGTGCACACGGGCCCCTGGGTCAAGGGGGCCCCACATGGCACACATTTAAATACTTGACTTCCTGGAGTACGTGCTGCAGCTGCAGCAAAAAATCACTAGGAAAATGTCCGCCGTGCATGCCCAGTACTGATTGGGCACCATGTTTCCTGAGACCTGTTCATGCACAGTAGACTCTGAGTCTAGCACAATAGGGGGCCCATACAGACTCTGCACATGGGCCCCCTCCTCTGTTAATCTGCCCCTGGGTGCAGCTAAGAAAATGATCCTCTCCAGGTGGACTGAACCAGAGACCCCTACCCTCAGCCCCTTCTTACAGAGAATGAAGTATCCTTCTACTATGGGCTGGACAGCAGAGTCCATTAATAAGAAACTGGAAGTGGTGACCCGGAAAGTAAAGAGCTGGAGAGGATGGAAATTCTCTCTGAGGGAAACGGTTGACTTGTGCAAAACCTATCTGATCCCATTGTTCTTATAGGTCAGTTATGTATGTTTCTTGCCACCACCACTGTGGTCAAAAATTGGCTCTTTGTTTATTCCTGCTGTTGTGGGGGAAAAAATGAACATGGTCAAAAGAGGCATTGCATGCAAACCGAGGGCCGAAGGGGGACTGGATATGGTCAGCAGCTTTTTTAAAGATGAACTTTGGGGGTCTGCTTTCAGAGACACCCCCCCCCCCCCCTCGGTGGGCAGACGGTTTCAGGGAATGGGTGTCCCCCTTTCTCACAGTATGGGTAGAAGGAGGCCGTTTGAAAAGTCTTCGGGCCAGGAGAGGCTACCTCCCGATCTATGTGATCCGATGCTTGAGAGTGTTTGGGTGATGGGGCTTGGAGGTGGGGGTGTTAAGGGACCTCGTTAGGAAGGAGTTGGGGAAGAGGGTCTTGCAAACTCACTTCCATGTCCCATTGGCCCTGAAGGGATCTCTCTGTTAAATTCTCAGAGGATCCCGTTGAAATTTAGGGACATCGCCTGGCTCTCATTCCAAGGGAAGCTCTATGTTAGGGGGAACCTGAAGTTTAGAAGACCCGATGATCGTGATTGTCCACGGGAGGAGTGTCAATTTCAGGAGGAGAGTATGGACCATTTCTTGCTTCAGTGTCCCTCTAATGTAGACATTTATAAAAGAGTGTTGAGTGTTCTGGGCATACCTTGCCTTTCTGGTTTGGATTACCAGGGTTGGGCCTATGGGGCAATCAAAAGGTATGAGGATTTTGATTTTTGCACAATTATTTATGATTAGTTTAGCTATCAGGTATCACTTATGGAATGCACGGTGCCAAGTTTCTTTGAGAAATAAAGTCCTTCCCTGTGAAGAGGTGGAGGGTTTAATATTACACAAGGTAAAATGGATGATGGAAATGGACGAGGAGAGATTGGACGTCAACAGCTGGTCCCTTTTGTGGCGCCAGCTGAAGCCCCCTTAGTGGGAGACGGAAGATCTCCAAGTCCTTCAAACTACTGGTATAACTGTGCTATAACTCTCTCACTTTTTAGTTGACTAGATTTTCAGGCTTCAGTTCATTTTTGAAAATGGTTGCATACACTGAAAGGGCTACCTAAACTTGTTATTCGCTTCTCATCTAAATTTTGGATTTGTCCAGGGCGAAAGCAGATTGCAAGGTGAGAATGGGGGTGGGTGTGTGTGTGTGTGGAATGAGTGTGGAGTGAGTGGTGGTGGTGGGGAATGTAAAGAAGTGTGCTTGGAGTATGCTGGGGCTCAGGAACGGGAGTGTGTGTGGGGGGGGGGGAGGGGGGGGGGGGGGGGGGAGTACGGAGGTGGTGGAGGAGGTTCGGATTGGAAAATAGTACATTTAGGGAGTTTTTGTTGAACCAAGTCATAAATTGAAGGAATAGGCAGGACCAAATGAGAAATGGTATGCGATTTTGCCAGTATAAAGATTTGTAAATGCTGTTATTTTTATTTATTTATTTGTAAATATGTATATATTATAATGTATGTAAGTTGCAATATTTGAAATAAAAAACATTTCCATTAATAAGGGAGGTTTGGCCGTAGTGCGTTTCTCTATTTGGTTGCACCAGAAATGACACTGGTCCTCAGAAGCAGCTTCCAATTAACCACTTGCTATAACTGAGCTCTAAACGTGTGCACGGTATATAGCTGCTGTGTAATGTCATCCATACACCCTGTTTACATTTCCTTTCTGGCTAATATTTGTCACCAGAAGGGTGGGTGGGGGGGGGGGGGGGTAGCGGGTAAGAAATCACTGTATGGGCGGGGCACTGCGTACACAGATACGCTCGTGATTGTTAGCTCAGTATGTCCCCTCAGGGATACAGTAATGTGACGCCTCAGATGACAGAGTAATGGTGGAGTCACCTGTTAGATGTTTGGACAGAATATTGGTACCTACAGAAAATACATTGTAATACAAAGAAACATTGTATAGATCCCCCCGGCGGTGCATACTGTAGATCCCCCCGGCAGTGCACAGACCACCCTGCCAGCACACAGACCACCCCTGGAGTGTATAGACCACCCCGGCAGTGTATAGACCACCCCGGCAGCGCACAGACCACCATCGGCAGTGTATAGACCACCCCGGCAGTGTATAGACCACCCCGGCAGTGTATGGACCACCCCGGCAGCGCACAGACTACCCCGGCAGTGTATAGACCACCCCGGCAGTGTATAGACCACCCCAGAAGTGTATAGACCACCCCGGCAGCGCACAGACCACCCTGGCAGTGTATAGACCACCCTGGCAGCACACAGACCACCCCAGCAGTGCACAGACCACCCCGGCAATGTATAGACCACCCCGGCAATGTATAGACCACCCCGGCAGCGCACAGACCACCCTGGCAGTGTATAGACCACCCCGGCAGTGTACAGTCCACCCCGGCAGTGTACAGTCCACCCCGGCAGTGTACAGACCACCCCCGCAGTGCACAGACCACCCCGGCAGTGCACAGACCACCCCGGCAGTGCACAGACCACCCCGGCAGCGCACAGACCACCCCGGCAGCGCACAGACCAACCCAACAGTGCACAGACCACCCCGGCAGTGCACAGACCACCCCGGCAGCGCACAGACCACCCCGGCAGTGTATAGATAACCTCGGCAGTGCACAGACCACCCCAGCAGTGCACAGACCACCCAAGCAGACCACCATGTCAGGAAATTAGGTGGAACAAAGTTTAGTTCCTAATAATGGATGTAGCTCAGATATGACCTGTCCTCTGACCCTCAAAATGGGATAACTAAGTTTTATTTCTATCATCAAAACTAGTGATGAGCGGGTTCGGTTCCTCGGGATACGAACCTCCCCGAACTTCACCCATTTTACACGGTTCCGAGGCAGCCTCGGATCTTCCCGCCTTGCTCGGTTAACCAGAGCGCGCTCGAACGTCATCATCCCACTGTCGTATTCTCACGAGATTCGTATTCTATATAAGGAGCCGCGCGTCACCGCCATTTTCACTCGTGCTTTGGAGATGATAGCGAGAGGACGTGGCTGCGTTCTCTCAGTTTCTGTGTTCAGTGTGCTGCAAATATCTGTGCTCAGTGTGCTGCAAATATCTGTGCTCAGTGTGCTTGCAAATATCTGTGCTCAGTGTGCTTGCAAATATCTGTGCTCAGTGTGCTGAAAATATCTACGTTCTCTGCCTGAAAAATGCTCCATATTTGTGCTGCATTGTAGTTGTGTGCAGTATATAGTAGGAGGACAGTGCAGAATTTTGCTGTGACCACCAGTATATATATATATATAGCAGTACGGTACAGTAGTCCATTGCTCTACCTCTGTGTCGTCATGTATACTATCCATCCATACCTGTGCTGCATTTTAGTTGTGCACAGTATATAGTAGGAGGACAGTGCAGAATTTTGCTGACCACCATTTTATATATATATATATATATATATATATATATCTATATATATCAGTACGGTACAGTAGTCCACTGCTCTACCTCTGTGTCGTCAAGTATACTATGCATCCATACCTGTGCTGCATTTTAGTTGTGCGCAATATATAGTAGGAGGACAGTGCAGAATTTTGCTGACCACCAGTATATATATAGCAGTACGGTACAGTAGTCCATTGCTCTACCTCTGTGTCGTCAAGTATACTACAAAAGTTCAGTAAAATGACCCAAAAATCAAAATTAAAAGCGTCTGATGAGAAGCGTAAACTTGCCAATATGCCATTTACGACACGGAGTGGCAAGGAACGGCTGAGGCCCTGGCCTATGTTCATGGCTAGTGGTTCAGATTCACATGAGGATGGAAGCACTCATCCTCTCGCTAGAAAACTGCAGTGCCACTCCTAGATGGGCCAGGTGTTTGTGTCGGCCACTTGGGTCGCTTAGCTTAGCCATCCAGCGACCTTGGTGCGCCTCTTTTTTTCTTTGCATCATGTGCTGTTTGGGGACTATTTTTTAAATCGGCCATCCTGTCTGACACTGCAGTGCCACTCCTAGATGGGCTAGGTGTTTGTGTCGGCCACTTGGGTCGCTTAGCTTAGTCATCCAGCGACCTTGGTGCACCTCTTTTTTTCTTTGCATCATTTGCTGTTTGGGGAAAATTTTTGAAGTGCCATCCTGTCTGACACTGCAGTGCCACTCCTAGATGGGCCAGGTGTTTGTGTCGGCCACTTGGGTCGCTTAGCTTAGTCATCCAGCGACCTCAGTGCACATTTTAGGACTAAAAATAATATTGTGAGGTGTGAGGTGTTCAGAATAGACTGGAAATGAGTGGAAATTATGGTTATTGAGGTTAATAATACTATGTGATCAAAATGACCCCCAAATTCTATGATTAAGCTGTTTTTGAGGGGTTTTTGTAAAAAAAAAACACCCAAAACCAAAACACACCCGAATCCGACAAAAAAAATTCAGGGAGGTTTTGCCAAAACTCGTCCGAATCCAAAACATGGCCGCGGAACCGAATCCAAAACACAAAACTCGAAAAATTTCCGGTGCACATCACTAATAACCTATAGAGTTACGAAATCACATATATGCTGTAATAGATACCCCAGTGTACTCTAATGGATGTGACCTAAGGAATACATTGTATTGCCCATCCTGAGTATATTGTACATGTCACCTGTTACGCTCCTTTACTCTTTATTTTGTCATGTTCTCTTATAAATCTCAGAGACTTTCCTTTAGCTGCTGGTTAAGACTAATATTACGTTACCTACAGGCAATTTCAAATACTATTGTGTTCACTATCGCTTCTCCTACATGAAACTATACGAGTGTGTAGTTATGAGATACTCACACTGACTTTATGGACTATTTTTCCTCTACTGAAAGTTGTAAAGTTTTACGATGTTTCTTTTTTTTTTTTATGGCATATTTCATAAGATATTTTGGGTTTGTGTTACCTCACTGCGATGCTCACCCTGTACTTGTGCTTTGATACCCAAAATATCTTCAATACACAGAAAAAAGTAGTGGTTGCTCCCTGCGCACTACCTTATAGGAAATTATACAGTGGTACGCAATAATTATAAGAAAAAGTTGATTTATTCAGTCACAATATATGTGGTAATACAGAATACTTCAAATAGCTGTAAAGGTGATCTGCATACATATTTTTCCGTAATGGCCAAAAAATTAATTTGAATAGAAATAAATAATTCCCGTATTAAAGGGGTCTGGGGAACTATTTATTTAGTTTCAAATTCAGCTTTTGGCCATTCCGGAAAAATATACGTGCAGTGGGGTGAGGCAGAACCTTTCCTGTCGCACTAATGTATGCACCAGAGTTTTAACTGTATAAAGTATATAAAAAATACAAAATATATTAGAAATATCTTCTTTGTATTATTCAAATAATGTTTATAGTCAAAACAATGTAGTAATAAGTCAGGTAACTCCAGTGCCACTGCGCCTGTGTATAATGCCCACATGTATATACTGCTGCCCCTGTGGATAATGCCCACATGTATATACCGCTGCACCTGGGTATAATGCCCACATGTATATACCGCTGCACCTGTGTATAATGACCACATGCATATACTGCTGCACCTGTGTATAATGCCCACATGTATATACCGATGCATCTGGGTATAATGACCACATGCATATACCGCTGCACCTGTGTACAACGCCCACATGTATATACCGCTGCACCTGTGTATAATGCCCACATGTATATACCGCTGCACCTGTGTATAATGCCCACATGTATATACCGCTGCACCTGTGTATAATGCCCACATGTATATACCGCTGCACCTGTGTATAATGCCCACATGTATATACCGCTACACCTGTGTATAATGCCCACATGTATATACCGCTGCACCTGTGTATAATGCCCACATGTATATACCGCTGCACAGTGCGGCGACCCATTCTACTCATTTCTGGAGACAAGACGAATCATCCCTGATTAGCAGTGCCAGAGCAGATCAGGCCAAGGGGGCTGCACAGTGCGTTCTGGACAGGGTGGGGGGTTGTGGTCACTCACCCTCTGTGCCACCCCCTTAATCCGGCTATGTATAAGGGAAAGACTTGTACATTGTACTAATTTCTTACACATACCCTGTAACTGAGCAGGTGTGGGCCTGCAGACATGAGGCGTTACAGCACTTTACATGAAACAGTTCCTCACACGATCGGCACAGCGACAGAACAAACACTTTTTCCAAAATTGCGAAATGCGTGTCAAGTGTTTGTAGGGAGTCATCTTGCAGATCAGCTGGTGACCTCTGTGCTCAGCTCCATGCCTGTGTAATCAGAACTGTGAGTGTGGCTGTGCAAATCACATTACTGCTGAATAAACCACCCCACTGGTTAAGTAGTGGGCAGTACTGGTGTGTACCTACACTCTGCCATACCACCGCCAGTTGTACACACATGTTCCATGACCTATAGCCGCCAAATAGCATACCAGGCCAGGGCCTTGGCGTAAGTAGCTGAGGCACAAAGATAAAGAAAACATACGAGAAAAATGTTGCCTGCCCGGCTCTAAATAAACAACGTGAAAGGATCAGATATCCCCCTCACAAAACATCAGTGTTTGCACAGTACTTACACAATCTCTCCCGGCTTACTGCTCCCCAGGCGGCGAGAGATAGCTACTCACGGTGACGCACCTTCATTCCCCTGACACAGGGGCACAAATGAAAACAAACAAGGCTGCTTGAATCTGCACGATTACCACGCAGAAGTTAAAACCCTGGGACATACACATTTAGGATCTGATGCATAGACTAACATGCACCTGTCTGCAGAGTAACTTCCCTCTTCTCAATCTACGCAAGCTCCAGAGCCAAACACAGACAAGTCCGAGCACTATGGTGTCCTATGCATTATATTGCATCTCCATATATATTTTATTACCAGTTAGTTATATAGCGCACACATATTCTGGAGTACATTACTGAGAATATGTAGCCATTCACAAAAGGGTTATTGTTTAATGTTGGGACCCGAATTAACCTACCAGTATTCTTTTGGATTGTGTCAGAAAACCAGAGTACCTAGAGGAAACCCAAGCAAGCATACAATTCACACAGGTACATGGTGGGAGTCTAACACAGGACCTCCGTGCTGTGAGGCAGCAAACCTGTATTTTGGATGTATATGACTTAGCCACACCCACAGTGATAGTTTGGTATAAATTATATATCACAACTAATTTCACCCCCTATATTCATAACCAACTATAATCCCCCCCCCCCCAGTACATCACCAACCTCCCCTGTAATTCCAACCCCCCAGTACACAAACCTCCCCTGTAATTCCAACGCTCCCCCCTCAAGTACACCACCAACCACCCCTGTAGTTCCAACCCCACCAACCTCCCCTGTAATTCCAACCCCCCAGTACACAAACCTCCCCTGTAAATCCAACCCCCCCCCCCAAGTACACCACCGACCTCCCCTGTAATTCCACCACCCCAGTGCACCACCAACCTCACCTGTAACCCCCTAAAGTACACCATCCACCCCCCAGTGCGCCACCAATCTTCCCTGTAATTCCACCCTACGAGTGCACCACCAACCTCCCCCATAATATCACCCCCCCAGTGCACCATCAACCTTCTCTGTACTTCGACCACCCAACCCACCCCCATGCACCACCAACCTTCCCTATAATTCCCAAACTTCAGTCTACCAACAACCTCCCTATAATTCCACCCACACCCTTCCCAAGTGCACTGCCCCTGTAAACTCACCCCCAGTGCAATACCAACTGCTCCTTTAATTCCACACCCTCAGTGCACCACCATCATCCTCTATAATTCCAGACACCACTTCCCAAGTGCACGTCCAACCTCCCCTGTAATTCCTCCTACCAGTGCACCACCATACTCCCATGTAATTCCACTCCACCCCCAATGCACCACCAACCTCCCCTGCAATTCCAACCCCACACTTTCGCTCTACCCTCCCCCCATCCGCATCATTCTTGAGCCAACACTGGTTATTTACCGACCCCCTACACCTTCTGCCACCCCTGTTGCTGATCTCCCCCTCCCCTTTTGTCAACACACAAATCATGTTATTCGTTACCACTCCCCCTGTGATTTAAACAGTCTTTAATATAAACCAGAGATCTGTGCAGTGATTGCATTTCTGGAACACAGGAAGAAGTTAGTGGACAGTAATGCTGCCAAAAGTCAAAATGTCGACAGCAATATGTCGACAGACCAATGCCGACATGGCTGTAAGTTAATTTAAAGCTTTTTTTGTATCTCTTTTGCCCCATGTAACTGCAGGTATGCCTTGACTCATGCATTACATATATTGTGTGTTTGCACTGGTACCTGGCCTGCAAGCGAGCGATTGGCAGACCAGCAATGAAATATTAACCCCAGAACAACGCCTTGCTAATTGCATCAGCAGTGACTAAGAGATGCACCTTGAGGGGAGCGGGAGCAGACGGCTGACATCCGGATAATCCCCAGCTAACATGCTAGGACACATCTGTTCCGCAGCACAGTATTCCTGACATCATTACACCTTTGTATTTTCAGGTATAGATGAGAGAAGAGTCTGAACGCGGGTAAATCCGCCTCTCCACCCCGATACACCTGCTGTACATGAGACAACAGAAGGGTGAGGACTGCTAGGAGGACACCAGACACCTGTATGCTGAGATTTGCATAGATACAAAGGGATTAAGAAACAAAAAGCCCCATCAGTTCTTCCTGATACCAGGACTAATATACATTGAGGGTGGCAGCGGCAGTTGGTAATGGAGAACACGCAGGAGATGTTATTTTAGGATTGGACTGCGGCCAGATGTCACCTGGCACACTCATGGCTATACACCAACAAGACCAGTTCTTACCGCTCCCAAGGAAAAGAATTCAGTACAAACTGGGGTAAACTAGGGGGCAGATTTACTAAAGCTTCTGGTACTGTTGCCCGTAGCAACCAGAGTCTGTTGCATTCTAGAAAATTATAGAAACCGACCACTTGTCTGTTTTAGAAGCTTTAGTAAATGTAACCCTAGGTGTTCCTAGTCCCAGCAACAGGCCCATCACAGTGGGGGACATAAGTGGGGGACATAAGTGGGCAGCAGTGGAAAAGAGAAAGCAAACAATGGACAGATAATCTGCATAAACCCACATCCAATCATTAACCAGTCATCCTCCACCATTAACCCACTCTCATTTAACATAAGCCCCTCAGCAGCCATCTCTGGACCATTGTATCATCATTTACCCCTTTGTCACCCTCGCTCTTTGTGTGCCTAGAAATTCCCCACTCCTGATTGGTCGGAGGCTCAGAGCCAATCAGCTCCTCACAGAGCATCTGTAAAACATGGTGCTGCAGGCTACAGGGCCACATGCACAGCAGGATTAACAGAACGCAGGAGAAAGGTGCGGTGCATGACTTTAGGGCAGTGGTTTTCAAACTTTGTTGAATCACAGCGCCTTGACAGAAATGTTTTCATGGCGCTCCCAGGCCAAAAGTCTTCCAGAACAGGCGGAGTCATCTGCAGCATCGCCTGCCCAAACTGGGTATCCTCTTTGGCCAGGGTATCAAACTTGTAGAACTTCACAAAGGTGTTCTTCCCCGACCAGGTAGCCGCTCGGCACAGTTGCAGGGCCGAGACTCCACGGGCAGCCGCACAGGAAGACCCCACTGATCTTGTAGAGTGGGCCTTCAAAGACTGTGGAACAGGTAAAGGCTGCCGACACATAGGCCTGCTGAATAGTGAGCCTAAGCCAACGAGCAATGGACTGCTTTGAAGCAGGGCAACCCTTTTTCTGTGAGTCATATAGCACGAACAAGGAATCCATCTTTTGGGTCCGAGCCGTCCTCTTGACATAGATCTCCAAGGCTCGCACAGCATCCAATGCCTCCGGAGGGGCAGAAGCGCCAGAACTTGACGGGATCACAATAGGTTGATTCAAGTGGAACACAGAGATGACCTTCGGCAGGAACTGCTGCCTAGTCCTGAGCTCAACTCTGTCCACGTAAAAGACCAAGTATGGAATTTTACACGATAAGACTCCTAGTTCAGAGACATGTCTAGCAGAAGCCAGGGCCAGCAACATCACTGTCTTCCACGTGAGGTACTTGTCTTCTACCGTCATCAGAGGTTCAAACCAGGAGGACCGTAGAAATTCTAACGCTACCTCCAAATCCCAAGGTGCCGAGGGCGACACAAACGGAGGTTGTATGTTAAGCACCCCTTGCAAGAAGAGCTGAACTTCTGGCAACACAGCCAACTTCTTTTGGAAACAGAGTGAAAGAGCTGAAATGTGGACTTTTAGGGAACCCAGACGTAAGCCTTTATCCACACCAGCCTGCAGGAAACGGAGGAACCTCCCCAAGTGGAACTCTGCAGGCTGATATGTGCGTTCCTCGCACCAGGAGACATATCTCCTTCAAATATGATGATAGTGTTTTGACGTCACAGGTTTTCTGGCTTGCACCATGGTGGCAATTACATTTTTGGAAAGTCCCTTGTGAGCTAGGATGTTCCGCTCAACTACCATGCCATCAAACAAAGCCGCTGTAAGTCCAGGTAGACGAACGGTCCTTGCTGAAGAAGATCCCTACTTATTGGCAGAGGCCAAGGGGTCTTCCACGGACATGCCCAGAAGATCCGCGTACCAAGCTCTCTGGGGCCAATCCGGGGCAATCAGATTGCCTGCACTCCTTGATGTCTGATCCTCTTGAGCACCCTTGGGATCAACGGAATCAGAGGAAATAGATAGACCAGCTGGTAAGGCCAAGGTGACGTCAGTGCATCCATCGCGCTCGCCTGAGGGTCCCTGGTTTGCGAGCAATAGCAGTGAAGTTTCTTGTTGAGGCGAGACGCCATCATGTCAATCTGTGGGCATCCCCACTTGTCGATGATCTTTTGAAATACTTGAAGGTGTAGTCCCTACTCCTGGGTGGAGATCGTGACGACTCAGCAAGTCCACCTCCCAGTTGTCCATGTTGTCATTACAGAGTACTTTACCAGCGCAGTCAGGATCACCTCTGACCTATCTTTGAATCATGTAGGCACACACCAGAAAGCTCTTTGTGGTATAACTTGTTTATATATTGAAACTGGAACGGATCATAATACAAACTGATAGTCAAAACAGTATATCTGTGCATGAGCTGCCATCATGCATGCTCCATCTCTCTCCTTCATGCAACCTTCAAAATATAGGAACAAACAAGTGTAAGTCATACATCACAGACAACACATATACGATAGCTCCTCCTGCTGTCCCTCCTGTGTAACACATCAAGTCGAATCTATTAATGCTGTTTCTCAACACCCCTTCTCAATAGGTGAGACTTGATCCACGAGACCCATATTTCTAGATAGTCTGTGATGTCTTTCTCCAGCCAATGGCTTGGTGAGAATGTCTGCAGTAATTTCTTCTGTTGGGCAATATTCCAAGTTGAGAAGACCTTGTTCCTATAGATCCTTCAAGAAGTGGTACTTTGCATCAATGTGCTTGGTCCTTGTATTTACACGTTCTGTTAGTGCTAATGCGAGACATCCTTGATTATCTTCAAAGATTTCTGTAGGTTCTGCTTGTTGCTGTCCCAAATCAGCTAACAATTGTCTCCGCCATATTAGCTCTTGACTGCTTGAGCTGCCGCAACATACTCTGCTTCTGTGGAAGAAAGTGTTACGCATGATTGCTTTCTACTTGTCCAACTGATTAGTCCTTCACCAAGTAGAAATAGGTAACCACTTGTGAACTTTCTGTCTTTAGAGTCTCCAGCCCAATCTGCATCTACATATCCAATCAGATTACACTTTCTGCTTGCTGGAAGTCTAAGTCCTAAACTGATGGTTCCCTTTAAGTAACGTATTACCCTTTTCACAGCATTCCAGTCCATCTGACTTGGCTTGGAGACCTTTCTGCTTAGAATTACTACTGCTGTAGTGATGTCGGGTCTGGTAATAGTGGCAACGTACAGCAATTTTCCTATTGCCTCTATGTACTGGTGATTGTCTGGTAATGGTGTACCTTCATTGTACATTTCCTTTATGTAGTTGGTCTCCATGGGAGTACTTGCCGGATTTGCATCTTGCATCCCAAACTCCTCAATGGCTTCCTGTATTTTTTATCTCTGGTTTAAGGTAAAGTCGCCATTTCTTCTCTCGCTATTTGAATACCTAAAGAGTGTGTTATATTTCCTAGGGGTTTTTTTGTTTCAAATTCCTTGTTCAGAATCTTCAGTAATTCCACTTTATCCCCTTCGTGCTCGAAACATACTGCAAGGTCGTCCACATAGATTAACAGGTCGACATGGAAAAAGGTCGACATGAGTTTTTTATGTTTTTTTGGTGTCGTTTTCTTCGTAGAGTGACCGGGAACCCCAATTAGTGCACCGTTTCGCTCGCCATGCTTCGGGCATGGTGCCTTCGCTCCGCTACCGCTTCGCTCGGCACACTTTACCGTTCCAATCGTAGTCCACGTGGATCGTTAAGTATGAAAAGGTTAAAAAAAAAGAAAAAAAATCGTGAAAAACTCATGTCGACCTTTTTCCATGTCGACCTTGTTCCTGTCGACCTTTTGTCCATGTCGACCTAAGGTGTGTCGACCAATTGACGGCGACCTAAGGTGTGTCGACCTTTGTGCTGTCGACCTGGAGTCCGGATACCCCATGTAAATATCCTCCTTTAGCTCCCCGTGTAAGAACGCTGTCTTTACATCGAAAGTGTCTCACTTGCATATCCTTTGCGGCTGCTACTGTAAGTAATGTCCTGATGGTTGTGTGCTATGCTACTGGAGCAAATGTCTCATCATAGTCTTCTCCATATTTTTGCGAATATCCTTTGGCTACTAATCTTGCGTTGTATCGCTCCACTTTTCCATCTGTGTTGTATTTGACTTTGAATGTCAATTTGCTGCCTATGGTTTTTCTTTCTGCTGGCAGTTCTGTTATTGTCCATGTCTGATTGTCGCTGAAAGGATATGGCCCTATTACCTTAACCCTCGCTGTGATGGCCTCTTAGACGTCTGGAGTGTAAACTTTTAGCCACAAGGTACATGCACAACACAAGCAGTAAAAATTCACACTGTTTATTATGAGGTTAACAAAAGTATATAAAAGAAAGGATTTAGGGCGTGTATATCCAAAGTCAATAACTAATTGGACAGAACACAAAAGGGGCTAACATAACATGATTGGCTAGGAACTGCCGCAGTGGAAGGATATGCATATATGGGTTTTCTACAAGTTTCTCAAAACATTTATCAAAGTCTGTAACAGGTTTCATCTGGTATAGAACTGTCCTTGAGAAGTCAGACACATACAAGCCTGGTATTGTATGAGGAGATAAAGGTAGCCAGGCACAGGGTAGCACAAAACACATAACAGTTCATATAGCATGTTTTAACCCTTCATTAGGGAGGTAGAAATATTCACTTTTACACTGTACTTATTATAAGGAAATTGATCATATAAAAAGTAATATTTACAAAGACAGAAGAGCTAACCCTTCAATCCCCTCTTAGAATCATGATTATTATATGACATGATTCTTGAGTGAGGCTCCTTTCTTGTTCCTCCAGTTCTTGAGATATTGGACATAATCGTCGGGTCCCTTACTATCAGAGGAGGTGACAGGACTGGTGGTTATATCATAGTACATCAGGGCCTTATCAATGCCTTTGGAGGTAAGTTTCTTTCCACAGGGAATTACACAATAAACTATAATGCCTACAAGAATTAAAGTTACAAGTATGAATATGCTTATTTGCACAATACCCTGGTGGGAAGGTTTTTAAATTTCTCCCTGTGGTGGTGTTAGATGTATAACAGGTATAGTTTCCAGGATATATGGTTATGGTGCTTCCTGGGTTGGGATTTTTTGACAATATGGGATATTCCCTTTTCCACATTTCGCACTGACTGTCATTTGTTTTGGTGTCATTAAAAAGGCTGAAAAAAAAACAATTTTCCTGTTCTAGGGGTATATTAAGGGGCACTGTACCTAGGTGGGGCCTAGATTTGCCACAGACATAACAGTTGCTTTTATTGTGTTTGTTAGCACTATACTTCATCCATTCCAACCAAAATTAATGTCAGAGAAACCAGTTTCAATAGCTAGGGTGTCTTCAAAGGTAGGGTTAGTAATAGCCACCATATCTTTAGAAGTGGCAATATGGGGCTTTAAAGGTTTGTTTTGGGGATATTTGCTATATCTATTTTTTTTTTTTTTTGCAAATGATGGGCCACATTTCCAATCTGCTCCTGTATTCCACCCCACAGCTTCCCAGGAATTACAATTAGATCCATAATATCTAATGTCATAGTACCATTCGTCAGTAACACAAATATATACTGTCTCAGACATTCCTGATTTCCTTCTTTGTTGTATATAATATTTGTCATCAGCAATTTTGGGGAACATAAAATAGTCAAGGATATATGTGGCTACGTGTGTGTAATATCAACCTCACATATTGTGTGGTGAGTGAGGGCCAGTAGGGCTATCAAGGTAGTCCCCAGGATAAAGATAGGGGGCAGGTTCCTCATCTTCTTCTGTTCTTCTTTCTTCGCTAGGTGGGAGGTCAGGGCTGTCTGCCCCGGTTCGTACCTCACTGGAATCACTTGCTTCCCTCTCTAGGTCTGGTCTAGGAACCTTTTTTACTCGGGATGCATGGATCCAGGTAGGACTTTCTTCTGTCAGGACTGCTGTTCGGGTAACTGCTACGACCTCTGTCTCTGGACCATAGGTGAAGTCTCCTGGGCTCTTGTTCCTGGGGAGCACCTTCACCACGACTCTGTCTCCGACTTTAAAGGGGTGTGTAGGTTCCTGTGGATTCAAAAGGGTTTTTACAAACAACCTCATATTCAATTTCATTCAGTTTTGTTATCAGGGACCTGACATACTCTTCTCTGATGAGTTCTAGATCTCCTTCCTGTATTACTAGTGGTTTCTTAGCCCAGGGTGTGGGGAAGGGTCTACCCATTAGTATTTCAAAGGGTGAGTATCCTAGAGTTTTTTGTGGGGTATTCAAGATGCTGGTGTTTAGCTTTATTAGGGTTGTTCCTGAGGCAAGTGATGCATCTGCTAACATACTGGTCCACAAGTGATTTGGCATTAGTAACATAAAAATCATTGGTTAGTAGGAGGAGTGTTGTGGCTTCACCACGGTGACCAACACCACGGCACTGGGCAACGAGCAAAGGGGCACTGGACTGGGGTATACAGGGTTTCCCCTCTTTGCAGATTAATCCTGATTTAGGATTTTTTCTGCAGAATTGGGTAAGTCCAGTCGGAGAGATCAGTATTAGTCGCAGCAGCTTGAAGTTGAGTGAGCAGATGGACGTTGTCAAGGGAGGGACATGCTCTAGTGAGTGCAATGAGTTCTGCAGCTTGCGCGGACTGATAAGGTATTGGTAGGGTTTCCAACACAGTGTCAGGGAGGGTGACAATGGCATAGCCAGCCTGGTATGTATTGTCATTGGGCCCACTACAGGAGCCGTCAACAAAAACTATGTCTGCGCCTGATATGGGAACGGGAGACATGTCAAGTCTGGGAGAAGTTTCAGCTTCAATGGAAGCAGCACAGTCATGTAGGTCGGGTGGTTCATCCTCGGGACCTTTCAAGCCTAAAAGGGCATTGAGAATGGGTGCAGGGCCAGAAGAACTAGCAGTGTACTTGATGGTAAGGGTAGGGTTACTCAAAAGGAGTACTTCATATCCACTAAGGCGTTGTGCTGACATGTGCTGTGTGTGTAAGCCTTTAAGTATTGCCAGGACATCATGTGTGGTGTGGAGTACTGTGATGTGGCCTAAAGTGAGGGTAGTGGCCATTTCTGCAACCATTGCACAGGCTGCCAAAGTCCTGAGGCAGGCAGGCATACCTTGCACAGACACTGGCATGACTTTGGGAAAAAAATGCCACGGGGCGCAACTTCCCTCCATGAAACTGTGTGAGCACCCCCGCCATGGTTTTACAATTGTCCCTTGCATATAGATGGAAAGGTAGTACATAATTGGGGAGGCCAAGTGCCGGACTTTTCATCAACATACATTTTAAACTTTCATATGCAGTTAACATTTCTTGTGACCATTGTACAGTTTTAGGTTTGTCCTTCAGTGTGGCTTGTCTCAAAATGTTATCATAATAAGAGCAATCAGATATCCACTGTCTGCAGTAATTTACCATACCCAGGAAGGACAGTAGTTCCCTCTGGGTAGTTGGGGTGACCAGGCCCAATACAGACTGTATGCGTTGTGGACTGACTTTCCTCTCTCCCTGAGTGAGCACAAAACCTAAGTAATCAACATGCTTTTTACACCATTGCATTTTTATTTTGGACACCTTGTGTCCACATTCACAAAGCCAGTTTAGTAATGAAACACCATCCTCTCGGCAGGCCTCCTCAGTTTGACTACAGAGCAGCAGATCATCTGCATACTGTAGCAGGACTGAACCATGGTGAGGTTGCCAGGGCCTCAATGTGGCCTGGAGACAACAGGTGCGTCAATAATCTGCACCAGGTAAGTTGTTTACCCTCAAAAGAAAAGGCAAAAAGTAATTGTGTCTGTGAATCTACAGGTATGCTGAAAAAAGGCATTCTTCAAATCAATTACAGAGAAGAACGCAGCATCTGCAGGGATTGCAGAAATGAGTGAGTTTACATCTGGAACAATTGGTGCAATTGGGACAATTAGCTGATTGATCGCTCTGAGATCCTGTACAAATCTTATACTACCATCAGCTTTGGCAACAGGGTTCACAGGAGTACAGTATGGTGATACAATATGTCTGAGAATACCCTGTTGTAAGAATTGCTGTATCATGGGGCGGAGACCTTCTATCTTTTCTGGTGAGAGGGGATACTGCATAAGTCAGAACACAAAACACTGGTTGTTGCACCGCTGTCCACTAAAAAGGGAATTTTACTTCCATTTATAATAAGTGGCAGCAGAGGTGAATCTTTACTATGACGGGAGAGTTGAATAAAGGCTGGGATGCCCTCCTCCGGGCCCCGTCAGTGCGCGGGGTCTTTGGAATCTTCCCTGACTGCGGGTTTGGTTCTGTCTGTCAAAGCGTCTGGAGTTCTGATAGTTATGAGTGGGTGGGGAAATGAGTAAGCTTTCTGAGTTAAGCAAAGGTAAGCCAGCGTCATCTGTCCAGCAGTCCTTTGCAAGCTTGGCGCAAATAAGATATACAGCCATCGAGGGTAATAGTGGGCTTGGGACAGTGTTTTACTATTATCTAAACTCTGGGTTATTGGTGCGTTAGGGATAGAGCTAGTGGACGCACCCTCCAGCAGTGAAGTTGGAGGCGATCCCATCTAGTGTGAAAGGGTTACTGCTGCCAAGAGATTTGTGTCTCTGAGCGCAGGATACATTGGAATGCAAGGGGGAGGGAGAGGGATTTCAAAGATTTATAGTTTCTCTGCAGCGTCGCTTCTGTGCTGTTGGAAACTGACATTTTTTCTTAAATCTCCATATAGAAAAGGTAATTACTGCCTTCCCGTAGGAATGGGTCCTGTCCTGCTTTCTCTGTCCATCCCGCTAAATTATCCACCCATGGGTTAACTAAGTAATACTCTGAGGTGGAGTTACGGGCAACATACTCCTTACATGTTTCCCCTGGTAAAGGTGGGGGGTAAATGACTGTCTTACTCTGACCCCCTCCCATAGTAAAAAATGCAATTTACACCAACGTTCTATGCAATTTTACAATAACAATGCAATTTACAATAACAATGCAATTTACAATAACTTTCTATGCATGCATCAGCTTAACCAGTTAATTAGTCATTGACAATATCACAATATTATCTGTATAGTGAGAACATGAAATCTTTTGACGAGTACGATACTTACCATTCGTACAAGATGTCAGAAAAATACAGCGTTTTAAACAGGAAGCAAGAAAAGTGTTTGAGTAAAGATATCTGGCAGACGAAAACTTACCAGCCGTCTGGACCAAATATAAGAACTTATCTCACTACAAACATACAAGTATAGACGATCAAATCGAGGTATAATCTACGTTACGTATAGACCCCAGGTCTATTTTAAGTATCCCAGATACTGACGTCTTTGGAGAATTGCGCTTGGACCCCGGGTCCTTTCTCAGACGTATCTTTAAGTCCCAGACATTAAAGATTCTATGGTATCCCTGATACCTGTTTTATGCTTTTACATAAAACTTCGTAATATTAAGTCCCGGACTTAAATATTACCTTGTCACGTGTTCCCGGAACACTGACACGGATTCAGCTTCAGTGTATGACCGCAATCCCGCATAGCAAAGACAGACAATAAATTCTCTATCTTTACCATTCAGGGACGATCACTGAATTCCGGACATAGCCCCCAGCTGAAAGGATATGGCCCTATTACCTTAACCCTCGATGTGATGGCCTCTTAGACGTCTGGAGTGTAAACTTTTAGCCACAAGGTACATGCACAACACAAGCAGTAAAAATTCACACTGTTTATTATGAGGTTAACAAAAGTATATAAAAGAAAGGATTTAGGGCGTGTATATCCAAAGTCAATAACTAATTGGACAGAACACAAAAGGGGCTAACATAACATGATTGGCTAGGAACTGCCGCAGTGGAAGGATATGCATATATGGGTTTTCTACAAGTTTCTCAAAACATTTATCAAAGTCTGTAACAGGTTTCATCTGGTATAGAACTGTCCTTGAGAAGTCAGACACATACAAGCCTGGTATTGTATGAGGAGATAAAGGTAGCCAGGCACAGGGTAGCACAAAACACATAACAGTTCATATAGCATGTTTTAACCCTTCATTAGGGAGGTAGAAATATTCACTTTTACACTGTACTTATTATAAGGAAATTGATCATATAAAAAGTAATATTTACAAAGACAGAAGAGCTAACCCTTCAGTCGCGCATGGATTTCATTTCTTCTTTTGCTGCTTCTATCCATTTTGCAGCTTCTGGTAAGTCAGATACTTCTTCCCATGATGTGGGCTCACGTATACCGATGGTGTTAGCTTTATATGAGAGACGCACTGGTGCTTTGCTTCTGTTCTCTCTGGTCGAGCGCCTTCATCTGTGGTGCGCTCTTGCATACCTTTGGTATCTGGTTCGAGACTGATTTCAACCTCTTGGTTAGCATCTGTTGTGATGGTGTCACTAGAGTCAGCGTTGTCTTCTTAATCCAGATCTGCTGGAGGGTTCAGAATTCTGTATCTTTTGGAGCATTCACTGTATCCAACAAAGATTCCTTTCACTGCGCGGTTCTGCAGTTTATACACAAATGCTTTACATCCAAAGACTCTTATGTGTTTCACATTAGGTTTTCTGCCATGCCATAATTCATATAGGGTTTTCTCCACTGTTCTGTAAGTATGTGGCTGTCGTTACGGCTTCACTCCAGTACTTGTCAGGTAATCCTGAATCTGTAAACATGCATCTGATCATTTCTGTCAGAGTCCTATTCTTTCTTTCAGCTACCCCATTGTGTTCTGGTGTGTAGGGTACTGTCTTGTGGTGCTCCATACTGAGTCATCTCGGGAGGTTTTCTGTTTTGTGACCCGTGAATTCACCTCCATTGTCGCTACGAAATACTAGTGGATTTCATTGAAATCTATTTCTAGCCATTGTTACGTAATCATGTAACTTGTCCAGTACTTCATCCTTGCTTTTGATCAGATAAGTAACTGTATATCTGGGAGTAGTCATCAGTGAAAGTCACTATATATCTGTTACCGCTTGGTGTACGTACTTGCTTTGGGCCACACACACGTCGCTGTGTAGGAGATCTAGAGGTCTTTGGGCTCTGTTCTCACTTTGTTTTGGAATGGTCATTCTTGTGGCTTTGGCTTTTATACAGCATTCACACCTCATGGTTTCTGAACAGTCTAATACTGTGAGGTTCTTCGTTAGGCCTCTCTTTTGTAGTTCCTTAATGCTGTCTGGGTGCCTGTGTCCTAGTCGTCTATGCCACATGTGAATACAGTCTGTGTGTCCGTGTGTGCTTAATCTCACCTGTTGTGCCGCAGTGTCTGGACAATAGGTGTTGTTCTGCTTTGGCTGTGGCTGCTGTTTCTGTTCCATTTTGAATGATGCACACTTTATCTTTGAATTTAATGTAAGCCCTTTATCCGTCAAACACTTTACAGATATTACTCCGCCTTCCAATCTGGGAACACATAATACGTTTTTAATTGGTATTGTTTTATCACTTCCATTAGCACTGGAGCATATGAGCATACCATGTCCTTTACCTTCTGCAGTGATACTGGTACAATCTGCAAAACAGATTGCTTCTCTATGACTTGTGTCAATTTCGGTGAAGAAATCTCTGTCGTTTGTCATGTGACTTGTCGCTCCTGAATCTATGTACCAACTAAAGTTCGTATGTGTTACTGTCGCTTTAAATGTGATATTCCACTTATTTGTGCATATGTCTGTAAGTGTAGTCTTAGCTTTCTGCTTGGATCCTTTTAAAAATAGTTTCTGCTGTTCTCCTTTCCATATAGAGCAGTCCTTTTTTAAATGTCCTAATGTAGAGATGTGCCCTGTAGGCACATCAGCGGTGCTGACTGTGGGCAGCGCTGGGGCAGCTTGTCTGCCCCCAGCGCCTGTCAGTGCGTGGCGGCGGGTGTCTGGTGCAGGGATCGGATGTTTCCCTGCACCAGGCTGTCGGCGGCGGGTAGCGGCGCGGCGGCGCTTTAAACTTGGCGCCGCTCGGGCCGCCAATGAGAAGCGCCGCCGGAGGCTGTTTGAATCTGGCGCCGTCCGCGAGCCAATCACTGCTCGCGGGGCGCCAGCCAATCGGAGAGGGGCGCGACAAGCCAATCGGCGCTCGCCGCGTCATAGGCCCTGCCCCCAGCGTCTGACGTCAGATGCCGGGCGGGAGCCTGAAGAGAAGGCCGCGCGCGGGAGCGCGAGAAGAGACGCTGCGAGGAGGAGACGACGGGAGGCCGCACCGAAGAGCGGTGAAGAGGTCCTGAGGCCGCGGAAGAGGCCAGAAGACGCCAGGCCCCTTGAAGAAGATGTCCAGCGGCGGCTGGACGCGGAGAAGAGACGGAGGCGCCGCTGGCCAGGACGGGTCAGCGGCAGAAGAGGGTGCCGGAGACCCCCGGATTAGGTGAGGCCTCAGTGAGGCTAACCTTCCCACCTCCCCTTTTCCTCCCTCGACCACCAGGGACGGGCATTAGGCCCGAGGGCACAATTCGGGCACTAGGCCTGGGCACAGATAGGAGGTTGGGGGTCATCATTGCCTTAGGTGGTTTGGGCATTAGGCCCAAGCTACCAGGAAGCGGCGCAGTAGGCGGGCACCAGGCCCGGGGACAATTCAGGCAATAGGCCTGTGGGAACATTAGAGGGCATTAGGCCCTAGTGTATTTGGGCAGTAGGTACATATAAGGTGACCCTGGGCACAAGGCCCAGGTCACCCAAAGGGTAACAAGTTAGGCGGGCGCTAGGCCCGTGGGTGAAGTCAGGCCTCCGGCCTGTGTGCAGCTAGGGGGCGCTAGGCCCAGTGAATAAGACCCCCGAGGTGAATAAAGGTGGCACTGGGCGCTAGGCCCAGGCCACCCTGATGTATTTAGGTAGGCAGGCCTGAGGCCCACATAAGGGAAGGTACAGGAGGTGGGTAGGCCGTGCGGCGCCCACCCCCTTTCCAGCGGGAGGGATTTAAAGGGACAGCACCGTGTGATCTTGTATTCCGATATTGTGATGTATGTTGTTACCGTGCAGGGCAAAGTGTATGCGTTGTTTAAGTTGTGCATAGTTGTGTTGCACCACCCACACGAGCTAGTTTGAGGGCTCTGTTTATGTAGCTAGTGTAGCGGACGCACACTAGGGTAGTTCTTGGCCCTGCACGGCTGTTTCTCTTTGCCTCCTTACAGGGACCTGTAAGTGGAGAAGATCGGAGTGCAAGACTTGAGACGGTGAGTAGCATCCGTGTATGTTTGTCCCTTGTCTGTCCCCGAGCGCCGTAGTCGGGATTGCTCACGGACGTGAGAATCCTTTTCATCACACTACGTGCGAGAGCGCGAGTGTGTGAAAGCTGGGTGGCTGAGGCTTTGTGCCAGTGATGACCTTTCACCCAACCGGTGAAGGTCGCGGTCACCCCTGGGGTATCCCCTTTTCCAGTGGAAGAAGGGTCGATACCCCCTTTAAGGTAACTATTCTCTCCTCAGCTCGGTCGTCGGTCAGCTCCGAGAGGGAATCGCCGTGTCCGGATCCGATTGAAGATTGCCAGGTCCGTTGAAGGTTCCGGTACCTGAAGGTGAGAGAGAGCGGCGCCTGGTGAGTACCGAGACTACACCTGCACGGCAGCAGGCACCACCACACGCGCAGCCGCACCTCTTACACTATCTTCTTGCATCTAAAGCATGCTCTTTTTTCTTTGTTATACACCCTAGTATCTGTAACTTTGAGAGATTTTTCTGTGTCACTGTCCATGTAATCCTGTGTGATTTCTTTCCTGCGCTGATATTCATCTATAAGCCTCATTTTCACAAAGTCTAGTGCGAGTTCTGTTTCAGGTCTTGTTTCCAGAGCGTTTATCAGTGCACTGTATGTGTCTGGTAGACTGCACAGAAGTATGGCTCCTGTGTGGCTGCATTTCAGCTCCTCTCCTATGGATCCGAGCTGTGCTACTATCTCCAGCAATTTACTTACATGCTCTTGCATAGTCTGTCATTTGCTAAGTCTCATTTGGTACAGTTTTCCTAGCAGGAATAATTTGCTGTTTAAACTGGTTCTTTCCTGTAGTCTTGCAGTGTATCCCACATGCCCTTTGCAGCGTCTTCTTGATTTATATGGACTAACTGATCATCTTCAACTAATAAGCCTATAGTTGCACGTGCCTGCCTGTTCTTCTTGTCCCATTCCTGGTTATTATCACCTGGTCTGTCTGTAGTTATAACTTCCCACAAATCATCTTTAGTCAGCAGCATTTCCACAGTTGGTAGTTATCATTAGACAGATTTGTTACTGCCAGTGTAAGATCTGTGCTGCTTGCCATCTCTTTCTGTTTGTCTGCTATTCCCCTTGAGTAATAATACTGGGTTTACTCTCAGTTGCTATGCAGATCTCTCAGAGGTGTTTCTTGTGACTTGATCCTTGTAATCTTTACTCCTGGTAACTGGGATCCTCTTGTCTGTGTCTGGCACCATAACCTATTGTCATTACAGAGTACTTTACCAGCGCAGTCAGGATCACCTCTGAGCTATCTTTGAATCATGTAGGCACACACCGGAAAGCTCTTTGTGGCAGAGGTGTAACTCTGGGAGGCAATGGAGGCATCTGCCGCCGGGCTCCTGCTTTGAAGGGGGGCACCTCTCCTCCCATTCTGTGACACCATTCAATTAAGTTAATTAATAGCTGCCGCTATCTCTTCAGTGTCTGACTTCCTCACTGGTCCCTGCACCTTACAAGTCACACCCTCTTTATTATAGATACACATTTTACAAGTGTCATACCCAGGAATAGAACCCACAACCTATTACACTGGAAATAGACACCTTACTGATGAAGCTATTTGCTCCTGTACATGAAATATGAGAATTCTAACTATATGAAGTTACTTTTCTGACAATTACACGTAACTTCATATAGCTAGAATTCTCATACTTCCTATGCAGGAGCAAATAGCTCTATCAGTAAAGTATCTGCCGTCAGTGTAACAGGTCATGTCTTCTAATCTTGGGTATGACGCAGGGACGTGCAGTCAGGGGTGGCAGTGCCTCCCCTGTCATTAATGAGTAAGATAATACAAAGAAGATACTTATGACACATAAGTATCTTCTTTATTATTTTACCTATCATTAATGTGTGTGAAAATCAGTTTGGGAGGCACCGATCGTGGTGCCTCCCATAGTGATTAGGAAAGGTATGGGGAGCGGGGGGCGGGCGCGGGCGGGGCCTAGCAATGGGCAGGAAAAGCCCATTGAAATAACATGGGAAAGCGGCACCATTAGTGGTGCCGCTTTCCTACAGGGACGTGCTTTCAACCTATGAAAGCACGTCCCTGTGAGTGAAGGCACAGTGATTGGCCAGCGGATCCGTCACTGGATCCGCTGTCAATCACTGTGTGGGCGTCGGTACCAGCGGAAGTGCGGGCGGCGGAGATGCGGGATGCGGCGGGCCGGGCGGCGGAGGTGCTGGCGGCGGAGAGGCGGGCGGCGGTAGCGGCGGCGGGACGCGGCATTCAGACCCCTTGTGCAGAGTTTGTCAGCGGAAGCGGTACCCATTTCAAAAATGTCGCCTCAGCGTCATTTTTGAAATTCAAGATGGCCGCCGCGAGCCAATCATGGCTCGCCGCGTCATCGCCCCGCCCCCTTCCGCAGACTTATATAAGTCAGCGCGAGGCAGCGGCTGTCACAGTCCGACGGCGGAGGAGGAGCGGAGAAGAGCTCCTGAAGACGCCGTGGAAGTCCTGGATGGGCGGCGGCTATGCAAAAGAGCTTAGCAGCCACCGCCCACCAGGTGAAGACGCCGGAGGAAGACCCCAGAAGCCCTGGGGAGGTGGCGCCCCCCCAGGTGAAGACGCCGGAAGCCCTGGGAAGGCGGCGGCCATGCAAAAGAGCTTAAAGGCCGCCGCCCCCAGGTGAAGACCCAGTTTAATAAAGGATTTTTTAAAGAATGTGTCGTTTCCCCCCCCCCAATATTTTCTTTACAGGTGGACTACGGGTGCCAGCGGGCCCTTTATGTCCGGGCATGCTGGCACTTGTGGTTCTCCAAGTGCCAGCATGCTGGGGCAGGCTTGCTAGGACCTGTAGGCCACCTGTAAAGAAAAATATTACTATTCTTTGCAGGTGGACTACAGGTGCCAGCGGGCCCTTTATGTCCGGGCATGCTGGCACTTGTGGTTCTCCAAGTGCCAGCATGCTGGGGCAGGCTTGCTGGGATCTGTAGGCCACCTGTAAAGAACAGTATTAGCATACAATGAACCCCGCACCCACCGCCACCAGGGGTGCGGGGCATAGCACTGGGCTATCAGCCCAGTGCTGGTTGTTGCTCGGGAGGGGGGACCCCATTTAGATTTTTTTGGGGCCCCACTTTCCGAGAAATTCCAGCCCTGGGCTGACTGGTTTGGGGGTGTTTAATGGCATGGCAGGGGGACCCCACACTGAGTGTCTCCCCTGCTATGGCATTATCCCCCCTGGCTGGTTCTGCCTGGTGCTGGTTTTAGTGGTGCATGCTCCATCTCTCTCCTTCATGCAACCTTCAGAATACAGGAACAAACAAGTGTAAGACATACATCACAGACTGTAAAACACACAAGACATATATGACAGCTCCACCTGCTGTCCCTCCTGTGTAACACATCAAGTCTGAATCTATTGAATGCTGTTTCTCAACAGTCCACACCCGGAATGATGATTGCGGACAGTGCTCTTGCATTTCTTTCCGCCCAGAGGAAAATCCTTGACACCTCTCGCATGCAGGCACTGCTTTTTGTCCCTACTTGTCGATTGATGTACGCCACAGCCGTGGCGTTGTCCGACTGTACCTGGACCGCATGATCCCTGAGCAGAGGGGAGGCCTAAATCAGAACATTGTAGATAGCCCGAAGTTCCAGAATGTTGATCGGAAGTAGGGCCTCTTCGGCAGACCACCTGCCCTGGAACTGCACCCCTTGGGTGACAGCTCCTCATCCTCTCAGACTTGCATCAGTCGTGAGGAGGATCCAATCCTGAATCCTGAGGTGTCGACCTTCCAGGAGATTGGAAGACTGCAGCCACCACAGGAGTGAAATCCTGGCTTGGGGTGAAAGTTGTATCATCCGGTGCATCTGAAGATGTGAACCGGACCACTTGTTCAGGATATCCAATTGGAAAGGTCTGGCATGAAACCTTCCATACTGGATCGCCTCGTATGAGGCTACCATCTTCCCCAACAATCTTATGCAAAGATTAATGGATACTCGTGCAGGTCGGAGAACCATGCGAACCATTTCCTGGAGTGCTCTCGCTTTGTCCTCTAGAAGGAACACTTTCTGTGCTACAGTATCCAGTAGCATTCCCGGAAACAGGAGCCGCTGAGATGGCTCCAGGTGGGACTTCTGAAGATTGAGGATCCACCCATGGCGTGACAGAAGTTGGATAGTGCGATCTATATGGAGCAATAGAAGCTCCCTGGAACTCGCTTTTATCAGGAGATCGTCCAAGTAAGTAAGGGACCACGTTGACCCCCTGGACCCGGAGCTGGAACATCATTTCTGCCATCACCTTCGTGAACACCCTCAGAGCTGTAGACAGGCCGAAGGGTAATGTCTGGAACTGTTAGTGATCGTTCAGCAGGGCAAACCTCAGATAGGCCTGATGAGGAGGCCAAATCGGGATATGAAGATAGGCGTCCTTGATATCCAGGGATACCAGGAATTCCTGTGCTTCCAGGCCTGCAATCACTGCTCTCAAAGATTTCATCTTGAACTTGAGGTAAGGGTTCAAGGACTTCAGATTCAAAATGGGTCTTACTGACCCGTCCAGTTTTGACACTATGAACAGATTGGAGTAGTAACCTTGTCCACGCTGTTGTACTGGAACAATGACTTCGGACTGAACCAACTTTTTGATGGCCAGTAGCAGCATAATATGCGTATCTTCCAAAATGGGCCTTACCGAACCGTCCGGTTTCAGCACCACAAACAGGTTGGAGTAATAATCCTTGCCTCGTTGTGGAATTGGTACTGGAACAATGACGTGGGACTGGACCAACTTTAGGATGGCCTGTTGCAACGTAACCCGCATATCCTCCAAAGCTGGTAAGCTTGATTTGAAAAATCGTTGGGGAGGAGCACCATCGAACTCCAGCTTGTACCCCTGAGAGATGAGGTCCCTTACCCAGGTATCCTGGCAGAAACTTTCCCAGATGTGGCCGAAGTGAAGTAACCGAGCTTCCACCTCGTGATCCTCTCGGAGTGGGTGGGCACAGTCATGCTGAAGCTTTTGCGGAAGTTGAACTGGTGCTCTGTTCCTGAGAGCCGTCATCGGCTGATTTCTTAGGCTTACCTCTGGTGCCTCTATCTGCGTTGGAGGCACCTCTGGCCCTAGGCCAAAATCTGGTGGACCGAAAGGACTGAATAGACGGTCCCGGGTAGGTATGTCTAGCTGGCGGGGCCCCTGAGGGAAGAAATGTGGATTTTCCAGCAGTAACCTTAGAGATCCATGTGTCCAATTTGCCCCGAAGAGCAATTCCCCTGTAAAGCGAAGGGATTCCACATTGTGCTTGGATTCTGCTTCCCGCAATCCACTGACGCAACCACAAGGCCCTGCGTGCTGATACTGCCATAGCAGTAGTCCTAGCATTAATATTGCCAATCTCTTTGAGCGAGTCACAGAGGATGCGTGCCGCGTCCTGAATGTGTTTTAGGAGAGTCGCCGTAGTAACCAGGGTCATATCCCCAGAGAGGCCCTCTTGAATTTGAGTAGCCCACGTATGAATTGCATATGTCATCCAGCAACCTGCTATGACCGGTCTTTGAGATATACCTGAAGCTGTGTAGATAGATTTCAGAGTGGTCTCAATTTTCCTATCCCCGGGGTCCTTTATGGTAAAGGAGCCCGGAGCAGGGAGTATCGCCTTCTTAGAGAGGCAAGAGACAGACGTCTACAGCTGGGGATTCTTCCCAGAATTTTCTGCCTTCAGGGGCAAAAGGAAAAGTATGCAAAAACCGTTTTGACAGCTGATATTTCTTATCTGGATTTTTCCAGGCTAACTTAAATAGATCATCCAATTCTTTTGAATCAGGGAAGGTGACACTGTGTTGCAGTGTCCTCTAGAGGGAGTTTTAACACATCCCGTATAGCCAGAATGAGGGGTTCAATACCCTGTGTAGGAGTGGAGTCCCCACTTACGCGGTCCACGTCGTCCCCATCCTCCTGTATATCCTCATCAGAGTCTGATAGTAATAAAGGTAATGCACGTTTTTGTGGACCTGCAGCAAAGAGGGGGGGGGGGGGGGGGATGGGGAACATCAGCCCTAGTGGCTAGCTTTGCAACAGCCTGCTGCAATTCTTGCATTTTGTGGGCATTTGCAGTGAGCTTAGATGACATATCAGACATCATAGTTTTGATGGCACCTAGCCAGGAAGGCTCATGACCCTCCCCCCACAGTCTCCTCAATGTTTTGTGAGGACTGACTACATTGTTCACAAGAAATGGAGCCAGAAGAGAGTGGGGAGAATCTGGTGTTACACACACTGCATAACTTGTGTTTAACCATGATGACAGTAATACACCAACATACACATACAACACAGACAATATAATGCAAGCCTGCTTCACTGTATGTGAGAGGAGACAGAGAGAAGGCACCAGCACACCCCAGCTATATCGCCTCAGTGAGGCTGCTTGCTGTATCGCAGTGAAACACTGTGTTTGTATAACTATCTTCCCTATTGGGATGTAGGAATGTGCACAATAGCGGCTCTCCCCCTGAGTTACACCCTGTACTAGTGATCCAGCGTGTCCCTGTGTCTGGAGGAGCTGTGTGAGGCTGCTGTGCAGAGGAAGGCGCCAAAATGCAGCTGAGCCCGCTCTGAGGTAGCTCCGCCCCCCAGCCCCCAATGGTGCCAGAGCTACTGATATCTTTATACTGTCAAAGTCTCCCAAAAGTGCTTAAAACGTCACACAAGTGTTAGGTTAAGCCACCGCTAGCCAGTTTACACAGGGGGCTATATCCACAGGAAGGTCCCGTATGCCTCCCCTGCGTGTCAGCCACACAATGAACCGAGGGACCCCCCTAGCAGGGCGCCCGGGCTGTACTCACCACTGCCGTCACCTTCAGGCTTAGGATAGGGGTGTGCGGCGTGCTGCAATTGTGACAGCTAAGGCGCAGTGCCCCGCTGAACAATCAACCTCTCAGGATGGTGGTTCTGCAGTACTATACCCCATCGTACTAATGTGTTCCCAATATACCTTATGGATGCTAGAGAACATATATGTCTCAGTACTACTGGACACCCCCTAAATTATTCAGGCTATAGTGGATTTAAATTTACCCTAATTAAAGGCAGAGCCGGCCCTAGGCATAGGCAAACCAGGCAAATGCCTATGGCATTTGGAATGCCTAGGGGCACAAGAATCTTCTGCTGATTACAATGATATGCGGCATGCCTATATTGTGTGTGACTGCGACCATATCTGCATACAAAATGAAACATTACAGTGTATTCCTGGCAATCACTGTAACGTAGCATTTCGTATGCAGATACAGCCATAGTCGCACAGTATATAGGCATGCTGCATATCATTTTAATCAGCAGAAGCTGCTTGTGCATCCTAGCCATATAGCAATGCAAATAAGATGCATTTTTGGCAAAAAAAAAAAGGCATTGCTAGGGGGCACCAGCCAAAAACTTGCCTAGGGCATCATATTGGTTAGGGCCAACTCTAATTAAAGGTCCACGGTACACTCACATATATAACAGGCATAGTTTTAATACAGCTTTCAGAGAGACAGACCAAGGGAATTACAAATATTTTAGTGCAGAATATTTGCCAATTACTGACATCACAGAATGGCCGTTCTTAAATTCAATATATGATCATAGTATTTGTGGCTCCAATTGGTCTAAACCAGTGATCTCCAACTTGTAGCTCGCGAGCTACCGGTAGCTCCGCCGTAGTATTTTCGGTAGCTCACAGAGCGCACGGGCTTGGGCAGTCACTGGCACTCCTCCTCCCTTCATTTTTAATATGGTGCCGGTCGTCAGCCAATCAGAGCTCGTGGACCAGCAGTGGCAGCACCAGATTGGCTGCGGGACCGCAAGTTTTGATTGGCTCACTTACCAGCACCATATTTTAAATGCCCGCCGCCACCGGAGACTCTGCCACCCTCACCGCAGCCGCTCTCCGGACTTCACAGCAGAGGCTCGCGCTGCGCTCTCCTCCCCTTCCGTCCCTCATACAGGAGGAGCAGCACCAGCGGCAGTAGAAGAAGCCAGCAAGTGTTAGCACTGTTTGAGGCACTGTATCGGACACTGCGGGGGGGGGGGGGATTTTATCTGGCGCTGCGGGGGCATTTTAAATGGCACTGCAGGGGGATTTGTATCTGGCACTGGTGGGGGCACTGCATCTGGCACTGCTCGGGGGCATTATTTGTGTATCTGGCACTTCTTGGGGGCATTATTTGTGTATCTGGCACTTCTTGGGGGCATTATTTGTGTATCTGGCACTGCTGGGGGTATTATTTTTGTATCTGGCACTGCTGGGGGGCATTATTTGTGTATCTGCCACTGCTGGGGTCATTATTTGTGTTTCTGGCACTGCTGAGGGGCATTATTTGTGGATCTGGCACTGCTGGGGGCATTATTTGTGTATCTGGCACTGCTGGGGGCATTATTTGTGTATCTGCCTATCTGGCACTGCTTGGGGTCATTATTTGTGTATCTGGCACTGGTGGGGGCATTATTTGTGTATCTGGCACTGGTGGGGGCATTATTTGTGTATCTGGCACTGCTGGGGAGCATTATTTGTGTATCTGGCACTGCTGGGGGTCATTATTTGTGTATCTGGTACTGCTGGGGGGCATTATTTGTGTATCTGGCACTGCTGGGGGCATTATTCGTGTATCTGGCACTGGTGGGAGCATTATTTGTGTATCTGGCACTGCTGGGGGTCATTATTTGTGTATCTGGCACTGCTGGGGGCATTATTTGTGTATCTGGCACTGCTGGGGGCATTATTTGTGTATCTGCCTATCTGGCACTGCTTGGGGTCATTATTTGTGTATCTGGCACTGGTGGGGGCATTATTTGTGTATCTGGCACTGCTGGGGAGCATTATTTGTGTATCTGGCACTGCTGGGGGTCATTATTTGTGTATCTGGTACTGCTGGGGGGCATTATTTGTGTATCTGGCACTGCTGGGGGCATTATTCGTGTATCTGGCACTGGTGGGAGCATTATTTGTGTATCTGGCACTGCTGGGGGTCATTATTTGTGTGACTGGCACTGCTGAGGGGGCATTATTTGTGTATCTGGCACTGCTGGGGGTCATTATTTGTGTATCTGGCACTGCTGGGGGTCATTATTTGTGTATCTGGCACTGCTGGGGATATTATTTGTGTATCTGGCACTGCTGGGGGTCATTATTTGTGTATCTGGCACTGCTGGGGATATTATTTGTGTATCTGGCACTGCTATGGGGCATTAGTTGTGTATCTGGCACTGCTGGGGGCATTATTTGTGTATCTGGCACTGGTGGGAGCATTATTTGTGTATCTGGCACTGCTGGGGGTCATTATTTGTGTATCTGGCACTGCTGAGGGGGCATTATTTGTGTATCTGGCACTGCTGGGGGTCATTATTTGTGTATCTGGCACTGCTGGGGGTCATTATTTGTGTATCTGGCACTGCTGGGGGTCATTATTTGTGTATCTGGCACTGCTGGGGGTCATTATTTGTGTATCTGGCACTGCTGGGGATATTATTTGTGTATCTGGCACTGCTGGGGATATTATTTGTGTATCTGGCACTGCTGGGGGTCATTATTTGTGTATCTGGCACTGCTGGGGATATTATTTGTGTATCTGGCACTGCTATGGGGCATTAGTTGTGTATCTGGCACTGCTGGGGGCATTATTTGTGTATCTGGCACTGCTGAGGGGCATTATTTGTGTATTTGGCACTACACGAGGGGGGCATTACTTGTCGTTGTGAGGCCACACCCACTTCTGCGGGAACGCACGCGCATTGGGGGGAGGGGGTAGCTCATTCAGAGGTTTTATTTTCCGAAAGTAGCTCACACCCTAATTAAGGTTGGAGACCACTGGTCTAAACATTACTCCCACAGGGATTTCTTCATGGGTTCTCTTGTGGGACACTACAAACTATTCACTTAATCATATGGACATACACTGGTGTGGCCGGGTCCCAGTCCTGGGCCAGCCTGTATACACATACAAGGGATGTATATATAGTTTACCATGTATTCTAACTGTCTGTCTACCCCTCCCCTTTAGAATGTAAGCTCTCACGAGCAGGGCCCTCTTCCCTCATGTGCTTACCCTTTTCTTACTTTAATAATCTTCAACTGTATCAAATCCAGCAGTCTTCTGCCACCTGATACTTATTCCAGTGTCATCTGCTGATGTAACTATGTTTATTTACCCTGTACTTGTCCTATACTGTCATCAACTGTAAGTTGCTGTTTTCCTGTTTGATTATTTGTTTATGTACTCTGTAATTGGGCGCTGCGGAACCCTTGTGGCGCCATATAAATAAAGGATAATAAATAAATAACTGACTTTCAATGTATTTAAAGTAAAAATACACTTACCTTGGTTCCTTTGGGCCATGGGGATCCAGAGCTCTGTGTGGGCTGACGGGTCCCCCAGCTCCCCTCCTAGGCAACAGGACGCCTTCCTCTGCAGGCTCATACCCTTAAAGTGGTATGAGGGAATGGAGGGGGAGCGTATTCATGCAGTCGGCTAATTGACGCAGACGCAAAGAGCTTCCACTCGGTGGCCAGGAGACACTGCCTGGGGATCTTGTCCGCAGGGCTGGTGCAAGGGTTTATGTGGCACCCTAGGCAAAACTTCAGCCATACTATCTGTCTCCCCCCTCACTGACCTCAGCACTGACTTGCAGGTCCCACCATGGTCAGGCAGATTCAGGATCTTTCTCAAGTCTCCAGAGTCCCACACCTTGTCGCCTTTTTGCGGGATAAGATGTCATGCCGTCTCATCGCCTAGCGTCAGTAGCACAGAAGCCATCTACTAAGCACTGGTCCCGCTGGAGGAAGGGAACAAGTAGTGATGCAGGTATATAGATATAGGTGCAGGCGTCAGAGATGATTCTACTTCTCTTCCAGCCAGTGCCCGCTTACCATACAGCGCACACCGGCAGCCAGAGACTGAGCATGTGAGGGTGCTGAATCCCCTTCATGCTTCAGAACAGTGTCTTTCAGGATTTGACTTCCCGCAAAATTGACCTGGGCAGTGTGAGGAGCTCCTTGCTGGCCGAAGAGGGAGGGTAGAATGGAGACACCGCAAAATGCCGTGCTCCAATTTTTTTTAGCAGTGTCGGTGGCCGATTTGGGTACGGTGTGTTGGGGCCCTGGGATGTCCGCTCCTGTCACCCTATATATAAACCCAGAGCCTAATATTTAAATTGAATTGGTAACCGAAGAACAAAAAAAGAATACAGCCGGCCTTTTGCTTTGCTGATGGGAAAGACAGGCTGTGCCGACACATGAACAGGACAGCGAGAGCCTGCACACTTTCCTGTCTGTCCTCCCAACACAAACCCAAGACTACCTAAGTATCCCGCCCCCTTCTTCCCTGCAGTCACGGAGCTCCAGGCTGCTAAACTTACTATCGGAGAGCTGGTACATTACTCGGCAGCCTCGCTGGTGCTGCCACAGACCATTGCTGCCCTGCGTAGCCAAGAGCTGTCAGAATGTCAGTGGGAAGCAGGGAGCACTGTACCGCAGATCGGATCAGGAGATGAGATCTGATCTGTGATGGATGGCTCACCCAGAGGAGAGGAGGCGGGTGAGTTCACGGAAGGCCGTATATGCCGGGTGCTATTGCGGGAGGAGAGAGAGAGACTCGGGGAGGATTGCAGAGGGAGGAGTGGGAGTGACAGCTGATAGGTGGTTGGCGGCCGAAGCATCCTTGGTCCTCATCTCTTAAGGAAGAGGAGGAGCGCAGCTAAAGGAATTATGAAGGCAGCATTCATCGGCAGCGTGCTACGCCGCCCTCCGGTGGCAGCGCCCATAGGCAACTGCCTTATGATGGTGCCGGCCCTGCTTGTCCGCCTATCTCTGGAGCTCGGACTCAGGCAGAGGCGGAAATGAGATTCCCCTAGCAGAAACCTGGAAATAAGTTTTGTAGGGAACTATCCTTTCACTCTGGACATTCTGGTACCTGGGCATCGGCTATCACTCCAGGTGGGCTCAGTCACAGAGGAGTTACCACTCCCCACTGTCCGTTACGGACAATGTTAAAGGTGTACATGCCAGGTGCATGCACGCAACATGAGTAGGTGAGAATCACAGGGCAGACTTACCCCCTGTGGTACGGTGTATTGGATTAGGATAAAAAGACGTCTGCGAGCCCAAAAGTTTTTATATCTTCTGTGAAATCAAGAAAAGTTACACTGCTGTTGAACACCTGTATGGTGCGATACTCCTAAGCAATATCTGCGAGAGGAAGAGTCTTTTTGAAGACTTTTTGATCAATCATCATCTGTATCCTACGACCAACAGAATTGTGGCAAACATTATTCTTTATTTTGATAGACGTTAGCTATGACGGACATGGAAAAAGGAGTAGACACATTTCATGAACGGTGGGGGCTTTATTTGGAATATCTACCAAAGTCACGTTGATTCCAATTTGCAAGTTTTTGAGAATACCTCATGGTTTCTGTTACGTGTTCTGTCCTAGTCCTAATTTATTAATAAATGTTTATATGTTTATTTCTCTAGAAATAGTATGGGTACCAGAGGGATTTTACTCCTCCATTTTATTGATACAGCAAGTTGATTATATGCTCCCAATTTTGCCTTTCCTATTCTTCTCTCTTCTTTTCTCTTTCTTTCTTTTTCTGTCTCTCTCTTTCCCGGGTTTCTGTCCCGGGCATCTCTGTTTTGATTCTGTGTTCCTTACCCTACAGTGTAGGGTAACACGAAGGAATAATAATTCCAAACCAATGTGGTTTAACAAAAAGATTAAGGAACTAATTTCCAAAAAGAGGAAAGCATTCAAAAAGTATAAATCAGATGGGAAGGTGGAGTCAATTCAGTACTATAAGGATTGCAACAAAATAAGCAAAAAATAAAATAAAATAGAGAATCAGAGCGTCTAAAATAGAAACGGAAAAGCTAATAGCAAAAGAAAGTAAATCAAACCCCAAAAAGTTTTTCAAATACAGTACATCAACAGCAAAAATTAAAGAAGGAGAGTATAGGCCTTTTAAAAAGCAAGTTGGGCGTCCTAATCAAAGACGATAATGACATAGCATAAAGAATTTAACAAGTTTTTCTCACCTGTATTCACAAGAGAGGACCAGATGGAGGGATTAACGCAGTGGTTTCCAAACTTTTTTGAATCACGGCGCCCTAGAATATCAGAATTTTTTCGCGGCACCCCTAGGCCAAAAATTTCTTATTGAGAAATTTAGAAAGAAATATTACATTAAGTAGATAGCGTTTATATGTCATCCTTAGGGTCAGTTGTGTGGTTAGGGACAAGCAGGGCCGTAACTACGTGTGTGCCAGGTGGGCCTGGCACACAGCGCAGTAGCCCTGAGGGTGCACGGCCAGCGGCATGTAATGAGTCAAATTGACTTATTACATGCCGCCTCTGCTGTGTGCGCCGCCACCGCGCTGTGGAGGAGAGAGCAGCGCCAGGCAGCGGAGAAGGAGGAGGAGGGAGGGGGACTGGAGCCGCAGCAGCGCTATTTCATTGGTAGTAAGCGCCGCTGCAGCTGTCCCCTCTCCTTTCGTATTGGATGCCCGGCGCTGCTGTGGATGCTGGGATGTGGTTCCTCCATCCAAGCTTCCACAGCAGCGCCGGGCAGCCAATACGGAAGGAGAGGGGACAGCTGCAGCGGCGCTTACTACCAATGAAATAGCGCTGCTGCGGCTCCAGTCCCCCTCCCTCCTCCTCCTTGTCCGATGCCTGCACCAAGGGAGCTGCCAGCACGAGGAGCCTGTCAGCGGGGAGATGGTAAGTATCTCTCTCTCCATCGGGGACACCGTCTGCCATAATGTGTAAAAAGGGGGACACCGTCTGCCGTAATATGTAAAAAGGGGGCCTGGCTGCCGCAATGTGTAAAAAGGGGGACTGGCTGCCGCAATGTGTAAAAAAGGGGACTGGCTGCCGCAATGTGTAAAAAGGGGGACTGGCTGCCGCAATGTGTAAAAAGGGGGACGCTGGCTGCTGCAATGTGTATAAAGGGGGACACCGTCTGCCGTAATGTGTAAAAAGGGGACGCTGGCTGCTGCAATGTGTGTAAAGGGGGACACCGTCTGCCATAATGTGTAAAAAGGGGGACACCGTCTGCCGTAATATGTAAAAAGGGGGCCTGGCTGCCGCAATGTGTAAAAAGGGGGACTGGCTGCCGCAATGTGTAAAAAAGGGGACTGGCTGCCGCAATGTGTAAAAAGGGGGACTGGCTGCCGCAATGTGTAAAAAGGGGGACGCTGGCTGCTGCAATGTGTATAAAGGGGGACACCGTCTGCCGTAATGTGTAAAAAGGGGACGCTGGCTGCTGCAATGTGTGTAAAGGGGGACACCGTCTGCCGTAATGTGTTAAAAGGGGACGCTGTCTGCCGTAATGTGTAAAAAGGGGGACGCTGTCTGCCGTACTGTGTAAAAATGGGGACGCTGTCTGCCGTACTGTGTAAAAATGGGGACGCTGTCTGCCGTACTGTGTAAAAATGGGGACGCTGTCTGCCGTACTGTGTAAAAATGGGGACGCTGTCTGCCGTACTGTGTAAAAATGGGGACGCTGTCTGCCGTAATGTGTAAAAAGGGGGACGCTGTCTGCCGTAATGTGTAAAAAGGGATGCTGTCTGCTGTAATGTGTAAAAAAGGGGGACGCTGTCTGCCGTAATGTGTAAAAAAAAGAGGATGCTGTCTGCCGTAATGTGTAAAAAAAGAGGATGCTGTCTGCCGTAATGTGTAAAAAAGGGGACGCTGTCTGCCGTAATGTGTAAAAAGGGGACGCTGTCTGCCGTAATGTGTAAAAAGGGGGACTGTAATTTATAAAAGGGGCTCTACCTGGTGTAGTGGCGCTACTGTGCAGCGTAATTTGAATAATGGAGACTACTGTGCACCGTAGTATGAATTGCTATTATTTTGTGGCCACGCCCCTTCCCCATGAAGCCACGCCCCTATATATTTTTTGCGCGCCTGCCCCTATCTTACAGTGGGGGAAGGGGGGCGCCAATGTTGTTTCTTGCACACAGCGCTAAAATGCCTAGTTACGGCACTGGGGACAAGATTTGCTTCTGTTTGGCCACATATTTTATGACTGGCAGCCACCAGCACTGGTTTTGCCTATTATATTGACCATGAATAATTTGAATTGGTCCTGGACCACCAACCCAGGGCACCCCTGCAAGTGTCCCGAGGCACCCCAGGGAGCCACGGCACATAGTTTGGGAACCTCTGGATTAACGCATAACCTCAGCAATGATAATGTCCCACTGCTAAATGCTTATTTAAGTGCGGAAGTTGTCTGTGACCAATTAAAAAAAATGAAGATTAATAAATCACCTGGGCCCGATGGAATTCACTCAAATGTTGTCTTGGAGCTACACTCCAAACTAGCAAGACCCCTATATTTGATTTACAATGACTCGCTTACATCAGGCATGGTTCCCAAAGACTGACGTATAGCGGAAGTAGTGCCGATATTCAAAAAGGGAAGTAAATCTAAACCGGGTAATTATAGACCAGTAAGTCTTACATCTATAGTGGGGAAAGTACTGGGAGGTATTTTAAGGGATAGAATACAGGAGTTCCTTGAAGCCAATAAGGTTATTAATAGGAACCAACACGGATTTGTGAAGGAAAGATCATGTCAAACTAACTTAATAGGTTTTTATGAAACAGTTAGTGCGAACCTAGATCAGGGTAGAGGTGGATGTAATCTTTTTAGACTTTGCTAAAGCTTTCGACACAGTACCTCACATGAGACTTATCTATAAATTACGAGAACTGGGGCTAGCGAGCACAATATGCACTTGGGTTAGTAATTGGTTGGATAATAGGGAGCAGCAAGTGGCAGTAAATGGAACTTTTTCTAAATGGACTGAAGTACTAAGTGGCGTGCCACAAGGGTCTGTACTTGGACGACTATTGTTCAACATTTTCATAAATGATCTAGAAGTAGGTCTAGAGAGCATGGTGTCTATTTTTGCAGACAATACCAAACTGTGTAAGGTTATAAATTCGGAGGGGGACGCCGAGTCTTTTCAGAACGACTTATTTAAACTGGAAGCATGGGCAGCAAAATGGAGAATGAGGTTCAATATAGACAAATGTAAGGTCATGCACTTCGGTAGCAAGAACAATAACACTACCTACATACTCAATGGGGTAATATTAGGGGATTCTGTACTGTAAAAAAGATTTAGGTGCTCACATAGATAACAAACTTAGCAGTAGTACCCAAACTAAAAATGCAAATGTAAATAAGGCAATAAGGCAACCAAGGTATTAGCATGCATAAAGCAGGGAATTGATGCAAGGGATTAGAGTGTTATACTCCCATTATATAAATTCCTAGTGAGGCCACATCTTGAATACTGTGCACATTTATGGGCACCATACTACAAAAAGGATATCCTTGAACTAGAAAAGGTTCAGAGACGGGCGACCAAATTGATTAAGGTGATGGAGATGCTGGAATACGAGGAAAGGCTTGCTAGGCTAGGCATGTTTACACTGGAAAAAAAGGAGATTAAGAAGGGACATTATTAACATTTACAAATATATAAGGGGTCAATACACAGAACTAGTGGGGGGGTTTGTTTTTTGGAAAATCAACACAAAGGACATGTGGACACCCGTTTAGGTTAGCGGAGAGGAGATTTCGCGCACAGAGACGGAAAGGTTTCTTCACAGTAAGGACAATACATATTTGGAATTAACTGCTTGAGAGAGAAGTATTGGCGGACTCGGTCATTGCCTTTAAGAATGGGCTACATAAATTCCTATTGGATAATGATATACAGGGCTATGGTGGGTAAATCATGCACAATAGTGTAAAAAAATAAATAAATAAATAAGGAATAGACATAACAGCTAAACATTCACCAAAGTTAAATTTAGTCTTAAAAATATTACATCGTAGGACATCACTAACAGGTTGAACTCGATGGACAAATTGTCTTTTTTCAACCTCAGAAACGATGTTACTATGTATGCGCCGGGGTACAGCAATGGCCACTGTAGCTATGACACAATTATTGCTGCGCTTTGGGAGTGCTACAGACTCACACTAGTCACAGAACGAACAAGCAAAAACAAATAATGCCAAAACAGCGACAGAATGGTGCGAAAATTTCAATCGCTAGGCCTGCGCAAGGTGATTAACAGGAAGTGGACGTTTGGGGGTGGTAACTGGACGTTTTCTGGGAGTGTCAGGAAATACGCAGGCGTTCCCAGGCGGTTTCAGGGAGGGTGTGTGACGTCAGCTCCGGCCCCGATCATCCTGTGTGTATCGCACGGTAGGAGTAAGTCCTGGAACAGACTGTACAGACTGGAAAAATCATTCCATGGTGAGTTGTGAACGGATTTGCAGATTTCCGCTGTCTGACAAAGTTTTCACACGGCGTACACATGCATTCGCACACTCGCACAGGGCGGGTTTTCACTCTCTGGCGGCGACTATCTGATCGCAGCCCACTGCAAATTTGCAGCACAGGGCTAAAGTAGGCCCTATGTACTAAGCCGTGGAGAGAGAGAGAGAGAGAGAGAGAGAGAGAGAGAGAGAAAGTACCAACCTATCAGCCTCTAACTGTCATGTCACAGGCGGTGTTTGAAAAATGAGTTAGGAGCTGGTTGGCTGGTACTTTATCTCTCTCCAAGGCTTTGTATATACTGTATACTCTTTTGTTAAAAAAATGTTATTCACCAATTGGTTCCTTGTTGCAGGAAGCTAAAAATTAAATTAGATTCAACTTAATAACTAATTATTTAGTTAAAGACCCGCCCTTGTACTGAGAGAAAACATTCCTCTCAGGGTTACATACAAAACTATCATATATAGTGGTAGATGCTCAATTAGCTTAGTGATATCACTCAGGTGCTTGCAAGGGAGGGGTATTTCTAAACAAGAAAAAAGGCATTTTGTTTCCCCCCAGCACCCTGAATGATACCAGTAACCAGATGTAAATCCCACACAATATTAGAATTCGGAGATCTTGGTTACATATATTTGAGCAAATGTATGAATAAGCCCCCAAGCTGCATCAAGGTCTCTCTGTATATTGGGGGTCCCTAGTGCTATATCTTGGTGCAGGGTGCGGCACCCCAAAAATCAGCATAAGCCAGAAAACCCAGGGCAGCACACCAGTGAAAAAACTATAGTGTTAATAAATTAGTGTTAGGAAGCCAAAGCTATATACAGAAAGTGATACAAAAATAATGAGATTTAATTAAAATAAAGAAACAGTATTAGTGAAGAAATAAGTAAGTTATAAGTGTTAATAGAATGTAAAGGTATGCCACACTAGAGCCATCCAGCCCAGCCAATCCAGGGGCACCCCACACCTCCATTACCCCAACCTGGGTTTATAATTAGCCAGCAAGGAGCCACATGATAATGGCTCCTTACTTATATATATCTAAGCTAAGAGCTACCTACCTTGGAGTAACCCCATAGTGCTCCATATGGCATGTCAGGGCCTGCACCTCCTCCTAATGCAGGAACCTCTCTGCCTCTCACAACAGACATATATAGTGGTAGATGCTCAATTAGCTTAGTGATATCACTCAGGTGCTTGAAAGGGAGGGGTATTTCAAAGCAAGAAAAAAAAAGGCATTTTGTTATCCCCAGCACCCTGAATGATGCCAGTAACCAGATTTAAATCCTACACAATATTAGAATTCAGAGATCTTGGTTACATATATTTGCGCAAATGTATGAATAAGCCCCCAACCCACGTCAAGGCCTCTCTGTATATTGGGGGTCCCTAGCGCTATATCTAGGTGCAGGGAGCGGCACCCCAAAAATCAGGGAAAAACTGCTTTTTTTCTTGCTTAGAAATACCCCTCCCTTGCATGCACCTGAGTGATATCACTAAGCTAATTGAGCATCTACCACTATGTATGTCTGTTGTGAGAGTCAGAAAGGATCCTGCATTAGGAGGAGGTGCAGGTCCTGATATGCCATATGGAGCACTATGGGGTTGCTCCAAGGTAGGTAGCTCTTAGCTTAGATATATCTAAGTAAGAAGCCATTATCATGTGGCTCTTTGCTGGTTAATCATAGACCCAGATTACCCCAATGTAGGTGTGGGGTGCGGTGCCCCTGGATTGGCTGGGCTGGATGGCTCTAGTGTGGCATACCTTTATATTCTATTAACACTTATCACTTACTAATTTCTTCACTAACACTATTTCTTAATTTTAATTACATCTCATTATTTTTGCATCACTTTCTGTATATAGCTTCGGCTTCCTAACACTAATTTATTAACACTATAGTGTGCTGGTGTGCTGCCCTGGACTTTCTGGCTTATGCTGATTTTTGGGGTGCAGCACCCTGCACCTAGATATAGTGCTAGGGACCCCCAATATACAGAGAGGCCTTGACGCGGCTTGGAGGCTTATTCATACATTTGCGCAAATATATGTAACCAAGAGCTCTGAATTCTAATATAGTAGGATTTAAATCTGGTTACTGGTATCATTCAGGGTGCTGGGGGAAACAAAATGCCTTTTTTTCTTACATACAACACTAACAGGTACAGTACAGTAACAGCAAATATAGGTGTGTATATGCACCCACTGATATCACTCTTTCTAGAATATATCATTCTTTCTATCTAGTAGTATCTTAGTTCTACACACATTAGGACATTGGGCATGGTCAAATATCACACCCATTAAATTAGACAAGGCTTATTCTTGTGTATCTGGATTTGTTTTTGGCAACACAATAGCTATTTTCCAGGCCTTTCCTTTGTGGGATACAGGTCATCCTCAAGTTATCCTTATTTGGTGATATTTCCAAGCCTATCACATACTCTGTACGTAATAGTCCCGTCATCTCATAAACAGCGTGCTTTCTGCAGATATTGTGTTAAAGCAAAACGTCTTGCTTCTAGTGTGTATAAAGGTTATTCATGAAACTGTATGGTTACAGGCCCGGCAAAATGTATTATATACAGAGTATACTAATTATACGTATGGAATCATGTAACATAAGTAAAAGGTAATGTTTCCTATGCCCTACCCTGTACCACACCAAACTCAGACCGAGCCACTACTTCCCTGTGCCACACCAAACACAGACAGAGCCACCACTTCCCTGTGCCACACCAAACACAGACAGAGCCACGCTTCCCTGTATCACACCAAACACAGACCGAGCCACCACTTCCCTGTGCCACACCAAACACAGACAGAGCCACGACTTCCCTGTATCACACCAAACACAGACAGAGCCACGACTTCCCTGTATCACACCAAACACAGACAGAGCCACGACTTCCCTGTATCACACCAAACACAGACAGAGCCACGCTTCCCTGTGCCACACCAAACACAGATAGAGCCACCGCTTGCCTGTATCATAACAAACACAGATAGAGCCACCGCTTCCCTGTGCCACACCAAACACAGATAGAGCCACCGCTTCCCTGTGCCACACCAAACACAGATAGAGCCACCGCTTCCCTGTGCCACACCACAGAGCCACCGCTTCCGCCACACCGAACACAGACAGAGCCACCGCTTCCCTGTATCACACCAAACACAGACAGAGCCACGCTTCCCGGTGCCACACCAAACACAGATAGAGCCACAGCTTTCCTGTGCCACACCAAACACAGACAGAGCCACCGCTTCCCTGTATCACACCAAACACAGACAGAGCCACGCTTCCCGGTGCCACACCAAACACAGACAGAGCCACCGCTTCCCTGTGCCACACCAAACACAGATAGAGCCACCGCTTCCCTGTGCCACACCAAACACAAATAGAGCCACCGCTTGCCTGTATCATACCAAACACAGATAGAGCCACCGCTTGCCTGTATCATACCAAACACAGATAGAGCCACCGCTTGCCTGTATCATACCAAACACAGATAGAGCCACCGCTTCCCTGTGCCACACCAAACACAGATAGAGCCACCACTTCCCTGTGCCACACCACAGAGCCACCGCTTCCCTATGCCACACCGAACACAGACAGAGCCACCGCTTCCCTGTATCACACCAAACACAGATAGAGCCACGCTTCCCGGTGCCACACCAAACATAGACAGAGCCACAGCTTTCTTGTGCCACACCAAACACAGACATAGCCACAGCTTTCCTGTGCCACACCAAACACAGACAGAGCCACGCTTCCCGATGCCACACCAAAAACAGACAGAGCCACAGCTTCCCTGTGCTACACCACAGAGCCACTGCTTCCCTGTAGCACACCAAACACAGACAGAGCCACTACTTCCCTGTGCCACACCAACACAGACAGAGCCACCACTTCCCGGTGCCACACCAAACACAGACAGAGCCACCGCTTCCATGTGCCACACCGAACACAGACAGAGCCACCGCTTCCCTGTGCCACACCAACTACACAGAGCCACCGCTTCCCTGTACTACACCAAACACAGACAGAGCCACAGCTTCCCTGTGCTACACCACAGAGCCACTGCTTCCCTGTAGCACACCAAACACAGACAGAGCAACTACTTCCCTGTGCCACACCAACACAGACAGAGCCACCACTTCCCGGTGCCACACCAAACACAGACAGAGCCACCGCTTCCATGTGCCACACCGAACACAGACAGAGCCACCGCTTCCCTGTGCCACACCAACTACACAGAGCCACCGCTTCCCTGTACTACACCAAACACAGACAGAGCCACCGCTTCCCTGTATCACACCAAACACAGAGCCACGCTTCCTGGTGCCACAGCAAAAACAGACAGAGCCACAGCTTCCCTGTGCCACACCACAGAGCCACCGCTTCCCTGTACCACACCACAGAGCCACCACTTCTCTGTGCCACACCAACTACACAGAGCCACCGCTTCCCTGTACCACACCAACTACACAGAGCCACTGCTTCCCTGTGCCACACCAAACACAGAGCCACCGCTTCCCTGTACTACAACAAACACAGACAGAGCCACCACTTCCCGGTGCCCCACCAAACACAGAGAGAGCCACCAACACAGAGAGACCGCTTCCCTGTGCCGCACACAGACAGAGCCACCGCTTCCCTGTGCCACACCAACACAGAGCCACCGCTTCCCTGTGCCACACCAACACAGAGCCACCACTTCCCTTGTCCACACCAACAACACAGAGCCACTGCTTCCCTGTACCACACCAAACACAGACAGAGCCACCGCTTCCCTGTGCCACACCTACTACACAGAGCCACCACTTCCTGTGCCACACCAAACACACAGAGCCACCGCTTCCCTGTACCACACCAACTACACAGAGCCACCGCTTCCCTGTGCCACACCAACTACACAGAGCCACCGCTTCCCTGTGCCACACCAACTACACAGAGCCACCGCTTCCCTGTATCACACCAACTACACAGAGCCACCGCTTCCCTGTACCACACCAACTACACAGAGCCACCGCTTCCCTGTGCCACACCAACTACACAGAGCCACCGCTTCCCTGTGCCACACCAACTACACAGAGCCACCGCTTCCCTGTACCACACCAACTACACAGAGCCACCGCTTCCCTGTACCACACCAACTACACAGAGCCACCGCTTCCCTGTACCACACCAACTACACAGAGCCACCACTTCCTGTGCCACACCAAACACACAGAGCCACCGCTTCCCTGTACCACACCAACTACACAGAGCCACCGCTTCCCTGTGCCACACCAACTACACAGAGCCACCGCTTCCCTGTATCACACCAACTACACAGAGCCACCGCTTCCCTGTACCACACCAACTACACAGAGCCACCGCTTCCCTGTGACACACCAACTACACAGAGCCACCGCTTCCCTGTGCCACACCAACTACACAGAGCCACCGCTTCCCTGTGACACACCAACTACACAGAGCCACCGCTTCCCTGTGCCACACCAACTACACAGAGCCACCGCTTCCCTGTACCACACCAACTACACAGAGCCACCGCTTCCCTGTGCCACACCAACTACACAGAGCCACCGCTTCCCTGTATCACACCAACTACACAGAGCCACCGCTTCCCTGTATCACACCAACTACACAGAGCCACCGCTTCCCTGTACCACACCAACTACACAGAGCCACCGCTTCCCTGTGCCACACCAACTACACAGAGCCACCGCTTCCCTGTGCCACACCAACTACACAGAGCCACCGCTTCCCTGTGCCACACCAACTACACAGAGCCACCACTTCCCTGTACCACACCAACTACACAGAGCCACCGCTTCCCTGTATCACACCAACTACACAGAGCCACCGCTTCCCTGTACCACACCAACTACACAGAGCCACCGCTTCCCTGTGCCACACCAACTACACAGAGCCACCGCTTCCCTGTGCCACACCAACTACACAGAGCCACCGCTTCCCTGTGCCACACCAACTACACAGAGCCACCACTTCCCTGTACCACACCAACTCCACAGAGCCACCGCTTCCCTGTACCACACCAACTACACAGAGCCACCGCTTCCCTGTACCACACCAACTACACAGAGCCACCGCTTCCCTGTACCACACCAACTACACAGAGCCACCGCTTCCCTGTACCACACCAACTCCACAGAGCCACCGCTTCCCTGTACCACACCAACTACACAGAGCCACCGCTTCCCTGTACCACACCAACTACACAGAGCCACCGCTTCCCTGTACCACACCAACTACACAGAGCCACCGCTTCCCTGTACCACACCAACTACACAGAGCCACCGCTTCCCTGTACCACACCAACTCCACAGAGCCACCGCTTCCCTGTACCACACCAACTACACAGAGCCACCGCTTCCCTGTACCACACCAACTACACAGAGCCACCGCTTCCCTGTACCACACCAACTACACAGAGCCACCGCTTCCCTGTACCACACCAAACACATTGTCCCTTTAAAAGATTGGGCAGTCTAGCCAGGAACTGTCTGATACCAGCATCAAGCAGACTATTGCATTTACCCCATGACAGTTTCAGCTGCTGCATGAAGATACATTAGAGGCTGATTTGATTAGTTGCAATTCGAGTAAGTGTCGCTACCCCGCGTGGTAACCCACTTAACATCGCAACCTCAGGGGCTGCAAGGAGAAATCCACATTAAGGGGGCAATTTAGACCTGGATGCTGCTACGGCAGTGGTCGCAGGCAGAAGCTCTGTGAAGTGTGCGCACACGCAGCAGCCGCACTGCGCGGGCACTCACAGTAAGATGCGACGGCATCTCACTTGTGCAATCGCCTCTGCCTGATTGACAGGCAGAGACGGTCGCGGGGCAGGAGGGGGGTGTTGCGGCAGCGATGGGAAGGGGATTCAGTCCGGACATCTCAGGTTTGTCAGGACCGTCCCGACGCCACATGCAGCCGCAGCGACCTGAAACATGGCGGGCAGCCATCTGCTTTCGCAGCTAGGGCTACTTAAAACATGCAAAAGCATCGCCGCCGCGCAATGCTTTCACATGTCTGGGGGGGGGGGGCTAGATCCGTAGATCCGGCATGTGGGGCGGACTTGCCCTGTGCTGGGCGTCCTCCTACATGTCAAAGGATTTGATCTTAGATGTGCTTTTTTTTTCCAGCAAAAAAAGACGACATTTCATTGGTTTTTGTGTGTATGTGGACATAGGTTGACATGGGCACCGTATAAGTGTACCACGTCCCCTCGCATGGCGCGCTGCGCTCGGCACACTATTATATCCCGCCTCCAGGTCCACTAGGATGGTAAAGTATGTACAAGTCAGTTTCAATTAAAAAAAAAATCCTGTCTTGTCTTTTGTGTAGATATAGGATGGTTTATATATCTTACAGGTATCTTAACCCATGTATTTCTATATTGTATGACTTGTTGTACTTTCAATGACGTCCTCACTTTTTCTGTAAAAACCAAAATAAAGAATATATTAAAAAAAAAAAAAAAAAATCCTGAAAAACTCATGTCGACTTTTTGACCGGTCGACATTTAACGGTTGGTATTCTGACCTTGACGGTATTTTGACCGTCAAGATTTTGATTGTAGGTAAACTGACCGCATCCCGTATGTTTTAATGTAGTTGTTTTGTCCTTTGTGTTCTTTTTCTATTGTTTGTCTAGCTTTAGGTGTATCTGTGGATGTTATTACCACATTGTGATATGTCTGTTCCAGCACGAGATATTCCTTTCGGGTGGGGTCTATTCTGTTTATATGCACTATTTAATTTTTAGTTCTTCAAACCATAACGGGAGCCCTGACAGCACAGAGCGTCCTGGTCACCCTGGTTACCAGACACGGCCGCCAGAATGACGTCATCTAACTGCGTCTGGACGGAAGAATCCCGGAATCTGATTGCATGTGTTGGGTTTCTCTAATCCTTTATTTATTCTTATTTGGGGTTGTTCACCTTGACAGAGGGGCGGGAGTGCCCCGAAACGCCAAGATGGCATTTAAACCTGGTTTAAAATCAGCCACAGATCCTATGTATAGGCGGGGCTGGCTGGCAAGGGGGGCCGGGTGCCATCTGCCCTCGGGACCAGTAAAACGTAAGTGATCCAAGGTCGCCTGGCTGCAAGAGGCAAACAGAGGTCTTCCTGCTCTGAGATATAACGTTTAACGCCCGTGCCTGGGTGCTGAACAGCAGGGGCTAACAGAAAATGGCTGCCCCCACAGCAGGCAATAAGAAAATGGTTACCGCTGACCAATGGGGAGCCAGGTGTCCTTTCCTAGGACCCCAGGGGCTGGAGAGTGGATAGAGGGGGTCAGGGCTTATTGGAGGAGTTGGGCTGCTCTTTCTTCTGCTGGAGTATGTACAGGAAGGGGGGCAGGGGCCAGTCAGGAGCAGTCTAGAATAGTGCTATGTGACCTCCCTGCATAAACAATGAACTTCTGGGCCAGCGTCACCTCTGGAGAGATTGTACTGCCAGTCAGCAGCTGTCTGCAAACTAAAGTAGTACTCTGGTGTTGTACTGTATAGCTCCACCTCTGCCCCCACCTTGTACACACTGCCACTGCCCCCCATGTGCACCAACACTGTGCAAACCCACCTCTGCCCCCACCTTGTACACACTGCCACTGTCCCCCATGTACACCAACACTGTGCAAACCCACCTCTGCCCCCACCTTGTACACACTGCCACTGCCCCATGTACACCAACACTGTGCAAACCCACCTCTGCCTCCACCTTGTACACACTGCCACTGCCCCCCATGTGCACCAACACTGTGCAAACCCACCTCTGCCCCCACCTTGTACACACTGCCACTGCCCCCCATGTGCACCAACACTGTGCAAACCCACCTCTGCCCCCACCTTGTACACACTGCCACTGTCCCCCATGTACACCAACACTGTGCAAACCCACCTCTGCCCCCACCTTGTACACCAACACTGTGCAAACCCACCTCTGCCTCCACCTTGTACACACTGCCACTGCCCCCCATGTGCACCAACACTGTGCAAACCCACCTCTGCCCCCACCTTGTACACACTGCCACTGCCCCCCATGTGCACCAACACTGTGCAAACCCACCTCTGCCCCCACCTTGTACACACTGCCACTGTCCCCCATGTGCACCAACACTGTGCAAACCCACCTCTGCCCCCACCTTGTACACCAACACTGTGCAAACCCACCTCTGCCCCCACCTTGTACACCAACACTGTGCAAACCCACCTCTGCCCCACCTTGTACACACTGCCACTGCCCCATGTACACCAACACTGTGCAAACCCACCTCTGCCCCACCTTGTACACACTGCCCCATGTACACCAACACTGTGCAAATCCACCTCTGCCTCCACCTTGTACACACTGCCACTGCCCCCCATGTACACCAACACTGTGCAAACCCACCTCTGCCTCCACCTTGTACACACTGCCCCATGTACACCAACACTGTGCAAACCCACCTCTGTCCCACCTTGTACACACTGCCCCCCCATGTACACCAACACTGTGCAAACCCACCTCTGCCTCCACCTTGTACACACTGTCACTGTCCCCCATGTACACCAACACTGTGCAAACCCACCTCTGCCCCACCTTGTACACACTGCCACTGTCCCCCACGTACACCAACACTGTGCAAACCCACCTCTGCCCCACCTTGTACACACTGCCACATGTACACCAACACTGTGCAAACCCACCTCTGCCCCACCTTGTACACACTGCCACTGCCCCATGTACACCAACACTGTGCAAATCCACCTCTGCCTCCACCTTGTACACACTGCCACTGCCCCCCATGTACACCAACACTGTGCAAACCCACCTCTGCCTCCACCTTGTACACACTGCCACTGCCCCATGTACACCAACACTGTGCAAACCCACCTCTGTCCCACCTTGTACACACTGCCCCCCCATGTACACCAACACTGTGCAAACCCACCTCTGCCTCCACCTTGTACACACTGCCACTGCCCCAAGTACACCAACACTGTGCAAACCCACCTCTGTCCCACCTTGTACACACTGCCACTGTCCCCCATGTACACCAACACTGTGCAAACCCACCTCTGCCCCACCTTGTACACACTGCCACTGCCCCCCATGTACACCAACACTGTGCAAACCCACCTCTGCCCCACCTTGTACACACTGCCACTGTAATGCTCTACCCAGGGGCACTTTAGAGGGCTCAGACTCTACTGCATGTGCAGATCACCGGGAAAATGGCGTGGCGGCCATTTTCCCTGTGATTTATCTACTGCGTGTGCGCAAAACACCTTGAAAACGGACGCTGTGCCATTTTCTTGGTGATTCAACAGCGCTGCCGACGTCGGCACGGGACTTTAAAGGGGGAAGTATTCAAAAAAATGGGTGCAGTGTGTGCGGTGGGGGCCACCTCTGGAATTAAGGACCCATTGTACTCACTATAGATACGCCAGTGGCTCTTCCCCCATGTACTGTGACACCATGCAGTCCCCGCTGTGCCCCCACTGTGTATACTCTGTCACTGTGCAGCCCCCCTCTGACCCCACCCTGTGTACACTGGTAACATGCTGCCCACCTGTGCCCACTGGTACTATGCAGCCCACCCTGTGTACACTGGTAATATGCTGCCCACCTGTGCCCACTGGTACTATGCAGCCCACCCTGTGTACACTGGTAATATGCTGCCCACCTGTGCCCACTGGTACTATGCAGCCCACCCTGTGTACACTGGTAATATGCTGCCCACCTGTGCCCCCACCCTGTGTACACTGGTACTATGCAGCCCACCTGTACCCACTGGTACTATACAGCCCACCCTGTCTACACTGATACTATGCGGCCCACCTGTGCCCCCACCCTGTGTACACTGGTACTATGCAGCCCACCCTGTGCCCACTGGTACTATGCAGCCCACCCTGTGCCCACTGGTACTATGCAGCCCACCCTGTGCCCACTGGTACTATGCAGCCCACCCTGTGTACACTGGTACTATACAGCCCACCCTGTGTACCCTGGTACTATACAGCCCATCCTGTGCCCACTGGTACTATGCAGCCCACCCTGTGTACACTGGTACTATGCAGCCCACCCTGTGTACACTGGTACTATGCAGCCCACCCTGTGCCCACTGGTACTATGCAGCCCACCCTGTGCCCACTGGTACTATGCAGCCCACCCTGTGCCCACTGGTACTATGCACCCCACCCTGTGTACACTGGTACTATGCACCCCACATGTGCCCCACCCTGTGTACACTGGTACTATACAGCCCACCCTGTGTACACTGGTACTATGCACCCCACCCTGTGTACACTGGTACTATGCACCCCACATGTGCCCCACCCTGTGTACACTGGTACTATGCAGCCCACCTGTGCCCACTGACATGTATTTGCTGGAGTGAGTGACAGTGCTGTGTCCTCTGGATGCTCCTGGGTCAGTGATGTTAGTGGTGTATTGTGATTTATGAATTGCTTCTTCAGACGCCTCAGTGCTGTGAATGTGTTTAGTTTTGCACCATGGTGGTCATTCAGAGTTGATTGCTTGCTAGCAACTTTTTGCAGCGCTGCGATCAGGTTAAATCTCGGCAAAACTGCGCATGTGTATGCACCGCAATGCGCAGGCGCGTCATACGGGTACAAAGAGGATCGGTGCTGGGCAATGGATTTAACGAAGAATCCATTCGCACAGCCGATCGCAAGGAGATTGACAGGAAGAGAGCGTTTGTGGGTGGCAACTGACTGTTTTCTGGGAGTGTTTGGGAAAAACGCAGGCGTGTCCAGGCGTTTGCAGGGCGGGTGTCTGACGTCAATTCCGGGACCAAAAAGACTGAAGCGATCGCAGTGGCTGAGTAAGTCCAGACCTACTCAGAAACTACAAAAAACTTTTTTGTACCGCTCGGCTGCACAAGCGTTCGCACACTTGCAAAGCGAAAATACACTCCCCTATAGGCGGCGACTATATGATCGCAGCGCTGCAAAAAATAGCTAGCGAGCTGTCAACTCGGAATGACCCCCTTGTCTTGATATACATGTTATGTAACGTGGACAGTGAAGGAGCTGGGGGAGGTGATGTGAGGCGGTTATTGTACAGTATATTGGACCTCATTCTGGTCCAGTTGATGTTGCTACTTATTATCGGTACTTTGCTCCTGCGCCGGGCCCGGTGAGTGAACAGATGGCTCCTGAGATGTCGGAAGTAGCACGGCAGAGTGTCAGTGATAGACAGTCTGCTGCCATTTTGGGGTGAGAAGAGGTGGCAACGCCCACAGATTCACCACTGTTTAGGGGGAGGAAAGAGGCCACGGATTCTGGACTCTGCAATGGGTGGCTTGCGCGTCCCCATGGGTGCCGCAAGCCGTCCGGTGGGGAGTCAGTGATCCGATGCTGCGTCCTAGCATCTACTTGTATACAGCGCTATCACTGCTGCTTCCAAGCAGAGCCGGCCCTAACCAATATGATGCCCTAGGCAAGATTTTGGCTGGTGCACCCTAGCACCACCGCTAGTTCCGTCTCTGACCCTGCACCCCTTAACCATCACATCACCCCCTCAGTCATAGCAGTCCTCATTTTGGTGCTCCTGCCCCCTATATTTTAAATAGGAACACTGCGCACATTTGAAATGCAGCCCAAAAAGAGGCGTGTTCTTTTGGGAAAGGGCATGGCCATACAATAGTGCCCCCAATTCAAATTACACCACACCATATTGCTCTATGTTCACATTAGACCACACAGTAGTGCCCTTTCTATACATTACGCCACACAGTAGAGCACCTTATACACATAATGCCACATATTAGTAATGCCTTTCTACACATAATACCACCCAGTAATGCCCCTTACACATATAACACACATTATTAATGTCCTTATAAACATAATACGCCTTACACATTATGCCAACCTTTATTTATGTCCTTATACACATGACACACACAATGCCCCTTACACATATGTCGACATATTACGAATGCATTTATACACGACAGACATAATGCCTCTTACACATATGCCAAACACTATTGCACAACAAACAGTGGCGTAACTAGAAATTTTTCTCCCCCAAGCCAAAAAATTCTTCAGCGCCCCCCATGCCCCATAATTGGGATCAAGAAAGGGCTAAATATGCGCGCGCGCCGAAGCAAAAAGGGGCGTGGTTTTGTTGGAATGGGCGTGGTTTCTCATAAAGGGGCGTGGCATTGCAGGAAAAGACTACCTTATACCCCAGTTTTGCAACCTGCACGCCCAGACGTTAGCCACCACAGGAAAGAAAAATAATCCTGATTCATGCCCCTTACATTATTTGTCATTTTTCCTCCTTATAGTAATGCCCAGTATACATTATTCCACATACTGCAATGGCCCTTAGACATTATGCCACACACAATAATGCACATGACACAATATGCACACACCGTAATGCCCCAGACATATTATGCCACACACTGTAATGCCTGTGACACATTATGACAGGAATCGCAATGCCCGTTATACATTATGCTACACACTGCAATGCCCCTGATACATTATAGCACATACAATGCCTGTGACACATTATGACACACCGCAATGTCCGTGATACATTATGCCACACATTGCAATGCCCGATACATTATAGCACATACAATGCCTGTGGCACATTATGCCACACACTGCAATGACCTTGAGACATTATACCACAATGCCCGTGATATAGTATACCATACACCATAATGCCTGTGACACATACCGCAATGCCCTGCCCGTTATACCCTATGCCACACACCGCAATGCCCGTTATGTATTATGCCACACTGCAATGACCCTGAGACATTATACCACATATCACAATGCCCGCGATATAGTATACCATACACCGTAATGCCTGTGACACATTATGACACACACCGCAATGTCCGTGATACATTATGCCACACACCGTAATGCCCATTACACATTAAGTCCTACAGTAAGGCTTCTAATTACTTTTCAATTACCTGCTCGTTGTCAGGGGTTTCATGCACTGGGTGTCATGCTCGTTGCCAGGGGTTTCATGCTCTTGGTTCCATGCACGGTGCCAGGGGTTTTCATGCTCAGGGTGTCATGCTCGTTGCCAGGGGTTTCATGCACTGGGTGTCATGCTCGTTGCCAGGTGTTTCATGCACTGGGTGTCATGCTCGTTGTCAGGTGTTTCATGCACTGGGTGTCATGCTCGTTGCTAGGAGGTAGTCCTTGTTGCTAGGGCTGTGCTCCCAGTGCCACATATGTCCCCAGTGCCAGATATTCCCCCCCAGTGCCACATATGCCCCCAGTGCCATATATTCCCCCCCAGTGCCATATATTCCCCCCCAGTGCCACATATGCCCCCAGTGCCGGATATTCCCCCCCAGTGCCACATATGCCCCCAGTGCCAGATATTCCCCACCAGTGCCAGATATTCCCCCCCGTGCCATATATGCCCCCAGTGCCATATATTCCCCCCCAGTGCCAGATATGCCCCCAGTGCCAGATATCCCCCCCCAGTGCCATATATGCCCCCAGTGCCAGATACCCCCCCCCCAGTGCCAGATATTCCCCCCCAGTGCCATATATGCCCCCAGTGCCAGATATCCCCCCCCAGTGCCAGATATTCCCCCAGTGCCAGATATTCCCCCCCAGTGCCAGATATGCCCCCAGTGCCAGATATCCCCCCCCAGTGCCAGATATTCCCCCCCAGTGCCAGATATCCCCCCCCCTGCCATATATGCCCCAGTGCCAGATATTCCCCCAGTGCCAGATATTCCCCCCCAGTGCCATATATGCCCCCAGTGCCAGATATCCCCCCCAGTGCCAGATATTCCCCCCCAGTGCCATATATGCCCCCAGTGCCAGATATTCCCCCCCCCCCTGTGCCAGATATTCCCCCCCAGTGCCAGATATACCCCAGTGCCAGATATACCCCAGTGCCATATATGCCCCCAGTGCCAGATATCCCCCCCCCAGTGCCAGATATTCCCCCAGTGCCAGATATTCCCCACCCCCCCAGTGCCAGATTCCCCCCCAGTGCCAGATATCCCCCCCCCTGCCATATATGCCCCAGTGCCAGATATCCCCCCCCCCCAGTGCCAGATATTCCCCCCCAGTGCCATATATGCCCCCAGTGCCAGATATCCCCCCCCAGTGCCATATATGCCCCCAGTGCCAGATATCCCCCCCCCTGTGCCAGATATTCCCCCCCCCCCTGTGCCAGATATTCCCCCCCAGTGCCAGATATACCCCAGTGCCAGATAATCCCCCCCCAGTGCCATATATGCCCCCAGTGCCAGATATCCCCCCCCCCAGTGCCAGATATTCCCCCCACCCCAGTGCCATATATGCCCCCAGTGCCAGATCCCCCCCCCCCAGTGCCAGATATTCCCCCCCAGTGCCAGATAATGCCCGCCGCCGCTGCTGCCGCTTGTTGGAGGGACACGGAGGGCACAGCGTCTCCTGTGTCCCTCCTGCATCATCTCCGGCGGTCGCGGGTCTAACAGGGGGAAGTGCCGGTTCGTGAGCCAATTAGAGCTCACGGACGGCACTTCCCCCTATTAGACCCGCGGCCGCCGGAGATGATGCAGGAGGGACACAGGAGACGCACACGCTGTGCCCTCCGTGTCCCTCCAACAAGTGGCGGAGGGAAGGAGAAAGCAGACTGACATGCGCATGTCAGTCTGCTGTAAATCAGTGGCGCCCCCGCAGCCCCTCGCCCCCAAGCCACCGCGAGGACTGCGGGGGCAGTAGTTACCCCACTGACAACAAACCTACCCACACACAGCACTCACACTGCCGCTAACACTGTGACCTCTACCTCTGATTGGATACAGATGTGTCCTCATACATCTTGCCTCAATACACCATGCAGCTCCCGTCCAGCTCTGCCAATGTTGGTCGCCTTTTTTGCAGAAAATGCATCTAATTTTCATTGTCAGTGACACTGCACACCCACTGCACTGCACAGCACTGTCACCTTTTACATTGATTCAGCGTCCAGACATTACCCTCCGCGATATCACCCTCTATCCGCTGCATTAACCATCTCAGGGCTTCCAGGCCGGCAGGCCAGGTGCTGTATTGCGGAGTCAGAGCCTCTGGGCATCTGGGTGCGGCTATGGCGGGGAGGCACTTCTGTGACATCACATGCAGAGGAGGCTCCGGGGTTCAAAGAATATGCGGCTATGAAAGGCTTCCGCTGCGCCGCTTTCATACATATCTATGCCGGTGGCCCAGCAGCTTTTGTTCCACCTGCGCTGCGGCTAGGGAGTGGGGATTGTTGATGGCGGAGGCGGCAGGTGGACTGGCAGCAGGACATAGGACGCTGCAGTAAAAGGATCCCCCCCCCCCTCTATCTACAGCGCAGAGACTTGCTGCAGATGCAGTGGCATACCCTCCAGCTGCACCTTTTTGGCAGGTACAGGACCTTTTTTTTTATGGTCCTTACTGATTTTTGGCTCTCCAAACTTCCATTGGAAGTATAGGAAAAGTGTCTTGGTCATGCCACTTTACCCGTGGCCACGCCCCCTTTTGGAATTTGTAGGGATTTTTATGTGTACATTGTTGGAGGGTGTGTTGCTGCAGATGCAGGGGGACTATTTTGGGGTGTGGGGCTGGAGCTGCAGCTGCAGCTCCATCAGTCCCATTGCTAATCCTGCTCTGTGAACACACAGCAGCCAAAAGGCAGAGCCTCCCATTGGATGTAACCTGTGTGGGAGGGTGTTTCTCGCCCAATCAGCTGTGGACTGGGTGTGATAGACCTGCCACTAACCCAATGAGAGCTCCTAGCCACGCCCAGTGTTATACACACAGGCACAGAGTCACAGATCTGGGCTATTATATAGGAGACTGTGAGGTGCATATCGCTCATTACACCATGCCCTACGCACGGCACATTGCAGCCCCAGATACGTCTACATATACAGCAAGTTGCCACAAGGAACCTATAACAGTCGTCAGGGATCTGTGTATGTAACTCTACGGGAGGCATTCCCAACCTCGCTCCTCAAGGCACAGTCCAGGATTTAGTGATATCTATGCTTGAGAACAGGTGACTGACTTAGTGCCTCAGTTATTTGGGTGTAACCATCTGTGCTGAAGCCTGGACTGTCAGTGCACCTTGGGGGTCGGGAATGCCGGCTCTACAGCCACAAATACCATCGTTTTCAATCAACATTATTCAGTCTTATTCCAGAATAAGAGATACATTATATAATTATGATACTGTTTATAAAGCATCACCCCCCGCCGAGTACATTATATATAATTATTATATTGCTTATAAAGCATCACCCCCCCCTGCCGACTACATTATATAATTATTATATTGCTTATAAAAGCATCACACCCCCCTGCCGAGTACATTATATATAATTATTATATTGCTTATAAAGCATCACCCCCCCCTGCCGAGTACATTATATAATTATATTGCTTATAAAGCATCACCCCCCCCTACCGAGTACATTATATATAATTATTATATTGCTTATAAAGCATCACACCCCCCTGCCGAGTACATTATATAATTATTATATTGCTTATAAAGCATCACCCCCCCCTGCCGAGTACATTATATATAATTATTATATTGCTTATAAAGCATCACACACCCCTGCCGAGTACATTATATAATTATTATATTGCTTATAAAGCATCACCCCCCCCTGCCGAGTACATTATATATAATTATTATATTGCTTATAAAGCATCACCCCCCCCCCCCCTGCCGACTACATTATATAATTATTATATTGCTTATAAAGCATCACACCCCCCTGCCGAGTACATTATATATAATTATTATATTGCTTATAAAGCATCACACCCCCCTGCCGAGTACATTATATAATTATTATATTGCTTATAAAGCATCACCCCCCCCCCCTGCCGAGTACATTATATATAATTATTATATTGCTTATAAAGCATCACACCCCCCTGCCGAGTACATTATATAATTATTATATTGCTTATAAAGCATCACCCCCCCCTGCCGAGTACATTATATATAATTATTATATTGCTTATAAAGCATCACACCCCCCTGCCGAGTACATTATATCATTATTATATTGTTTATAAAGCATCACACCCCCCTGCAGAGTACATTATATAATTATTATATTGCTTATAAAGCATCACACCCCCCTGCCGAGTACATTATATCATTATTATATTGTTTATAAAGCATCACCCCCCCTGCCGAGTACATTATATGATTATGATAGTTTATAAAGCATCACACCCCCCCTGCCGAGTACATGATATAATTATTATATTGTTTATAAGGCATCACATACCCCTGCTGAGTACATTCAGTAGCGGCTCTTGCCACGGGCAAGCAGGCTTTTTGCCCGGGGCACCGCTACCCTGAGGGTGCCGCCGCTACTAATCTACCCTCACTCCCTCCCCGCTCCCCGGCTGCAGCGAGTGCTGTGTGCGCCCGCTGCAGCCGGCGTCGCTGACAAACACTAGAGGTCAAAATTGACCCCTAGTGTCAGTGCGGCGCTGCTATGGGAGAGACGTCACAACGTCTCTCCCATAGAGAGGAGCCGGCGTCCGGAGACAGCAGCAGCAGCAGCGGTCCGGAAACAGGAGCAAGGCTGGTAAGTATTGTGGTTTTTTTTTAAGGTTTCAAAGCAGCGCTAGTAAAGGGGGCACATACTGGGGACACTACAAATGGGGGCACTGCTACAGGGGGCACAGCTACTGGGGGCAAATTAACTGGGGGCAAATCTACAGGGGGCACAGCTACTGGGGGCACAGCTACAGGGGGGCACAACTACAGGGGGCACTACTATAAGGGGCACTGCTACTGGGGGCACAACTACAGGCGGCACAACTACAGGAGGAACAGCTACTGGGGGGAAATTAACTAGGGGCACAGCTGCTGGGGGCACAACTACTGGGGGCACAGCTACAGTGGGGCACAAGTACAGGGGGATAACTGTGGGCACGCCCCTTCCCTATGAAGAAGCCACGCCCCTGTTTTGGGGTGTGCACCAATTGTATTTTACGGGGAAGGGGAGCGCGGGGGCGCCACAGGAAACTTTCGCCCTGGGCGCCACATGGTCTAGAACCGGCCCTGAGTACATTATATAATTATTATATTGTTTATAAAGCATCACACCCCCTGCCGAGTACATTATATAATTATTATATTGTTTATAAAGCATCACCCCCTGCCGAGTACATTATATAATTATTATATTGTTTATAAAGCATCACCCCCCCCCTGCAGAGTACATTATATCATTGTTATATTGTTTATAAAGCATCACCCCCCTGCCGAGTACATTATATCATTATTATATTGTTTATAAAGCATCACACCCCCTGCCGAGTACATTATATCATTATTATATTATTTATAAAGCATCACCCCCCCCCTGCCGAGTACATTATATCATTATTATATTGTTTATAAAGCATCACCCCCGCAGAGTACATTATATAATTATTATATTGTTTATAAAGCATCACACCCCCCTGCCGAGTACATTATATCATTATTATATTGTTTTTAGAGCATCACACCCCCCTGCTGAGTACATGATATAATTATGATATTGTTTATAAAGCATCACAGATCACCCCCCCTTGCCGAGTACATTATATAATTATATTGTTTATAAAGCATCACCCCCCTGCCGAGTACATTATATCATTATTATATTGTTTATAAAGCATCACACCCCCTGCCGAGTACATTATATAATTATTATATTGTTTATAAAGCATCACCCCCCCCCCCCCTGCCGAGTACATTATATAATTATGATATTGTTTATAAAACATCACACCCCCTGCCGAGTACATTATATAATTATTATATTGTTTATAAAGCATCACCCCCCCCCCTGCAGAGTACATTATATCATTATTATATTGTTTATAAAGCATCACACCCCCCCCATCCGACTACATTATATAATTATGATATTGTTTATAAAGCATCACACCCCCTGCCGAGTACATAATATAATTATTATATTGTTTATAAAGCATCACACCCCCCTGCCGAGTACATTATATTATTATTATATTGTATATAAAGCAACACCCCCCCTGCCGACTACATTATATAATTATGATATTGTTTATAAAGCATCACACCCCCTGCCGAGTACATAATATAATTATGATATTGTTTATAAAGCATCACCCCCCCCTGCCGAGTACATAATATAATTATGATATTGTTTATAAAGCATCACCCCCCCCCCCGCCGAGTACGTTATATAATGATATTGTTTATAAAGCATCACCCCCCCCCTGCCGACTACATTATATAATTATGATATTGTTTATAAAGCATCACACCCCCCTGAGAGTACATTATATTATTATTATATTGTTTATAAAGCATCACACCCCCCTGCCGAGTACATTATATCATTATTATATTGTTTATAAAGCATCACCCCCCCCCTGCCGAGTACATTATATCATTATTATATTGTTTATAAAGCATCACCCCCCCCCTGCCGAGTACATTATATTATTATTATATTGTTTATAAAGCATCACACCCCCCTGCCGAGTACATTATATTATTATTATATTGTTTATAAAGCATCACCCCCCCCCTGCAGAGTACATTATATCATTATTATATTGTTTATAAAGCATCACCCCCCCTGCCGAGTACATTATATTATTATTATATTGTTTATAAAGCATCACCCCCCCCCCCTGCAGAGTACATTATATCATTATTATATTGTTTATAAAGCATCACCCCCCCCTGCAGAGTACATTATATCATTATTATATTGTTTATAAAGCATCACCCCCCCTGCAGAGTACATTATATCATTATTATATTGTTTATAAAGCATCACCCCCCCCTGCAGAGTACATTATATCATTATTATATTGTTTATAAAGCATCACCCCCCCCCCCCCCCCCCCCACCCCACCCCACCCCCTGCCGAGTACAGCAGTGAAATTCAGATAAACACCATACATTACACAGTGTTGACTAATTCCAAAAAGTAAAGGTGCAGGTTATTCTGCGCCTACCACAACACAGAGTGGGCAGCAGAGCTAGCAATCCAGTATATAGAAGGAGGAAGCTAATGTTTTATTTGCAGAGTAGTTTGCAGGCAGTGTGCATGACCATTCGGGGTGATGAGTAAGGCAGCATGTTGGTATGTGGTTAGTACTGTCCTGAGGGAAAGGTATTATAGAATAGGATTATGTTATTTATCAGGTAATAGGGGTACAGCTCATACCTTATCTGATCGGTGCTGTCCCCACTATATATCTCCAGGCTCTGGACACTACAGCAGGTCACCCCACTGCAGCCTCTCTCTAGCCTGGTAGCAGCCAGCAACAAGTTTCCCCCAAGTGTTGGACCAAGTCTGCAATTAGCCACCAATTAACTCCCTCACTCCTGGGAGAAATCCTAAGCAGATATAAAGCTTCCAGTAATCAGCGTTCCAGCAATACAATCCCATCACATGTAACACATGAAGGTATAGCATACCTCCCAACATGACCCTTTCCAGGAGGACACAATGCTCTGCTTCTGGACTTTTTTCTTAATGTATGATTGTCTGCACCTGTATTGAACAGGTTAATGGATAAGAAAGGTGTTTCAGCACAGGTGATGACAATCACACATTAGAGGGAAGTCCAGGAGCAGAGCATTGTGTCCCTCCTGGAGAGGGTCATGTTGGGAGGTATGATATGGTACTGGGGTGCAGCAGAGATTATATACATAGCTAGGCGTGCCATAATGGGGGTCATTCCGAGTTGATCGTAGCTGTGCTAAATTTAGCACAGCTACGATCATTCACACTGACATACAGGGGGACGCCCAGCACAGGGCTATCCCGCCCCGCATATCAGTGCCCCCCCCCCCCCCCCCCCCCGCAGAAGTGCAAAGGCATTGCACAACGGCAATGCCTTTGCACTTCAAGAGTAGCTCCCGACCAGCGCAGCTTTAGCGTGCTGGCCGGGAGCTAATCGTCGCTCCTCAGCCCGTAGCGGCTGCCGTTTAGGGGGACCGGTCCGGCCAACGCAGGCGTGGCCGGACCGTTGTGGGGGCAGGCTGCAGCGGCTGAGTGATGTCACATGCAGCCGCTGCGGGCCGTGGAGCGATGAGTAACTCCCGGCCAGCACGCTAAAGCTGCGCTGGTCAGGAGTTACTCTTGAAGTGCAAAGGCTTCGCCGCTGTGCGATGCCTTTGCACTTCTGCGGGGGGGAGGGAAGCCGGCACTGTGCCGCGCGTCCCCCCGCATGTCAGTGTGAACGATCGTAGCTGTGCTAAATTTTTCGGAGTGACCACCATAAGGAGTCTTCTTAGAAGTTTCACATTCACAGTTGCTGCTGTCAAATAAACGCCCCCTCAAAAAGCACTATTTACGACATTTTGTGGTGATCCCCAAGCACTGCGCAGTATATGCGGGGGGGGGCAGGCTGGACCTATTTATCTGTCTAATGGGATCCATATCAAATAAGAGTGAGAGGGACAACATATAACAAGGACAATATGGGATAAGTACAATAACAGGCATAGGTGACTGTAAAGGGGGGGTAAGGAGAGGTGTCCTCTGAGAGCTCTCCAGTGGTCAGTTTGCTGGTCCGGGAATAAGAAGTATACTGTAGTGTGTATGCGGTTTACTGAAAGTGAGAGCTCCCAGGGACCAGTCCAGTGCGGGATTTACAGTTTGAAGTCATTCTGCTTCCGTGGCTCCGTCTCCGGATTGCGATATCCCTTGCTTGATCATGTGATCCGGGAGCTCGACTTCCCGATGTCTCCCCCGTGCAGCTCCTGAGTCCTCCCTGAAGCCCGCACGGCCAGTTGTTTGAGCCTGCGCAGGCGCAGAGACTTCCAATTAGTATAATTTACGTGGGACAGCCGCCAGCGCCTCAGCACTGATGTGTGGCGCTGTCAGTGGCGGCTATGTGTCGCAGCAGATTGGTGAATAAGATCCAGGGGGGGCCCCTTCAGAGAGTCTGAGAGGGGGGCCGCGGGGTACTTACCCCCAGTGACCCCCCCCCCCCCTTAATCCGGCTCTGCCCCACACCATCCCACATAAAGCACGGGTGTGGATCATTGGGACCCACCACACTTAGGTCATCAGTGTCTAGGTCGACCACTATTGGTCGACAGTAACTAAGTCGACAGCCAATATAGGTCGAAACAAGCATTAGGTCGACCTGAACATTAATGGACACGTGGCGTCCTGCGCTATATACTGACCAATGCCAGATTACAGTGAGTTAAGTGCCCTACGCGCTGGGCGATGGTGACGAGCGATATGAACGATATATCTTTCATATCGTTTAGTGTGTAGGCACCAACGATGAACGATGCGCGTCTGCGCAGACGTTCATCGTTGCTTTCCCGTCATTTTTAATGCAAAACAATTTGGACGATAATGATCATCGGGGATAATTCAGACCTGATCGCAGCAGCAAATTTGTTAGCAGTTGCACAAAACCATATGCACTGCAGGTGGGGCAGATGTAACATGTGCAGAGAGAGTTAGATTTGGGTGGGGTGTGATCAAATTGTAAATATAAAGCAGCCAATATTTACCCTGCACAGAAACAATATAACCCACCCAAATCTAACTCTCTCTGCACATGTTACATCTGCCCCACCTGCAGTGCCAACTGCTAACAAATTTCCTGCTACGATCAGGTCTGAATTACCCACATCATTCAGATCGTTCATCGTCCAAATTGCTGCCGTCGCCCAGTGTGTAGGGGCTTTATTGTCAGAGCCTTTCACCACCTTTGTCGCTGCAAGCAGAGATAGGCGGGGTGCGCAGATTGCCGCCTGTGATACGGCTCGTGGGTTGTGGAACTGGTATGTTATGTAATTCTTATGCAGATAAAAGAAACACACGCGGCCCGATCGTGATCTGCACGCAGAGCCGCTGGTCAGAGTAGAGCACAGGTTCTCAAACTCAGTCCTCGGGGGCCCACACGGTGCATGTTTTGCAGGTCTCCTCACAGAATCGCAAGTGAAATAATTAGCTCCACCTGTGGACCTTTTAAAATGTGTCAGTGAATAATGAATACACCTGTGCACCTGCTGGGTTACCTGCAAAACATGCACTGTGTGGGGTCCTGAGGACCGAGTTTGAGAACCACTGGAGTAGAGGGATTATTTTATAGATTTTTTTTGCTACTGCACGTGCACGAAACCCTCTAATAAAAAAATTGCACTGCGCATACATCCCAATGGCGTGCTTACAAAGCAGCGAAACGTACTCGGGCACACGCAGGGAGAGCCGTATAGGCCAGTGGTTCCCAAACACGGGGCCGATGTATTAAGCCTGGAGAAGGGATAACGCACAAGCCAATTATTACGGGTTTGAAAAATGACAGTTAGGAGCTGATTGGCTGGTGCTCTATCACCGTCCACTTATCACTTTTCCAGGCTTAATACATCTACCCCACAGACCTCAAGGCACCCTGACACTCCAGGTTTTAGGATATCCCTGCTTGTGCACAGATGATATAATAAAACTGACTGGTACTAATTAAGTCACCTGTGCCTAAACATGGATATCCTTAAAACCTGTACTGTTGGGGTGCCCTAAGGATCGCATTTGGGAACCACTGGTATAAGCAATGAATTGGGCATTACAGGTTGGCAACAGGGGGGGTGCACATGCAAAGATGGCGCGTTATGTGAGTGTCACCAGTGTGTCGCCGACGGCGGTTGCGTCTAGAGATGCTCACACAGGAGGCCACACTCAGATGGAGAAACTGCGCCTGCCCTAGGGCCGCTGCCACTTTACACACCAGACGGTAATCCAGCGTCTATAGACGCCGCAAGAGAGCGTCTCAGTCCTAGCATATTCATACACACTGATGTACACAGGGGACGGGCTTTGTGTGTTGTCATGTGGATGAGATAAAGGACATCACCATCACGTCGATGGAGGTTAAATGTCGAATAAAGGATGGCGAGAAAGTAAATGTTCTGCCCCACCCACGCCCTACTAACACCCATAGGGGGCAAATGTAATAGGTTGCAACTTTTCCAAGCGAGCACAATCCTGGTATATTTCCTGTGAGTTTCATACAGCCAAACTCGTTGGAATCGCAACTCCATCTCGCCGCAACAAAATTTTCACTGCAGATGTTTCTAATGTTAAACCTACAAATTAGCATATCCTATATAACAAAAGGCTAACGCTGCTCCTCACTCTATAGGGGGGAATTCAAGTGTTTCACGAGCTGGTGGCCACTAGATGGCGCCCAGGCGAAGCAATTCAATTGTTGCTCCGTTCGGGTGCGCACAGCCACCACCGCTGACATTACTGTTATGTTATTCCATCATTTTGATGGGCTGGTAACTAGTTTACTAGTAATCAAGTCTAGTGCTGGAGTGTGCTAGAGCAGTTCAGGTTACGTTGGTAATAGAACTGGTGAAAAATTAGCGCTACGCGTGTGATAACTGTAGCAATAATACATTAGTTTGTGACAATAAAACAATAAAATGACATCAAAAGTGAATAAAAGCAATAAAATTAGTTGCTGATTAGCTATAATGTTATAAGGCTTTTCCGATATTTTTGAGGTGAGTGCAGGAATACTGTAGGTTGTATTTGGTTGGAAATCTCCATACCCTAAACTTGTACTCTCTTCTGCCTTCTGTTGCCTCTATGCTCCACACTTGGCAGGAGTCCAGATGGTGTTAGAAGTGGGGGAATTCAGTCCGCTGTGCTGCTTAAAACCATTGTAACCCAGGCGCATACAGCAATGGCCAAAAGTTTTGATAATGACACAAGTATTGGTTTTCACAAGGTTTGCTGCTTCAGTGTTTTTAGACCTTTTTGTCAGATGTTACTGCGGTATACTGAAGTAAAATTACAAGCATTTCCTAAGTGTCAAAGGCTTTTATTGACAATAACACATTCAGTTTATGCAGAGTCAATATTTCAAGTGTTGACCCTTCTTTCTCAAGACAATCTGCAACTCGCCCTGGTATGCGGTCAATCAGCTTCTGGGCCACATACTGACTGATGGCTGCCCATTCTTGCCTAATCAATGCTTGGAGTTTGTCAGAATTTGTGGGTTTTTGTTTGTCCACCCACATCTTGAGGAATGACCACAAATTCTCAATGGGATTAAGGTCTGGGGGAGTTTCCTGGCCACGGACACAAGTTTTTGATGTATTGTTCACCGAACCACTTAGATATCACTTTTGCCTCATGGCAAGGTGCTCCTGAGGACGCTCAATGCTGCAAAGCATTAAAAAAAAACTACAATGGGGCAGATAAATCCTGCAATCCCAGGGATTGGAGCTTCCCGGACGTTTTTTGGCCTAAATCCCAGGATCCAGCCGATCCCGAGCTTTGCCTTCCTAGTCCTGTGTGTTGCCAACAGTAAAGCATCCTGAGACCATTAATGTGTGGGGTTGCTTCTCAGCCAAGAGAGTTGGCTCACTCACAATTTTGCCTAAGAACACAGCCATGAATAAAGAATGCTGCCAAAACATCCTCCAAGAGCAACTTCTCCCAACCATCCAAGATCAATGACTTTTCCAGCATGATGGAGCACCGTGCCATAAGGCAAAAGTGATAACTCATCCAAGAGCTTTAAAAAAAATCCCTTTGCATAACACCAGAAAACAATGATGAGGCGGCACTCGGAGTCTTGTGATATATCAACAAAATGTAATAGTGCAGAATCAACGTTTCGGGGTTTCCCCCTTCGTCAGGATAAGTGCAATACAAACAACAGTGAGTTTAAATACAACTTACCCCCTCCAACAGTTCATCCCCTTCTGGCCGGTGTCGCTCGCCGCGCCGTCCCGGGCCTCAGACTGACGTCACCATCGTCTCACCGGAAGTGACGCGTCGGCGCCGGGAGGCGCGTCCATAGCAACCCAGTCTGGAGTCTAAACATAGATCCATGGATACCAACGTAAACAAATGCCGTGAATACTGCATAATACGACACGGCTTAAAACAAATCAATACATAATTCATCATATATTATTAAAACATTTGTGGGTATTAAAATATTAAGTGCTTCTCAACAAAAAACACATAAGTGCATTATTCAGTGCAAACCAGTAATATATCTTGCTCTATATATAAAAAACACATACTACTACCAAACCCCTGTCTGTTCTCAAGGTGCATCAATTCCAACTACAGACTACTCCTTTCTAACATATGTTTCTAACTTGTTAAAATGACAACATGAAACCCTTCCCTCAGCTTTATTGTTCCAGTCTATATTATCTCAAATAATGGGTCCCTATATACATACTGAGGACCAATCGTACTGGAATTATTTGTGATCAGAAACTAAATAAAATTGATGAGACCTAAATTGTCCTTTAGACCTGCCGGTCTGAGGGTATTCAACCTGTGAATCCACATGGATTCTAGCTGCAAAAGTTTCCTACCCCTATTGCCTCCCCACAGAGATTCTGGCACATGATCAATGATTCTATGTTTAGAAGTGGCCATCGTGTGTCTGTATTCCACAAAATGTTTAGCCACAGGTTGATCCCCCTTGCCTGAGGCAAGGGCATTTCTTATTGCCAACCTGTGCTGTGCCATCCTGATTTTGAAAGAACACTCGGTTTTGCCGATGTAATACCTGCCACATGGGCAGATGATCGCATAAATGACGAACTTGGTGGTGCAGGTCAGGGGCCATCTTATTGGAAACTTTTTACCAGAACACGGATGCACGATGTGATCTCCCACTGACATGTGCGAGCACGTCGTGCATCCTGTACACTTGAAACAACCGTTTTTACGTTTCAGAAAATGCTCAGGTGCCACTTTAAACTTAGCCATATCAGTTTTGACTACCATGTCTTTAATGCTCCGACCTCTTACAAAGCTGGGCATGATCCGTTGGTGACGAAACACCGGTAATTCTGGATCAGTTGCCACCATGGGCCATAAACGTTTGACCTTCTTACATGCCTGGTTGCTGTGAACATCAAATTCACAGACCCAGGGAATTACTCCATCCAGTTCTTTCACCTTCTTGGGTTTGAGACTCTCGTCTCTGTTTGTTCTTTCAGCTTTCCCTCTTGCTTGGGTCAATAAGTGTCGTGGGTAGCCTCTGGCTCTCAGTCTCAGCTCCATCTCATCTAATTGTATATCTCTCTGTTGTGTGCAACTGTTACTCTTACAAACTCTCAAGAATTGAGAATAGGGCACACTTCTCACTGTGGATGCTGGATGACAGCTGTCATACCTCAGTATGGAATTGCGGTCAGTTGGTTTTCTAAACAAAGACGTCATCAGCTGGCCTTCCTGGATTGTTATTTTGAGATCCAGGAAACAGATTTCCCTGGGACTGCTGTCCATTGTTAATTTTACTGGACTATCCGAGATATTATGCTTCAAGATAATATCTTCCAGATCAACCACCTCTCCGTGCCACATTAGGAGCAGGTCATCTATATATCTGTAATATAGAAATAATCTGCTTGATATCCTACTGTCAATGAAGAACAGGTTCCGCTCTACCTCCCACATAAAGGCATTCGCAAACGAGTGTGCCACGGAAGATCCCATGGCACACCCCGTTAGCTGCCTATAAAATTGGCCATCAAAGCTGAAAAAATTGTGTTTTAGTGTAAACTCCAGTAATGCCATAAAGAAATCTATGTCCGGGCCCCCGTATGCAGAGTTACCTGTGATCAATTGCCTAACCGCCTGCAATCCTTGCCCATGGGGAATGCATGTGTACAAACTTGTGACATCAATAGTGGCTAATGTAATATTTGTTGGAATCTGATCAAAAGATGAAAATTTATGTAATAAAGTAGTTGAATCCTTAAGGTGAGTAAAAGTACCCTGTATACAGGGTTGCAGATAGCTATCCAGAAAGATCGCAACTGGCTCACACAGAGACCCCCGGGCAGATATGATTGGTCTGCCAGGTGGTCTCTGCGCGTCCTTATGGACCTTAGGGATGGTATAAAACAGTGGGGACACAGGATATTCAGTCACCAATTTCTGTACCACTTCAGCTGAAATAATATCCTCATCCCTTGCTTGCTGCAAAATACATTTTAATTCAGCCAAATACTCGGGTGAAGGATCATGATGTAGTTTTCTGTACGTCTGTTCGTCATTGAGAAGCCTCTGGCACTCCGCCTTATAGTCAAGTCACCTCCTGGACCACTATGGCTCCTCCCTTGTCCGCGTTACGGATCACAATGTCTTTTCTCCTACTCAGCTTTTGGAGAGCCTCCCTCTCTTCTCGTTGTAAATTGTGATGTCTCGGAGTCTGTCCCCTGCTGCTGGTGGCCTCCAGCATCCTATGAAATGTCCTGAGAGAGGCATTGTGGGAAGTAGGATCAAACCAAGACTTGGGGCTTAGTTTTTGGATCCTAGGGGGTAAAGGTGCTTTTTGTTTGACCGGTGGCTGTTTACTGAAATGTTCTTTCAATTTTAAAGTGCGGTGCAATTTAAAGGTATTAATCTTCCATTTAAAGTCATCACCATAATTCGTGGGTACATATGAAAGCCCCTTACTAAGGACTTTAGTTTCTGCTGGAGAGAGTGTAGTTTTAGACAGGTTAAATATCAGTGTTTCTTCCCCCTGGGCAACTTTGGCCGGGTTCTGTCTTTTGTTTTGTCCGCCCCGTCTTGTACATTTCTGTTTCTTCCCCGTGCCGGAGCCCCAGCACGGGTGCTGGCCCCTAAAGGGGTCTCACGTTGTGAAGAAGACAGTGAAGAGTTGCGGGCATCATCCGATTCACTAGCCGAAGTGTTTTCGAACCGGACTGACTGTCTCTCCCTCCGATAGCGTTGAAACTTCCCCCCTGGATGGGCAGTGATTGTAGACCCCAAACATGGGTATACTCGATGGTGAGCATAATCAAGCTGCACTTTACCAAGTTTTTCTTTCTTGAACTTTAACAAGTTGTTTTTATATTGATCCACTTGTTCTTTAAGTCTGGTAAGCCAGCTCACGGACTGCTCAGCTGCCAATAGTTGCGCATGTTCCTTTTCAAACGTATCAATCAATTCTCTGGTTTTGATACGTTCCCTCGTTGATTCATCAATAACCAGCAGGATCAAATCCATGGAACATTTATTCAGTATGGAAATCCACTTTTTGCAGAATTCCATACTGTATCTGCCTATCGTGGGCACGTTGTGCACTCTGAACCCCCTAGGCAGCTGTTTAGCTCTATAGTAGTCGGATAAAGTGCGGCTGTGATATAAATAGTCTAGTTCTCTTTTCTTCAAACGTAAAAGATTTTTAAAAACATCCTCATTTGTGCTGACTTGTGTTTCGGAAAAAATGGGATCTTTATGTAAAATGTTCTCTGCCTCTAGGTCAGAGAAGCTCAACGTGTCGTAGGTATCGCAGTGTAGTAAAAAGGATGTGAAATCACCTTGATCCATGGCAGGAGCCGTCATCCTTGTGTATAGTGTAAGTGCTAGTGCAGACCAACAAAGTGCTTTGTGATAGATGTGCAAAAAAGTGACACGTGCAGAAGAAATGTTCCTGAGGAATGGAAAGTCTGTATCCAATAAAGATTGTACTGTGCCCTGAGCTGAGGACCCCTGTGCCCTGAGCTGAGGACCCCTGTGCCCTGAGCTGAGGACCCCTGTGCCTGCACGGCACCCCGGGACCTGATACATACACGCTTTGCTCCGGCACTCGGCTCCGCCCCTGCTATGGGGCTGACTTGCTGAGGTGCCTTCCTCCAGGGGTACAACCCTTTGCATAACACCAGAAAACAATGATGAGGCGGCACTCGGAGTCTTGTGATATATCAACAAAATGTAATAATGCAGAATCAACGTTTCGGGGTTTTCCCCTTCGTCAGGATAAGTGCAATACAAACAACAGTGAGTTTAAATACAACTTACCCCCTCCTACAGTTCATCCCCTTCTGGCCGGTGTCGCTCGCCGCGCCGTCCCGGGCCTCAGACTGACGTCACCATCGTCTCACCGGAAGTGACGCGTCGGCGCCGGGAGGCGCGTCCATAGCAACCCAGTCTGGAGTCTAAACATAGATCCATGGATACCAATGTAAACAAATGCCGTGAATACTGCATAATACGACACGGCTTAAAACAAATCAATACATAATTCATCATATATTATTAAAACATTTGTGGGTATTAAAATATTAAGTGCTTCTCAACAAAAAACACACGAGTGCATTATTCAGTGCAAACCAGTAATATATCTTGCTCTATATATAAAAAACACATACTTACTACCAAACCCCTGTCTGACCCATTATTTGAGATAATATAGACTGGAACAATGAAGCTGAGGGAAGGGATTCATGTTGTCATTTTAACAAGTTAGAAACATATGTTAGAAAGGAGTAGTCTGTAGTTGGAATTGATGCACCTTGAGAACAGACAGGGGTTTGGTAGTATTCTGCACTATTACATTTTGTTGATATATCACAAGACTCCGAGTGCCGCCTCATCATTGTTTTCTGGTGTTTTATATATATATATATATATATATATATATATATATATATATATAAAATAGGATTTTAATACCTACCGGTAAATCCTTTTCTCTTAGTCCGTAGAGGATGCTGGGGATGCTTCAAGAACCATGGGGTATAGACGGGGTCCGCAGGAGACATGGGCACTTTAAGACTTTGATTGGGTGTGAACTGGCTCCTCCCTCTATGCCCCTCCTCCAGACCCCAGTTTAAGTAACTGTGCCCAGGGAGACGGACATTTAGAGGAAAGAATTTATTGTTAAACCACGGTGAGCATCTTACCAGCTTACCTCAGTGTGCCGCAGAACGTGGCATTCAATAGAACACCAGCCGACGGCATGAAGAATATGCAGCAATACGCTGACATAAAGCGTAACACAACCTGTGTGTGTAAACACAACCAATAACAGCATAACACATGCCATGGCCTGAACATCATCAGCAACAGACTAGCGTAAATACAACACACCATGTGTGTAAACATACCCAATAACTGCAGATACAGTACGCACTGGGACGGGCGCCCAGCATCCTCCACGGACTAAGAGAAAAGGATTTACCGGTAGGTATTAAAATCCTATTTTCTCATACGTCCTAGAGGATGCTGGGGATGCTTCAAGAACCATGGGGTTTATACCAAAGCTCTAGAACGGGTGGGAGAGTGCGGACAACTCTGCAGCATCGAATGACCAAACAAGAGGTCCTCCTCAGCCAGGGTATCAAACTTGTAAATTTTGTAAAGGTGTTTGATCCCGGCCAAGTAGTAGCTCAGCCAAGCTGTAATGCCGAGACCCCTCGGCCAGCCGCCCAGGATAAGCCCACCTTTCTAGTAGAATGGGCCTTCACCGATTTCGGTAACGGCAATCCTGCCGTAGAATGAGCCTGCTGAATCGTAGTACAGATCCAGGTGCAATAGTCTGCTTGGAAGCAGTAGCCCCAATCTTGTTGGGAGCCCATAGGACAAACAGAGCTTCTGTTTTCCTAATATGAGCCGTTCTGGCAACATAGATTTTTAAATCTCTGACCACATCGAGAGACTTCGATTCCACCAAGGTGTCAGTAGTCATTGGCACCACAATAGGCTGGTTTACGTGAAACCACTTTTGGCAGAAATTGCTGACGAGTTCTCAACTCCGCTCTATCAGCATGGAAGATTAAATAGGGGCTTTTGTGAGACAAAGCCGCCAATTCAGATACCCACCTTGCGGATGCTAAGGTCAACATCATAACTACTTTCCAAGTAAGAAATTTTAATGTAACCTTACGTAAAGGTTCAAACCAATGAGATTGCAGGAACTGCAACACCACATTAAGATCCCATGGAGCCACAGGGGGCACAAAGGGAGGTTGGACGTGCAACACGCCTTTCAAGAACGTCTGTATTTTTGGAAGGGAGGCCAATTCCTTCTGAAAGAAAATTGATAAGGCCGAAATTTGTACTTTAATGGAGCCTAACTTTAGGCCCGCATCCACACCTGCTTGCAAAATATGGAGCAACCGCCCCCCGCGGAAAATCCTCCATAGGAGCTTTCTTGGATTCACACCAAGACACATATTTTCTCCAAATACAGTGGAAATGCTTTGCCGTTACTTCTTTTCTAGCCTGTAGTGTGTGAATGACTTCACTGGGAATACCCTTCCGGGCTAGGATTTGGCGTTCAACCGCCATGCCGTCAAACGCAGCCGCGGTAAGTCTTCATACACGCACGGCCCCTGTTGTAACAGGACCTCTCGAAGAGGAAGAGGCCAGGGATCTTCTATGAGCAACTCCTGAAGATCTGGATACCAGGCCCACTTTGGCCAGTCTGGAACAATGAGTATCGCCTGAACCCTTGTTCCTCTTATGATCTTTATCACCTTGGAATAAGTGGAAGTGGAGGGAATACATTGACCGACTGAAACACCCACGGTGTCACCAGGGCGTCCACCTCTAGTACTTGAGGGTCCCTCGACCTGGAACAAAATCTTTGAAGTTTCTTGTTGAGGCGAAACGTCAACATGTCTATTTGAGGAATTCCCCAACGACTTGACACTTCTGCAAAGACCTCTTGATGAAGACCCCACTCTCCTGAATGGAGATCGTGTCTGCTGAGGAAGTCTGTTTCCCAGTTGTCTACACCTGAAATGAAGATTGCTGCCATCTCCGCTCTGCTTTCCGAACCGCCCTGGCGGTTTACGTACGCCACTGCTGTATGTTGTCCGACTGAATTAAGACGGGCAGACCATGAACAAGATGTTCCAGAATGTTTATGTGCAGACAAGCTTCCTGGCTTGACCATTTTCCCTGGAAATTCGTTTCCCCCTGAATGACTGCTCCCCAACCCCGGAGACTTGCATCCACGGACACCAGGATCCCATACCTTCGTCCCTCTAGGAGGTGAGAACTGAGCAGCCACCACAGGAGAGAAATTCTGGTCCTGGAAGATAAGATTATTTTCCGGTGCATGTGCAGGTGAGACCCAGACCACATGTCCAATTGGTCCCGCTAAAAAACACTCTGGCATTTAACCTGCTCACGGAATGGCCTCGTAGGCCGCAACCCTCTTTTTCATCAATGGAACGTATTGATGGATTGACACTGTTGTAGATCTGACCCGACTCTGGATCTTCAGAGCTCTTTCCATTGGAAGAAACAAACTCTCAACAGTTCTATATCTAACATTTTTAACAACGCCGACAACCGCGTTGTTGGAATCAACCGCGATTCTGGCAAGTTCAGGAGCCAACCACCTTGTTGAAGATCCGTCAGGGATAAAACAACGTTTTGCACCACTTGTTTCTTGCCCTCCCCGTTCGCAGGAGAGCGTCCCAGTACAGAGTAATAATGCTTTTACTATTGAAGGAAATCATCATACCGCCATCACTCCAGTGAATTGGCACTGACAATCCTGAATAGCAAACCCAGGTAAGCCTAATGCGGAAGAACCGTATTTAGACCCTTTCTCCTTTAACAGATTGGAGATCCCTGCCCCGAGAGATTCCATCTTGTAGTTCAACTTCTTAAGAAGAAATTGTTTGGAATTGTTCTGACCAGGCCTTCTGGGACAGCAGGACAATGACCTGATCCTGACCTAGTATGGCGTTGCATACTACCTCCCCGTCCAGAGGAGATTTTGAAAAATCAGTGAGGGGAATCGTCTGGAAACTCCAGTATGTCCCCCTTTGGACTCTATTCTTAAACTCACTGGTCCATGTCCGTTCCAGGACTGACTGAAGAGTATTAGACGTGGTCCCACCAGTGTGGGCTCCCGCAAGATAGTCCCAGCGACATGCGGTAGATGTGGTAGAAACAGAGGATGATTTCTGCTTCTGCGAACTTGAAAAGGCTGCTGACCTCTTACCTTTTTCACCTTTCTCTACCTGCAAAGAAAGGGAAAACCGTATCCATTCGGTCGAAATGACTGCATCCTACAAAAATGCATCACCAGCCGTCGTGAGGGAACATAGGTCAAGAAGGTAGACTTACCAATGGTATCTGCCGAGATCAACTTAGCAAAGACATCCCCAAACCAGGTTTCACCTTCATAGGGAAGATACTCCAGTTCTTCTCGGAGTCAGCCTCAGCATTCCATTGGTGAATCCACAACGCCCTCCTAGTCGAGACCGCCATGGAAGTGGCCTGCGAAAACAAGAGTCCTATATCCCTTGTAGTCGCACGGCAGTATGCTGCAATGATATAGACATGACTATTTAAGTTGCATACAACTACCCCCCCCCATGCGCATGTAATGCCAGTATAATCAACGTACATGCGGACACATAAATCACATATCTTCCTGCATGCGATCCTTTGTGACAGGGCCCCGTGCAGAACAGGGGGTGACTCACCTTCTATCCCTTGAGAAGGAAAAACTTTACCTCAGCATTCATTATAAATATCTCCATATACATATATACCTTCCAATGCACCTATACACACATATATCTATATATACATGTGAGGATATTGGGTTCAAAATCACTCAGTCACGGTGGTAGATGAAAAACCAACAGTGGTTTATTAACAGAATAGGTTATAACACAGTTCAGCACACTTCTGTGATCCAATTCTACACGACAATTCCCTCCTGGAGCTCTTGACAGAACATTACTTCTTAGTCAGTCTCCTGCCTCTCTCAAACCTTCTGTCTCAGATCTCTCTCACCGCCCCTGTTTGCTATTATCAAAACCCTTTGTCTTTTCTACAATAAGGCGACACCCACAGAACTACTGTCACATGTCCAGACATGTTCCCTAGGCCACAATAGATGTTAACTAAAGTAACCTTACTTAATCTGATTGTGTGGCCTGGAATCCATTGTGTGGGGAAGAATGAGGGGGGTGAATGGCCTGACATCTGAGACTAGCTGTATCTTCCCAGACAGAGCAAATACACAGGTTATCTGATCGTCACATGGGGAAACATTATTTTACAAACTATAGCAGAATAACCAATACATTCATATATATACATTGAAAACATAACTGTACCCTTGTAACAATAATATCATACAATATAATACAATAATGCCTAACATATAACTAATAACATATTGGCAATTGGTGAAGTCCATGTGTAGGACCAGGGCTAGGGAAGTAGCTGCGTGTCTTTAACCACTGTGTGACACAACGCGCCGGCTGTGTTGTCACATTTCCTCCCTCTACTTCCTAGCCCGGTGTCCTGGGTGGCTTAAGCTTGCTGAGAGTAATGGTATTCTCCTGTACCCTGGGTATTTGTAGCGAGGGATTTCCTGGGCTTGCTCGGCGCTTGGTCTGGTTCCTGCTGACGGGACAGGCCATCTGCGTTCCCGTGATCTCTGCCCTTTTTATGAGAGATAGAGAAATTGTATAGTTGTAGGGCTAAGCTCCATCTCAGCAGTCGTCCATTGTCTCCGGCAGTGCGCTGTAACCAACTAAGGGGACTGTGGTCTGTTACCACTGAGAACTCGCGCCCGTACACATATGCCTGCAATTTCTTGAGTGCCCAGACTATGGCCAGGCACTCCTTTCCAATAGTGGCATAGGCTATCTCACGGTCCAGAAGTTTTCGGGAGAGAAAGGCAACTGGGTGTTCACAACCATCCTCCCCTACTTGGCTCAACACAGCTCCTATTCCACAACCCGAGGCATCTTTTTGCACAATGAACCGCCGGCGGAAGTCGGGGGCTGCTAACACTGGGGATTGGGACAAAATGTCCTTCAGCTGGGAAAAAGCCTGCTCACACTCCGGGCTCCAGTCAATTTGTCGGGTGTACTTTTTTGTCGTTAGGTCAGTCAGGGGTTTGGCAATGGTGCTGTACTGGGGCACAAATTTACGGTAGTACCCTGCTGTTCCAAGGAAGGCACGTACCTGTTTTTGGTTAGTGGGCCGAGGCCATTTCAGGATGGCCTCAATTTTAGCTGGCTCTGGACGAATATGGCCTCCGCCAACCCTATGCCCGAGGTACAACACCTCTGCCATCCCCATCTGACATTTGTCAGGTCTGATTGTTAACCCTGCCTTGCTGATCCGTGCCAACACCTGGGCCACATGCTGCAGATGCTCCTCCCATGTCTGACTAAAAATGGCTATGTCATCAAGGTATGCCTGGGCAAAGTCCTGACACCCTGTCAGTAGGTGATCTATGGTACGCTGAAAGGTGGCTGGGGCATTCTTCATCCCAAAGGGCATGGCAGTAAATTCAAAGAGCCCAAATGGGGTGCTGAATGCAGACCTCTCCTGTGCCTCCCTGGTAAGGGGTATCTGCCAGTATCCTTTGCTAAGATCCAGAGTGGATACATAGCGTGCCATTCCCAACCTGTCTAACAGCTCATCTACCCGGGGCATGGGGTATGCGTCTGTCACTGTCACCTCGTTCAGCCTCCTATAGTCCACGCAGAAGCGGGTACTGCCATCTTTCTTGGGCACTAGGACTACGCTGGCGGCCCAGGGACTATGGGACGGTACAATAACACCAAGCGCCAGCATTTCATCGACCTCCCTTTTGATCATATCAATCACCCTGGGGTTCACCCGATAAGCGGGTTGCCTAGTGGGCCGAGCCTCCCCGGTGTTGACATGATGGGACACTACATGAGTGCGCCCTGGCCTGCTTGTGAATTGTGGCCTCTCTACCTCCAATACCTCCCTCATCTGTAGGGCCTGGGTTTCTGTTAATTGCGAGCCTATGGGCACTGCCTCCACTCCTAGGTCCCTCTTGGTGGCTGCTAGAATATCAGGGATGGGGTCAGTCTCTGGGTCATCCATAGGTGGGCAACAGATTGCCACCGCCCCTATCTCCCTGGTGACATATTTCTTTAACCTATTTATGTGGTAGGTACCCACCCGCTTCCCTGTTTGGTCTAGGGCAATAATATAATCTACCCGTCCCTGCCGATCCACTACAGTATAAGGCCCTGCCCAGGTCGCCTGTAACTTATGCTTTCGGGCAGGTACTAGCACCATCACTTTCTGTCCAACCTCTAGTTCCCTGTCCTGCGCTCGTTGGTTATAGTACCGGCACTGTCTTTCCTGCGCGCCCAGGGTGTGGTCATGCGCAAACTGCATCAGCCTGTGCAGTTTCTCCTTCATTTGGACTACATATTCCAAGATGGGAACCTCAGGTTCCTGAAATGACCCTTCCCAGCTTTCCCTGACTAGGTCAAGTGGTCCCCTTACCCTTCGGGCATATAGTAACTCAAAAGGAGAGAATCCGGTTGAATCCTGCGGCACTTCGCGGTACGCGAATAATAGCTGTTGCAAGGACTTCTCCCAGTCTCCCCCCTCCGATTCAGCAAATGCACGCAGCAACTGCTTTAGGGTCGAATTGAATCTCTCACAGAGACCATTAGTCTGGGGGTGATAAGGGGTGGTGCGTAAGGGATGGACCCCAAAGTTGTCCCATACTGTCTGCAGCAATTCCCCTTGAAATTGCGTACCCTGATCAGTAACTACTTCTTGGGGGAATCCTACGCGACTAAAAATATCCATAAGAGCCTGGGCGATATGTTCAGCATCTATGGATGCCAGTGCCACTGCCTCAGGGTATCTAGTCGCGTAATCAACTACAGTCAGTATGTATCTCTTTCCTGTTCGGCTCGGTTTCTTAAAAGGCCCCACAATGTCCATGGCCACTCTCTTAAATGGCTCACTTATGACAGGCATGGGTTGTAGGGGAACCCGGCGTGGGGGTCCCCCGAGGCGTTGGCAGACCTCACATGACTCTCTATACTGTTTTACCTCCTGGTTAACCCCAGACCAGAAGAAATGTCGCAGCAGCCGGGCACGGGTTTTCCGAACCCCTAAGTGGCCTGCTAAGGGAATGTCATGGGCAAGGGCCAGCAACCGGGCACGGTACTGCTGTGGAACAATCAACTGTTTTCTTAGGACCCCGGGCTCTAATGGGTCTGCTTTTGCTGGCACCCGGTACAGTCTCCCCTCCTCCCACATAATGCGATCCTCCTGAGGCCCCCAATCTGTTCGTCCCGCTGCCCTGCGGAGGCTAGCTAGGGAGGGGTCGGTCCGTTGGGCTTCCCTAAAGGCTATCCTATCTACTTCCCCCAGATTCTCATCACAGTCAGGCAAGTCCGGGACAGGGTTACTTACCGCCAACGGTTCACGGTTTGTGGCTGTCACTTCCACAGGGACTCCTGGTGCTGGCATGAGAGGGTCCTCATGCACTGTCTCCAATGCCTGTGCTTGGCTTCGGGTGATAGCTCCCACAAAGTAACTAGCCAATCCAGCACTCAGATCGTTGCCCAGAATGACGTGAGTGGGTAATCCATCCAAAAGTCCCACATTTACCTCTCCAGAGTCCAGGCCCCAGTCCAGGTGTACCCTTGCCATAGGTATTACAGTGATCTGCCCTCCTGCCATGGAAATTTTAACTTTCCTTTTCTTCAGTATCTGGCAGGGGGGAATTAATTCTGGCCGTATAAGGGTGATAGAAGCCCCAGAGTCTCTCAACCCTTGCAGCTCCTTCCCATTAACTTTAACAGGTTGTAGGTGGGTCTTCATATTATCCGGGGTGGATTTCCCAATAGCTGCTACCACCTCTACTTGGTATGCTACTTCCTCCGCCTCATCAGGAAAGTAGTCCACCTCGCCCGTTCCAAATGATTCGTGGCACACAGCCACCCGCGACATGGCAGATTGGGTACCTGGGAATGGCCGTTTTACCCGTGTACAGTCACGAAGTAAATGCCCCACCTGGTCACAGTTGTAGCAGCGTCGGCTTGCAGGTGACGCTGGTCCCCGAGACCTTGAATTTCTGGCTAGGGAAGCTGGGGTATGTATTGGGGCCGGCCGGTGGGGAAGCAATGGTAGATCACGATCCTGCTGGGGCCGTCGGAGGGTTGTCCTCTCCTCTGTATTGGCACCTCTCCACCGAGGCCTGTTAGCTGTGAACTCATCTGCTAGGTGTGCTGCTTTTTCCGGAGTGGTAGGGTTCCGGTCTGCCACCCACTCCCTGATCTCTGGAGGCATCTTGTTTAGCAGCTGCTCCAAAATAAAAGCATTTTTAATGTTTGCTACAGTAAGGGCCTTCTTCACAGCCAGCCACTTATCACAGTTCCTCCGCAGCAAGTTATTGAACTCTATAAATGAGACATCTCCTTTCCGCGCCATAGACCGGAACTTTATGCGATACGATTCAGCGGTCACCGCATATCTGGCAAGCAGCACACTCCGTACCTCCTCATATACCAGGATCTGCTCTGGACTCAGGGCATGGAATGCCTCCAGTGCCCGCCCTCTCAGACTGGGTACCAAATATCGAGGCCACTCTGTTGCCTCAATTCCATGCATTATCATAACAGATTCAAACATCTGCAAATGAGTATCAATATCCGAACTGACCTCATCAAAAGGTGGGACCTCATTATACCTCAGCCGGGAGGTCTGCCTTACCGCCACTGCCGGGGCGGTTATACCGGTCTGCGCCCCCAATGCGGCTCCCAGTACTGATGCTCCTTGCCCCAGTGCTGCCAGCAACTCCCGCAACTGATCTGTACTTCCAACGACCAGTGCAGGGCCTGTTGTAGCGGTTCCAGTGGTTCCTTGACCATCGGCCTGCTCTGGGATGCAGTCCTCATCATCCTCCTGCCCAGGGTGTTCTTGGTCCCATTCAGCTAGCTTTGCCATTAAGACTGCTCTGGTGTCCGATGCATTAAACTCAATCCGTCTTGTTCGACAGAGGTCCTGTAGTTGATCCTTCTTGCTGTATCGGTAGCATAGCGGGGCAGAATCCATTGCCTGCTGTGGTTTATACCTTTCGCGTTGTGTCACAATACATATACAAACAGAAAGTTCAGCACTCACCATAGCAAGCTCACTTATCCTCACAACATCAATAAATAAATGATGGGGGTTTAGTTAGTGAATTGGCCAATGCACGGAAGCCTGCATACCGCTCGCCAAGGTACCCCACCTTCATGCAGGTCCTACACTATCACAAAGTCTCAAAAATTAAAACCTGGCAATTGTATCACACAACTTAGTAATTTATCAGCCAGTGTCAGGTGACTAGTGTACCTTTAAAAGCCATAAGATGCATGGCAGATACACATTAAACCTAGTGGGCATGTGTGCAGTATATTTTGTGTGAACCATACAGCAGTGTTTAGGAAGGACCAGCGTCTCTGAGAGAAGAAAATTGCGCTGGAGAGAGCTGTGAGGGCTAAGCCACGCCCCCTCACCGGCGCGCTTCAGTCCCGCTCAAATCTACATAATTATACTGGCGGGGGGTCTATATTTAGTGCCTAGGCACTTTTAATATACTTATTTGCCAGTTTAAAAACTTCAGTGTTCATGCTGCCCAGGATACCCCCCCTGCGCCCTGCACCCTGCCAGTGCCGCTGTGTGTGGGAGCATGCGGTACCTCAACACTGAAGTCTTCTGCCGTCTGATGTCTTCTGCCTTCTGCATACTCACCCGGCTTCTCTCTTCTGGCTTCTGTGAGGGGGGTGACGGCGCGGCTCCGGGAACGAGCAGCTAGGCGCACAAAGTGATCGGACCCTCTGGAGCTAATGGTGTCCAGTAGCCTAAGAAGCAGAGCCTTGAAACTCACAGAAGTAGGTCCTGCTTCTCTCCCCTCACTCCCACGATGCAGGAAGCCTGTAGCCAACAGGTCTCCCTGAAAATAATAAACCTAACAAAGTCTTTCCAGAGAAACTCAGTAGAGCTCCCCTAGTGTGTGTCCAGTCTATCTGAGCACAGAGTCTAACTGGAGTCTGGGGGAGGGGCATAGAGGGAGGAGCCAGTTCACACCCATTCAAAGTCTTATAGTGTGCCCATGTCTCCTGTCTATACCCCATGGTTCTTGAAGCATCCTCTAGGACGTATGAGAAATTATATATATATATATATATATATATATATATATATATATATATATATATATATAAAAAAAATCATACAAATTCAGCACTCACCTAATATTAACACTTCAAACTGTAATTCATCTGAATTCAGGGAATGTTAGTTCCAAAATATTGCAATAGTTTGTTAAGCTGACCAGCCCCTTCACGGCCTTCCCATTTGGTCAGTCCCTACACTGACTTACACAAATCTGAGCAATGCTCACAGGCATCTTTTTAGATTTTAAATGCACAGCATGCTTATATCATGTGTTTAGGCCCTATCCCACTCTTTTAAAGAGACAGGAACCACACCCAAGCATATCAGTAAAAACACCTGGGGAATTTCTTAACATTTAATTTACATATGGACAATAGGGGTGCAAGAAAGAGTGTGACCACAAAAATTTTATATAAACAATAGGCAAGAACCCACAGCACTCATACATCCGCGGTGCCAGTGGTATTGTGACCACACTATTTAAATAAAAAATCATACAAATTCAGCACTCACCTAATATTAACACTTCAAACTGTAATTCATCTGAATTCAGGGAATGTATGTTCCAAAATATTGCAATAGTTTGTTAAGCTGACCAGCCCCTTCACGGCCTTCCCATTTGGTCAGTCCCTACACTGACTTACACAAATCTATATATATATATATATATATACATACATACATACATACAGCAAAAGGTACCCGGCGCTCCCGTGGCATGTATTCACAGCTGCTTCGGTGCCCTCCCTCGGTACTGGTGTCCGTGTATAGAGAAACAATTGCAGGCGGCACTCAGGAGACGTGGCAGCTTTTCACAAGATTTATTGCATGTAGCAAATCCAACACACGTTTCTGGTCACAGCCCGTCGTCAGGGATATGCTTGACACAAAGACATTCACATATATATATATATATATAAATATATATATATATATATATATATATATATATATATATATATATACACACCTTCCAACCTTCCCCCAAAGTGCAATCAATAGACTCACCTGTGAATTGCCTCTGGTGTGTAATCACCACCATTCATTGATCTGAATTGTCTATGGATGACGTCACCTGCTCTTCTCTGGCAGCTGCCGTGAATGGTGGTGATTACACACCAGAGGCAATTCACAGGTGAGTCTATTGATTGCACTTTGGGGGAAGGTTGGAAGGTGTATGTGTATATATATATATATATATATATATATATATATATATATATGTGAATGTCTTTGTGTCAAGCATATCCCTGACGACGGGCTGTGACCTGAAACGTGTGTTGGATTTGCTATATATGAAAAGATTGTTGGAGAAAGAGCGCTATATAAATAAAAATAAGAATTTACTCACCCGTAATTCTATTTCTCGTAGTCCGTAGTGGATGCTGGGAACTCCGTAAGGACCATGGGGAATAGCGGCTCCGCAGGAGACTGGGCACAACTAAGAAAGATTTAGGACTACCTGGTGTGCACTGGCTCCTCCCTCTATGCCCCTCCTCCAGACCTCAGTTAGGATACTGTGCCCGGAAGAGCTGACACAATAAGGAAAATAAGAATTTACTTACCGATAATTCTATTTCTCATAGTCCGTAGTGGATGCTGGGGACTCCGTAAGGACCATGGGGAATAGCGGCTCCACAGGAGACTGGGCAAATCTAAAGAAAGCTTTAGGACTAACTGGTGTGCACTGGCTCCTCCCCCTATGACCCTCCTCCAAGCCTCAGTTAGGATACTGTGCCCGGACGAGCGTACACAATAAGGAAGGATTTTGAATCCCGGGTAAGACTCATACCAGCCACACCAATCACACCGTATAACCTGTGATCTGAATCCAGTTAACAGCATGATAACAGAGGAGCCTCTGAAAGATGGCTCACAACAATAATAACCCGATTTTTGTAACAATAACTATGTACAAGTATTGCAGACAATCCGCACTTGGGATGGGCGCCCAGCATCCACTACGGACTATGAGAAATAGAATTATCGGTAAGTAAATTCTTATTTTCTCTAACGTCCTAAGTGGATGCTGGGGACTCCGTATGGACCATGGGGATTATACCAAAGCTCCCAAACGGGCGGGAGAGTGCGGATGACTCTGCAGCACCAAATGAGAGAACTCCAGGTCCTCCTCAGCCAGGATATCAATTTTGTAGAATTTTACAAACGTATTTGCTCCTGACCAAGTAGCTGCTCGGCAAAGTTGTAACGCCGAGACCCCTCGGGCAGCCGCCCAAGATGAGCCCACCTTCCTTGTGGAGTGGGCATTTACAGATTTTTGGCTGTGGCAGGCCTGCCACAGAATGTGCAAGCTGAATTGTACTACAAATCCAACGAGCAATAGTCTGCTTAGAAGCAGGAGCACCCAGCTTGTTGGGTGCACACAGGATAAACAGCGAGTCAGATTTCCTGACTCCAGCCGTCCTGGAAACATATATTTTCAGGGCACTGACAACGTCTAGCAACTTGGAGGCCTCCAAGTCCCTAGTAGCCGCAGGCACCACCAATAGGTTGGTTCAGGTGAGACGCTGAAACCACCTTGGGGAGAAACTGAGGACGAGTCCTCAATTCCGCCCTGTCCGAATGGAAAATCAGATAAGGGCTTTTTCAGGATAAAGCCGCCAATTCTGACACGCGCCTGGCCCAGGCCAGGGCCAACAGCATGACCACTTTCCATGTGAGATATTTTAACTCCACAGATTTAAGTGGTTCAAACCAATGTGACTTTTGGAACCCAAAGCTACATTGAGATCCCAAAGTGCCACTGGAGGCACAAAAGGAGGCTGTATATGCAGTACCCCTTTTACAAACGTCTGAACTTCAGGGACTGAAGCTAGTTCTTTTTGGAAGAAAATTGACAGGGCCGCAAATTTGAACCTTAATGGACCCCAATTTCAGGCCCATAGACACTCCTGTTTGCAGGAAATGTAGGAATCGACCCAGTTGAATTTCCTCCGTCGGGCCTTACTGGCCTCGCACCACGCAACATATTTTCGCCAATTGCGGTGATAATGTTTTTGCGGTTACATCCTTCCTGGCTTTGATCAGGATAGGGATGACTTCATCCGGAAAGCCTTTTTTCCTTCAGGATCCGGCGTTCAACCGCCATGCCGTCAAACGCAGCCGCGGTAAGTCTTGGAACAGACAGGGTCCTTGCTGGAGCAGGTCCCTTCTTAGAGGTAGAGGCCACGGATCCTCCGTGAGCATATCTTGAAGTTCCGGTTACCAAGTCCTTCTTGGCCAATCCGGAGCCACGAATATAGTGCTTTCTCCTCTCCATCTTATCAATCTCAGTACCTTGGGTATGAGAGGCAGAGGAGGGAACACACACACTGACTGGTACACCCACGGTGTTACCAGAGCGTCTACAACTATTGCCTGAGGGTCTCTTGACCTGGCGCAATACCTGTCGAGTATTTTAATCATGTGGACGACTTCTGGGTGAAGTCCCCACTCTCCCGGGTGGAGGTCGTGCTGAGGAAGTCTGCTTCCCAGTTGTCCACTCCCGGAATGAATACTGTTGACAGTGCTATCACATGATTTTCCGCCCAGCGAAGAATCCCTGCAGCTTCTGCCATTGCCCTCCTGCTTCTTGTGCCACCCTGTCTGTTTACGTGGGTGACTGCCATGATGTTGTCCGACTGGATCAACACCGGCTGACCTTGAAGCAGAGGTCGTGCTAAGCTTAGAGCATTGTAAATGGCCCTTAGCTTCAGGATATTTATGTGAAGTGATGTATCCAGGCTTGACCCTAAGCCCTGGATATTCCTTCCCTGTGTGACTGCTCCCCAGCCTCGCAGGCTGGCATCCGTGGTCACCAGGACCCAGTCCTGAATGCCGAATCTGCGGCCCTCTAGAAGATGAGCACTCTGCAACCACCACATGATGGATACCCTTGTCCTTGGTGACAGGGTTATCCGCTGATGCATCTGAAAATGCGACCCGGACCATTTGTCCAGTAGGTTCCACTGGAAAGTTCTTGCGTGGAATCTAACGAATGGGATTGCTTCGTAGGAAGCCACCATTTTTACCCAGAACCCTTGTGCATTGATGCACTGAGACTTGGTTCGGTTTTAGGAGGTTCCTGACTAGCTCGGATAACTCCCTGGCTTTCTCTTCCGGGAGAAACACCTTTTTTTCTGGACTGTGTCCAGGAACATCCCTAGGAAACAGAAGACAAGTCGTCGGAACCAGCTGCGATTTTGGAATATTGAGAATCCAATCGTGCTGCCGCAACACTACCTGAGATAGTGCTACACCGACTTCCAACTGTTCCCTGGATCTTACCCTTATCAGGGAATCGTCCAAGTAAGGGATAACTAAAATTCCCTTCCTTCGAAGGGATATCATTTCGGCCATTACCTTGGTAAAGACCCGGGGTGCCGTGGACCATCCCTACGGCAGCGTCTGAACTGATAGTGACAGTTCTGTACCATAACCTGAGGTACCCTTGGTGAGAAGGGTAAACTTTGACATGAAGGTAAGCATCCTTGATGTCCCAAGACATCATGTAGTCCCCTTCTTCCAGGTTCGCAATCACTGCTCTGAGTGACTCAATCTTGAATTTGAACCTCTGTATGTAAGTGTTCAAAGATTTTAGATTTTAGATTTAGAATCGGTCTCACCGGGCCGTCTGGCTTCGGTACCACAATAGTGTGGAATAATACCCCGTTCCCTGTTGCAGGAGGGGTACCTTGATTGTCACCTGCTGGGTGAATGGCTTCCAAAACTGCCTCCCTGTCAGAGGGAGACGTCGGTAAAGCCGACTTTTGGAAACGGCGAGGGGGAGACGTCTCGAATTTCAATATGTACCCTTGAGATATTACCTGAAGGATCCAGGGGTCTACTTGCGAGTGAGCCCACTGCGCACTGAAATTCATTGAGAACGGGCCCCCACCGTGCCTGAGCTTGTAAGGCCCTAGCGTCATACTGAGGGCTTTTGCAGATGCGGGAAAGGATTTCTGTTCCTGGGAACTGGGTAATCTCTTCAGCCTTTTTCCTCTCCCTCTGTCACGAGCAGAAAAGAGGAACCTTTTGTCCGCTTGCCAACAAAGGACTGCGCCTGATAATACGGCGTCTTATTTTGAGAGGCGACCTGGGGTACAAACGTGGATTTCCCAGTTGTTGCCGTGGCCACCAGGTCTAAAAGACCGACCCCAAATGTCCCCTTTCAAAGGCAATACTTCCAAATGCCGTTTGGAATCCGCATCACCTGACCATTTTACTGGTAGAATTGGACAACGCACTTATACTTGATGCCAGTCGGCAAATATTCCGCTGTGCATCATGCATATATAGAAATGCATCTTTTAAATGCTCTATAGGCAATAATATACTATCCTTATCTAGGATATCAATATTTCCAGTCAGGGAATTCGACTATGCCAACCCAGCACTGCACCTCCAGGCTGAGGCGATTGCTGGTCGCAGTATAACACCAGTATGTGTGTGAATACATTTTTGGATACCCTCCTGCTTTCTATCAGCAGGATCCTTAAGGGCGGCCATCTCATGAGAGGGTAGAGCCCTTGTTCTTACAAGCGTGTGAGCGCCTTATCCCCCCTAGGGGGTGTTTCCCAACGCACCCTAACCTCTGGCGGGAAAGGGTATACAGCCAATACTTTTTAAGAAATTATCAATTGTTATCGGGGGGAAACCCACGCATCATCACACACCTCATTTTATTTCTCAGATTCAGGAAAACTACAGGTAGTTTTTCCCTCACCGAACATAATACCCCTTTTTGGTGGTACTCGTATTATCAGAAATGTATAAAACATTTTCCATTGTCTCAATCATGTAACGTGTGGCCCTACTGGAAATCACGGTGGTCTCTTCACCGTCGACACAGGAGTCAGTATCCGTGTCGGCGTCTGTATCTGCCATCTGAGGTAACGGGCGCTTTAGAGCCCCTGACGGCCTATGAGACGTCTGGACAGGCACAAGCTGAGTAGCCGGCTGTCTCATGTCAACCACTGTTTTTTTATACAGAGCTGACACTGTCACGTAATTTTCAACAGTACATCCACTCAGGTGTCGACCCCCTAGGTGGTGACATCACTGTTACAGACACTCTGCTCCGTCTCCACATCATTTTTCTCCTCATACATGTCGACACAAACGTACCGACACACAGCACACACACAGGGAATGCTCTGATAGAGGACAGGACCCCACTAGCCCTTTGGGGAGACAGAGGGAGAGTTTGCCAGCACACACCAGAGCGCTATATATATATATATATATATACAGGGATAACCTTATGTAAGTGTTTTTCCCCTTATAGCTGCTGTATGTTTTAATACTGCGCCTAATTAGTGCCCCCCTCTCTTTTTTTTAACCCTTTCTGTAGTGTAGTGACTGCAGGGAAGAGCCAGGGAGCTTCCCTCCAACTGAGCTGTGAGGGAAAATGGCGCCAGTGTGCTGAGGAGATAGGCTCCGCCCCCTTTTTGGCGGCCTTATCACCCGTTTTTCTGTATATTCTGGCAGGGGTTAAATGCATCCATATAGCCCAGGAGCTATATGTGATGTATTTTTTTGCCATGTAAGGTATTTTTATCGTGTTTTATTGCGTCTCAGGGCGCCCCCCCCAGCGCCCTGCACCCTCAGTGACCGGAGTATGAAGTGTGCTGAGAGCAATGGCGCACAGCTGCAGTGCTGTGCGCTACCTTATTGAAGACAGGAACGTCTTCTGCCGCCGATTTTTCCGGACCTCTTCGCTCTTCTGGCTCTGTAAGGGGGCCGGCGGCGCGGCTCCGGGACCCATCCAGGCTGAACCTGTGATCGTCCCTCTGGAGCTAATGTCCTGTCAAAGTCAGAAAAATGTCTCAATGCACGTTGCCATATTTGCACCGCACACTGGTCCGTGCTGCGCATGCGTACGCTCTCCCGTGGAAGCGCATACCCGCAATAGCGTGCACTCGCACGCGCAGTATGCGCATTTACGGTAGAGTTTACGTGATCGTAGCGTGCGACTCATTAGTTACAAATGTTCACAATTAATGTAGTTTATAGATCATGGTCCCTTTGATAGATTCTGAAAGTTTGGTTAAAATAGAACGTCCCTGAGCCGAGGAATCCCTCTTTACATCGTACGAAGGGTCTAACAGGAATCATACAGCAGTGTTTGGTACCCATCGGAAGAGTATTTAATCAGCAATATTCCGGTGTTGGTTTGGAGCGGATTAATCGCTCGTGCGAATAGTTATGGACATAACAAGTTATGTCTATTTTCTATTATCATTTGTTCTTACTTAGTCATGCATCAGTGGGTCTCAAATGGCTCTTTGACCTCAGAGATCCCCCAAACAATAGTTTGCATGTTAAGAGGGCCTCATATCTACACATGCATAAGGTAATCACAAGAATAGTAATTGAAGATCAATTGTACTCCAAATCAGTATCTTTCCCGCAGACGGAGTGCAATAGCCTTTAATTACATTGAGCTTTGAGACTCAATGGAGAAGACCAACACCTGTGTTTACAAATGGGGCTGGATTTGTATACAGGAAAATAAGGGCTGAGACGTCATTGTCTCAATTGAAAGTGGACATCATGAATATAGAGCAGAACCCAGACAGGATTCTGTTTTGTATTCGCCAAACAAAAGGTCTCCAGAAGACAGGAATGTGCTGGTCATCACCCATTGTGTTACATAACTTAGGCCACTGATACAAGACAGTTTACCTGTATGAATCAACCTATGACCTTTGTTATAATGCGAAGCCGAATTCCTGCGTCCAATGGACAGTGAGACTGTAGGGACCATTAGATTGCATTGTGTGTGGGGCATAAATAGGCAGGCCGACCATATCCAAGAGCACTCTCTCATCAACGGTTATCTGCTGATAATCGGGAGCTGGATATCGAGGCGCTGGCGATCATACCCTTTGTGCGTAAGTTCTCTCCATAATCATTGTCTTTCTGCGAGCCAATTTCTCTCTCTCTCTCTCTATCTCTCTCTCTCCTCTTTTCTCTTATATACCTTATAGTATTATAGTATTGTATTGTATTGTATCTAGGTCAGCGTAGTATTGTCTATTTGTATTTATTGTTTAGTTCTGTGGTTAGGAAGTCTCTGTTATATTGTAGTGTATCATATGTACTGTTATCCTTTTTTTACAAGTATATTAGATATAATACAGTTAATAGGCGTTGGAACCCTAAACCAGTATCTGTGTATTTTCTATAGTGTTAAGTGTTCACTTGAGCGTCGGTGACGCACAAGCAGCTTTGTAGTTAGTCAGGTTACACAAGGTTGCACTTACACCATGTACTCACATTAAGGTATGCAGTGTATTTCATTGATATAAGGTTTTACATAAAGGTATAGTGTTGTGAGCGTCGGCATCGCTGGTGACCTCCTCGTGGTCTCGAGCGTAAGCTACGCCATAGCGAATCATTTCCCTAGACATAACCAATAACGTGTCCTGTGATCACTGGGCCGCGAGCGAACGTGACGCTTGAGCGTCTCGCCTACGGCTGAGCGATCGTTACGCAAATAGCGTACCATTACGGTACTTCTTAAGTAAACAGCGTACAGTGTTCTTAGACTTCTTAAGGTGTTTTATACGACAAAGGAATTCAGCATTGTCAATTGGGGGCGTGTCCTATCCTTCTCATATCTGCACTGGGTAGATCAGCAGACATTATCCCTCCAGCAAAGGGTGGGAGGTTGTCTCGCAGTTGCTGACGGGATAAGCGTCTGCTTTCGCTTAGATTAAGAGTGCTGAAGGAATCCGGGACCGGAAGTAAGAACAAAACGCTTGTGTCTTTTTAAAACTGTTTATTTTTCTTTTGTCTTGCGTACGCACGCATATATCTGCATTTCTGTTTCATTTTTCGTATATCACTATTCCTGTTTGCCAAATTTTATAGTTGATAGAAAGGGCTAAAAGGAGATTTGCTGTTATTTAATAAGTAGAGGTAATAGTTAAAGTATAGAACAACACACGGCTTGTCCGAGAGACGAGGCAGCCAGTGTGCAGTGTGGATTGCGGTAGATGATCAGGGATCGTCTACATTGATAAAATATATATTGTGTTACGGTGGATCCTTTGCATTGCGTACACGTGTCGCTAACAAAGACTAGCGTACGCAATCCGAAAGGCAGACGCACGCAGCGTACACTACGCAACGTAGCGTCTGGTTACGCCCACGTAGCTCAAGTCACGAAAAGTTGAATTAGCGCAAAGCGATAATTAGCGCAAAGGCGATAAGTAACGCACAGCGGTAAATAACGCAAGGCGATAAATAACACAAATTGATTTCAGCTTTCCAAAACTTAGTTTAAATACCTTGTTTTACTGTAGTACCTCTGGGGAGAGCTATCAGACTACGGGAAATGATTTTTCTGATCAGAAAACTATAAGAATGATATTGGGTTGAAAACGGTATGAGTGTATTGAATCCCGCTTTGTGGACTTTGTGATCTAGGTGATAATCCCGCTTTGTGGACTTTGTGATCTATGTGATAATTTGTGATCTATGTGGAATGTGATGAGCACGATCTGAGTGAAAACGTGCAACAGAGTGTGATAAAGTTTTCGTTGTATTACGCTCTGGCTGTTTTGGAGCACAGTAGGGAGACTCCAATGATCCTACCATTTATGGGCAACAAGTGTCTATAAGTGGTACGATTGGACCGCACGGTTGTATGTGTGACCAATAACAACGGGTTATGAGGTCGTATATCCATGCGTAAATCTTGCCCTCATACGTGTTGTAGGGAGCACATGCAAGCGTGATTTGTGTAAAGAAAAAGGAAGGGAATTTTCTCAGGAAAATCTCTAGAGATAGGGCCTGCAACGGCTACACGTGTCTGCTAGAAGGCGGAACGGAGATACCCGGAGCAGAAGAAGTTTTAAGGAAGTTCTGTGTTTGGTGCATTTTAGGAAGTTTTTTTTGTGTTAAAAAGGTCCACAATGGCAGCCAAGTGCACAATACAGAGACGGTCGGAGGTCGGGATTCAGACTCCAGAGGCTTGCAGACCCCGAGGGTCTGCTCGGTTAGTAATGTGGGGGAAATATGGTCCCCACTCTGAGACCTTTTGTGATGAATGGACACGAATGACTGCGGGGGATAAGGCACCATTTCCCGGGATAGGTAGTTTTGACTCAGAGGTGTTGCATAATTTAAGGCAAAGGATATGTCTCATCAAATCAGCAAAGAGACGAATCAAGCATTATGATTGTTTACAAATATGGCAACAGGAGAGTGAAATGCAAAGAAATATAACTTACTTACCTAACTTTCATCTTGAGAGAGGAGAAGTGGCAATGGAGGGGATTGTGGTTGCGGAGAGAAGCACAAGGGTGAACAATAAAAATGCTCTTAGCAACAGTAGTACAGATAATAAGAATAAGTGTAATAAATGTAACAAAGATAATTGTAATACTGTTGAATGTACAACTATTAACCCATGCAAGTCGCACCCCATGTTAAACTTTCCTCAGGAACACCAACCAGAAAGTGAACCAAGAACGATGTCGGCACCTCTTTCAGAAGCCATCACACAAGACGTCCAGGTGGACACGACCCAGTCGGTAAAAACTGTAATCAAACCCCCTAATGGAGGGTCAGGTGAGGTCGTGTTCACAGGTATGTATGGTAATATACATCACGCACAAACAAATGTACCTTATATCCTAGAACCAATTCAGAATGACATTACTGGACTTAATCCTGTTAGGGTAATTGCAGTACCAAATGGGGAAACTGACTCTTCAGGAATCACTCCTGTCAGGAACATCGCCATGTACTGCCCTTTTTCCCGAACAGAATTAAGAGCAATTCTGTCTGAATTTCCTGATCCCAGGAAAGATTTAGTTGCTTGTCAAAGATACATTAGAGTGCTAGGACATACTGCAGAGCCAAGTAACAAAGATTGGAGGACAGTGCTGAGGGCATGTTTACCCCCCGATGTTGATTCATTGAAATTTATCACTGATTGTAAGCTAGATGAGGAAGTGCCACTAACAAACAAGTATAACCAAGATAATATAAAAAGAATCAATCTACAGTTGAAAGAATATTTTCCTACAGTAGCAAAGTGGAATAAAATCTATACAATAAGACAAAAAGAAGGTGAATCCGCAGAAGAGTATTTTCACCGGGCTCTGCAGGATATGGCTAGGTACACTGGTATAGATGACATTGAAACTAATGTACACCACAGAGAGGTAGCTGTGTCCGTATTAGCGAGCAACTTGAAAGACACACTAAAAATTAGGGTACAAACTTCAATACCTCATTGGAGAGGTATCTCGGTGGCGGCATTAAGAGAGTCCGCTATCGAGCATGACCGAAATATCCAAAGAACCAGGGAAGCGCAGGGAGAGCGGTTGATGACACTGAACATCCAAGCACTAGAGGATGCATCAAGTCGACCGGAACCCCAGGCCCCTAGCACATGGAGAAGGCCAAGGATTTGTTACCATTGTAGAAGAGAAGGGCATTATGCCAACAACTGTAATAACCCACATAAAGTTAGACCCCCTAGACCAAGAAATGAGCAAAGTTACAACATACACCATTATAATCAGGGATCATATAGGAAGAATTTTGGGCCACACCCATAAAATATAGTCAAGAAAGGTGATCATTAGGACTGATGGTAAGCCTGAGGTAACGATTAATAAAGTGGGAGGTCATTCACTAAAGACACAGGGATGACCAGGTGAAACGTTGTAAATGTATTTGTGAAAAATGTTTTTCTCTCCCTCTCTCTATCCCCATCTCTGACTAGTAGTGGTAAGAATTCACACATTGCATATCCACTTGGTCCTTGCAGAAGTCTACCAAACCCCAGCATGACCTCCGCCACAATGTATTCTGGCCAGATACAGACAGTGGAATAATGCAAGTGCTGGTGGGGAGGGACTGCTCAAGGAGACCATTAGACACGTAGATACGACAGCCTGATAGTCTGACAATGTTTTTCTAATGCTAACAATGTTTTCTTACAATGTTTAAAAATGCTTTGTTTCTCTTCTCTTATTGGTGGTTATTGTCGGGTTATGTAATGTATATATGCACATGAATTGTTCTCTATCTCTTTTGTTTTTTTTATTTTCTCTCTCTTCTCACTCATGTTTCCATGGTTTAAAGATGTTATGTCACCCCTCAGTTGGACCAATGGTAATGCCAGATTTTTGCTCCTTACAGAAAGATCGTCGGTTAGGAAGGAATATTGCATCACCAGAATGATCGTTTTTGAAGACTGAGAGACAACACCTTTGAGAGGACAGCAGAACAAGAAGAACAACAAGACGAGAGAACTTATTATCGTAACAAGTTCTCTCCCCCTCAAACTGATTTTCTTATACCCCATTTACAAATTTCTTCTTTTCTCCTCCTGTAAGATGGACTTGCCCCAAGAGACTGTGATATGGATTTTTTCCCGTTAACCATGATGTTGACCAGAGCAGTCTGTTTCGGTGAGAGTACCAGTGAGGTCGAGAAAGGATCCAGAAAGGTCCTGAGGACTGAGACGGAGGTGTAAATTTCCAATAGCAACCCAATCACCAAGCAAAGGCGAGTACCGGGCACGATCTAACCACCCTGTTATCTGTAAACATTTTCTTTGAAGGATTGTTAGTTTAAGAAGAAAGACCGTATCTGTAGGCTCTGTAACAAGAATGCCAATCCAGTCTTAATAACCATATGGACCGGCATCCATTGAGTGACTATCACTCTCTAGTGGGTAGCGTATTAAACCAAACAGATTGTTGGGTATGCTCTCAAGTACCTCAGGGTCACAGCAAATCAGGGCTAGTACCATTTCCTTTAACGTTAGGGGAGGTACTTGAGCTAAGTGGTGGGAGACCGGTGGACCGGAGGTTTAACATCTCCAGCCCTCCCAGTTTGAAGCTCCACCAATACCATGTGGATAGGTCCCTCTTATGTTTTAACATCTCCAATCCTAGAAAACCGGGAAATTGGGAAGTGTCATGGAGCAACCTTACCATGACCTTTTCACACAGAGCAGATAGAATGCCTACAGATACAGAGCTTGTACGCCACATAGCCAGTAGAGGAAAATCTTTCCGGTATAGGTATACCTTAGGAAATAGAATTACTAAAGTTGGAGAGGTATCACCAGGATACTGTGCACATATCGTACAAACTGATACATGTATTAGACAGATGGAAGAATTAGGGTCAGGAGATTTCACCTGGAAGGTTTGTAACATGGTCATGTCCTTCTCCGTCCCTTATGTTCTCCCCGATGATGCATATTTCATATGCGGGAGAAAGGCGTACAAGTGGCTTGCCCCAAACTCTGAAGGATTGTGTTATATTGGAAAAGTATTGCCTGAAGTGATGACTGTAACACATGACAAAATGAAAGACATACACCGTGGTGCCCAAGCTCCTTATACTCACACTCACTACGAGCACCTTGTTAAAAGACAACTGTCAGAAAGGTTAGAGCATCCGGCCTCTGATCTTATCCATGAATCCACCGGGATTCAGGTTCTGGTAGCGTTAGATTCCACTCGTACCGCTCGAGGAGTGATGAATTATAAATACATTTCCGCACTCGCCAATTTGTTAGATAATATCACTGAAATGTATGATGACACGTTTAGATACACTGGAAGGGAACTCCAAGCTTACAAAACAGAACTAGTTCAGCATAGGATGGTTCTTAATTACCTTACAGCAGTAACAGGCGGATATTGTGTTACATTGGCAACACAGTACGGCATAAAGTGTTGCACGTACATCACAAATAGTACCGAGGATCCGGTAGAGGTCATAGACCAAAAGATGGATGATATTCTGCAATTAAAGTGGGAATTTCGTCGGAAACACAATCTCACCCTTGCTGCTGTAGGTAATGAGCTGACTGGTTGGGTGTCATGGTTGAACCCGCGAAATTGGTTCTCCGGTTTAGGAGAGTGGGCTCAAGGAGTCATAATGGATGTTGGAAAGTTTCTCCTGTGTATCTTAGGTGTTGTTATATCTATTGGATTGATATTTAGATGCGGGCAGGCTTTGATGAGGTGTAAACAAAGTACGAAAGTGATGAGCTTGAGGAGTGAGGAAACTGTAATTAACCTGGATTTGATTTATGACCCAATGCTAGAAACCATGACGTAATGATGTAATGAGTATACGGTCCGTCTTTCACCCATTTCTATGTTTTCCTCCGAGGTACAAAGACCCACGTAGACGAAGGATTTGATGAGCCAAGGGGCCGACAACGGAAAGATGGAAAGAAGAAGAGCAGACGACCTGATAAACAAGATTTTGATGGACAATGCCATGGGTACCCCAGTTTCCCTAGGAACCTTAAAATCACGATAGCCCAACATTTTTTGTAAATCCATGGACGTTGTATGCTTTACTCACGATTTATGAGCAAAAGCACAAAGAAGAAGACTCCAATCAACTGACACCAATCAAGACCTCAATCGACGAATGTACATTTCCCTGACATAGAATATTATTGCATTTTTCGTAAGTGTTCTTTATCTTCATCTCTACAACCCTCAGGTAACGACACACATAGACGATAGGGAATACAGGCACAGATATCAGCAACCACATACCTCCCCCATTCATGTATCATCAACTAAAATGTGCATCCCCATTTTGTTACAACTGAAAGCCGAAATGAGCTCGGTAGAGTTTGACAGCCCATCCACAGACCTGTACCACAGGATAAGAAGGAATTCAAATGTATACTTCGCAATACCTCGAAGCTTGATTTACCACACGTACGGCACGATGATACATGACCCTCCAAACATGGACTCATACACACATGCTTCTACTTTCTCACTAGGTCATACCCTCTTCACACCTACTCCATTCTTCTTCCTTTCCCCACCATGGAAATCAATTAACCCCTGACTTACATTTTTCTCCTTAAATATTTTGTGGCAGTTATTATTGACTGCCAAAGGGTGGACTGTCAAAGTCAGAAAAATGTCTCAATGCACGTTGCCATATTTGCACCGCACACTGGTCCGTGCTGCGCATGCGTACGCTCTCCCGTGGAAGCGCATACCCGCAATAGCGTGCACTCGCACGCGCAGTATGCGCATTTACGGTAGAGTTTACGTGATCGTAGCGTGCGACTCATTAGTTACAAATGTTCACAATTAATGTAGTTTATAGATCATGGTCCCTTTGATAGATTCTGAAAGTTTGGTTAAAATAGAACGTCCCTGAGCCGAGGAATCCCTCTTTACATCGTACGAAGGGTCTAACAGGAATCATACAGCAGTGTTTGGTACCCATCGGAAGAGTATTTAATCAGCAATATTCCGGTGTTGGTTTGGAGCGGATTAATCGCTCGTGCGAATAGTTATGGACATAACAAGTTATGTCTATTTTCTATTATCATTTGTTCTTACTTAGTCATGCATCAGTGGGTCTCAAATGGCTCTTTGACCTCAGAGATCCCCCAAACAATAGTTTGCATGTTAAGAGGGCCTCATATCTACACATGCATAAGGTAATCACAAGAATAGTAATTGAAGATCAATTGTACTCCAAATCAGTATCTTTCCCGCAGACGGAGTGCAATAGCCTTTAATTACATTGAGCTTTGAGACTCAATGGAGAAGACCAACACCTGTGTTTACAAATGGGGCTGGATTTGTATACAGGAAAATAAGGGCTGAGACGTCATTGTCTCAATTGAAAGTGGACATCATGAATATAGAGCAGAACCCAGACAGGATTCTGTTTTGTATTCGCCAAACAAAAGGTCTCCAGAAGACAGGAATGTGCTGGTCATCACCCATTGTGTTACATAACTTAGGCCACTGATACAAGACAGTTTACCTGTATGAATCAACCTATGACCTTTGTTATAATGCGAAGCCGAATTCCTGCGTCCAATGGACAGTGAGACTGTAGGGACCATTAGATTGCATTGTGTGTGGGGCATAAATAGGCAGGCCGACCATATCCAAGAGCACTCTCTCATCAACGGTTATCTGCTGATAATCGGGAGCTGGATATCGAGGCGCTGGCGATCATACCCTTTGTGCGTAAGTTCTCTCCATAATCATTGTCTTTCTGCGAGCCAATTTCTCTCTCTCTCTCTCTATCTCTCTCTCTCCTCTTTTCTCTTATATACCTTATAGTATTATAGTATTGTATTGTATTGTATCTAGGTCAGCGTAGTATTGTCTATTTGTATTTATTGTTTAGTTCTGTGGTTAGGAAGTCTCTGTTATATTGTAGTGTATCATATGTACTGTTATCCTTTTTTTACAAGTATATTAGATATAATACAGTTAATAGGCGTTGGAACCCTAAACCAGTATCTGTGTATTTTCTATAGTGTTAAGTGTTCACTTGAGCGTCGGTGACGCACAAGCAGCTTTGTAGTTAGTCAGGTTACACAAGGTTGCACTTACACCATGTACTCACATTAAGGTATGCAGTGTATTTCATTGATATAAGGTTTTACATAAAGGTATAGTGTTGTGAGCGTCGGCATCGCTGGTGACCTCCTCGTGGTCTCGAGCGTAAGCTACGCCATAGCGAATCATTTCCCTAGACATAACCAATAACGTGTCCTGTGATCACTGGGCCGCGAGCGAACGTGACGCTTGAGCGTCTCGCCTACGGCTGAGCGATCGTTACGCAAATAGCGTACCATTACGGTACTTCTTAAGTAAACAGCGTACAGTGTTCTTAGACTTCTTAAGGTGTTTTATACGACAAAGGAATTCAGCATTGTCAGTCCAGTAGCCAAGAAGCCCAATCCACTCTGCACGCAGGTGAGTTCGCTTCTTCTCCCCTTAGTCCCTCGATGCAGTGAGCCTGTTGCCAGCAGGTCTCACTGAAAATAACAAACCTAAACTAAAACTTTCACTAAGAAGCTCAGGAGAGCCCCTAGTGTGCACCCTTCTCGTCGGGCACAGAAATCTAACTGAGGCTTGGAGGAGGGTCATAGGGGGAGGAGCCAGTGCACACCAGTTAGTCCTAAAGCTTTCTTTAGATGTGCCCAGTCTCCTGCGGAGCCGCTATTCCCCATGGTCCTTACGGAGTCCCCAGCATCCACTTAGGACGTTAGAGAAAGGATTTTGGAATCCCGGGTAAGACTCATACCAGCCACACCAATCACACCGTACAACTCGTGATAACTATACCCAGTTAACAGTATGAATAACAACTGAGCCTCACTGAACAGATGGCTCAGAACAATAACCCTTTAGTTAGGCAATAACTATATACAAGTATTGCAGACAATCCGCACTTGGGATGGGCGCCCAGCATCCACTACGGACTACGAGAAATAGAATTACCGGTGAGTAAATTCTTTTTTTCTCTGACGTCCTAGTGGATGCTGGGAACTCCGTAAGGACCATGGGGATTATACCAAAGCTCCCAAACGAGCGGGAGAGTGCGGATGACTCTGCAGCACCGAATGAGCAAAAGCAAGGTCCTCCTCAGTCAGGGTATCAAACTTGTAGAACTTAGCAAACGTGTTTGAACCCGACCAAGTAGCAGCTCGGCAAAGTTGTAAAGCCGAGACCCCTCGGGCAGCCGCCCAAGGACTGCCCACCTTCCTCGTGGAATGGGCTTTTACAGATTTAGGATACGGCAGTCCAGCCGCAGAATGTGCAAGTTGAATCGTACTACAGATCCAGCGAGCAATAGACTGCTTTGAAGCAGGAGCACCCAGCTTGTTGGGCGCATACAGGGAGTCAGTTTTCCTGACTCCAGCCGTCCTGGAAACATAGATTTTCAGGGCCCTGACTACGTCCAGCAACTTGGAATCCTCCAAGTCCTTAGTAGCCGCAGGCACCACAATAGGTTGGTTCAAATGAAAAGCTGATACCACCTTAGGAAGAAATTGGGGACGAGTCCTCCATTCCGCCCTATCCATATGGAAAATCAGATAAGGGCTTTTACATGACAAAGCCGCCAATTCTGACACACGCCTGGCCGACCCAGCTGAAATTCCTCCGTTGGGGCCCTTCTGGCCTCACACCACGCAACATATTTTCGCCATATGCGGTGATAATGGTTTGCGGTCACCTCCTTCCTAGCTTTAATCAGCGTAGGGATGACTTCCTCCGGAATGCCCTTTTCCTTCAGGATCCGGTGTTCAACCGCCATGCCGTCAAACGCAGTCGCGGTAAGTCTTGGAACAGACAGGGTCCCTGCTGCAGCAGGTCCTGTCTGAGCGGCAGAGGCCATGGGTCCTCTGAGATCATTTCTTGAAGTTCTGGGTACCAAGCTCTTCTTGGCCAATCCGGAACCACAAGTATAGTTCTTACTCCTCTCCTCCTTATTATTCTCAGTACCTTGGGTATGAGAGGCAGAGGAGGGAACACATAAACCGACTGGTACACCCATGGTGTCACTAGAGCGTCCACAGCTATCGCCTGAGGGTCCCTTGACCTGGCGCAATATCTTTTTAGCTTTTTGTTGAGGCGGGACGCCATCATGTCCACCTGTGGCCTTTCCCAACGGTGTACCATCATTTGGAAGACTTCTGGATGAAGTCCCCACTCTCCCGGGTGGAGGTCTGCTTCCCAGTTGTCCACTCCCGGAATGAACACTGCTGACAGTGCTAACACATGATTTTCCGCCCATCGGAGAATCCTTGTGGCTTCTGCCATCGCCATCCTGCTTCTTGTGCCGCCCTGACGGTTTACATGGGCGACCGCCGTGATGTTGTCTGACTGGATCAGCACCGGCTGGTGTTGAAGCAGGGGTCTTGTCTGACTTAGGGCATTGTAAATGGCCCTTAGTTCCAGAATATTTATGTGTAGGGAAGTCTCCTGACTTGTCCATAGTCCTTGGAAGTTTCTTCCCTGTGTGACTGCCCCCCAACCTCGAAGGCTGGCATCCGTGGTCACCAGGATCCAGTCCTGTATGCCGAATCTGCGGCCCTCTAGAAGATGAGAACTCTGCAGCCACCACAGTAGCGACACCCTGGCCCTTGGAGACAGGGTTATCAGCCGATGCAACTGAAGATGCGACCCGGACCACTTGTCCAACAGATCCCACTGAAAGATCCTTGCATGGAACCTTCCGAATGGAATTGCTTCATAAGAAGCCACCATCTTTCCCAGGACTCGCGTGCAGTGGTGCACCGACACCTGTTTTGGTTTTAGGAGGTCTCTGACTAGAGACGATAACTCCTTGGCCTTCTCCTCCGGGAGAAACACTTTTTTCTGTTCCGTGTCCAGAACCATCCCCAGGAACAGTAGACGCGTTGTAGGAACCAGCTGCGACTTTGGAATATTCAGGATCCAGCCGTGCTGTTGTAGCACTTCCCGAGCTAGTGCTACACCGATCAACAACTGTTCCCTGGACCTCGCCTTTATAAGGAGATCGTCCAAGTACGGGATAATTAAAACTCCCTTTTTCCGAAGGAGTATCATAATTTCGGCCATTACCTTGGTAAATACCCTCGGTGCCGTGGACAGACCAAACGGCAACGTCTGGAATTGGTAATGACAGTCCTGTACCACAAATCTGAGGTACTCCTGGTGAGGAGGGTAAATGGGGACATGCAGGTAAGCATCCTTGATGTCCAGTGACACCATGTAATCCCCCTCGTCCAGGCTTGCAATCACCGCTCTGAGCGATTCCATCTTGAACTTGAACCTTCTTATATAAGTGTTCAAAGATTTAAAATTTAAAATGGGTCTCACCGAACCGTCTGGTTTCGGTACCACAAACATTGTGGAATAGTAACCCCGTCCTTGTTGAAGGAGGGGTACCTTGATTATCACCTGCTGAGAATACAGCTTGTGAATCGCCTCCAGCACTGCCTCCCTGTCCGGGGGAGCTGTCGGCAAGGCAGATTTGAGGAAACGGCGAGGGGGAGACGTCTCGAATTCCAGCTTGTACCCCTGAGATACTACCTGAAGAATCCAGGGATCCAACTGTGAACGAGCCCACTGGTTGCTGAAGTTCTTGAGACGGGCCCCCACCGTACCTGGCTCCGCCTGTGGAGCCCCAGCGTCATGCGGTGGACTTAGAGGAAGCGGGGGAGGACTTTTGTTCCTGGGAACTGGCTGTATGTTGCAGCTTTTTCCCTCTACCTCTGGGCAGAAAGGACGCGCCTCTAACCCGCTTGCCTTTCTGGGGCCGAAAGGACTGTACCTGATAATACGGTGCTTTCTATGGCTGTGAGGGAACATGGGGTAAAAATGCTGACTTCCCAGCTGTTGCTGTGGAAAAGAGGTCCAAGAGAACATCCCCAAACAACTCCTCACCCTTGTAAGGCAAAACTTCCATGTGCCTTTTAGAATCTGCATCTCCTGTCCATTGCCGAGTCCACAATCCTCTCCTGGCAGAAATGGACATTGCGTTTATTTTAGATGCCAGCCGGCAAATATCCCTCTGTGCATCTCTCATGTATAAGACAGCGTCTTTAATATGCTCTACGGTTAGCAATATAGTGTCCCTGTCTAGGGTATCAATGTTTTCCGACAGGGAATCTGACCACGCAGCTGCAGCACTGCACATCCATGCTGAAGCAATAGCCGGTCTCAGTATAATTCCTGAGTGTGTATATACAGACTTCAGGATAGCCTCCTGCTTCCTATCAGCAGGTTCCTTTAGGGCGGCCGTGTCCGGAGACGGTAGTGCCACCTTCTTTGACAGGCGTGTGAGCGCTTTATCCACCCTAGGGGATGTCTCCCAACGTGACCTATCCTCTGGCGGGAAAGGGTACGCCATTAGTAACTTTTTAGAAATTACCAGTTTCTTATCGGGGGAAGCCCACGCTTCTTCACATACTTCATTTAATTCATCCGAAGGGGGAAAAACCACTGGTAGTTTTTTCTCCCCAAACATAATACCCTTTTTTGTGGTACCTGGGGTAATATCAGAAATGTGCAACACATTTTTCATTGCCGGAATCATGTAACGGGTGGCTCTATTGGAATGTACACTAGTCTCATCATCGTCGACACTGGAGTCAGTATCCGTGTCGACATCTGTGTCTGCCATCTGAGGTAGCGGGCGTTTTAGAGCCCCTGATGGCTTTTGAGACGCCTGGGCAGGCACGAGCTGAGAAGTCGGCTGTCCCACATCTGTTATGTCGTCAAACCTTTTATGTAAGGAGTTGACACTGTCACGTAATTCCTTCCACATGTCCATCCATTCAGGTGTCGACCCCGCAGGGGGTGACATCACATTTATCGGCACCTGCTCTGCCTCCACATAAGCCTCCTCATCAAACATGTCGACACAGCCGTACCGACACACCGCACACACACAGGGAATGCTCTGACTGAGGACAGGACCCCACAAAGTCCTTTGGGGAGACAGAGAGAGAGCATGCCAGCACACACCAGAGCGCTATATAATGCAGGGATTCACACTACACACAGTGATTTTTCCCCTATAGCTGCCAATATTACACAGATTGCGCCTAAATTTAGTGCCCCCCCTCTCTTTTTTACCCTATGGAGTCTGGAAACTGCAGGGGAGAGCCTGGGGAGCGTCCTTCCAGCGGAGCTGTGAGGGAAAATGGCGCCAGTGTGCAGAGGGAGATAGCTCCGCCCCTTTTTTGGCAGACTTCTCCCGCTTTTTTATGGAAGTTATGGCAGGGGATTTTACACATATATAGTCTTAATGACTATATTATGTGGTAATTTGCCAAGTAAGGTACTCTTATTGCAGCCCAGGGCGCCCCCCCCCCCCAGCGCCCTGCACCCATCAGTGACCGGAGTGTGTGGTGTGCATGGGGAGCAATGGCGCACAGCTGCAGTGCTGTGCACTACCTTAATGAAGACCGAAGTCTTCTGCCGCCGATTTCCAGGAACGTCTTCTTGCTTCTGGCTCTGCAAGGGGGACGGCGGCGCGGCTCCGGGACCGGACGACCGAGGCTGGGCCTGTGTTCGATCCCTCTGGAGCTAATGGTGTCCAGTAGCCTAAGAAGCCCAAGGTAGCTGCAAGCAGGTAGGTTCGCTTCTTCTCCCCTCAGTCCCTCGTAGCAGTGAGTCTGTTGCCAGCAGATCTCACTGAAAATAAAAAACCTAATTTATACTTTCTTTTCTAGAAGCTCAGGAGAGCCCCTAGTGTGCATCCAGCTCGGCCGGGCACAAAATTCTAACTGAGGTCTGGAGGAGGGGCATAGAGGGAGGAGCCAGTGCACACCAGGTAGTCCTAAATCTTTCTTAGTTGTGCCCAGTCTCCTGCGGAGCCGCTATTCCCCATGGTCCTTACGGAGTTCCCAGCATCCACTAGGACGTCAGAGAAATTATTATTATTATTATTTATATATATATATATATATATATATTTACAACGTATAGGCAGCACTCCCAATTACAGGAGCTTCATCAGAAGGTATTATATCCCACTAACTGGATTACAAAGAGACATTTTTTGCTGTGGTAGCTATACGATATAATTTTTACAGCATATATCATCATTTAAAAATTTCTTGAACGTTTTTCTAAAGGTCCATACACACTGGGCGTTTTTGCCCAGCGATGATGGCTGACATTGCTGGGCTATAAAGCGCTCAGAGCATACACACTGAGCGCTTTTTCCCCCTGCCCAGCGATGTCAGCGGGGGTGAACGGCTTTCCACAGCAGGACGCTATGGAAAGCCGTTCACCCCGCCATTCATCTACTGGTAATACCAGCAGATGAATGGCGGCCACCGGCGATGAAGAGGGGGCGCGCATCAGCGCTCACCACCGGGGCATACACACTGGGCCGTTTTAAGCGGAGAGCAGCTCAACACACCAAACGTGATCTGCTTTCAGCTCAAAATCGCCCAGTGTGCATGGGCCTTAACATTGATAAATAGCATTATCTACACCGGCTGTGTGTTTTATATTAATGTTACTTTTCTGTGTGAATAGATGGTTTGTTTTTTAGTTTGTTTTTTATTTTCTTTAACGAACAGCGTTTCATTTCTCTTTGATTTTTAGTCCTTAAATTTGAGCATTTCAGTTGCCCCGTTTTTGAATCTGCGGTTTGACAAAGACCGAATTAGATTTTGGCAATAAATCCACCATTATATTTTTCTCTGCTAGCGCCTGATGGGTTTTTTTTTTTTTTTTAGTATTCATTTTTTTATTGCAATAACTCGATTGCTATTATAGCAGAACTTCGCCAGCGGTGGAGACTCCGGCCAAACGGAAATGGGACGGTTCTCTGTACATTAGTATAACAGTAAGAAAGTAACAACCCATGGGGGTCTGTATGTACTAAGCCTTGGAGGGAGATAAAGTACCAACCAATTAGATCATAACGGCCATGTCACAGGCTGCGTTTACAAAATTAGTTAGTAACTGATTGGTTGTTGCTACTTTTATCTCCATTCACTTTCTCTCTCTCCAAGGCTTAGTGTATAATCAAAGGTTTATCATGTTGTGGTTTCTATGTTTGTATAGTTTAAAACATTTTTTTTTTTTTGTTTAAACTTTCTCAACATAATAATAATAAAAAAAAGCGGAGGAACGCGCGTCTAGACAGTGGTGGCGTCCATTCTAGAGGGATGCAGACACAATGTTGACAGTTCTATCGATATAGTTGAAATGTCAACATAGAACAGGTCGACATCTGCTGAATACCGACACGTGCACAATGTTGACATCCTGTATGGAGCCGCGAGTTAGGGGTTACCATTACGTACCCCAGGAACCACTCTGTGACAGCCTGAAGCCACAGTCAGCTGACCGCCTGACCCAGAAGACATCGCCGGTATGCAGCTACCAGGTAAGTGAGCGTGGCCCCAGGGGACACACTACTCTTGACATTCTAATCACGTCGACATTTCACCAGTATGGACATCCTGCATGTCAACAAATATTCCAGACCCAATTTTGCTGGCCCAAACTTCAGGCTGGCAGGGTATGCTGGAGCACTCCTTACCTCAACCTGCTTTATAACAGGCCGGCAGGAGATCTAGGGGTCTATGGACGAAGCTTTGGAGAGAGATAAAGTGCCAGCCAATCAGCTCCTGAAGGCCCCTACACACGGCACGATGTGTCCCCAAACGACAGGTGTCGGCAGCGACGAGCAATGGCGTGGGGGTTGTTTGTATGTGTTGGGGCCATGCTGTCGCATCGTTCTCCGCCTCCTCAGGTCTTTCTGCATGTACAAAAGATTTGAGACGACCTACAGGTGCACGCGTCGGCATCATCTGTACACATAACACTTCTTAAACCCGGGATGAGGAACCTTCGGCCCTCCAGCTGTTGTTGAACTACACACCACAGAATGCCCTGCAACAGTTTTAGCATGGCCAAATAGCAAAACCGTAGCAAGGCATGCTGGTATGTGTAGTTCAACACCAGCTGGAGGGCCGAAGGCTCCACACCCGTCTTAAACGATGTGTCGTTGCGATCGGAAACACAAACCAGATTGCTCGCTGCAGTTTATCACAGCGCATCGATCGGGTCGGAACTGCGCATGCCAGCCGTCGTTGCCTAGCGATCGCCTCTGAGGCAGAGGCGGTCGCTGGGCGGGAGGGGGATGGAGGGTGGCGCGGTCCGGCCAATGCAGGCGTGGCCAGCCCGCGGCAGCTGCGTGACATCACACGCAACCGCTGCGACCCGGGGTAGCGAAGAGGTTCTCCCGGCCAGCTGCAGAAGCTGCGCTGGCCGGGAGTAACTCCTGAGATGCAAAAGCATCGCCGCTGTGCGTTGCTTTTGCTTTGCATTTCTCTAGGGGGTGCGGCACTAACATGCGGGGCGGGCTAGCGCTGTGCTGGGCGCCCCCCCCCCCCCCCCCCGCATGTCTGAGTGCCTGATCGTAGCTGTGCTAAATTTAGCACAGCTACAATCAACTCGGAATGACGCCCATTGTGCCGTGTGTAGGAGCCTTAACTGCCATGCCACAGGCTGTGTTATACAGATGACCGTTAGGAGCTGATTGGCTGGTACTTTATCTCTCTGCAAGACTTAGTAAATAGACCCCGTTATCTGCAAACCATTGTCTGTTTATCCATGTGTGAACAACCTGTGCACTTGCAGCATGATTATAAATTCTGAAACACTGCATTATGTGTAGCTATGCCATTGGTAGATGCAGTGTACAATACAACATGAGCCACTCACAGTACTTCTGCATTAAGTCAAGCACTGGTCTTCTGCAAGCGATACATCTCCTGCCCTGCCGCTGTGATGGCGAGTCCTCGGCTCCCTCTGGTGGCTGTTCCCAGATCTGCAGCAGGGTAATGATGGGGAGGGAGAGACATTGCCAACATGGAGTGCCGACATGCTGCCTTAATACCTTCTTAGCTGGCAAAACTAATGCAGACGCTACTTCCCCATAAGAAGAGTAACAGCGGCCTCCTGTGGTCAGCCAGTACAATTACTTCCGTACGTCTCTGTGTATTTCTTTAGCCTTCTGGTGCTCTGCGGAAGCCAACCACATTCACTGAACAAGAAGGTTTACAATTCAGAAAAACAATCCATAACTGAAAAAGGAGGAAAATCGCGTTTATGGACGCAAAATATTTTATTCAAAATGTACAGCTACAGAATAAAACATTCTTTAGCAAAATAGCAGCTTCGTAAGTCGGTGTTTGTCTATAAACGGTATCAGAAAAACTACACGAAGAGACAGACAAGAGGCCAGAAACGCTACAGGTGCCAGATCCCGGCTGGTCAGGGAACATAGGGCTGTTACCGGATATTGAGGCATCGGACTGAAGGATGATTCTATGGTTGCAGATTTTATAACACAAAATCCTGATGCTGCATTTAATGGCCATCACTGTGTAACATGTCAGTGGTAGTTGTACTGTGCGGCCTGCGTCTCCCTCTAGCTGCTGTATATTAGTGCGCCATTCTTTCATCATACAAACGTGGAAACTGCATGCTGGGACATGTGGTTCGGCCTGCAATTCACCAACTGCCTACTAATGATATGTAGGGAATGACCGATGCAATTAAAAAAAAAAAACCTTGATACCTGGCACTGCCGGATTGTTCCGTCTGCACTGACGTTTATCCATTTATTTGTAATTGGTGGCACTCAGACTGCAATAAAGAAACCCTATCTTACAGCAAGAGGACGATCACACATAAATAAGACTGACAAGAGGGCTCTCAGAAAATAAGGGCGTTATGAGTCTATAGAAAAATGATATATTATACCTAAGCTTATATAATACATCAATCTCATACTATACACCGGCAGAGGGCACAGGGTTAGAGAGTCTTTAAGTCACGGTCTGTCTCCTATCCATGTATCACTGCCCTATAGAACACAAGGCTCAGTAAATATTTGGGAAAGGGTTAAGAACAGAGTTGTCCTGCGGACATGAGAATGCTGTCTGCAGACAGAGACCCCGGACGGTAAATTTGGATTTATCAGAGTATAAAGTATTTTTTAAGTGCAAATACTCTGCTTCTACTTCTAGACATAGATAGAGGTTACAGGACATCTGTATCGCACAAAGCCACATGCTAAATACGTGGTGCTATAGACACCATACCATGCTCCACTTTCTAACTGCCGCTAAGTCTGCGTGAAACAGTCGTCAGTGGATTTCAGATTTGCATAAGCAGGCCGAGCGCGGAGGGTCTTTATAGAGCAAAAGGAGGACAGGGGAACAATTCTGTAGGTTTATTTTCTCTTCTTTACATAAACTCCGTGCAGTACACTAAGTTTTGCGCAGTGATCCTTACAGTGAAATGTGGATATTATGGAGAAATGGGGCAACTCTGTTGTAAGGTATTTCTTTTTTGTACATTTAATATTTGACAATATATCACATGGAGGCAAGGGCACCAAACCATAAGCACATGACTTTAATAGGTCCCAAGAGGAAAAAAGTTACATTTCAAAAAAGGACCCTGTACCATTGTACGTGCCCCAAAGTTTTGTGGCATCGCCTGTAAGTGGGTGACTGTAGCTCCTATCCACCCCCTGTCCAGATACATAAAATCTCACTGCTCTGTGGCCCGAGCGATCTCTTAGCTTTGCGTTCCGGAAGCACGCAGAAGTGGCCCGTGTAGTTTTAGGTACACTATGCGAACGTGTAAATCTAGGCAACAGAAGACCGCAAACCTGAATCCACTTTCAACGGAACAAAGAACGTTAGCGTGGGAAGCCGGCAATTCCGTACCGTTTAACCTTGAACAAAGACGGCTTCGTGACCAAACTATATAAAAAAGAAAATGTTGACTGTGTGTCATGTGAGCATTATATCACAGCAACTCACTGCAGCCTGTAAAATAATACGTCCCCAAGAACCTATCTTATACGCTCAATATACCGCTGACCCCAGCCGCCACAGTTCCCACAACAATCACACAGTATGCGGGCAGAATCCGCTTTTCACGCTCTTCCAATCTAAGCTTCTTATTTGCATGATTTTATTTAAATAATGTTTAAAACAGGTTTAAAATCCTCTTCAAGTTTGTACAGTCACAGGGTGGTCCTGCAAGGTAAGTCTCGTAGAAGCAGCGATCGCCATCTCAATAGTCAGACGCCGGTGGGGCAGAACAAATGATGATACAGATTCCAAGAGTGGATTCTTTCTTTTATCTATTTTACCAGCCATCTGTATTTTAATTAGAATCAGCAAACAGCATGAGAGAGAGCAGTTAATTATATTGCACTTAAAAATAATCACAATCATTAGGAAAAAAAAAAAAAAGAAGAAATTTATAGTCTATTTTTGCGGTCAGGGCCCGCAGCAAAGAATGGACTATGCGGCCGACCTTTAAGACCCAACAGATTAAACTATTTTACAAAAGATTAAAGAGACTATACATGTTTCAAGTTTACAAGACGACTCAAACTACATACATACTAGGAGGATAAAAATCTTCTGGGATAATTAGTCACAGTTTTAACTTAATATATTATTTCTTGAGGGGATGTCCGAGAAAATAGAGAAAATTGCAGTCCGTCTCATTTGTGTAGCAATATATATCCATATAGAATTTGTTTGTTTTTCCTTTAATCCACCAATCTGAGATTTAGTGCCTACGGATACCGCCGGACGCCATACGTAGAAAGCTTCTCCACCCAGTTTGGGTTTGTGTAACTTAATACAAAAAGGAGGGGAAAGGCCACAAAATGGAAAAAGTTCGCTCTCTCCATCGTCCATTGTTCTAGAACTTACCAAAAGGAACAAAAAACCCCAAACAGCCTGCAATGCCGCACCACAGCGCTCCAGTCAGGAGGGCCTCAAAATGCCCCAACCACATCGCCGCAGAAACAACGCAGGAAAGGTGGTAACTAAATTCAGCATCGGACATAAAGAAAAGTCACAAGTAGCAGATTCTCGGTTCCAATTCTCAGTCACCGTCCGGACGTTCTGAAATGTTTTGGAGGCCAAATTTTTACTTCAAAGATGGGTATTTCCGCTGGCCGAGGCGCCCAGTCCGCGCTGCTGAAGATGGCTGTTGTAGGAGAGAGAGACTTTAGCCACGGAGGCATCGGAACAGCCTAAACGTAACTCTTTGTAACAAGGGATTTACATCGTTCTACTTTTATATGTTCAGTTGTTTTTAAAGTTACCCAAATACGAGGAACAGAAAAGTATACTTAATTTATAAACAGGGTTACCTGTTCTGTCGCGTACACACTGTACATATTACGGGCACAACCCGCCCGCCTAATAAATTCCAGGAACATAACAGAGGTACAAAGTGAACTTATTGGACCCATTCTTAAATATCCGGTGGAGGCACCAGTGATCGGTTCCGCTGTGAAACCGTTTCTTGCTATCCCAATTTTAATGGAAAATCCCCACCAAAGTTTTACTTACTTGTGCAAAATTAGAAGGGTTGTAAAACGTAACAGCTCCCGTGGGAGGTCCGGGAACAGGTGCCTGCAAAACACAAAGATGGCGTCAGCTCTCCGGCTCCTACGTCGTGCTGCTGCGGAAGGGATTTGTGTACAGAGCTATAACTAGCAGTGGTTCCTCGGGGTGGCACCAGATAGGGGTTAGACAAGACCATGTATCGGACAATGGGAGCGGCACCTCAGAAGGTAGGTTGCGTCCGTAGCTAGAATCGGACAGGGGTGATGCTAAACACATGGTTCTGCAATCTGACGGCTCTGTAGGCAAATCGCTTCCGCAGAGCAATAATAGCAGATGAATCAGACGGTGTTGTATAAGTCTGAGGGAAAGACCTACAGAGCACCAGCCAGGATTACACGCTCTTCATGCACAGAGTGAGGAGAAACACGCAGGCTACAGGCATGCAGACCGTGCGGTGTTAATAGATTAGTCTGGCTTCTGGGAAGGCTGAAGACGTGTGCGGGAACACAATATACACATCACACCCACCGCACCAGTGACATAGCTAGCTTAGCCTATTTAAAGCAGGTGACTGGCTGCATTTGTGCTGGAACAAGTGCTGTATACGTCACCACCACAAAACCAAGGAGAGAACCCACAAAACCGCACCCGTGATCCTGACCTGTGCACCACAGCTCGTCCAATAGGCAGCTGACTGACATCGCCTCCTCCTGCCTATAGCGTCACATCAAGACCCGCCCTGGCTTGTGCCAATTGTGAGACAGATTCCGAGTCACATGTACATTCCAATGCAGCAGCGTTAGAGAGTTTACGTAAACTGCGCATGTAACAGACACATGCATCTTTGCGCATCTCCAGACGCGTCTGACTGATCTCAGACGTTACACTCGGTCCATTAAACGGGCGTTTCTGGCGTGGACGCTATTTGAGGTTGTACCTCTGATAATCGCTTCCCAATGCGGCAAACGTACAGAATTTAATGCTGCTCAGAAATCAGGCACAAAGTGTTTACAGGGAACATACCGAACAGCTGCTGTGGAACTACACATCCCAGCATGCCCAGCCACAGTTTTAGCGTACCTTAATAGCAAAATGGTGGCAGGGCATAATGGGATGTGTAGTTCCACAGCAGCTGGAGGGCCACAGGTTGCCCACCCCTGAGTTATCACATTGACCCAAGTAATAGAGGGTTCTTGGGCAGCTTCCACGGCACGAGGAATGTAAGAGCGCAGCTGCAATGGCACTGCACAATATGGAGCTATAGATCAGGGGAAGAATTAAGACGTACGCTACCAAAACCTGCATATCCCTGTGTATACTCTAAGTACAGAGTCTTCTAGGTTGTCTTGGAGGCGTATCTTGCTGCGTCCTGCCCTCATTACCACAGACAACGTTACGTTCTATACAACGCTCCGTGTTTTGAGGCGAGAAACCATTATAAGCAGATGTAACGCTATATACCCTCCCAGCCAGGGTAATAACGTACAGCCGGGTGCACACCACGTGTCTCCGTACACCGTCACAGGGTAAGGCAAGGGGGGAGATTTAGGCAAGCACAATTAGTAGCACAAAAATAAGAAGTGCAAAATTGTTATGAAGTACTTTAAAAATAAAAATAAAACCACGGCGGCCAGCTGCCTGTACCTGATTAAAATGCTGGCTTACTTCACACGATAAGGAACTCAGAGAGCTAGATCGAGAAAGCTACAAAAACAACACACAAAAACCACACGAAAAAAAAACAAAAAACACAAACGATAAATGATCATGCATGTCGTTGCAATACGCTTCACATTCCCCAAGACTCCAAAAATGAAAATAAGATTTTACTTACCGATAAATCTATTTCTCGTAGTCCGTAGTGGATGCTGGGACTCCGTAAGGACCATGGGGATATAGCGGCTCCGCAGGAGACAGGGCACAATAATAAAAGCTTTAGGATCAGGTGGTGTGCACTGGCTCCTCCCCCTATGACCCTCCTCCAAGCCTCAGTTAGGATACTGTGCCCGGACGAGCGTGCATAATAAGGAAGGATATTGAATCCCGGGTAAGACTCATACCAGCCACACCAATCACACCGTACAACCTGTGATCTGAACCCAGTTAACAGTATGATAACAACGAAGGAGCCTCTGAAAAGACGGCTCACAACAAGAATAACCCGATTTTTGTAACAATAACTATGTACAAGTATTGCAGACAATCCGCACTTGGGATGGGCGCCCAGCATCCACTACGGACTACGAGAAATAGATTTATCGGTAAGTAAAATCTTATTTTCTCTGACGTCCTAGTGGATGCTGGGACTCCGTAAGGACCATGGGGATTATACCAAAGCTCCCAAACGGGCGGGAGAGTGCGGATGACCCTGCAGCACCGAATGAGAGAACTCCATGTCCTCCTCAGCAAGGGTATCAAATTTGTAGAATTTAGCAAACGTGTTTGCCCCTGACCAAGTAACTGCTCGGCAAAGTTGTAAAGCCGAGACCCCTCGGGCAGTCGCCCAAGATGAGCCCCCTTCCTTTTGGAATGGGCTTTTACAGATTTTGGCTGTGGCAGGCCTGCCACAGAATGTGTAAACTGAATTGTATTACAAATCCAGCGAGCAATCGTCTGCTTAGAAGCAGGAGCACCCATCTTGTTGGGTGCATACAGGCTAAACAGCGAGTCAGATTTTCTGACTCCAGCCGTCCTGGAAACATATTTTTCAGGGCCCTGACAACGTCAAGTAACTTGGAGTCCTCCAAGTCCCTAGTACCCGCAGGTACCACAATAGGTTGGTTCATGTGAAAAACAGAAAACACCTTAAGGAGAAATTGAGGACGAGTCCTCAATTCTGCCCTGTCAGAATGAAAAATTAAGTAAGGGCTTTATATATGATAAAGCCGCCAATTCTGACACACGCCTGGCTGAAGCCAGGGCTAATAAAATATCTCACATGGAAGGTGACGATGCTAAGTCCACAGTGGTGAGTGGTTCAAACCAATGTGACTTTAGGAAACTCAAAACAACATTGAGATCCCAAGGTGCCACTGGGGCACAAAAGGAGGCTGTATATGCAGTACCCCTTTTACAAACATCTGAACGTCAGGCACTAAAGCCAGTTCTTTCTGGAAGAAATTCGACAGGGCCGAAATTTGAACCTTAATGGACCCTAATTTTAGGCCCATAGACAGTCCTGTTTTCAGGAAATGTAGGAAACGACCCAGTTGGAATTCCTCTGTAGGGGCCTTCTTGGCCTCACACCACGCAACATATCTTCACCAAATGCGGTGAAAATGTTTTGCGGTTACATCCTTCCTGTCTTCGACCAGGGTAGGGATGACTTCATCTGGAATGCCCTTTCAGGATCCGGCGTTCAACCGCCATGCCGTCAAACGCGGCCGCGGTAAGTCTTGGAACAGACAAGGCCCCTGCTGGAGCAGGTCCTTTCTTAAAGGTAGAGGCCACGGGTCTTCCGTGAACATCTCTTGAAGTTTCGGGTACCAAGTCCTTCTTGGCCAATCCGGAACCACGAGTATCGTTCTTACTCATCTCCCTCTTATGATTCTCAGTACTTTTGGTATGAGAGGCATAGGAGGGAACACATACTCTGACTGGTACACCCACAGTGTTACCAGAGCGTCCACCGCTATTGCCTGAGGGTCCCTTGACCTGGCGCAATATCTGTCTAGTTTTTTGTTCAGGCGGGACGCCATCATGTCTACCTTTGGTTTTTCCCAACGGTTTACAATCATGTGGAAGACTTCCCGATGAAGTCCCCACTCTCCCGGGTGGAGGTCATGCCTGCTGAGGAAGTCTGCTTCCCAGTTTTCCACTCCCGGAATGAACACTGCTGAGAGTGTTATCACATGATTTTTCGCCCAGCGAAGAATCCTTGTAGTTTCTGCCATTTCCCTCCTGCTTCTTGTGCCGCCCTGTCTGTTTACGTAGGCGACTGCCGTGATGTTGTCCCACTGGATCAATACCGGCTGACCTTGAAGCAGAGGTCTTGCTAAGCTTAGAGCATTGTAAATTGCCCTTAGCTCCAGTATATTTATGTGGAGAGAAGTCTCCAGACTTGATCACACTCTCTGGAAATTTTTTACCTTGTGTGACTGCTCCCCAGCCACTCAGGCTGGCATCCGTGGTCACCAGGACCCAGTCCTGAATGCCGAATCTGCGGCCCTTTCATAGATGAGCACTCTGCAGCCACCGCAGAAGAAACACCCTTGTCCTTGAAGACAGGGTTATCCGCTGATGCATCTGAAGATGCGATCCGGACCATTTTTCCAGCAGATCCCACGGAAAGGTTCTTGCGTGAAATCTACCGAATGGGATCGCTTTGTAAGAAACCACCATTTTTCACAGGATCCTTGTGCAATGATGCACTGATACTTTTCCTGGTTTTAGGAGGTTCCTGACTAGCTCGGATAACTCCCTGGCTTTCTTCTCCGGGAGAAAACATCCTTTTCTGGACTGTGTCCAGAATCATCCCTAGGAACAGTAGACGTGTCGTCGGAAAAAACTGCGATTTTGGAATATTTAGAATCCACTCGTGCTGTCGTAGAACTACTTAAGATAGTGCTACTCCGACCTCCAACTGTTCTCTGGACCTTGCCCTTATCAGGAAAGCGTCCATATTTCTTTTAAGAAGAATCATCATTTCGGCCATTACCTTGGTAAAGACCCGGGGTGCCGTGGACAATCCAAACGGCAGCGTCTGAACTGATAGTGACAGTTCTGTACCACGAACCTGAGGTACCCTTGGTGAGAAGGCAAATTTGGACATGTAGGTAAGCGTCCCTGATATCCAGTGACACCATATCGTCCCCTTCTTCCTGGTTCGCTATCACTACTCTGAGTGACTCCATCTTGATTTGAACGCTTGTATGTAAGTGTTCAAATATTTCAGATCTCACCGAGCCGTCTGGCTTCAGTACCACAATATAGTGTGGAATAATACCCCTTCCCTTGTTGTAGAAGGGGTACTTTGATTATCACCTGCTGGGAATACAGCCTGTGAATTGTTCCCAATACTGCCTCCCTGTCGGAGGGAGACGTTGGTAAAGCAGACTTCAGGAACTTGTGAGGGGGAGACGTCTCGAATTTCCAATGTACACCTGAGATACTACGTGTAGGATCCAGGAGTCCACTTGTGAGTGAGCCCCCTGCGTGCTGAAACTCTTGAGATGACCCCCTACCGCACCTGAGTCCGCTTGTACGGCCCCAGCGTCATGCTGCGGACTTGGCAGAAGCTGTGGAGGGCTTCTGTTCCTGGGAATGGGCTGCCTGCTGCAGTCTTCTTCCCTTTCCTCTACCCCTGGGCAGATATGACTGGCCCTTTTGCCCGCCTGCCCTTATGGGGACGAAAGGACTGAGACTGAAAAGACTGTGTCCTTTTCTGCTGAGATGTGACTTGGGGTAACAAAAGGTGGATTTTTCAGCTGTTGCCATGGCCACCAGGTCCGATGGACCGCCCCTTTATACGGCAATACTTCCATGTGCCGTCTGGAATCTGCATCACCTGACCACTGTCGTGTCTTCGTCTGGCAGATATGGACATCACATTTACTCTTGATGCCAGAATGCAAATATCCCTCTGCGCATCTCGCATATATAGAAATGCATCTATAGTCAATAAAATCTTGTCCCTGTCAAGGGTATCAATATTTTCAGTCAGGAAATCCGACCAAGCCCCCTCAGCGCTGCACACCCAGGCTGAGGCGATTGCTGGTCGTAGTATAACACCAGTATGTGTGTATATACTTTTAGGATATTTTTCAGCTTCCTATCAGCTGGCTCCTTGAGGGCTGCCGTATCTGGAGACGGTAACGCCACTTGTTTTTATAAGCGTGTGAGCGCCTTATCCACCCTAAGCTGCGTTTCCCAACTCGCCCTAACTTCTGGCGGGAAAGGGTATACCGCCAATAATTTTCTATCGGAGGAAACCCACGTATCATCACACACTTCATTTAATTTATCTGATTCAGGAAAAACTACAAGTAGTTTATTCACACCCTACATAATACCCTTATTTGTGGTACTTGTAGTATCAGAAATATGTAACACCTCCTTCATTGCCCTTAACATGAAACGTGTGGCCCTAAAGGAAAATACGTTTGTTTCTTCACCGTCGACACTGGAGTCAGTGTCCGTGTCTGTGTCGACCGACTGAGGTAAATGAGCGTTTTTACAAGCCCCTGACGGTGTCTGAGACGCCTGGACAGGTACTAATTTGTTTGCCGGCCGTCTCATGTCGTCAACCGACCTTGCAGCGTGTTGACATTATCACGTAATTCCTAAATAAGCCATCCATTCCAGTGTCGACTCCCTAGAGAGTGACATCACCAATACAGGCAATTTGCTCCGCCTCCTCACCAACATCGTCCTCCTACATGTCGACACACGTACCGACACACAGCACACACACAGGGAATGCTCTGATAGAGGACAGGACCCCACTAGCCCTTTGGGGAGACAGAGGGAGGGTTTGCCAGCACACACCAAAAACGCTATAATTATACAGGGACAACCCCTTATACAAGTGTTTTCCCTTATAGCATTTTTATATATGTAATCATATCGCCAAATAAGTGCCCCCCCTCTCTGTTTTAACCCTGTTTCTGTAGTGCAGTGCAGGGGAGAGCCTGGGAGCCTTCCTCACAGCAGAGCTGAGCAGGAAAATGGCGCCGTGTGCTGAGGAGAATAGGCCCCGCCCCCTTTTCGGCGGGCTCTTCTCCCGGAGTTTGTGAGATCTGGCAGGGGTTAAATACATCCATATAGCCTCAAGGGCTATATGTGATGTATTTTAGCCATAAAAAGGTATTATACATTGCTGCCCAGGGCGCCCCCCCCCCAGCGCCCTGCACCCTCAGTGACAGTTGGTGACTGTTGGTGAAGTGTGCTGACAACAATGGCGCACAGCTGCAGTGCTGTGCGCTACCTTATGAAGACTGAAAGTCTTCTGCCGCCTGTTTCTGGACCTCTGGACCTCTTCAACTTCGGCATCTGCAAGGGGGGTCGGCGGCACGGCTCCGGGACCGGACTCCATGGCTGGGCCTGTGTTCGATCCCTCTGGAGCTAATGGTGTCCAGTAGCCTAAGAAGCAAATCCATCCTGCACGCAGGTGAGTTTACTTCTCTCCCCTAAGTCCCTCGTAGCAGTGAGCCTGTTGCCAGCAGGACTCACTGAAAATAAAAAACCTAACTTAAACTTTTATTCTAAGCAGCTCAGGAGAGCCACCTAGATTGCACCCTTCTCGTCGGGCACAAAAATCTAACTGAGGCTTGGAGGAGGGTCATAGGGGGAGGAGCCAGTGCACACCACCTGATCCTAAAGCTTTTATTATTGTGCCCTGTCTCCTGCGGAGCCGCTATATCCCCATGGTCCTTACGGAGTCCCAGCATCCACTAGGACGTCAGAGAAATTAGATTATGGCAAAAAAAAGCTGAGAAGGAAATGCATGGTTCCAAGTAACGGGCAAGCCGCGTCCTGTCAGCTGGGGCTAAGGGACCAACGGGGAGATCACCTCTGCCAGTTCCGACCTTTATAAAAACTTAGAGGAACAATTTTAAACAGAGATGAGGGAAACCAGATGCAGATCTCTGGGCGTGCCAGCAGGCTATAACTGCCCGCGTGCCACAGCTATGTAGTGACCTGCCCTGCAGACAGCACTATCTCCTATTCCGAGGAGACAATAACCGATAAGAACACAACGACCCTATACCAGGTGTTTATATACTACATGGTGCTGGTTTTATAGATTACCCATCTCGATATGCACCACCTTTCCTACATGTGTCTGTGATCGGATCACACAGATACGTTTTGTCTAATGTAGGTATCAGTGATCCCTCTAACCACTCTCCTTTCCAAACAATTAGTAGAGGCGGCGGTGGAGGAACATGTGGTCAGTGTACGTATACGGGGGCAAATTAATGATCAATAATTCAAAATGGATGTTGCTTCATATTAAACTGCTTGAAGAGACTAAAGACATTGGGGGGGGTGGGGGGGGCAGATAGAGGCTAAAGACAATGGGGGGGGGGGATAGAGGCTAAAGACATTGGGGGATAGAGGCTAAAGACATTGGGGGATAGAGGCTAAAGACATTGGGGGATAGAGGCTAAAGACATTGGGGGATAGAGGCTAAAGACATTGGGGGGGGGGGGTAGAGGCTAAAGACATTGGGGGGGAAGAGAGGCTAAAGACAATGGGGGGGGGGATAGAGGCTAAAGACATTGGGGGGGGTAGAGGCTAAAGACATTGGGGGGGCATAGAGGCTAAAGACATTGGGGGGTAATAGAGGCTAAAGACATTGGGGGATAGAGGCTAAACTCAATGGGGGGGGTAGAGGCTAAAGACAATGGGGGGGGGAAGAGAGGCTAAAGACAATGGGGGGGGAAGAGAGGCTAAAGACAATGGGGGGGGGGGAAGAGAGGCTAAAGACAATGGGGGGGGGAAAGAGAGGCTAAAGACAATGGGGGGGGGGAAAGAGAGGCTAAAGACAATGGGGGGGGGGAAGAGAGGCTAAAGACAATGGGGGGGGAAAGAAGCTAAAGACAATGGGGGATAGAGGCTAAAGACTGTGGGGGGAGATAGAGGCTAAAGACATTGTGGGGGGGGATAGAGGCTAAAGACAATGGGGGATAGAGGCTAAAGACAATGGGGGATAGAGGCTAAAGACATTGGGGGATAGAGGCTAAAGACATTGGGGGATAGAGGCTAAAGACATTGGGGGATAGAGGCTAAAGACATTGGGGGATAGAGGCTAAAGACATTGGGGGATAGAGGCTAAAGACATTGGGGGATAGAGGCTAAAGACAATGGGGGGGGGGGGGGGGGCTAGAAACTAAAGAATGGGGGGGGGATAGAAGCTAAAGACAACAAGGGGGGATAGAGGCTAAAGACAATGGGGGGGGGGGGATAGAGGCTAAAGACAATGGGGGGGGGGGGGATAGAGGCTAAAGACATTGTGGGGGGGGGATAGAGGCTAAAGACATTGGGAGGGGATAGAGGCTAAAGACAATGGGGGGGGGAATAGAGGCTAAAGACATTGGGGGGGGGGATAGAGGCTAAAGACATTGGGGGGGGGGAATAGAGGCTAAAGACATTGGGGGGGGGGGGGAATAGAGGCTAAAGACATTGGGGGGGGGAATAGAAGCTAAAGACAATAAGGGGGGATAGAGGCTAAAGACAATGGGGGGGGGGGAAGAGAGGCTAAAGACAATGGGGGGGAAAGAAGCTAAAGACAATGGGGGGATAGAGGCTAAAGACATTGTGGGGGGGGGATAGAGGCTAAAGACATTGTGGGGGGGGATAGAGGCTAAAGACAATGGGGGATAGAGGCTAAAGACATTGGGGGATAGAGGCTAAAGACAATGGGGGGGAAAGAAGCTAAAGACAATGGGGGGATAGAGGCTAAAGACATTGTGGGGAGGGAAAGAGGCTAAAGACATTGAGGGATAGAGGCTAAAGACATTGGGGGATAGAGGCTAAAGACATTGGGGGATAGAGGCTAAAGACATTGGGGGATAGAGGCTAAAGACAATGGGGGGGGCTAGAAACTAAAGAATGGGGGGGATAGAAGGTTAAGACAATAAGGGGGGATAGAGGCTAAAGACAATGGGGGGGATAGAGGCTAAAGACATTGTGGGGGGGGGATAGAGGCTAAAGACATTGGGAGGGGATAGAGGCTAAAGACAATGGGGGGGGGGGAATAGAGGCTAAAGACATTGGGGGGGGGGATAGAGGCTAAAAACATTGGGGGGGGAATAGAGGCTAAAGACATTGGGTGGGGGAATAGAGGCTAAAGACAATGGAGGGGATAGAAACTAAAGACATGGGGGGGGGGGAATAGAGGCTAAAGACATTGGGGGGGAATAGAAGCTAAAGACAATAAGGGGGGATAGAGGCTAAAGACAATGGGGGGGGGGGAATAGAGGCTAAAGACAATAGGGGGGGGGACAGAGGCTAAAGACAATGGGGGGGGATAGAGGCTAAAGACAATGGGGGGGGGGGAATAGAGGCTAAAGACATTGGGGGGGGATAGAGGCTAAAGACATTGGGGGGGGATAGAGGCTAAAGACATTGGGTGGGGGAATAGAGGCTAAAGACATTGGGTGGGGGAATAGAGGCTAAAGACAATGGAGGGGATAGAAACTAAAGACATGGGGGGGGGGGAATAGAGGCTAAAGACATTGGGGGGGATAGAGGCTAAAGACAATGGGGGGGGATAGAGGCTAAAGACAATGGGGGGATAGAGGCTAAAGACAATGGGGGGGGATAGAGGCTAAAGACAATGGGGAGGATAGAGGCTAAAGACAATGGGGGGGATAGAGGCTAAAGACAATGGGGGGGATAGAGGCTAAAGACATTGGGGGGGATAGAGGCTAAAGACATTGGGGGGGATAGAGGCTAAAGACAATGGGGGGGATAGAGGCTAAAGACAATGGGGGGATAGAGGCTAAAGACATTGTGGGGGGGATAGAGGCTAAAGACATTGGGGGGATCGAAGCTAAAGACAATGGGGGGGGGATCGAAGCTAAAGACAATGGGGGGGGATCGAAGCTAAAGACAATGGGGGGGGATCGAAGCTAAAGACAATGGGGGGGGATCGAAGCTAAAGACAATGGGGGGGGGATCGAAGCTAAAGACAATGGGGGGGGATAGAGGCTAAAGACATTGTGGGGGGGATAGAGGCTAAAGACATTGTGGGGGGGATAGAGGCTAAAGACATTGTGGGGGGGGGTAGAGGCTAAAGACATTGTGGGGGGGGTAGAGGCTAAAGACATTGTGGGGGGGGTAGAGGCTAAAGACATTGTGGGGGGGGGGTAGAGGCTAAAGACATTGTGGGGGGGGGTAGAGGCTAAAGACATTGTGGGGGGGTAGAGGCTAAAGACATTGCAGGGGGGGATAGAGGCTAAAGACATTGCGGGGGGGTAGAGGTTAAAGAATGGGGGGATAGAGGCTAACGACATTGGGGGGGGGATAGAGGCTAAAGACATTGGGAGGGATAGAAGCTAAAGACATTGGGGGGGATAGAGGCTAAAGACATTGGGGGGGATAGAGGCTAAAGACATTGGGAGGGATAGAGGCTAAAGACATTGGGAGGGATAGAGGCTAAAGACATTGGGAGGGATAGAGGCTAAAGACATTGGGGGGGATAGAGGCTAAAGACATTGGGGGGGATAGAGGCTAAAGACATTGGGAGGGATAGAGACTAAAGACATTGGGAGGGATAGAGACTAAAGACGTTGGGGGAGGGATAGAGGCTAAAGACGTTGGGAGGGATAAGGCTAAAGACGTTGGGAGGGATAGAGGCTAAAGACGTTGGGGGGGATAGAGGCTAAAGACATTGGGGGGGATAGAGGCTAAAGACATTGGGGGGGATAGAGGCTAAATACAATGGGGTAGACATTGGGGTAGTCATTGGGTGGATAGAGACTAAAGACGTTGGGGGAGGGATAGAGACTAAAGACGTTGGGGGAGGGATAGAGACTAAAGACGTTGGGGGAGGGATAGAGACTAAAGACGTTGGGAGGGATAGAGGCTAAAGACGTTGGGAGGGATAGAGGCTAAAGACGTTGGGAGGGATAAGGCTAAAGACGTTGGGAGGGATAGAGGCTAAAGACGTTGGGGGGGATAGAGACTAAAGACATTGGGGGGGATAGAGGCTAAAGACATTGGGGGGGATAGAGGCTAAATACATTGGGGTAGACATTGGGGTAGTCATTGGGTGGATAGAGACTAAAGACGTTGGGAGGGATAGAGACTAAAGACGTTGGGAGGGATAGAGGCTAAAGACGTTGGGGGGGGGATAGAGGCTAAAGACGTTGGGAGGGATAGAGGCTAAAGACGTTGGGGGGGATAGAGGCTAAAGACGTTGGGAGGGATAGAGGCTAAAGACGTTGGGAGGGATAGAGGCTAAAGACGTTGGGAGGGATAGAGGCTAAAGACGTTGGGAGGGATAGAGGCTAAAGACGTTGGGAGGGATAGAGGCTAAAGACGTTGGGGGGGGATAGAGGCTAAAGACGTTGGGGGGGGATAGAGGCTAAAGACGTTGGGAGGGATAGAGGCTAAAGACGTTGGGAGGGATAGAGGCTAAAGACGTTGGGGGGGATAGAGGCTAAAGACGTTGGGGGGGATAGAGGCTAAAGACGTTGGGGGGGATAGAGGCTAAAGACGTTGGGGGGGATAGAGGCTAAAGACGTTGGGTGATTATACTCTGCTAGTAAGTTTGAGGTAAAACTCCCCAGGAGCCTGAACGCGGCTATAGGAAAAGGATAACTATAACTGCTTGGACAGGAAGCCTAGACGCAACACTGACACTCCGTGCATTTAGTGATTTCACAGTGAAACACTAGTTAATGACTGGGAAATGATTGGCTGAGTTACATGATGCAGTTAGAGGTAACTGACAGAAAGACTTTGTGTAACGGGCAGACAGCGTTGGGGGTCTCACCTCTCCAGACGGATAATCCTCCTGGTTGGAAGCTGGGAACTCAGACCCAGGTGCTGCATTTAGGTTCTAGAAAACAAAAACCACACGTGTACGAGACCGTTCGATTCTAGCTCTGCCGCAAGTTATTACAGTGCTGACCCAATGTGTACCCTACCCATCCCCTGGGAACCCTGACCAATATCACTGGTCCCTGGAGAAGTAACAGGAGGAAAATGAAATCAGCAGATAGTCTGCCTCCAGCAGTGTGTATGGGCGGCTGCTGAACTTCAGTAACGGGTCTATGTACTAAGCCTTGGAAAGAGAGAGAAAAAGTACCAGCCAATCAGCTAAGTGCCTTATTTAAAAGACAACCTGTAACACGGCAGTTAGGAGCCGATTTGCTGGTACTTTACCTCTCTCCAAGGCTGAGTACATAATAAACATGGCATTAGCATAAAGACGCTCTGTGGCTTGGAATAAGGAATGGTTAAACATAAACACAGCGCACACATTCAGCAGTTACTGTCCCAAACCTAGTCACATCAGATATGAATGCGCGACCTTAAAGTGGTTTGTGAACTATAAGACCCAAGATCCTTAAAAAGAACAGGCCTGAAGCTTTTACTGATGGGATTATACCGCCCAGGCAATGCCATAATCTAACCTGGGTCTGTGCGCCGTTATCAAAGCCGGGCTGGTCCGCAGGCTGTGCCATCTCTGCCTCAGAACCTACAGACGGCTGCTCCTGCTCTGGAACTGTAAGAAACAATAGGACTGTAAGGATAAACGTTCCATAATAAATAAACATAATAGAACCAGTAGGAGACAGAACTGCACTTTCTAAGCAGACATTTTCCCACCTCACGGTAAGGCTCCTGTCTCTTCTTCATGGCAGCTGCTCTCTGGTCCAGTGCACTGATTGAGCACTCTGATGTCCACACACAGCAAACTTGGAAGAAGCAGCTGCTACACTGAGCATGTGCAGCAGCTCTGCTCTGTCCCTTACATTGCATGTTGTGGCAGCAGCTGTAGTAATCTTATCCTATACTATTACCATCGTGGTTATAACTTGAGCTGCTGGCTAAGAGGAGGTGGGGTTCCGGGCAACCAGAACCCCCCCCCCCTGCGTTTGCCTATAATACTATTCAACTGAAGTCTGATATTAAGTCATCATTTATGTCACCACTCCCACTGCGTAATAGGTGTGAGGTGCCCAGAGAGGAGAGTACCAGGAACGGGGTGTTAAGTATAACAGGTCCCCGGTTCCTTTATTTACTAGTGCAACAAACGGTAATAAAAACAATCCCATAATTCACATTACACCTTATGTATGAAGAAAGACGGCGTCACACCAAACGGATATTTAAATTTACATCAAACAATATTTAAATTATTTTACTCAGAGGCTCTTATTTGAGTACAGGAAAATGGAGAGATTGAAGCTACATAAAAAAACTTAGAAATTGCTTTCTAAATGGGGAAACGGGGAACCCTCAGGATTTTATATCTTAAAGATGAATCACTCATCTAGTCCACGTATATGCTGAATATTCAGCTTTTTTTCGCCCCGTGAGTGCAATTCCGTCTGACTTGTGTGCAACAATCCATCATCCCTTCTATGTAAGCGTTTATATATCACTGTATTTTTAGATTATGAATTGTGTGTGTGTGAACCCTTGTTAAGACTCAGACTGGGATAACTGTTTGCACATTCCCTGACCATGATCCTAGACATCAGAATGAAAAGGATATAAAACCACTTAGAAACAGAATTACATCGGTCATTGCTTCTTGTTCCGCTATAACTATAGCAACTATATACATAAATAGCACCAAAAGCTCACATTTAGATAGAGCACTACTGCCATCTACTGTCCAAAGTTATTATGGAATTATGAGACTTCAGGTGCAATCAGTTATTTCAGTTGAGGCTGAAGCAGCTACAGTATGTGATGAATGCAAAGTGGGAAACTGATACGAATCTTACTGATGGGGGCAGAAAATCAGTGACAATGTCCTCTGTGAAGATTTTAGGATGCATGACTCAATCTGCAGGGATTTGCCTTTTTGTGCAGCCCTCATTTGTGTAACATTCTGCAAGACCAGAACACAACTGAGAAGGCTGCCATGTAATTAGTATGCTCATAATACCATACTCCAGAGACTTGCAAAATTCCCCCTACAGCGAGTGTAAATGAATTAAGCAGCCATTACTTACAAGGATGAGCTCAGTACAGCATGGCAGCGTTACGCACCTGAGTTAGGAACAAAGAGATTTGTAGGGATGGCCATTGGGGCCAATGGAGCAAACAGATCGGCCGGCGGTGGCACAGAGCTTGTAGGCTTGCTGCCACCAGGGTTTAACACATCCACATAACGACCTCTTGGGCCTCCTGCAAGAGGGTGATAAACGTGGTCTGTTTAGGAACAGGTATAGTCAGGGACACACATTTTCCCGCTTCTCACAGGAGCGCAGCTGGACACAATAGAAGGTTGTACACAAACTACCACAAGCTCCGGAATGTTCTCAGAGAACTGGTATGATAAGGTAAAAGATAATCAGCCGCCAATTATTTAATATAAAGAAAATGGATAATGACCTCAGTTATGCAGTCAGGAAGCTTTAGTCCGCAGCCGGCAGACGCTTTTACCTGCTTTTATGGAGAAGACGTTGACTGAAGGATTAGGAGGAACGTTCATTCCGCCTGGGCCAGGAGGTAAGGTCTGCGGCCTTTTGGGCATTCCCGATGGAGGAGGCGGTAGGACCTTGTTCTGGGAAAATAAGAGGAAGCAGTCAGGGGATAGAGGACCTTAAGAACATAGGTGCGTGCTCTCCTCTTTTCCCATCAGGAATGACGGGGAGGCACCACAACTACCAGCATAGCTGCAGAGATCTGCAGTCTACTCACTTCCTCTCCTTCCGGCTCGTCCTGATTAATCCAGCGCTGTTTGTGCTCGTCCCATACAATCTGCAAAACAGACCACACACACCTGACGTCACCATGCGTACTGCAAACCGCCACGTGCAAAGCTATGCGAACTTGTGCTGGTAGAAAGCATTGCAAGCCAAGCAGTTTTATTTAGCATCAGCCTGACACCCAGCGGAGGGAGCCATTCTGAGGGCGACACCAAAATCCATAGCAATGTGATATCCTGTGAATCTGTGTCTGGGTGCCAGGTAAAATAAAAATAACGAGTATGTTTTGCAAAGATTGCGAGCAGAGAGAAACGCCAGCTGGCAATATGAAGCCGCCAAACACTTTAACAGCAGCCCTGTCCAACTCCGTGACCCTCGCTATGCTTTAGGATCACATGATCACAGAGATCTGACGTGCCAGCTGCTTCATACATAAAGGCGGCGGCAGGATTAAAAGACAGGAACTTGCAGGAATAGAGAAAGCAAAGCCACCACGTAAACACAGAGCAATGCGGTTTATTACAGAGCCCAGGCATACACATGACACACCCTATATATCGCTTGCATACACCGTAGCGGTTTACCATTGGTTGGAATGAGCTAGGAGCAGAAAGCACACGCAGGGAAGGGGAATGTATGTATAACATACAATAAGGCAGCCCTTGCTGTGGGAATTTGTATAGAAAGGAGAATCAGTGTGTAGTCCCTGTGATAAGATAGCCAGGGACAGGGGGGGTACAGGGGATCTGTAGCCAGACAGCGGGAGAGACAGACACAAGTTGCTCACAGCCAGTCCTTACAGATTTATTCCTGTCATCGGGTAAGTGAGCTTCGTTCTTTCCTTTTCCCATCAGCCACCCAATTTTCAGGGGAAACCAACTTCTACCGCTCTACAAAACAGCGTGAAGAGAGACAAGTGTCAGGAGCGCACAGCTACAACCAGACGGTAACACAGTGACTGCTTTCATTCCCGGAGACGCTTAGAGACTAACGCGGCACTCTGATCCTCCACAAGGCATGGCGGCTAGTGCCTAATAACAAAGCACCCGCCACCTGCAGACACAGAGGGGGCAGTCGTGTTGTACGCTGGGCCAAATAACCTCATAGCATTAGACGGGTCACTAGTGTCTGCATTCTAACGGAGGCTGCCTCTTATGTGGGGGGGGACAAGTGCAGTTTAAGTATCAAAGAGTTGGCAATTCTAGTGGGCCTACTCAGTGTAGGGTCTGGTCCATTGTTCCCTCACCCAATGCAGTTGGTGGCCCTATTCCTAGTGTAGGGTCTGGTCCATTGTTTCCTCACCCAATGCAGTTGGTGGCCCTATTCCTAGTGTAGGGTCTGGTCCATTGTTCCCTCACCCAATGCAGCTGGTGGCCATATTCCTAGTGTAGGGTCTGGTCCATTGTTTCCTCACCCAATGCAGTTGGTGGCCCTATTCCTAGTGTATGGTCTGGTCCATTGTTCCCTCACCCAATGCAGTTGGTAGCCCTATTTGTAGCATAAAGCCTGGTTCACTGTCCCCTTGCCCGATGCAGTTGGTGGCCCTATTCGTAGCGTAGAGCCTGGTTCACTGTTCCCTCGCCCGATGCAGTTGGTGGCCCTATTCGTAGCGTAGAGCCTGGTTCACTGCTCCCTCGCCCGATGCAGTTGGTGGCTTTATTTGTAGCGTGGAGCCTGGTTCACTGTCCCCTCTGCCCGATGCAGTTGGTGGCTTTATTTGTAGCATAGGGCCTGGTCCACCGTTCCCTCGCCCAATGCAGTTGGTGGCCCTATTCGTAGCGTAGGGCGTGGTTCACTGTTCCCTCGCCTAATGTAGCTTTTGGGAATCTATTTATTACTTATCAGTAACTGTAGTTACTTTGTACAAGGTGGATGGAGTTGTGGTGGTGGTGAAGGGGGGGGGGGGGGGTGTTGTCATTTTTGGTTACTGCTGGTTGGGAAAAATCACCCCCATAGCCCTCAAAACACTATATTAGGCAGCGTTAACAGGTGAACCCAGTGTCAACAATTGTAGAAGGAAGGATAAAACAAGATGCTTTTTGGGCAGTTCCAATGACTTAGGTATTTATACTAAAGGCTTTGGAACCACAATATCAGAGTCCAATATGAGGCTTAACATTAAAATAGAAAGTGCTATGGCCTAAGCCAGAGGTTCTCAAACGCGTTTCTCAGAGGTTCTCAAACGCCTTTCTCAGAGGTTCTCAAACGCCTTTCTCAGAGGTTCTCAAACGCCTTTCTCAGAGGTTCTCAAACGCCTTTCTCAGAGGTTCTCAAACGCCTTTCTCAGAGGTTCTCAAACGCCTTTCTCAGAGGTTCTCAAACGCCTTTCTCAGAGGTTCTCAAACGCCTTTCTCAGAGGTTCTCAAACGGTCCAGGTTTTAAATTTATCCATGCTTGGCCACAGGTGACTTAATTAGCACCTTAGTCAATTTGATTTAACCATATGTGCTGAGCCATGGATATACCTAATACCTGGACTGTGGGGTGCCTTGAGGACCGCATTTGAGAACCTCTGGCCTAAGCCTTAGGCAGCTTCCAGAGGATGAATAAGAGACCATGTTAAACTGCTAGTAATAAAGTAACTGGCTTAGACTTCCCTTTGGCTCTTACAAAATGACATTTCCATTGAATTAGTAAAGGACAGAGGTGCAAATCAGCCGAATATACGGAGAATGCCTTTGTAATTGCTGCCTGGCCAGTAACTTTTCCCATGGCACCCCTGAAGTGGTGACCGGGCAGCTGACCCCATGTCAGCTCAGTGGGAGCCATACAATAAGGATGAGAACACCCCACGGAAAAGTGTCGGAAAGGAAGGACTCAATGTAATACCGGCCCTTCTATCTCTGTGTGGAGGATGCGACCACTGGAGAATATAAATATAGTTAAAAGGGAGGCTGTTATCCAAGACTTATCCCATGAGTGAGGAGCGTCATCCGAACACTTGTGGATGAGCTGACAAACTGCAGATACCCTGAGCAGGACGTCTCGCCAAGCAGCATCCGCTAGGGCAGACAGAAGTAATACACACGTGTCACAATCTGGCTGTGAGAGGAAACGGGGTCATACACTGAACAGACAAGGGACATGACCCAAATCTATCCCAGAAGCGTCAGCTCTGAGGTCTACAGCTATAAAGGGACACACGGGGCTGGGAAAAGGGTTATGCAGCTCGGACATACATTCCCTCTGTGCATGTGTAGTAGCAACACCCTCGATAGGCCACCAATACCCTGTGTCAGGCACTAAACCAAAGTCCAGCAGTCCCAGTAAGAGCTCAGCGTTGGGCCACATGAGTAAATGGTGCAGTAAGAGCAAAGCATGGCAAGCCGGACATCACTTACCCCTTGGGATGAGCGGTTGACCTTTGCCTCTTTCTTGTCCATCTCTGGGATGGCCGGGGGAGGTGGCGAGGGCTGCATCCCCACAGAGCTTCTCCTGGTAGACTCTATGGAGTGGGTGGAAGACTCGGAGGTGGTCCGGGTCCTTCTCTGCTCACAGAAAGAGATTGTTACAATAATTAGAAGGCTAGCGAATACACAAAGTCACATGGTGCACGCAGCGCGCTTTTCACCGGACTGTCTGTTGCGAAGCAGTCCCTGGATGTTTAGTCCAATACTGGTGCAGAAGCCGACATTCCCACCCGTCAGATAACTCACCATGTGGGAAGACGACTGGGAGACCGTCCGGGATCTGTGCCCAGGAGCCTATGGGAACAGGAGGTAGAGTAAGAGGACGCCGGGCCGCTGGCAGCTCAGCACTATCCACAATAAAGTACCAGACGTGATTAAGATCATAATTACCTGGCACAATCTCTGACCAGTAATGGGCAATATAAATGTGACCCTCAGCCCTGGACACCTCCAGCAGGGATGAGTCTGATGGCCGGGGACAGAATTTTAACCTCTTCCATCCCAGAGCTTCTCAATCTCAGCCCTCAAGGCACACAAACAGTCCAGGTCTTAAGGATATGCCTGAGCACAGATGGATAAATCAAAATGGCTGGAGGTACTAATTAGGTCACCTGTGCTCAAGCATGCATATCCTTAAGACCTGGACTGTTGGTGTGTCTCTAGGACAAGGTTTGGGAAGCAATGCTCTAGAGCAGGAGTATTAAAGAGGCTGCACGCCAGCTGCTGTGGAACTACACATCCCAGCATGCCCTGCCAAAACTTTGCTAATAGAGCATACTAAACTGTGGCAGGGCATGGTGGGAAGTGTAGTTCCACAGCAGCTGGAAGGCAGAGTGTTGAATACTCCTGGTGTAGAGGATTATACAGGAATCCAGATCCTGAGGCAATAACCGCGAAATCCTCAGAGACAAAAGGGCTGAACCGGTTCCGTATGAGACACTGTGCAAATAGCCTTCCGCACCTGCCCGGTGCAATACATGTGTCTTACTTTTCCGGTGGAGCCTTATCTGACTTATGTTTCTCTTCACCTGAAAGCCTGCACTCTGGTTCCAGTTTTGCAGACCACTGCGAGCCGCAGCAGCACATAAATCCAGACTCCCTATCACAGAAATGAAAATCACAGTTATAAATACCTACCATTTTCGCCATTTCTCCATAGAAGTCAAATCCGGTGTCGTGAAGCATGGTTCTGGTGGGTGAATTCTGCGGGGGTCTTTGTAAGGCTGAACAAGGAGACAAATACACAATGACACAAATACAAACATTTCCTGCAACGTGTAACAGAAAGGACTGCGACATCAGATATTCTGTAGGGTTGTCGCAGCGCGGAGACTGCTCCGGGGAAAACCACATTCAGATAAGCATCACCCACGCTGGCGGACATATTGTGCCAACTAGAATAGGCCACATTAGCATGGAGCAATATTAAACAGTGGGAATGAGCCCCCTTCCTTTTTGTGCCTCGTGCTCCTAATTAAAGTCCAACAAAGTTAAATGTACCCCAGGGGCGCTTTGTCTCTGGCTCTCTCCTATGGGGCTGGGTTAGCAAATAACCTTTCCTGCAGTTGGGGGGGGAAGGGGGCATAGCGTGCCAGGACCCAGAATACATTCTCACTACTCTGTGGTGCAGCGTACCCCTTTTAAAACAAAAATATTTAACACGAGAATACAAAATTCTGTGCTCTTCATCAAATAACCAAACCACAAACTATCAATACTACAAATATAAAAGAAACTCAAAACCCAGGGTTCCTCTACTCAGGAGATGAATGGTGGCAGACACCCGTACGAATGCACATTGTCAAATAGTAAAGTAATAGCTCACCTGACTCCTGGTTCCACTGCTCCTGGGGTGCAAAGTCCATAGGCCGTGGTGGGGTGGGCGTAGGCTCCATGAGAGCTGGGGTGTAAATGGGCACCTGTTCACTGCTATAGGGGACGAATGCAGGCCCAGATATCGGGGGTGAGGGTACAACATTCTGAGTAGTGCCGGAGTATGATGGCTCGCTAACGGGAGGATGCTGATAGAGAGAGGACGAGTTTTCAGGACCTACAAAAAAGATGGCGACAATTTAAGCATGTTTAATGTGGAGGCCTGTTCAGTAATATTGAAAGGGGAACAGGGGGTCAGATGTATGAAAGTGCGCTGTGGTTTCAGCTGACCACAGCGCACCTTAAGTCTGCATTTTGCGCTTGCCCCTAATGTATGAACGGCGTGTTAATGCCGTGTGCATTGTCCGCCGCGCGTCCCCACCGCTTACCGCTTCCCCGCAGTGGTGACTGTCAAACGTTGAGCAGAGGTAATGTATCACTGCCTCTGCTGTGACTTTTCGACTCTCAAGTCCGCTGGGCCGGAACGCCTCCCCCAGGCAGGCGATGTCTGCAAAATGTGCACTGGCTTAGTTTTTTTTTTTTAAATAAACTTTATTTAACGTGGACATTCTTCTGCTGGTCCACACAGCTCTACTGCATATGCGCCGGGGGCCTCCGGTGGTGCAGACAGGAAGCAGGGGAGAAGGGCGCATGCGCACACATTGCGGCGCCGAGCCGATGTGGAAGGTGCGCTATCGCGGGACAAGTGGGATAATGCCCTCCCACATCGGCGGGGGCCTCAATAATACATTGTGGCGGCGGCTGCGGGCGTATCACCACGATAATGTGGTGATACGCCCCTGGAGACACAACGTCCGTTAGAACGTTTTTCATACATCACCCCCAGGGTTTGTAATGTGCATTCGCTAATAGTTATTTTCAGAGCCCCTTTATGGATAGGACACAGGTGCTCAAGGAGTGAAAATCTGCCTGTAAAAGTAATGGATCCTAAATTCAAAAATACAATACAACATTTTTTTAAAGTGCGCCCACTGGGGGGAGCCGAGATATCAGAGTGTAGGGTTCACCAACATGACAGCGTCTACTAACAAGAGTAATAATGCAGAGAAAGCGCTCAGACCAAAGACGCCAATATCCAAGTTTTACTATAAACAGTAATTTATATGCAGGCTAAATCTTATTTTTAAGAGAGAGTTTAATCTAGAGCAGAATCTCTGTATAACGTGCAGGATCGGCTACTGGGAAACGCTCAGTTGCCAGCACAGCAACACAGACACCGGCCAAAACTTTAACTTAGGAAAACTCTGTAGCCAAAACAAACAGATGGAAAACACATTAGTAATTAAGCTCATGAAACACAAGGGACTAGGCGCGGGGGGAGGAGTCAACATTAAAGTCCTGTTAATGGTAAACATGATGGACTTCTGCGAGCCAATCAGGCTATTTAACACCATTACTACGGGCCAAAATAAAGTGGCGGCCGACCTGTATCTATCAGATGGGGATTGGGATGGGCAGTAAATAAGTTCAGATGAGTGCACCTGACCTTGTATTCAGTCCCTGCTGGATGTCCCTAAGGGAATGCGGTCAGATGTGGCCACATACATTCATGGACTAGACTCTAGAGTGACGATTGGGTTGCTGCACAAACTATGGCAAACCTATAGAAAAGAGGATTTTGGTACTTACCGATAAATCCATTTCTCTGAATCCTCTAGGGGACACTGGAGTCTTATACAGTAGGGGTGTAAAGCTTGCAACCGGAGGTGTGGCACAATCTAAAAATTAGCATTGTCTGCACAGCCGGTCCCTCCTCCCTCAGTTTGGAAAATTGTGACTGAGAGAATAGGACATGATACTATAGCACCTGGCGAGGAACCGAACCGTACAACAGATCAAACAGCATCCAAGAAACTCTTAACAGTAAAACTAACGCTGTTTGCATGAACTGTTTGAACAAGAACTTTGAACACAGCAGGTTGACAGCACCGAGGCGGGCGTCCAGTGTCCCCTAGAGGATTCAGAGAAATGGATTTATCGGTAAGTACCAAAATCCTCTTTTCTCTTTCATCCACTAGGGGACACTGGAGTCTTATACAGTAGGGGACGTCCCAAAGTTATCCCCCAGGGAGGGAGTGCTGTCGGTGGCCTGCAAAACCAAACGTCTGAACTTAAAGCCTCCGGACGCAAAGTTATCAAATTTGTAAAATTTCGCGAACGTGTGGGATGAGGACCACGTCGCCGCTCTGCAAAGTTGAGTAGTGGAAGCACCTCTGGCAGCCGCCCCTGAGGCACCCACTGATCTGGTGGTATGAGCACCCGTCTGAACCGGAACCTGTTTGCCACAGGAAATATAAGCTTGCCGAATGGCAAGTCCAATCCATCTAGACAAAGACTGCTTAGATGTTGGCCAACCCTTCTTCGGCCCATCATAAAGAACAAACAAATGTCTCTGACTTTCTAAAATACGACGTAACTTGTACTTATACCCGTAAAGCTCGGACAAGATCCCATGACACGTCCCCATCTGCGAGTCCCTGGAAAGATGGGACCACAAATGGCTGGTTTTCGTGAAACCCCGAAACAACCTTAGGAAGGAAAACTGCTCTTGTACGGAGTTCTGCCGTATCCTCATGAAAAATTAAAAAGGGACTCCTACGCGATAAGGCTCCCAACTCAGAAACCCTCCTGGCCGAAACCAAGGCAAGTAATAACGCGACCCTCCAAGAGAGAAATTTCAGGTCTGTTCTTGCTAACGGCTCAAAAGTTGGTGATCTCAAAAAATCCAACCCAAATTTAAGTCCCACGGCGCAGTGGGAGGACGAAAAAGGGAGTAGTATCCTCAGAACCCCCTGTATAAAGGTTTGAACCTCTTGCAAGGATGCTAATTGCCGTTGAAAGAGGATGGAAGAGCCGAAATTTGACTTCAGGGAGCCCAGCCTCAGTCCTCCATCTAGACCGGCCTGAAGGAAAAGTAGAAGTCTGGATAAGTGGAAGTTTGACGAATTCCACCCACGTTCCTTACACCAGTCTATGTACTTCTTATAAATCCTGTAGTAGTGCATGACTGTGACCGGCTTCCTAGCGGCAATCATCGTAGGAAAGGCCGTTCTTGGTATCCCTCTTTTTCTGAAGATCCGGGTTTCAATAGCCACGCCGTTAAACGCAGCCTGTTGAGGACTGGGGGTAGGAACGGTCCCTGAGACAGCAGGTACTCTTTCTGAGGTAACCGCCAAGGAACCTCCGCTAGTAACCCCCGCAGGTCTGAGTACCACCTCCTGCTGGGCCAATCTGGTGCGATTAGAATTGCCCACGCTCATTCTCGTTTCACCCTTTTTAGAACCCTGGGTATGAGCGGGAAAGGTGGAAAAATGTAAACCCTTCCGTAACACCAAGGAAGTGTCAATGCGTCCACTCCTTCTGCTGCTGGATCGCTGGTCCTGGACACATATCCAGGCAGCGGATGGTTTTGCCGAGACGCCATTAGGTCCACTTGAGGTAGACCCTATCTCATCACCCTGTCGAAAATTCGTGGATGTAGGCACCACTCTCTCGGATGCATGTCCTGGCGACTGAGATAATCTGCTTCCCAGTACTCCACCTTGGAATGAACACTGCCGAGAGGATGATGTTTCGCCTTTCTGCCCACAACAGGATCTTTGTGGCTTCCTTTAACACCATTCTGCTCTTTGTTCCACCATGACTGTTTATGTAAGATGACGTCGTGACATTGTCCGACTGTATCTTTATGTGTTGACCCATGACTAGTTCTCCGGCTAAGGGAAGCGCATTGCAAACTGCTCTCAGTTTGAAAATATTTATGGGTAGAACGCTCTCTTGTGGCGTCCAACTGCCCTGAGAACTGACGGTCCACTAGAACGGCACCCCAAACTCTGAGACTGGCATCCGTTGTACGGGTCCTCCAATTCTAATTACCAAATCTCCTGTCTGCTGCGAGATTTCAGTGCAATGACCATCAAATCAACGAGGTACGGACCTGTATCGACCGCCCGAGTCCGTGATTTAGAGGACTGTGTGAATCTGTTCCCTGAGCAATGAGGCTTTGGAAAGGTCTGGAGTCAAGACTGCCGTACTGTAGTGTCTCAAAAGACGCCACCATCTTCCCGAGAAGCCGTACTCATAGATGCAAGAACACCGTTTGGTTTCTTAATACCTGATCCACCAGCTTCCTTATGTCCTGGTTCTCGTTCTCTGGTACAGACCTCCTCAATTGTAATGAGTTCAATATGAGACCTAGAGACTGATTCCTCTGCGTCGGTCTCAGGTTGGATTTCCTAAAGGTGACAATCCAGCCGTGTTGAATAAGAAATTGATGAGCCATGTGAGCATCTCAGATCAGCTGTTCCTGCAAAGGGGCCATGATCAGCAGATCTCCAGGAAGGTACAAACGTAGTACCAAACGCTCTCAAACCTGCGACCATTATTTACCTTGAACTGGTAGTGATTTTTCTCCAGTGCAAAACGCAAGTAGGCTTGGTGAGGGGTCCAAATTGGAACATGAAGGTATGCATCCTTTATGTCCATAGACACCCTGAACTCGTCCTTGCTATAACCGACTGGATTGATTCCATTTTGAATCTGGAAACAGTTTGAAACTGGATTAAAACTGTTAAATTGAGGATTGGTCTGACCGACCCGTCCTGCTTGGGTACGGCCAAAAGATTTGAATAAAACCTTGTTTGTCCTCGAGAAACCAGGACTGGCTGAATTACCCTGTGTAATGCCTTCTCCTTCTGAGGGCACCGAGGCAACTGTGCAGTAAAGAACTGACTGTGATGACGCTTGAAAATGTATCTAAACACCTGTGCACTCACCAGGGGAACCCCAGGTGGTCTGGGAGACCATATTGCCCCTGTTCTGTCAGCCAGCTTGAGGTCTTGCATTTTGGTTTCTGGGAACGATCTCTACCTCTTGACTCGAAAGGACTGTGATCCAAATGAATTACCACTCGACCCGAGTAACCTATTCTAACCTGTGGAGAGGTACTCGTCTGTTTGGTATGTGAAATCCACTTGTCAAAGTCAGGGCCAACTAACCTTTCTCCCCCAAAGAGAAAAGCCTCTACAACTTTCTTGGAGTCAGAGTTCATCTGTCATTCTCCGAGTCCCATAATCCTTCTATACGATATGGCCGACATCGTTGTGTGACGCTATTTTGCTAGCATCCTTTGAAGCCTGGCGCCTATATGTAGCCGACTCTCGGATATGCTCCGCTAGGTGAGCAATGTCCTTCTGGCTATTCTTCTTTCAAAAGCCTGTACAATATATCCAGTCCATGCTACTATGGCCTTGTTTACCCAAGCACTGATATTGTAGGCCCGTGATGCACCTGCCGTCCAAAATAGTTTCAAGTAATTTACCTTCCATTGGTATAGGTAAAATAGCTTAGGATAGGCTTACCGAGATAGTGTAAGACCTGCACTCTACCAACTGAACTAGGCAGTCTGCCCTGGAGCGTGAAAGCATTTATCGGGCTGTTTCCATGCTACCCCCCATCTGAGCTGGAGAGCTTAAGGAATTGGAAAAACTGCTGACAGCAGTATCTTTTTTTTGTTTTTTTCGAATTCGAATAATTCAAACTTCTCTGGTTCCTTAATTTCTTACTCTTTGAAATTGAGGACTTCAATTACCAAAACCTTTCCCCTCCTCCTGTAGGATGTGGAGCGGTCTCATAACCGCCTTACGGACATCTTTTTATAAACTGCTTGTGTAGGTGGGGTTAATTTGATCTGAAAATTCCTACATCTTCTTGGCAAAAGATCCCACAGCTCCTTTTGAATGCTGTTTGCGGGATTCCACCATCTGAAAATATCTGCCAGGGCATGTTCCCATAAACCAGATGGAGTACCGCTCTCGGATTGAGCATCTGTCATTTACAACATGGATCGCACACCCCAGAACCTTTAACGTTCATATTACATTTTGTGCAAACGTAATCTGTTCTAGAGGTCTAGGCTGGTGCTTTAAACTGTAACAGCACACATCTTTATTTTCTCAGGATCTTTTAAATAGAAGTCCTTGAAAATATAAAGCATAAAATGCATGATTAAAATATTGGAGGATCCTTTGCAGCAGAGACAACTATTCACCAGAAGAGGGAGCAATTACCCGTTTAACTGGCCAGAGTTCTATCAGTAGAGGGAGCAAATCATCTATGTTAAATGAGATCCCTCCCTCTGTTGTGACTGGCCAAAATATCATGTCCCCACTAAGAGGGGAGTGTTCTGTTCACATCTAGATTCGGCGCCTTTTATTTTTTGAAAAATGGCCGCCATTGAAAAAAGAGGATTTTGGTACTTACCGAGAAATCCATTTCTCTGAATCCTCTATGGGACACTGGAGTCCTATACAGTAGGGGTGTGAAGCTAATCTTAAATTAGCATTGTCTGCACAGCCGGCTCCTCCCCCTTCACATCCCTCCTCCCTCAGTTTGAAAAATGTGACTGAGAGAATAGGACATGACACTATAGCCCATGGCGAGGAACCGAACCGTACAACATATCAAACAGCGGCCAAGAACTCTTAACCGAATAACTAACGCTGTTTGCACGAACTGATTAAAACAAGAACTTTGAACACAGCAGGATGACAGCACCGAGGCGGGCGTCCAGTGTCCCCTAGAGGATTCAGAGAAATGGATTTATCGGTAAGTACCAAAATCCTCTTTTCTCTTTCATCCACTAGGGGACACTGGCGTCCTATACAGTAGGGGACGTCCCAAAGTTTTCCCCCAGGGAGGGAGTGCTGTCGGTGGCCTGCAAAACTAAATGTCCGGACGCAAAAGTATCAAACTTGTAAAATTTCGCGAACGTGTGGGCTGAAGACCACGTCGCCGCTCTGTAAAGTTGAGTAGTGGAAGCACCCCTGGCAGCCTAGATGCCGGCCAACCCTTCTTTGGCCCATCATAAAGAACAAACAAATGGTCCGACTTTCTGAAAGACGACGTAACCTGTACGTATACCCGTAAAGCTCGGACAACATCCAATGACACGTCCTCATCTGTGAGGCCCTGGAAAGATGGGACCACTATTGGCTGGTTTACATGAAACCCCGAAACCACCTTCGGAAGGAAGTCTGCTCTTGTACGGAGTTCCGCCCTATCCTCATGAAAAACTAAGAAAGGACTCTTACAGGATAAGCCTCCCAACTCAGAAACCCGCCTAGCCGAAGCCAAGGCAAGTAATAACGTGACCTTCCAAGAGAGATATTTCAGGTCTGTTCTTGTCAACGGCTCAAAAGTCGGTGACTTCAAATATTCTAACACCAAACCTAAGTCCCATGGTGCCGTGGGAGGACGAAAAGGGGGTTGAATCCTCAGCACCCCCTGTAAAAAAGTTTGAATCTCTGGCAAGGATGCTAGCCGCTGTTGAAAAAGGATGGAGAGAGCCGAAGTCTGAACCTTCAGAGAGCCCAGCCTGAGCCCTCCCTCTAGACCGGCCTGAAGGAAAAGTAGAAGTCGCGATAAATGGAAGTTAAATGAATTCCATCCCCGTTCCTGACACCAAGCCATGTACCGTCTCCAAATCCTGTAGTAGTGCCTGGCTGTGACCGGCTTCCTAGCTGGCAATCATTGTAGGAATGGCCGTTCGTGGGATCCCTCTGTTTCTTAAGATCCGGGTTTCAATAGCCACGCCGTCAAACGCAGCCTGTTCAGGTCGGGGTGTAGGAACGGTCCCTGAGATAGCAGGTCCTCTCTCTGAGGTAACCTCCAAGGATCTTCCGCAAGTAACCCTCGCAGGTCGGTGTACCAACTCCTGCGGGGCCAATCTGGTGCAATTAGAATGACCCACACTCGTTCCCGCTTTACCCTTTTCAGAACCCTTAACTTTAAGGAAAAATTACTTCACAGAAAGGGTAGTGGATAAGTGGAATAGCCTCCCATCAGAGGTGGTAGAGGCTAAGACTGTAGGGCAATTTAAACATGCTTGGGATAGGCATATGAATATCCTTACAAAGAATTAAGGTTAAAAAAGGGTTGAGATTGCCTAAAGGATAAAATAAAAAAGGGGCAGACTAGATGGGCCAAGTGGTTCTTATCTGCCGTCAAATTCTATGTTTCTATAGAAGGGCAACTAAAATGGTGCATGGCCTACATCACAAAACCCTGGGTATGAGTGGGAATGGTGGAAATATGTAAACCCTCCTGTAACACCACGGAAGTGTTAATGCGTCCACTCCTTCTGCTGCTGGATCTCGAGTTCTTGACACATATCTGGGCAGCTGATGGTTTTGTCGAGACGCCATTAGGTCCACCTGAGGCAGACCCCATCTTCTCACAATCATGTTGAAAATCCGTGGATGAAGGCACCACTCCCCCGGATGCATGTCCTGGCGACTGAGATAATCTGCCTCCCAGTTCTCCACACCTGGAATGAACACTGCCGAGAGAATGATGTCTCTTCTTTCTGCCCACAACAAGATCTTTGTGGCCTCCTTTAACGCCATCCTGCTCTTTGTTCCTCCTTGACGGTTTATGTAAGCCGTCGTCGTGACATTGTCTGACTGAATCCTGATGTGTTGATTCATGACTAGGTCTTCTGCTAAGAGAAGTGCATTGTAGACTACTCTTAGTTCGAGGATATTTATGGGTAGTTTGCTTTCCTGTAGTGTCCACCGTCCTTGAAACTGATGGTCCTCTAGGACTGCTCCCCAACCTCTGAGACTGGCGTCCGTCGTCAGGATCCTCCAATCCCAAATGCCGCATTTCTTGCCGGCTGTAAGGTTCTTGTGTAACGACCACCATATCAAGGAGACCCGTACTTGTGGTTGAAGTCGGATTCTCCGATGGAGAAGCCAGTGCGAGCCTGCTCCCTGAGCAATGAGGTTTATTTGGAATGGTCGGGAATGAAGTCTGCCGTACTGGAGAGCTTTGAACGACGCCACCATTTTCCCGAGAAGTTGCACACAGAGGTGCAGAGAAACGGTTTGCGTCCTCAGTACCTGAGCCACTAATCTCTGTAGGTCCTGGACCTTGTTCTCTGGTAGGAACACACGTAATAGGACCGTGTCCAAGATGAGACCGAGGAATTGAATCAGTTGAGTCGGTATGTGGTTGGACTTTTTGAAATTGACAATCCATCCATGTTGAATTAGAAATTGATGTGATGTCTGAACATCCTTGAGCAGTCGATTCTGAGATGGAGCTTTGATCAGTAAATCGTCCAGATAAGGTATAATCGTGACCCCCAACAGTCTCAGTCCTGCCAACATGATCGCCATGATCTTTGTGAAAATTCTTGGGGCTGACGCTAGACCGAACGGCAAGGCCCGGAATTGGTAGTGCTCCGTCACCAGTGCGAACCTTAAGTAAGCCTGGTGAGGAGTCCAGATTGGAATATGCAGATATGCATCCTTTATGTCCATGGATACCATGAACTCGCTTTGTTCTAAGCCTGCAATGACTGATTGGATTGATTCCATCTTGAATCTGTAGACTCTTAAAAACTGGTTGAAAACTTTTAAATTGAGTATTGGTCTGACCGTCCCGTCTGGCTTTGGCATGACAAAAAGATTGGAATAGAACCCCGTTCCTCTCTGAGAAGCGGGAACCGGAATAATGACCTCTGCTTGTAGCAATTTGAGAATTGCTGCCCGTAGTGCCCTTGCTTTTTGAGGGCACTGAGGCAATCCTGTTGTAAAAAACAGACTGTGAGGCCTCTGTTGAAATTCCAGTCTGTATCCCTGAGAGATTAAGTTGTTCACCCAAAGTTCTGGTGAGGTTTTGGCCCAGATGTCCTGAAAACCTTCCAGTCGGCCGCCCACCAAGGGGGACCCCAGGTGAGCTGGGAGGCCGTCATGCCATGGTCTTGTCAGCAGGTTTATCCTGCTTTCTGGTTGCTGCCTGCGAGCGGCCTCTACCTCTGCCCCCGCGTGCTTGTGTACCGAAACCCCTACCTCGGGCTCGAAAGGACTGTGATCTAAATGAAGTAAACGCTGGTCCCGAATAACCTCTCCTAGTTTGTGGAGCGGTTCTCATATAAGGAGTAGGCAGAAAAGTGGACTTCCCCGCTGTAGCCTGCGAAATCCACTTGTCCAACTTTGGTCCGAACAGCATGTCACCCCCAAAGGGAATGGATTCTACCGCCTTCTTGGTGTCAGAGTCACCTTGCCATTCTCTGAGCCATAAAATCCTCCAAGCCGATATGGCCGATGCAGATATGCGTGATGCTATTCTGCTAATATCCTTAGAAGCTTGACACAAGTATGTAGCAGATTCCCGAATGTGTTCCGCCAGTTGTGTAATCTCTTCTAAGCTATTTTCCTCCTCAATAGCTTGTACAATACGGCCGGACCATGCACCCATGGCCTTGTTGACCCAAGCACAGACGATCGCAGGTCTCTGCGCTGCACCTGCTGCTGCAAACATTGATTTTAACGCAGTGGCAACTTTACGGTCGGACGCATCCTTTAAAGTAGTTACGTTAGGAATTGGCAAGATTGTCTTCTTTGACAATCTTCCTAGTGAAGCATCCACTACCGGCGGAGACTCCCACTTGTCCATTACACCCTTATGTAGGGGGTAAGTTACCTGAAAACGTTTCGGAAATTGAAAACGTTTGTCAGGTTGTTTCCAAGCCTCCTCCATCTGAGATTGGAGGGATTTAGGAATGGGGAACGCTGCTGAACGCGGCTTTTGGGATTCGAACAAATCAAAATCTTCCGGCTCCCGGACTTCCTCTTCCTTAAAGCTTAGGATGTCCTTTACCGCGTCAATTAAGGAATCCAGACCCGAGATCGCCAAGTCGTCTTCAGGAAAATCGGCGTCTAGGTTAGGTTCAATTAACTCACCTTCTTCCGATACAGAAGAAAACCCTCTTCTTCCTCAGATTCTGGTATAATAGGAAGAGTTCTTTTAACAGCCCTGCGCACACTCGTCTCTGCGTGTGCGGGCGGCGTTAACTTGATGAGAAATTCCTCCATCGTCTTTGAGAATCCCGCAGCCCATTCCAATTGCTGCTTGCGGGATTCTGCCATCTCCTTGGAGATTCTATTAGCAAGGTTGTCTTCCCATGCCTTAGCCAGAGCACTGCTCCCAGGTGGAGCGTCCTTGTCTAAGCAGGAGTCGCACACCCCGGAGCTGCCAACCCGCGTGCTCTTCTTGTTACATTTTGTACAAACATAACAGGTCTTTGAGGTCTTGGTAGCCTTAGACATGTTGTTTTTCTTTTTAAAACCCCTTACCAGGGTATTACGCAGCGCTTTCACCCTTTAAACTAGGAAGAGAAAGACTGGGAGATGACGGAAGCGAAGCTATTGGATCCGGCTGGAATTACCTGTCCCCTTTTTCTCTATAAAAGGAACAGGCCAAAAAAATAAAAAATAAAACACCAGCCGACTCGCAACCCTCACACCCCAACTCTAAATCAGCTACGATGTTAGAGTTGGCTTGCTTCTGTGTATTTTCTCCGGAATGTTTGAAACAGACGTCCCTTGAAAATATAATTTGTAAAGTTTGATTACTTTTCAGGAGATCCTCGTATATTGTATATATACATTACACCAGTAGAGGGAGCTGTTGCCTAACTCTCTCTCTACTATCTTAATGCATGCACTATCCAGGCCGTGCAGCAGGGGGAGTTAATTCCTTTATTAATAAACCTTCCCCTATGTACCTACTGGGGGGGGAGGGGGAGGACCCATCCCTCACCTCAGCCTGGCGCCAAAACGAAGAAACATGGCCCCCACTAAATGTAAGTTCATAGCAAAAAGTGGCCTGCCGCACTGTTATTAACATTTAAGTTCTTTAACCGATTTCCCCCTCTGGCCGCTATGCAGCGCACTCCGGACCCGCCGGCTGGCGCGCGCGACGGGTCCGTCTCCCGTAGCGGCGCCTGTGCTCCGCTCCGCCCGTGGGTCTCTGTACTGTGCAGCGCGCCGCTCTGCCGTCCCCCCCTGCTCACAGGGAAGACAGGCTGAGTCCCGCGCCGCACTAAGGCTCCCACGCGCCGGCCACCGTCGCTCTGCCCTTCCCTGATTAGTTTGTATAAAGGGGAGTTTTAAAAACAGTATCAGCAAAGCTATAAAGAGAGAGAGAGAGAAAAAAAAAAAACTTTTATTAACTGGAAGACCCTAGCCTACGCTTGTACGACCAGTACTCACTATTTGTTGTTTATTGAGGATCTCCTGTGGAGAGAGGCAGGTCCCTTCAATAGGGATCTTTGTCTCTCTGAAATTAGGTAGCCTTGTCCCCCCTTTATTAGTGTTACGCAGCCCCTTTTAGATTTCTTAGTCAGGAGCTCAAGTGCTCCACGTGTTGTGCCTCCAGCACAATTTTTCAAACTGAGGGAGGAGGGATGTGAAGGGGGAGGAGCCGGCTGTGCAGACCATGCTAATTTAAGATTGTGCCACACCTCCGGTTCAAGGCTTCACACCCCTACTGTATAGGACTCCAGTGTCCCCTAGTGGATGAAAGAGAAATTTTAGAAATACCTTTTAAACTCCACCGGCGTTCCGGCCGCTGGAGCCCCCTTACTGTCCCAGCGCTCGTTTGTTAAGCTGCTCCCCGGCTGTAAACGCTGGAGCCCCCGGTCGGTGCTGCTCTGCCGTGACCTCGCAGCGCGTCCCAGTGAGACGCCTCTGCCGTGAGTCACCCCCCGCCGCAAATGTAATCCTCTCCCCCGGCCTTTCTAATTCGCTCTTCTACTGAGCATGGATCTGATTACCGGGGGGCTGGAGGTCTCCTGCGCCGCTGCACTGAGCGCTCTATCGCCGCGTGCACCATCGGAGGGAGTAGTGGATGGCTGCGGCTTGGGAGACTAGAATCTCTATGTGCTGGCGGAGGGAGGGGGGCAAGCAGGGGACACCACCTGCTGTCTGAACGCTGCTGTCTGTAAGCTGGGAGTAATAATCTTAGCACCGCAGATTTTTGTCTTTCTGAAAGGAAGGACATCAGTGTTAGGGAGGCGAGGGGCAGGACTGCAGTTATTAGAGAAATGTGCAGACTGCAGGATTCTTAAACTAGGGCCAGTACTCACTCTGCCCCATTACACCATGGAACCCTGCCTTGCTCTGCTGCTCCGGATCTCCTGTAGAGAGATGCAGGTCCCCTTTATTAGGGACCATTGTCTCTCCAGTCTTAAGACTTTTGTCCCCCTTTTAATTAGGTTGACTCAGTCTCATTATTTTAATTTGGAGCAGGAGCTCCTATCTGTACTTGCACCTCCTAGGCACAATTTTTCAAACTGAGGGAGGAGGGATGTGAAGGGGGAGGAGCCGGCTGTGCAGACAATGCTAATTTTTAGATTGTGCCACACCTCCGGTTGCAAGCTTCACACCCCTACTGTATAAGACTCCAGTGTCCCCTAGTGGATGAAAGAGAAATTATTCAAGGTTTTTATTTACCACTATACAGCTGTGTTATATCCCTATACTGGAGGTTACTGGGGAGGAAAGGGATCTAGGAGTCACTATTTCAGGTGACATAAAGGCAGGTAAGCAATGTAACGCAGCAATGAGGAAGGCTAGTCAGATGCTTGGTGCATTGGGAGAGGAATCAGTAGCAGAAAGAAAGAAGTAATGCCGCTGTATAGGTCATTGGTACGGCCTCATCTAGAATACTGTGTCCAGTTCTGGAGGTCATATCTTCAGAAAGATATAAATACATTAGAGTGTGTACAAAGAAGGGCAACTAAAATGGTGCATGGCCTACATCACAAAACTTACCCGGAAAGGCTGAAAGATCTTAACATGTATAGTTTGGGGCAGAGAAGGGAAAGTGGGGATATGATAGAGATTGTCACATATATTAAGGGTTTTAGCAAGGTCCAGGAAGGAGACCTTCACCAAATGAAGAGAAGTATTAGAGCACGAGGACATGCATGGACCCTGGGGAGGGGGGGTGAGAGAGAGAGAGGTTAAGGGGAAATTTGAGGGAAAAGTACATCACAGAAAGGGTAGTAGACAATTGAATAGCCTCCCATCAGAGGTGGTAAAGGCCAAGACAGTACAGCAATTTAAACAAGCCTGAGATAGACAGAAGAATATCCTGCGCACGTTTCATTTGCCGGCTGTTGGGATCCCGGCGTTCAGGATAGAGACGCAGGAATGCCGACAGCTGGAAATGCCGGCCACCAGAATACTGGCCAAACAGGATGATTCCCACCCGTAGGTGTCCACCCATAGAGTGAGAACAGAACCTGTGGCGAGCGCAATGAGCCACAGAGCACACAACACAGTGAGCGCAGCGAACCTGCAAGGGCACTCTCTTTGCGCTCACCCCGCTGCCGGCATCCTGGCAGGCCATTGTCGGTATATTGACGGCCGGCATACCGAACCCAGTTATCCTTACAAAGAATTAAGGATCAATAGGGTTTGAGGTTATCACAAGGTTAAAGGGTCAGACTAGATGGGCCAAGTGGTTCTTATCTGCTGTCACATTCTATGGTTCTATGGAGAGAATCCCACCCGCCAGCACTGTAATAATATGGATGGATTCCGCGGTTACACATGGCGTCCCTTACCTGGCAGAGCTAACTGCACCCCCTGGTCAGCTGGCATCATATTTGCCAGCAGTGGATTGTCTGTATTAGCTTGCGTTTCGTGAGGTGCCATCATACCATCGGACTGGATGACGTGGTCATGTTCAGAGCTGGGCGTGCTGCAGGCATACTGCTGCGGAGTGGTCCTACCGGTGCTGTACACGACAGCTCCTTGCTGAAAGACAATTGTGCAAATATATATAAGCAGTAGGAATCAAGTTCATCCGCGGCCAAGAGGTTCTGTAACGAGTGCGTTTGGGCTTCATTCATACCTTGACCTGCATGTCCAAGTGGCGGAGTCTCAGGAGCCATGGCGGCTCTACGAATAATTCCTGCTCTGGTTTCTCCTTGAGCTGAGGGTCGAAGAATCTCAAGTGTGAGGCCACCTGCAGGAGAGCAAGAGCACAATTACAGGACAAACCGCGTCATTAGTAGAGAAGACTCATCTCCGCGTAGCGACCATACAGAACGTCTCATTCATTGGTCATCCTGTAATTAATGAACATTTCCGCTTCATTAGATTAAAGGTTAGCTGTAACATATCTTCTAATAATTTAGGAATTGTAAGGTCCTGGTCAGGCTAGCTGCAAATAGGACCACCTCTACTAAGAGAGGCAAGAACTTTGTTTCAGCAACAATGGGGATGGTGTATACTAGGTTCTGCATTTGCCTTCGGCCAGTAGGTACGATTTCCTCTGGCATACCTGTACAGCCAGCAGCAGCCACCACTCTCACAGAGGGAAAGAATCAGCACAAGGGGGTCATTCCGAGTTGATCACTCGTTAGCAGTTTGTAGCAGCCGTGGGAGTGTATTTTAGCTTAGCAGAAGTGCGAACGGTTGTATCGCAGAGCGGCTACAAAGTTTTTTTTGTGCAGTTTTATAGTAGCTTCAGACCTACTCAGCGCTTGCGATCACTTCAGACAATTCAGTTCACCCAGCCACGCCTGCGTTTTTCCTGGCTCGCCTGCAGCCACCTCATGTCAATCACTCTGCGGCCACCAGTGCGACTGAAATGATTCGCCAGACCCTGTGCAAAACTACATAGTTCGTTGTGCCCGTACGATGCACGTGCGCATTGCGCAGAACTGCCGATTTTTAGCCTGATCGCTGCGCTGCGAACAAATGCAGCTAGCGATCAACTCGGAATGACCACCAAAGACAGGATCTTGCCGCTTCCTCCTGTACCAGGACGCGGCGGAGCAGAAGGTGGCATAGTGACAAACACCCCTGGATCTATTCTCACCAAGCGGCTACGTTGTCAGATGAACCAATGTTCGATGTATATATCCACAAGAGAATAACGACATGACTAGTCCATAGAGCTGTATATTACACATGAACATTGGTTCACGGCACTGAATGGATGCCATATGGGTTGGATATAATTCTGGGTCTTTGAGTAATCACCTCCAACAGCTGGCTGATCAGCACCGGGGAGTAGTAAGACGGATGCCGCAGGATGGTCTTGGAGATGACCTCACAGTAGTGGAAAGCCTGAGCGGACAGGCCGTGCTCGGCCAGACGACAGGCATAAATAAACTTGAACACCTGCAGAAGAGACAGGGAGACGGGTTATTCTATGTAAGGCCATCCAACCAGGAGCCGTGCGGAGGGTTTTCTACCTGGATATTGGGAAGGGAGATGGTCTGTGCACCCAATGACTGGGCATATTCGTAGGCCTCGGTCCTCCAGATGGCCTCGTTCGTGGCAAACTTTGCAAAGGGCAAACTGCGGAAAACAAAACTATTTCAGTATCTTCCATAAGTTAAGTAACGGTATGGATTCCGCTGCAGTAGTTGCGTCACAGGGGACGCACAAAGCACGGTGTGTGAGAAAGTAAAGACAGCAATAAGTCACTGAGCCGTGGACAGTAAGGTGCTAATAAAGGATATATATTAATAGCATAGATTGTAGACGCTGTACTAGACTGCTTACTGTACGCTGAGTAAGATGAATCTGTACACGCCACTAAGGCAAATATCCACAGTTACTATTCAGAAGACAAAAGGGTTTCTGTCCCTAGAACATGAGAAAATAATAAGCCCCTCACCTGTGGTTGGAGCCAATCAGGACGAGCTTGGTGGTTTTCTTGGCGTACACTCCAAAACCAGCCTGAGCCATTAAATAGCAGAAGTGCGCAGCGTCCAAGAGCCCCCTGGAAGCTGAGGGAGGTAACGTACAAAGAACATTATTACCATGCAGCACCAATACACGCAGGCTGGCAGAGGGTATATGGAATCACTTCTATAAAGGGATCATTATTAAATGATCAAGGCAATGCTATTCACTGTTGTATAAAACAGTCATTCCCGTGTCTGAAGACCCAGCATACTAAAGAGAAACCTAGATTCTCCAGACCACCACACGGGTCACCCCTCGATGCATGTTCCATCAGCCCTGCAAGTCACAAAGACACTGCCGGGGTCTACAGGAGACTATTCCACTGTAGCACACCCCATACAGTCTGCGCTGTGTTAGAACTAGCGTTTGACGCATTTCGCAATAGATGCTCGATAATACAGAACTGTGGACATATCAAACAAGCAGGGTAATCCGACAATCCCAGTTTATCCGTTAAAGTCGAGCTGCGTGACCTGGCGCCATCTAGGAGCGCTGTACGCATTCCACATCCTGCTACAGCTGCCTAACATCACACACGCGATTGCAGGAGACCGTGCCCCAACTTACCCAACGTGTCTCCCATTGTGGTGATGGTCCTGGCTGGTACGTCAACGTTGTTTGTTATATTAGACAGCACCATAGCAAGGTGGGGCCTCCAGTCGCCCCACTTCTCATCTCCGCAACACTGCAAGACGCAAAAAACAAAAAAAGTACTCTCAACTTAATCCAGTTCCCGGAAGCAGCTGCAACGTCACTGAGCCAAAACCCGTAACACAGGCAACTGAACATACAGCAGTCACCCCGCACAGCGGAAGCCGCAGCATACAAGCTATATACACTCTACTCTGCAGGCAGAACACTACGCCTCTAGGGCAGGAGACGCAGCTGAGTCTAAGCACACACAGATGCAGACACTTACCGTGGCTGCCGCCGGCATCCTTCCAGACAGCAGCTGATAAACAGTCTGCAGGGGATCGTTAATCGGGAGACTGTTGGCAAACCTACATTACCAGGCACAAAACAGAAAGGACATTTAGTGGCTGATTTTGGAGTCATTTCATTAGTGACTACAGGCTCCACGACACAGAAATTCATTACGTAAACCTAGAAGCGGCTGAAAGTCAAAGAGGGGTATAATAAAGTCACCAAAACCACCCGGAGCTCTAAAGACATTGATAGAATAAAGCATGGCTATCAGTACCTCCGGTAAGCCGCCGCCACCACAAGTGTAAGGCGTCATCTAAACCGGGCTTGGAAAGAGAGGGGGGAGGAGCCAGCTGCATCTCTTAAACATTTAAAGTGCCAGGCTCACTCATCCACCCGTCTATACCCCAGTGTAATAGGCTCCAGTGTCCCCTAGCGGATGAAGGAGCAATATTAATTATTTCATGGAAGATACATGTAGAGCACCGCTACCATTTCCGTAACAATGTTTAAGAACGGCCTCTCTCTACCACACACACTATTCTAGGAACTCAGGTCTACACTGGGACAGCCATCAAGACGGGCAGCGTATAACGTGATTCTAGATCAGGAAGAACAGAGTTACCCCAGGGAGGCAGGCAGTACCTGGTCATCACCCGGGCGTGCGTCCGGCTGTCCATTTTGCTGGCGAGCAGCAGCGCGTGGCCCCACAGCCCGTGCTTCATGGCAGACTCCAGGGCATCCTGTAAGAGGTGTAAGATGACAATTACAGACACATCAGCAGCGCTGCTCACAAATACCTGCATTAAATATTCACCGCTGGGAGAGGGATCGCATGCAGCGGCATCACACAACGCAAGGAAACAACGCGCAGGACACGGTAATACAAGAGACACGTGGCATACGCCGACCCTCAACGTCGTAGGGCAGTAGCGTTAATATTTACCTTCTTACGTCCAAAAAGCAGCAGCTCCCTAAAGCGCTCAGTCTCCTTCTCCAGAGTAACCCCAGAGTTGGGCAACATGTCTGCCAGGAACGAGAGCTGAGAGGCCCCCGACTCCTCCTGTTCCTGCGCTTCGTTCGTGAAATCGATCAGATTGGCTTCGTTAGGAGATTTCCCGGGGAGCCAGACCGTTCTGTGATCCTGGAGAAGCAGCTCGGCGATGTCCGTCCCTACAACGGTCTACAAAACACAGACACAACGTAAGAGGCGCACGTATCGGATCAGGGGCCAAATGACCAACTATTATCTCAGCACACAAGGAGCTAGAAAATATATTATATACATATATATATATATATATATATATATATATATATATATATATATATATATATATATATATATATATATATATATATATATATATATATATATATATATATATATATAGATTGCCTTTCCCACCTGTGGCTCAGGTATATCTGGAAAGGACAGAGGCGGCACTCCGAGGACTTTGAAAAATGATTTATGTGCAAAGCATGGCAAATCAAAAGTGTACAAACAATGAAAAAAACATGGAGGTCTTACCTCTTTGTACACTTTTGATTTGCCATGCTTTGCACATAAATCATTTTTCAAAGTCCTCGGAGTGCCGCCTCTGTCCTTTCCAGATATACCTGAGCCACAGGTGGGAAAGGCATGCTACCTGAATTAATCTAAGGAAGGCACCCAGGCATATGCATTTCTCATACAGAGTGCCGGATGTATACATTGATATATATATATATATATATATATATATATATATATATGGCTTCATGTTAGAATATTACTGAAATCTGCTCAGAGAATATATACATACATATATACACACACACACACACACATATACACACACATACACACACACGTGTCCTCACGCTATATGGTGCGAGAGGAGTAGTGTACAATATTTTTATTTCAAATTTGTGTCTTATGCTGGGTACACACCTAGTCGACATGATGGCGGCTGATTCAGGTAAGCATATACACTTCCGATCGGCCACTCAATAGGTCGTCCTGACGACACAGCTGGGTGAGCATGTGCCCGAATCTCTGTGATGTCAGTCCCTGCAACAAGTGTACGTGCACACAGCCAGGTGCCCCAATATGTCTGTAGACACAACGGGCATCGGCTGTGCTGCAGTGCCAGCGCGATATGTCTGAACATCGTCGTTCACAGACGTATCGGGTGTACACACCTGCCGACGGGATCGCAAAGGGATCAGTATGAAATACCTACAATCAAAATCCCGACAAGGTCAAAAGAAAGACATTTAAAAACACCGACAAGGTCAAAATACCAAAACTTAAAATGTCGACAGGGCAAAAAGTCTACACGAGTTTTCAAATGTTTTTTGGTGTGTATGTTGACATACGTCGACATGGACACCGTATAGATGTACCGTTGCGCTCGCCATGCTTCGGGCACAGTGTCTCACTACGCTCGCCTATTATATTCCCCCTGCAAGTGCACTGGGATGGTAAAGTATGAACAAGTCTGTTTAAAAAAAAAAAAAAAAAAAAATCTTGAAAAACCCGTGTCGACTTTTTGACCTGTCGGCATTTTTAATGTCAGTATTTTGACCGCCGTCAATGGTTGTCGGGATTTTGACTGCATCCCGATCGCAAAATATCAGCATGTCCTTGCCAGTGAATACCCAGCTTTAGCTGCATCGCAGACAGCGCATAAAGCTGCTCCGTGTACTGGGGGCGCAGGGCTGCAACTCTAAGAGCACAAGATTTGGTTTTACACACGTCTGAGTCACAGATTATGGACAACGCAGACATCGGAGCATTTCTTACGCTAATCAGACTCGGTCGCAGATAGATGTACAGGTCGCACATCGCATTGATCAGTGTAAGATAGCAATGTCGTTTTGACTTTCCCAGTTGTTCTATTTATGCACATTCTTAAACAAAAAGACTCTCGGCCGAGTCGCACAGGATCTGGTGCACCGAGAGGCGCTATGTGGCACGACAGCAGCAACAAGAAAGGACACATCTGTTTGTGCTTCTTTGCAAACATTTTAGTATAAACAATGTTTTTTTTTTTTTTTTTTTACCCAAATACAGTTTTAACTGGAGACAGAGGAAAAATACGAATTTACTTACCGATAATTCTATTTCTCATAGTCCGTAGTGGATGCTGGGGACTCCGTAAGGACCATGGGGAATAGCGGCTCCGCAGGAGACTGGGCACATCTAAAGAAAGCTTTAGGACTATCTGGTGTGCACTGGCTCCTCCCCCTATGACCCTCCTCCAAGCCTCAGTTAGGATACTGTGCCCGGACAAGCGTACACAATAAGGAAGGATTTTGAATCCCGGGTAAGACTCATACCAGCCACACCGTATAACCTGTGATCTGAACCCAGTTAACAGCATGATAACAGAGGAGCCTCTGAAAGATGGCTCACAACAATAATAACCCAATTTTTGTAACAATAACTATGTACAAGTATTGCAGACAATCCGCACTTGGGATGGGCGCCCAGCATCCACTACGGACTACGAGAAATAGAATTATCGGTAAGTAAATTCTTATTTTCTCTAACGTCCTAAGTGGATGCTGGGGACTCCGTAAGGACCATGGGGATTATACCAAAGCTCCCAAACGGGCGGGAGAGTGCGGATGACTCTGCAGCACCAAATGAGAGAACTCCCGGTCCTCCTCAGCCAGGGTATCAAATTTGTAGAATTTTACAAACGTATTTGCTCCTGACCAAGTAGCTGCTCGGCAAAGTTGTAAAGCCGAGACCCCTCGGGCAGCCGCCCAAGATGAGCCCACCTTCCTTGTGGAGTGGGCATTTACAGATTTTTGGCTGTGGCAGGTCTGCCACAGAATGTGCAAGCTGAATTGTACTACAAATCCAACGAGCAATAGTCTGCTTAGAAGCAGGAGCACCCAGCTTGTTGGGTGCATACAGGATAAACAGCGAGTCAGATTTCCTGACTCCAGCCCTCCTGGAAACATATATTTTCAGGGCCCTGACAACGTCTAGCAACTTGGAGTCCTCCAAGTCCCTAGTAGCCGCAGGCACCACAAATAGGTTGGTTCAGGTGAAACGCTGAAACCACCTTAGGGAGAAACTGAGGACGAGTCCTCAATTCCGCCCTGTCCGAATGGAACATCAGATAAGGGCTATTTCAGGATAAAGCCGCCAATTCTGACACGCGCCTGGCCCAGGCCAGGGCCAACAGCATGACCACTTTCCATGTGAGATATTTTAACTCCACAGATTTAAGTGGTTCAAACCAATGTGACTTTTGGAACCCAAAACTACATTGAGATCCCAAAGTGCCACTGGAGGCACAAAAGGAGGCTGTATATGCAGTACCCCTTTTACAAACGTCTGAACTTCAGGGACTGAAGCTAGTTCTTTTTGGAAGAAAATTGACAGGGCCGAAATTTGAACCTTAATGGACCCCAATTTCAGGCCCATAGACAGTCCTGTTTGCAGGAAATGTAGGAATCGACCCAGTTGAATTTCCACCGTCGGGCCTTACTGGCCTCGCACCACGCAACATATTTTTGCCAATTGCGGTGATAATGTTTTTGCGGTTGCATCCTTCCTGGCTTTGATCAGGATAGGGATGACTTCATCCGGAATGCCTTTTTTCCTTCAGGATCCGGCGTTCAACCGCCATGCCGTCAAACGCAGCCGCGGTAAGTCTTGGAACAGACAGGGTCCTTGCTGGAGCAGGTCCCTTCTTATAGGTAGAGGCCACGGATCCTCCGTGAGCATCTCTTGAAGTTCCGGTTTACCAAGTCCTTCTTGGCCAATCCGGAGCCACGAATATAGTGCTTACTCCTCTCCATCTTATCAATCTCAGTACCTTGGGTATGAGAGGCAGAGGAGGGAACACATACCCTGACTGGTACACCCACGGTGTTACCAGAGCGTCTACAGCTATTGCCTGAGGGTCCCTGGACCTGGCGCAATACCTGTCGAGTTTTTCCCAACGGTTTATAATCATGTGGAAGACTTCTCGGTGAAGTCCCCACTCTCCCGGGTGGAGGTCGTGCTGAGGAAGTCTGCTTCCCAGTTATCCACTCCCGGAATGAATACTGCTGACAGTGCTATCACATGATTTTCCGCCCAGCGAAGAATCCTTGCAGCTTCTGCCATTGCCCTCCTGCTTCTTGTGCCACCCTGTCTGTTTACGTGGGTGACTGCCATGATGTTGTCCGACTGGATCAACACCGGCTGACCTTGAAGCAGAGGTCTTGCTAAGCTTAGAGCATTGTAAATGTCCCTTAGCTTCAGGATATTTATGTGAAGTGATGTCTCCAGGCTTGACCATAAGTCCTGGATATTCCTTCCCTGTGTGACTGCTCCCCAGCCTCGCAGGCTGGCATCCGTGGTTACCAGGACCCAGTCCTGAATGCCGAATCTGCGGCCCTCTAGAAGATGAGCACTCTGCAACCACCACAGGAGGGACCCCTTGTCCTTGGTGACAGGATTATCCGCTGATGCATCTGAAGATGCGACCCGGACCATTTGTCCAGCAGGTCCCACTGGAAAGTTCTTGCGTGGAATCTGCCGAATGGGATTGCTTCGTAGGAAGCCACCATTTTACCCAGAACCCTTGTGCATTGATGCACTGAGACTTGGCTCGGTTTTAGGAGGTTCCTGACTAGCTCGGATAACTCCCTGGCTTTCTCCTCCGGGAGAAACACCTTTTTCTGGACTGTGTCCAGGATCATCCCTAGGAACAGAAGACAAGTCGTCGGAACCAGCTGCGATTTTGGAATATTGAGAATCCAACCGTGCTGCAGCAACACTACCTGAGATAGTGCTACACCGACCTCCAACTGTTCCCTGGATCTTACCCTTATCAGGGAATTGTCCAAGTAAGGGATAACTAAAATTCCCTTCCTTTGAAGGAATATCATCATTTCGGCCAAAACCTTGGTAAAGACCCGGGGTGCCGTGGACCATCCATACGGCAGCGTCTGAACTGATAGTGACAGTTCTGTACCATAAACCTGAGGTACCCTTGGTGAGAAGGGTAAATTTTGACATGAAGGTAAGCATCCTTGATGTCCCGAGACATCATGTAGTCCCCTTCTTCCAGGTTCGCAATCACTGCTCTGAGTGACTCAATCTTGAATTTGAACCTCTGTATGTAAGTGTTCAAAGATTTTAGATTTAGAATCGGTCTCACCGAGCCGTCCGGCTTCGGTACCACAACAGTGTGGAATAATACCCCGTTCCCTGTTGCAGGAGGGGTATCTTGATTATCACCTGCTGGGAATACAGCTTGTGAATGGCTTCCAAAACTGTCTCCCTGTCAGAAGGAAACATCGGTAAAGCCGACTTTAGGAAACGGCGAGGGGGAGACGTCTCGAATTCCAATTTGTACCCCTGAGATATCACCTGAAGGATCCAGGGGTCTACTTGCGTGTGAGCCCACTGCGCGCTGAAATTCATTGAGACGGGCCCCCCACCGTGCCTGATTCTGCTTGTAAAGCCCCAGCGTATACTGAGGGCTTGGCAGAGGCGGGAGAGGGTTTCTGTTCCTGGGAACTGGCTGATTTCTGCAGCCTTTTTCCTCTCCCTCTGTCACGGGGCAGAAATGAGGAACCTTTTGCCCGCTTATCCACGAAAAGACTGCGCCTGATAATACGGCGTCTTCTCATGTTGAGAGGCGACCTGGGGTACAAACGTGGATTTCCCAGCTGTTGCCGTGGCCACCAGGTCTGAAAGACCGACCCCAAATAACTCCTTAATAAGGCAATACTTCCAAATGCCGTTTGGAATACGCATCACCTGACCACTGACGTGTCCATAACCCTCTACTGGTAGAAATGGACAACGCACTTAGACTTGATGCCAGTCGGCAAATATTCCGCTGTGCATCACGCATATATAGAAATGCATCTTTCAAATGCTCTATAGGCAAAAATATACTGTCCCTATCTAGGGTATCAATATTTTCAGTCAGGGAATCCGACCACGCCAACCCAGCACTGCACATCCAGGCTGAGGCGATTGCTGGTCGCAGTATAACACCAATATGTGTGTAAATACATTTTAGGATACCCTCCTGCTTTCTATCAGCAGGATCCTTAAGGGTGGCCATCTCAGGAGAGGATAGAGCCCTTACAAGCGTGTGAGCGCTTTATCCACCCTAGGGGGTGTTTCCCAACGCACCCTAACCTCTGGCGGGAAAGGATATAATGCCAATAACATTTTAGAAATTATCAGTTATCGGGGGAAACCCACGCATCATCACACACCTCATTTAATTTCTCAGATTCAGGAAAACTACAGGTAGTTTTTCCTCACCGAACATAATACCCCTTTTTGGTGGTACTCGTATTATCAGAAATGTGTAAAACATTTTTCATTGCCTCAACCATGTAACGTGTGGCCCTACTGGAAGTCACATATGTCTCTTCACCGTCGACACTGGAGTCAGTATCCGTGTCGGCGTCTATATCTGCCATCTGAGGTAACGGGCGCTTTAGAGCCCCTGACGGCCTATGAGACGTCTGGACAGGCACAAGCTGAGTAGCCGGCTGTCTCATGTCAACCACTGTCTTTTATACAGAGCTGACACTGTCACGTAATTTCTTCCAACAGTTCATCCACTCAGGTATCGACCCCCTAGGGGGTGACATCACTATTACAGGCAATCTGCTCCGTCTCCACATCATTTTTCTCCTCATACATGTCGACACAAAAGTACCGACATACAGCACACACACACAGGGAATGCTCTGATAGAGGACAGGACCCCACTAGCCCTTTGGGGAGACAGAGGGAGAGTTTGCCAGCACACACCAGAGCGCTATATATATACAGGGATAACCTTATATAAGTGTTTTTCCCCTTATAGCTGCTGTATAGTTAATACTGCGCCTAATTTGTGCCCCCCTCTCTTTTTTAACCCTTTCTGTAGTGTAGTGACTGCAGGGGAGCCAGGGAGCTTCCCTCCAACGGAGCTGTGAGGGAAAATGGCGCCAGTGTGCTGAGGAGATAGGCTCCGCCCCCTTATCGGCGGCCTTATCTCCCGTTTTTTTATGTATTTTGGCAGGGGTTAAATGCATCCATATAGCCCAGGAGCTATATGTGATGCATTTTTTTGCCATCCAAGGTGTTTATTATTGCGTCTCAGGGCGCCCCCCCCAGCGCCCTGCACCCTCAGTGACCGGAGTGTGAAGTGTGCTGAGAGCAATGGCGCACAGCTGCAGTGCTGTGCGCTACCTTGTTGAAGACAGGACGTCTTCTGCCGCCGATTTTCCGGACCTCTTCTGCCTTCTGGCTCTGTAAGGGGGCCGGCGGCGCGGCTCTGGGACCCATCCAAGCTGGGCCTGTGATCGTCCCTCTGGAGCTAATGTCCAGTAGCCTAAGAAGCCCAATCCACTCTGCACGCAGGTGAGTTTGCTTCTTCTCCCCTTAGTCCCTCGATGCAGTGAGCCTGTTGCCAGCAGGTCTCACTGAAAATAAAAAACCTAAACTAAAACTTTCACTAAGAAGCTCAGGAGAGCCCCTAGTGTGCACCCTTCTCGTTCGGGCACAGATCTAACTGGGGCTTGGAGGAGGATCATGGGGGGAGGAGCCAGTGCACACCAGATAGTCCTAAAGCTTTCTTTAGATGTGCCCAGTCTCCTGCGGAGCCGCTATTCCCCATGGTCCTTACGGAGTCCCCAGCATCCACTTAGGACGTTAGAGAAATCAGATAAAAAAACGGGTGTGGCCAGAATTCCTTCTTTATGCCACAAGAAGGTTACTCAGAACTTCCAACACCACAATATTTCAGTAGCAACCACGCAAATTGTGTATTAAGCTGCAAAACCACCTCATCTTGTTATGAACTTGCCCATTTTCCTGTCCCAGGCCGGGACTCCAAGGTTTTTCCCAAAACACCAGCCGAAAATGGGGCTGAGAGAGTCAGACGCTTCAGTTATGGGAAATGCAGCTTTGTATTGGGCCTCCCGCGTGCATAGGTGGTGGAGGAGGGGGGGGGGGGTTGCTAAGGCGCAGGGCAATTACAGATCTACTTACCCCATTCTGCCTGCACAGTAGAACAATGAAATCCCACAGAAGACGAGCAGATTCCTGGTCGATTAAGCTCTCGTTCTGGGAACACTCTTTGGCTTTATTTTGTGCAAAATTTATGACATCAACTTTGTGCGTCTCATCCCTGTGGACACAATGAAACACTGCGCGTCAGTGCGGTTCCAACCGTAGCAAATTACATCATTTGGGAGGGGGGGTGGAGAACAGCATAATGATATAATACGAGGATGGGGGGGAGGGCGGTACAAAGGGAGCAGATAGTTATAGGGGAGGAGTCTGTCCAGTGCCCCGCCTCCTTTAGAGTGGAAGATTATGCATTGCCTGTTCCCTTCCTGCAGATGGAGAAATCTGTCTGCGGAACCCACTGTGCTGATAGGCGCTGTGGCATAAATACACCAGGACTCACCGGGTCCTCGATACTTACTTGACCAGGGGACCAGGGAAAGATCTCAGCTGCTCCTGTTCCGGGCTGTTCTGCATAATGATCTAGAAAATAATCAGAGGGAGCATGAATGAGACTTATCCCATTACACACTGCTGAACGTTCCATTTACCAACAGGATAAATACCTTCAGCTTGCCCATGACTAAATTATAGAATATGCGCTTCATTATTTTTCTAGTATAGGTTTAACCTGACCAGTAAGTGTTACTTTCGGTCATTTACCTCCATATTGTGGATCTCAACCAGCGTCGGCTGCCCATCTGAAGGCAGGTAAGGCAGCACTTTAATCAGGTACCCGCCAGGGCCAAAGTGGGCACAGACATGCGGGCTCCCGTACTTCTCTGGGGTCATCGACCTGGAGGGAACTAAAACAGAAACACTAAGGTCAATTCACGGACACAGAGATCGGCCTGCTGGAAGTAGTAGTCCAACCACATCATTTATAAGTACATAAAACCATCAAATGTTTCTGGAAAATAAAAAGTAAACACTTAAAAACACTAGAAAAAGAGAACGTTCCCCTATACTGAGGCCGCACCTTGATCCACCGGCTGCCACTCACTGCTTCCCTGGTAGTCGTACTGGTAAGTGTCCTGCTGGCCGCTGTAGTCATTCGGGTACAAGCCGTAAGGAAACTCCCCAAGCGGAGGGTTCGGCAATTGGCTGCCGTACGCATTTGCAGTTAGGTCCTGCTCACTCTTGTAGACCTGGCTCTGGGGGGAGGAATACACAATATCATCACAGGCTCACCATGCCCACTGCTATATAGGGGGGGGGGGAAATAGCCCCAGGAACTCACCTGCTGAGAGCGGGAACTGAAGCTGCTCCGTCGGCTGTGAGAGCTCCGCTCGCTGTGTAAGCTGCGGGCAGAATTCTCGCTGTGCACACTGCGACGGTCATAGTCATCCTTCGCGAGGTCTCTCTGGGCTTCATTCTCATCATCGAAACCCCTAACGTAACGGGGATCATACTGCCAGCGGTCGTCGTACGCATCCAACCTATGCAACAGCACGCGTTAATGCACATAACACAATTGTACACGTAGAGGATGCATGCACGGATGACAGATGCACGGATGACAGAGGCGGCGCATGCTGGGAGTTGCAGTTCCAAAACAGATGCAAAGCCCCGAGCTGTCCAAGGGTCCGATTCCAATTTGTACGCAATGGTGATGTTCATGCAACTGAGCGATTATTGGCAGACGGCGCATGTGCCACCAATGCGCTGCGCACGCACCAAATTAACAATCAGATAATTAGCAATCAGACAGCCGCTGTGTAGGCTTTTGCGCACTGATCAGAGCTAAGGCCCAAAGTCTGCCGCACAGCTCTGCAATACTCACCTGCTGTTGTACGCATACGGAACCTTCTGCTGGTAGGGGTCCTCTTGCCTGCCATACATGTAATTCCAATAACTACTTCGAGGGTCCCGATACCCAGGATCAAAAGCTCCCGGATAACGATCCCACCTTGAGGGATCTATGGGAAGGAAAGGAGCCAAATATGGGCTGTTATAGAACATTCCCCCTGCGTCACGCGGGTTACCTACCATAAAGCCGGCACTACTTACCTCCATAATCGTACTGACTTTGATAATAATCTGCGTAGTAATTGGCTGGAGCGCTGTACCCTTGCCTAGACAATGGGGGAGGGGAGAAAGTTATATCGTCTCACTTACAGGTCACAGAAAATCATCTCAACATTCATTAGAAATCAGTCCTCATTGCAGTAATGACATCACTCCCGCAGCCCCCTCCCCAGACAGCGATCGTATCTGATCTGTACACTACGCCAGTTACCAGGGGTGCGGCCGCTCCTGCATGACACCAGTATGTAACTGAGTGGAAGAGACACTCAGCAGTGATTCTAATAGGGTAAAAAATAAGATTTTACTTACTGATAAATCTATTTCTCGTAGTCCGTAGTGGATGCTGGGACTCCGTCAGGACCATGGGGATTAGCGGCTCCGCAGGAGACAGGGCACAAAAATAAAGCTTTAGGATCAGGTGGTGTGCACTGGCTCCTCCCCCTATGACCCTCCTCCAAGCCTCAGTTAGGATACTGTGCCCGGACGAGCGTACACAATAAGGAAGGATTTTGAATCCCGGGTAAGACTCATACCAGCCACACCAATCACACCGTACAACTTGTGATCTGAACCCAGTTAACAGTATGACAAACGTAGGAGCCTCTGAACAGACGGCTCACAACAATAACAACCCGATTTTTTTGTAACAATAACTATGTACAAGTATTGCAGACAATCCGCACTTGGGATGGGCGCCCAGCATCCACTACAGACTACGAGAAATAGATTTATCGGTAAGTAAAATCTTATTTTCTCTAACGTCCTAGTGGATGCTGGGGACTCCGTCAGGACCATGGGGATTATACCAAAGCTCCCAAACGGGCGGGAGAGTGCGGATGACTCTGCAGCACCGAATGAGAGAACTCCAGGTCCTCTTTAGCCAGGGTATCAAATTTGTAGAATTTTACAAACGTGTTCTCCCCCGACCACGTAGCTGCTCGGCAGAGTTGTAATGCCGAGACCCCTCGGGCAGCCGCCCAGGATGAGCCCACCTTCCTTGTGGAATGGGCCTTGACAGATTTAGGCTGTGGCAGGCCTGCCACAGAATGTGCAAGTTGAATTGTGCTACAAATCCAACGAGCAATCGTCTGCTTAGAAGCAGGAGCACCCAGCTTGTTGGGTGCATACAGTATAAACAGCGAGTCAGATTTTCTGACTCCAGCCGTCCTTGAAATATATATTTTCAATGCCCGGACAACGTCCAGCAACTTGGAATCCTCCAACTCGTTAGTAGCCGCAGGCACTACAATAGGCTGGTTCAGGTGAAACGCTGACACCACCTTAGGCAGAAACTGAGGATGCGTCCGCAGTTCTGCCCTGTCCGAATGGAAAATCAGATATGGGCTTTTATACGATAAAGCCGTCAATTCTGACACTCTCCTGGCTGAAGCCAGGGCCAGTAGCATGGTTACTTTCCACGTAAGATATTTCAAATCCACCGATTTGAGTGGCTCAAACCAATGGGATTTGAGAAAATCCAAAACTACATTAAGGTCCCACGGAGCCACTGGGGGCACAACCGGGGGCTGTATATGTAGTACTCCTTTTACAAAAGTCTGGACTTCAGGAACTGAAGCCAATTCTTTCTGGAAGAAAATCGACAGGGCCGAAATTTGAACCTTAATGGACCCCAATTTGAGGCCCATAGACAATCCTGTTTGCAGGAAATGTAGGAATCGACCCAGTTGAAATTCCTCCGTGGGGGCCTTCCTGGCCTCACACCACGCAACATATTTTCTCCAAATGCGGTGATAATGTTGTGCAGTCACCTCCTTCCTGGCTTTTACCAGTGTAGGAATGACCTCTTCCGGAATGCCTTTTTCCCTTAGAATTCGGCGTTCAACCGCCATGCCGTCAAACGCAGCCGCGGTAAGTCTTGGAATAGACACGGTCCCTGCTGAAGCAGGTCCCGTCTTAGAGGTAGAGGCCACGGATCTTCCGTGAGCATCTCCTGAAGTTCCGGGTACCAAGTTCTTCTTGGCCAATCCGGAGCCACGAGTATCGTTCTTACTCCCCTTTGCCGTATAATTCTCAGTACTTTTGGTATGAGAGGCAGAGGAGGAAACACATACACTGACTGGAACACCCACGGTGTTACCAGAGCGTCCACAGCTATTGCCTGAGGGTCTCTTGACCTGGCGCAATACCTGTCCAGTTTTTTGTTCTGCTGAGGAAGTCTGCTTCCCAGTTGTCCACTCCCGGAATGAACACTGCTGACAGTGCTATCACATGATCTTCCGCCCAGCGAAGAATCCTTGCAGCTTCTGCCATTGCTCTCCTGCTTCTTGTGCCGCCCTGTCTGTTTACGTGGGCGACTGCCGTGATGTTGTCCGACTGGATCAACACCGGCTGACCCTGAAGCAGGGGTTTTGCCAGGCTTAGAGCATTGTAAATCGCTCTTAGCTCCAGTATATTTATGTGAAGAGACATCTCCAGGCTTGACCATACTCCCTGGAAGTTTCTTCCCTGTGTGACCGCTCCCCAGCCTCTCAGACTGGCATCCGTGGTCACCAGGACCCAGTCCTGTATGCCGAATCTGCGGCCCTCTAACAGATGAGCACTCTGCAACCACCACAGAAGAGACACCCTTGTCCGTGGCGATAAGGTTATCCGCTGATGCATCTGCAGATGCGATCCGGACCATTTGTCCAGCAGATCCCACTGAAAAGTTCGTGCGTGGAATCTGCCGAATGGAATCGCTTCGTAAGAAGCCACCATCTTTCCCAGGACTCTTGTGCATTGATGCACAGACACTTTTCCTGGTTTTAGGAGGTTCCTGACAAGTTCGGATAACTCCCTGGCTTTCTTCCTCCGGAAGAAACACCTTTTTCTGAACTGTGTCCAGAATCATTCCCAGGAACAGCAGACGTGTCGTCGGGTTCAATTGAGATTTTGGAAAATTCAGAATCCACCCGTGCTGTTGCAGCACTACTTGGGTTAGTGCTACTACGTCTTCCAGCTGTTCTCTGGACCTTGCCCTTATCAGGAGATCGTCCAAGTAAGGGATAATTAATACGCCTTTTCTTCGCAGAAGAAACATCATCTCGGCCATTACCTTGGTAAAGACCCGAGGTGCCGTGGACAATCCAAACGGCAGCGTCTGAAACTGATGACAGTTTTGCACCACGAACCTGAGGTACCCTTGGTGTGAAGGGCAAATTGGGACATGCAGGTAAGCATCCTTGATGTCCAGGGACACCATAAAGTCCCCTTCTTCCAGATTCGCTATCACTGCTCTGAGTGACTCCATCTTGAACTTGAATTTTTGTATGTACAGGTTCAAAGATTTCAGATTTAGAATAGGTCTTACCGAGCCGTCCGGCTTCAGTACCACAAATAGCGTGGAGTAATACCCCTTTCCCTGTTGTAGGAGGGGTACCTTGACTATCACCTGCTGAGAAAACAGCTTGTGAATGGCTTCCAATACCGTCGCCCTGTCTGAGGGAGACGTTGGCAAAGCAGACTTTAGGAACCGGCGAGGGGGAGACTTCTCGAATTCCAACCTGTAACCCTGAGATACTACCTGCAGGATCCAGGGGTCCACCTGTGAGCAAGCCCACTGCGCGCTGAAATTCTTGAGTCGACCCCCCACCGCTCCTGAGTCCGCTTGTAAAGCCCCAGCGTCATGCTGAGGGCTTTGCAGAACCCGGGGAGGGCTTCTGTTCCTGGGAAGGAGCTGCTTGCTGCCCTCTCTTACCCTTTCCTCTGCCTCGGGGCAGATATGACTGTCCTTTTGCCCGCTTGTTCTTATAGGACCGAAAGGACTGCGGCTGAAAAGACGGTGTCTTTTTCTGTTGGGAGGGGGTCTGAGGTAAAAAGGTGGATTTCCCGGCAGTTGCCGTGGCAACCAGATCCGATAGACCCACGCCAAATAATTCCTCCCCTTTATACGGCAATACTTCCATATGCCGTTTGGAATCCGCATCACCTGACCACTGTCGCGTCCATAAACTTCTTCTGGCAGATATGGACATCGCACTTACTCTCGATGCCAGAGTGCAAATATCCCTCCGAGCATCTCGCATATAAAGAAAAGCATCCTTTAATTGCTCTAAAGTCAATAAAATACTGTCCCTATCCAGGGTATCAATATTTTCAGTCAGGGAATCCGACCAGACCACCCCAGCACTGCACATCCAGGCTGAGGCGATGGCTGGTCGCAGTATAACACCAGTATGTGTGTATATACTTTTTAGGGTAGTTTCCAGCCTCCTATCAGCTGGATCTTTGAGGGCGGCCGTATCAGGAGACGGTAACGCCACTTGTTTTGATAAGCGTGTGAGCGCCTTATCCACCCTAGGGGGTGTTTCCCAGCGCGCCCTAACCTCTGGCGGGAAAGGGTATAATGCCAATAACTTTTTTTTTGAAATTAGCACTTTTCTATCTGGGTTAACCCACGCTTCATCACATACATCATTCAATTCCTCTGATTCAGGAAAAACTACAGGTAGTTTTTACACACCCCACATAATACCCCTTTTTGTGGTACTTGCAGTATCAGAGATATGTAAAGCCTCCTTCATTGCCGTGATCATATAACGTGTGGCCCTACTGGAAAATACGTTTGTTTCTTCACCGTCGACACTAGATTCAGTGTCCGTGTCTGGGTCTGTGTCGACCGACTGAGGTAAAGGGCGTTTTACAGCCCCTGACGGTGTCTGAGACGCCTGGGCAGGTACTAACTGGTTTGCCGGCCGTCTCATGTCGTCAACTGATTTTTGTAATGTGCTGACATTATCACGTAATTCCATAAACAAAGCCATCCATTCCGGTGTCGACTCCCTGGGGGGTGACATCACCATTACCGGCAATTGCTCTGCCTCCACACCAACATCGTCATACATGTCGACACACACATACCGACACACAGCAGACACACAGGGAATGCTCTATTGAAGACAGGACCCCACTAGCCCTTTGGGGAGACAGAGGGAGAGTTTGCCAGCACACACCCAAGCGCTATAATATATATGGGAACAACCCTATATAAGTGTTGTATCCTTATAGCAGCTTAAATATAGTAATATCGCCAAAAAAAGTGCCCCCCCTCTCTGTTTTACCCTGTTTCTGTAGTGCAGTGCAGGGGAGAGTCCTGGGAGCCTTCCTCACAGCGGAGCTGAGCAGGAAAATGGCGCTGTGTGCCGAGGAGAATAAGCCCCGCCCCCTATTTCGGCGGGCTCTTCTCCCGGAGTTTGTGAGATCTGGCAGGGGTTAAATACATCCATATAGCCTCAAGGGCTATATGTGATGTATTTTTAGCCATAAGAAAGGTATTATACATTGCTGCCCAGGGCGCCCCCCCCAGCGCCCTGCACCCTCAGTGACCGCTGTGTGAAGTGTGCTGACAACAATGGCGCACAGCTGCAGTGCTGTGCGCTACCTCATGAAGACTGAAAAGTCTTCTGCCGCCTGTTTCTGGACCTCTTCAATCTTCGGCATCTGCAAGGGGGGTCGGCGGCGCGGCTCCGGTACCGGACTCCATGGCTGGGCCTGTGTTCGATCCCTCTGGAGCTAATGGTGTCCAGTAGCCTAAGAAGCCAATCCATCCTGCACGCAGGTGAGTTCACTTCTCTCCCCTAAGTCCCTCGATGCAGTGAGCCTGTTGCCAGCAGGACTCACTGAAAATAAAAAACCTAAAAACTTTTTCTAAGCAGCTCTTTAGGAGAGCCACCTAGATTGCACCCTGCTCGGACGGGCACAAAAACCTAACTGAGGCTTGGAGGAGGGTCATAGGGGGAGGAGCCAGTGCACACCACCTGATCCTAAAGCTTTATTTTTGTGCCCTGTCTCCTGCGGAGCCGCTAATCCCCATGGTCCTGACGGAGTCCCAGCATCCACTAGGACGTTAGAGAAAGAAACAGGAGTGACATCACCGAGGTATGAGGCACAAAGAAGTGCCTCGTTGCCTTTAATGTAAATAGTAAAAAGAATCATTGTCCCTGTCATTGTTATTGGCATAAAGCTAAGCATATGAGTGACATCACTGAGGTATGAGGCACAAAGTGATGCCTCATTCCCTTTTTTGTAAGTGAATGGAAGAGACACTTGGCAGTGATTCAAGCAAGGTAAAAAGAATCATGGTCCCCGTCACTGGAATTGTGCTTCCAGGAAGCTAAGCATATTAGCAACATCACCGAGGCATGAGGCACAAAGTAATGCCCTTTATGTATACGGTAAAAGAATCACAAGGCATAATTCAGACCTGATCGGTGCTTTGCGATTTCGCACAGCAGCCAATCAGGTCTTGCATGCGCCGGCACCGCAGTGCGCCGGCGCATGGCAGACAGCCGACAGCTGTTGTAGCCCAGTGATGGTTTCTGCCTGACTGACAGGCAGAGGCGGTCGCTGGAGGGGACGGGTCAGCGGCATTTGGCCGTCGTTTAGGGGGCACGGTCCTGCCAACGCAGGTGTGGCCGGACCGTGCCGGGGGCGTGATGTCACACACAGCCGCTGCAACCCGGGCAACAACGAGTAGCTCCCGGCCAGCGCAGGAGCTGTGCTGGTAGGGAGCTACTCCTGAAGTGCAAAAGCATAGCCGCTGTGTGATGCTTTTTTACTTCTGCGACGGGGCAGGGACTGACATGCGGGGCGGACTAGCCCTGTGCTGGGCGTCCCCCCCACATGCCAGAGTGGCTGATCGTAGCTGTGCTCCAACTCTAAATTACCCCCATGGTCCCAGTCATTGTAATGGTGTTTCTGGCAGGCATAAAGCAAGTCGTATAAATGATATCACCGAGTGTACTTGGTCTTCCTAGCAAGCAAGGAGCTTATTTGCGCTCGCCCAGCTGTCGGTATGCCAGCGGTCGGGATTCCGGCGCCGGTATGCTGGCCCCCGGGAGCCCGACCGCCGGCATAAAATACTACACCCCTTTACCAGACATGAGAAAAACATACAATCACTCAGGATAAACAGCGTACACATCTTTCCCTCCATATAACCATGGACAGACGTCCCCCCTGGCAACACCTACCTTGATGATGGTCGGTCGGAGCAGTGACTGGATCGGGAGCTAGGTCTCTCTGGTTCTTGGTACGGGTACTTCACAAAGCCAGAATTGCTGTATTGCCTGTAAGCGGGGTCATACGCTCCATAGGCTTCCTGCAAGAGGCCGTTACATCTCCGGTTACATATAGTAGAAGGGGATCGGTCCCTTCCTGCATACTATCTGCAGCACAAAGTGCATTCAACTGGGACACCATGTACGTCTCCTTATAGTGTGTGTGTGTGTGTGTGTATATATATATATATATATATATATATATATATATATATATATATATATATATATATATATATATATATATATCTAAAAATAAAATAAATAGATAATATAAGATACCGGGAAGAACGCTTCCTGTAAGAACTGGGCAGAACATGAAATGTAATTGTATCATATATGGACGCTGCAGATAAGGATGTAGGGGAAAAAAAAAAAAGAACATTAACCAACCAGCTAACAGCGTTAGCATTGCTGCCTCACAGCACTGAGATCATGGGGTCAATTGCTGCCATGGCCCCAACTGTGTGGAGTTTGTATATTCTCTCCGTACTTGCGTGGGTTTCCTCCGGGTACTCCGGTTTCCTACCACAATCTAATAATATACTGGTAGGTTAACTGGCTCCAAACGGTATCCGGTCTTTAGGTCGACTTCACTTAGGTCGAAGGTCATTAGGTCAACCACTATTGGTTGACACGGTCTTTAGGCCGACACATGAAAAGGTCAACATGAGTTTTAAATTTTTCTTTTACATTTTTAAACTTTTTCTTACTTTACGATACATGTGGACTATGATTGGGATTAAAAAAAAAAAAAAAAAAACCCTCGTGCACCTTTTTTTCATGTCGATCTCTTGACCGTGTCAACCTAATGACTGTCGACCCAGTGAAACACACCTGCTCCACACGTGTTTGCTATATAAATAACTAGTAATAAATAACAGCTCTTATTAATTCAGCTCGCACTAGACTAATATATGAACGGTTTAAATGGACACGCCAGAGTTTTTTTACCATTGTGCGGACACAAATTCCGACCAGATTTTACACATTACGGTACAGAGCCAAACAGTTTGCTTACTGACGCATTTGGCCAAACAATAGATCACAAGGCACGAAGCGCAACTACCCATTACTGAATTAACCACCTGACCAACGGTAGAACAATTAGAAATGTTACCTGGTAGTAAAGATGAGAAGCCCGAGGATCCGCCGGCGGATACGGCTGCTGGTAGGCAGTGGGGTACGTTGCGTAACCTCTATAGTAATAGTACGGATCTGCCTGCTGAGGCGTTTGGGAAGCGGGAGGTCTGGATGGATCTGGGTACCCTGCATAGTGGTTCGGGTTCACTGGGGCAGACGAAGTTGTCGCAGGTTGAGTAGGGTAAGGAGGCTGCTCAGGTGGTACAGGTTTAGGACCAGACTCTGAAGTTCCGCTGTAAGGAGACCCGGTAGAGTGCTGGGTGCTCGGCATCTGAGCTTCTGCTTGCTGAAGGTAAGAAATGGGTTTGGCTTCGGCAGTGGCCTGTGTCGGTAGGGTCTGAGAGACGGGGGTCATGTACTCATGGAAAGTCGCAGCTCCCGGCTGTGAAGTTTCTACTGCAGGCTGTGCTCGTACGTCATTAGCGACCTGCTGGTAAAAACCCTGTTTGTAAATATCAGGCATTGGCTGGAAATTTGGGACATTTGCTGAGTGATTGGGATAGACAGGCCCTCCTGCCTGAGGTCTGTTCTGGATGGGTGCACAACTATTTGCACTGTGATTGGCAGGTGCGCGGGGTACCGTAAAATCCAGGGCACCCGAATTCTCCAAGAGGCTGCTTGCATGGCTAACTGCCGCGCTACTATTAGTGACTGCCGGAACAAACATTGCAGCTCCGTTACTCACCGGCATGTTTGGCCCAGACACCGCTGCCCTATTTGCGGACTCATTCGCTAGACCGTCAAACTTAGCTTTTTGACTTTCGGTAGCTAAATTAAGCGGAATTTGATTTAATGAAGCAGAAAGGACAATATTTTGGGGATGATTGGAGACAGAGTCAGAGAAATGATCATTGCCTGGCAGCAATTTATTAATTTGATTAGAGGAAATAGGAGCTTTAAGAGGCGCTCCAGGCTGATTGGCGGAGAATGAAGCATTGTGGTCAGGAGCAAAACTACCGGCGGGGGCAGATTTGTCACCGGCAGAGAGATCTTTAGCAGAATTACTGTTCTTCATTTGATTGGGTAAAGACAAAGAGAAATTAATTGGTTGAACCAAATTATAACTTTTATTGGGCTGAGCAATTAAAACCGGTTGATTTTGCAAAGAGTCTGTAGGCGGTGAAGACAACAAGCTGGCATAACCAGAACTTGCCTGGGAATGCGGGTGCTCCTCGTCTCCTATCTTGGGTGGGTTTTCTAGGTTCTCAGAAGAGATGTACTCCTCAGGAGTGACGGAAAACTGTGCCTGATCCGACCGGCTCCCATCTTCTGGGGGCTGTATAACTTCGGTTTGAGCTTTTGGGGGGACATAGAGAACAGGGGCTGGTGGGGCTAACAGAACATTGCCCCCAAAATTAGGCAACTCTCCTTGGGCCCATAAGGTAGTTGCAGGACTCTCGCACTTCTTATTAGATCCGTGAGCTCTCGACGACGGACGTTTGTCTAGTAGTAATGAAAGATTGTCAAAGGGAGGACCCCCGACTGCGGAAATGTTCTGCCCGCTGTTTACAGCACAAACCTCCGCATCAGATTTACCCGAAAATATAGTTTCTAGATTGTCAGGAGGTTGTTCCAAATTTCCCGGAGAAGCTGCTGGAATCGTGTTGTGAGAAGGGTTTGGTGGCAACTTACAGTTCTCTGGGATTTCCCCAACTACTTTTGAATAGTCTAATTCAGCCGATTTAACACCTATATGTGAGCGAACAGGCTCAAAGGAACTATTTGCACTTGCCTGGAAAATCCCGGTAGGTTTTGGTGGACTTGGTGTTGGTGGATGAGACAAATTCGATTGGTAGGCGTTTTGTGCCAAACTTGGTGCAGCATTATCACCACCCAAGGGAGAGCAATCGATCTGCTTAAAGAAACTGTTGGCCGTTTCATTTTCGAGTCTTCCGCTCTCCTTCTGAATGAAGGTGCCCCCCTGATCCAGAGGCCTAGCCGCAGCGGGCAGACTTTTGTGACTTAAATTACTGTAGTTTGAAGACACGCTATCAGATCTGACTGGATGAGGCGAAACATCTGGTGCCTCCAAATTGTTACCTCCTTCGGCGTGGCTGGCAACGTTCTTGGGGAGAGTTGGACAGGGAACGGGTCCATATCTGAACGCCTCTGGATTTACGCTGGTAGAAAATAAATTGTTTTTATGAGGTTCACTTGGAAGGACTTCAAGATTCTGAACACATTCTACATTTTCAACGTTGTCGTACGGCGGTCCTGGTAAGACTTTGAGTTCTGCAGGCTGGTTGTCTGCGTCGTCCACTTGCCATGCCGCATGAGGTTCATGAGATAAAAACGACTGAGTATTAGGTGCAGTGGGATTTAACGGCATGGGTGGGTGTGACTGCGCATGTGCTACAGCTGGCTGGGTCTGTAAGGGAAGCGCGCTCCCCTGGTGACCAACGTTGGGATGATGCGATGCATCAGCGGCTGGTCTGCGGGGCCCGTGCTGCTGGTCTGTGGAGAGGATTTCCACATTTTCTGCTTCATCTCCTTTAAAAAACATTGATATCGTCCCGGAATCTGCATCGCTGGAGACATGGCTGGGAGCTGTAGCAGACTCGCTTTGCGGCCGGTTTCCCGGTAGAGTAAGTGGCGCTCCAGCCTGCACTGGGTTAGGGTTGGGTAATGGCGGCAGTGACTGCGGTTCTCTGTAAGGTTGGCTATACCAGCTGTTCTGTTCAACGCTTTGGTGCTGCATATAATCGGTTTGGATGGGGTTGCTGAACTGTGAATGGCCGTGCTGCTGCACGTGACCTGCCCCAGCTCCATGTGGAAAAGCCGCCGGCGCAGGCCTCTGTGGGGCCGAAAAATAGGCTGGGGCAGGATTTTGGGGGGGAAGGTGAGAAACTTCTAAATATGGAAGGGAGTAATGGGATGCATTGTACGCTGGGTGCTGGGCGGGGGGAGGGATACTCTGAGCGGAGGTAGGCGGTGCGGCCTGTGAGGTTGCCCAAGGTGCAGTGGTTTGCTGAGAAGATGGAGGCGTATAGGACTGCGGCTGAGTCGCCATGTAGCTGTGACCCATCTCCGTATTAATGCTCTGCCTGCTCTGAGACCTGTCCGGAAGCGGCATAAAGGCGTTTTCTAGTCCACTCGTCGTGTTGTGAAGAGATGACGCAGCAGGACGACCAACCCCCGGCTGCATGGCGGGAGTGGGAGCCATGCTGTTTGTGTAATGAAAACTTGGTGCCGGCAGAGAGGGAACACCGCTGTAAGTGGCCATAGACGGGGATGGAAATCCTGGCATCGGCCCCTGGGCCCCGCTGGCGCTCTCTCCAGCAGCTGATGTCGGGGGAGTAGGCTGGGGGTACAAAGAAGGGGACGGACTTTGCATTGGCAAAACATTAGCCCTTGGTGCGCTGCCCGATGCCAGATTTTGTGGAGTCATTCTGCCAAACGCAAACGGGTCGGTGACTGGTTGCACTTGAGGGGGCGCCATAGCCGTCTGCGCAGGAGTCCTCTTCCGCCAGTATGCATTAGTGGTCATTGGCATGCGAGGAGGGCCTCCCGTGGCTGGAGGCCCGGCCTGAGGAGGCGGCTGCATGTTTCTGTCCATCTGCTGCAAACCGGACACAGATTCTCCTTATGATCTATGGAAGCTTCAGGGGATCCTATCGGAGGAAAGAACAAAACAAAAAGAGTAAACTAAGAATCGTGTACACAGACCGTGCCATCAGTTATAAAGTTATACCTAGGGGTAAATTTACTAAGATGGGAGTTCTATTTAAGATGGGATGTTGCCAATAGCAACCAATCAGATTCTACTTCTCATTTATCTAGCACCTTCTAGAAGATAATACCTGGAATCTGATTGGTTGCTATGGGCAACATCCCATCTTAAATAGAACTCCCATCTTAGTAAATGAACCCCCTAGTCTGATCAGACAGGCCGGGGTGCTAGAGTCGCATACTTTTAGCTACAGGATCATATTAACCTTTCAGAGGGGTCAATTAAAATAAAAAAACACTGTCTGGAAACAATAGGAGGTATAAGATTAATCGTATCTCTTATACATGAATAACGAATACATAGGGGTCAATTCTATTCAGCGACAGTTGAATAGCGACGGGAATTAGCTCCCACCGCTATTCAATTCAGCTCCAGTCGGCGATGGCCCGTTCTCGCCGACTAAACAGGTTAAATTGTCGGGAGAACGGGCATTCTCCGACTTAACTCCCCGGCGCGAGGCTGATTCCCGACAGAATCAGCCTCGCGCCGGCCACAAGACAGCACATTTTCTTCGGGTTTCTTCTCTTATCCCCCGGGGATGAGAGAATTCCCGACAATTGAGGGTCACTCGTCGCTGTATTGAATCGACCCCATAGTTTTATAACCTGTGATGTGTTATGGTTCTCTTTAAAGTTATTCTACAGTCTGGGGTTAGGCAACGTGTAGCGCTCCAGCAAAACTGCGGCAGGGCATGCTGGGATGTGTAGTTTTAGTCAGTGACAAGAAGCAAATGATGCGTAGCAGCATATAAAGGATGGAGCGAAGTCATAATAGACACAGGAAGCATAATAAGAGTAATACACGGCCAAAACGAGTTTTTCAACAGTAATCTTATCTTGTTGCCCTTCTAGTAAGCTGGCCACAAGCTTTACATCGTCACACCATAAAATAATGACAGAATTCACAGGCAGAAAGCATGACAGCCATGTGTCCGTACAGAGTTGCTCCGATTTGTTCTACAATTATATAACCGTTGCATGACGGCATCTCAACCGATGTATGTACACGCGCGATGGAGAAGAGCTCAGAAGCCATTTGGACTGGTCTAAGAGCAATTGTGCTGTCTTTGCTTAAGAGCAAACCACAATGTACGTACTGAACGGCCCTTTTCGAGTCCGCTCCACTGAACCCACTTGAGTTCGCTTAAGTGGGCGCAAGTAAACAGAGGCTAACTGGTGCCACCAATCCCTTTGCAAACGCAGAAGATTATGGCCTTACTGGAACCATATAAGATACATCCCCGGAAACACCTGCATGCACTTTCACCGGACTACACTAACCGCACGTTGTCATGAAGCCGTGAGGCCGGACATCTCCAATTTGGGGAGCCCCTGTGTACGCGCGGCTCCAAACTAGAAAGCAGACAGTGATTGCAACAAACACCTTCAGCGTTTCCAAACCATCACCTTTTACACCCAAGCCAATTCCTTCTCATAGCAGGAGAGGAATAACCACAGACGTGTGCGGATACGGACACAAAGAATATACACTTGTTCTACAGGGTGCAGTCAACATTAGATAATGGCCGTGCTTCACTAAACAAACACTTATTTCAGGTAATTCCTTATTAACCAGGATGTAGCGTGGAAGCAGTGACTGTCCAGCGGGAACTGGCGACATCGCTGCAATGCACATATACGAGGCAGAGCGGAATCTAGACACAGACAAGAGGCATCCTGCAACGGCGACGCAGTATCTCTCCTACTTCTCTGGATACTAGCAAATAAGCCCCTCGGTAAAGAAAAAAACAAGCATGCGAGTGTATACAGACGCTGTGTAACAGCCACATATATACGCGATTGCAGATGAAGTTTATTGCTCAAAGTAAAGTAAATAATCTGCATTATTACTCCTGGCTCCTGTGTAGATGGCGTGGAACAAGACACGTCACAGGCAAACACAGGGCAATCACTGTACAAACGGCACCTCTGTCAGCACTGCCACTGTCCGGTGTGAGCGCGTGGGTGAAAGTTTCAGAGTAACCTGCTAGAAAGTCCCGGGACTCTCAGAAGTTGTCCCGGTCCCCCTGTTTCATTGCCATGCCTCAGACACGCAATAATGGAGAGAAAACCATCATGTATTAAAAGTCATCATTACTTATATGGAGGGGGGGGGGATTCCTGAAATAACTAAGATTACCACAACAGACGTCACAGTGGGGGTAATTCCAAGTTGGTCGCAGCAGCAAATTTTTTAGCAGTTGGGCAAAACCATGTGCACTGCAAGGGGGGCAGATATAACATTTGCAGAGAGAGTTAGATTTGGGTGGGTTATTTTGTTTCTGTGCAGGGTAAATACTGGCTGCTTTATTTTTACACTGCAATTTAGATTGCAGATTGAACACACCCCACCCAAATCTAACTCTCTCTGCACATGTTACATCTGCCCCACCTGCAGTGCACATGGGGGGTAATTCTGAGTTGATCGCAGCAGGAACTTTGGCCCTCATTCCGAGTTGTTCGCTCGCCAGCTGCTTTTAGCAGCATTGCACACGCTAAGCCGCCGCCCTCTGGGAGTGAATCTTAGCTGTGCAGAACTGCGAACGAAAGATTAGCAGAATTGCGAATAGAAAATTCTTAGCAGTTTCTGAGTAGTTCCAGACCTACTCACAAATAGCGATCAGTTCAGTCAGTTTCGTTCCTGGTTTGACGTCACAAACACACCCAGCGTTCGCCCAGACACTCCCCCGTTTCTCCAGACACTCCCGCGTTTTTCCCAGAAACGCCAGCGTTTTTCCGCACACTCCCATAAAACGGCCAGTTTCCGCCCAGAAACACCCTGTCAATCACACTATATCTGCCTCCCCTGCAGTGCACATGGTTTTGCCCAACTGCTAACAAAGTTTCTGCTGCGATCAACTCAGAATTACCCCCAATGTGCAGTGTAGAGCAGGGGTTTCCAAACTTTTTTGAGTCACAGCACCCTAAAGTATCAGAATTTTTTTTTTCATGGCGCCCCTAGGCCAAAAAAATATAGAAAAAAAAATATTAAATAAAGTAAATTGTGTTTATATGTCATCCTTAGGTTCAGTTATGTGGCGAGTGACAGGATTCACTACTGCTTGTCCACATATTATATAATGGGAGGCCACAAGTACTAGTTTTGTTCAATTACATTGGCCGTAAATAACTTGAATTGGTCCTGGACCACCAACCCAGGGCACCCCTGTAAGTGTCCTGAGGCACTCCGGGGCGCCATGGCACACAGTTTGAGAACCACTGCTGTAGCGTTTAAAATGATCTAATCGCAGCAGATCATTGCCTCATTGTCTGCAAGTCGCTAGATCCAGTTACACCGGGGAAATATAATAGCAATATAACTCTGGACGGAGGCTTGAACCGTATGCTCCACTAAGCGCAGCGGCGCAAACTACACTCTCCTTTCCGGATGCTAACAGACGTAGAGTTGGAGCGACTGCCACTACACACAAGACGGAAAGATGATGTGAGATGCCCTGATATGCAGTGTAGGGTGAACGATACCTGTAAGTCTCAGTAGCATAATCAGCTTTAACCTTAGACGGTTACACTGGTTACTAACACATTCAGTTATACCACAAACCCGACTCCAAAACAAAAAGCAAAATGACCTGACAGGTTCCTGTCAGGTCATTTTGCTTTTTGTTTTGGAGTCGGGTTTGTGGTATAACTGAATGTGTTAGTAGCCAGTGTAACTATCTAAGGTTAAAGCTGATTATGCTACTGAGACTTGGACATGACCAAAAAACAAAACAAAAAAATATATAACCCACGTGTACGCCTGGCCCTAACATCAAGTGGCTGGATATGTACCCCCCGACAAAACCACGCGTGGCCAAACTTGAAGGGATCCCGATGCTCAGTGCTTCTACAATGACTGGATGGCCCCCGCAGTGAATATAGCAAGACCTACAACCAATAAGACATGACTGCTGCGCAGGGCTCTTGTGGAGCCACAGGATAGCTGTAATGCTACACACGACACTTAATTTACAAAACTAAAAACCCACTGCACTCTCTCTCTCTATAAACTTAAATACAAAAAACCTCACCCCTCTCAGCACGCTTCAGCGGTAAGACGCAGACAGAAGATGACAGCCCTGGTGCTACCAATGAGTCAACAGGACGAAGATTAGCTGCAAATTCCTAATTTCACTGCAGTGTCCAAGCACAGCTAATCCCCGGTCACAGCAGCATAATTGCAGTTTCTTTTCAATTCTCTAAATCAACATAAAACAGGATGAGGAATCTGCATGCAGGATGAAGGGAGCGCGGTGAGCAATGCAATTTACCATGCGCTCCAACGTGGGAGAGCTGCTGCGTAAACCCGTTACAAGGTACATAGAGAGAGTCACAATAACAGACAAACTCGCCTCTAATCCACCTATAGGTATCTAACGCTTCAAATCCTAAAACACACAGAAGACACTACGCAGTGGGTGCCCGGACCATCCGACAGGTGCCTCCATAGATATACATCATGTGGTAGCCCAGAGCTTAACCTAGGAAGCCCCACAATGGCAGTGTAACAGAGGTTTGGGGGTTTGTTGTAATGCTGGAGACTACGAGAAAAGGTAAAATCTGTGCGGTATATATAATTATACGGCTCCTGCAAGCTGTGGAGACAGCTTGCAGGAGCCGTATAACAGGTTTGTATCACTGTATGGGGCAGGCTGTTAGCGGGGTGCTTAACCCATAACATGGCTGTTGGGGGGGTGCTCAACCCATAACCCGGCTAAGGCGGGGAGTTCCACACATAACCCAGACCTGGGTGGACAGGGGGGTGTCAACACATAACCCAGCTAAGGGGGAGCTCAACCTATTGCACGACTGATTGGGGGGGTCTTAGCCCTGGCTGAGTGCGCACACCCCAGACTGAGTATGCCTCCACCAGGGGCTGTTCCTCTCCCCCCGGGGCTGTTCCTCTCCCCCCGGGGCTGTTCCTCTCCCCCCTCCTCAGTAGTGTGGGCAATAACCCTCTTAGAACCCAGAATATCCAGACTGACCTGAGGAAGCCCAAACCCAGTCCCCTGCACCCCCACCCCTCCCCAAAGTGACTCTCCAAAGATGCCCCGACTGGCCCATCACCTCTGTGCCCATTGCCCCGGCCCTGGAGCACAGAGCCCCCCTCATGAGCTGAGGCTGCCCTGAGCCGGCTGAGGCTGCCCCCGGTCACTACACCCGCACTCCTGTCCCCTGACAGCGCCCAGGCTTGCCGCACATCACGCCCCCAGGGCCGGCCCCCTCACCTCCAGTCCCGGCGGCCCCGCGCAGGTCACCGGCTCTCGTGTCTCCGCCGCTGCTGGGAACTAGCCCGAACTCGGCAGCGCCGCCATCTTGGATATCCGGCTCGCCGACGTGTACATTCCTACGTCCGCCAGTCCCCAGACGCGGTGACGTCACGAGGACTAGCTCACTGACAGCCGGCCAATGAAAGTGGGGGGCGGGGTCTGCGTCCGGAAAGTGTCGCCGCACAGCAGCCGTGGGCGGACATTTTGTTGGTGTGTACACATGTGGTGACAGAATGAGGTGAAGACTGAGCAATGGTGCACAGGGAAGGGGCTCGGCCTAGTGGACTGTCAGCAGCTCCCTGGATGGAGGTAGCAATGTTACCCCATTAGTGGCTCATCAGTCCTCTCTGTTATCCCATGATCCGCTGATCGCCGCCTTAGCCGCTCCCAGGCCCTGCAATCGCTCAGACCAGGGTGCCCAGAGGGAAGACTGTTGTTGTGGCTTCAGTAACCACCATTGCTGCACAGGCCGCATGGCTCCTAGCGTCCTCTGTTATGGCTTGAGGTCTCTGCTCCGCTCAAGGACGATATTACAACATTGCGTGGCTTCCTCAGGTCACCGCGGCAGAACTACCTGTTGTTTAGGTCACAGAGAGGCATATACTTATCTGTTATCATTTATATAGCACCAGCCTATTCTGTTGCGGTCTACAACTGTGTTCCTGCTAAGTCGCTGCTTAGTCCTGGCCTGAGCGTTGGGATCATCTGACCATAAACACCTCCAGTGACCGCCATCCATTCCAACACCTTCAGCGACTGCCATCTACACCAAATCTCTGCGGCCGCCATCCACCCCACCACCTCCGGCGGCCGCCATCCACTCCAGCACCTCCAGTGGCTGCCATCCACCCAATCACCTCCAGTGGCCGCCATCTACCCCATCACCTCCAGTGGCTGCTGTCCACCCCAAGCACCTCCAGTGGCTGCTGTCCACCCCAAGCACCTCCAGTGGCTGCTGTCCACGCCAAGCACCTCCAGTGGCTACCATCCACCCAAGCACCTCCAGTGGCTGCCATCCACACCATCATCTCCGGCGGCTGCCATCCACCCCACCGATGGCTTCATGGCGGGAGCTAAAGGTAAAGAACTAATCAGCAGCGTGAGGGATATCTCCAATACTGCCAGTGGGGCTTTTCGGCCTTCCCATGTCACGGTATTCTTTATAGATGTCTGGGTATCCGGTCTCTAGGTCACACTTAGGTCGACAATGTCCAGGTCGACCACTATAGGTCGACAGTAAGTAGGTCGACAGGGACCCTAGGTCGACATGTTCTAGGTCAATCTGACAAAAGGGCGACCTAGAACACGACAAAAGGTCGACATGAGTTTTTCACTTTTTTTTCTCATTTTTTTAAACTTTTTCATACTTTACGATCCACGTGGATTACAATTGGGAACGGTAACCTTGCCCTTGCTCGCCATGCGAGGGGACATGGTAATACTAATTGGGGTTCCCGGTCACTGTACGGAGAAAACGGCACCAAAAAAAGTGAAAAAACTCATGTTGACCTTCTGTCATGTCGACCTAGAATCCCTGTCGACCTAGAAACCATGTCGACCTACTTACTGTCGACCTAGACACTGTCAAACTATAAGGGCGGGATGTACTAAAGGAAAAATGCATTTTCAAATTTACTAAGACCCTACCACTGCGTTTTCGCCATCTTTGGATGGCGATACCCTATAGAAGCCTATGGGCTTCTTATCGCGACCGCCGCAACCCGCCGCAGACGCCGACCCCCCTCCCCCCCGGCATACCTTCCTCCAGGCTGCCCTGGACCCGGAAGGTAATCTCCTCCTCACCCTAGCAACGCAGCCGGAGGTCCTTCCGGCTGCAGGGGGGAGGAGGAGGCGCCGGGGGCAGCCTGCTGCTGCTTCCCGGCGTCTAGGCAGTGTGAAGATCCCGGGGAGGTGACGGAGTCCCTCCGCAGACCACCTCACAGGTGGCCCTATGTGTGGTCGGCCTTGCATACCACACCCGTTGTCTGATAGATAATAAGTGCATGCAGGCTCAATCTAGCACATCGCTCATTTCACCCGCTGGGTGAAATGAGCGTCCCCCCGTCCGTCCGTCCCCTCGCTCTGCACACATCGCGCTGTGCTGAGCGGGGGGAGAGATGTGTGCTGAGCGGTCTGTGCTAGATCACTCAGCACACATCTCTGTGGACATCTCCCCGTGGGTACGGGCAGGGCCGTTTCTTGGGGCAGGCGAGCAGTGCAACCGCACTGGGCGCCCGCCGCGGCACTAACTGTGGCTCCCTGCTTCCCTCTCCTATTTCTCCCCAAGTAACCCGCTCGAGGGGTGGAGTTTCATGGAATGACGCGGTTGCGTCGTTATGTCACAACGCAACCCCGTCACTCCGCGAAACTCCCCCCCGAGCGGAGTACAGAAGGGGATCCAGGTTAGGAAGAGGGAAAGGCCGGCGCGAGGAGCGACTGGTGAGGCGGGTCGAAGAGCGGAAATCGCCTCTTTAAGTATTCTCTCTCTCTCTCTCTCTCTCTCTCTCTCAATGTGTAAAATGGGGACACCTGCCGTAATGTGTGAAATGGGGACTCTTGCCTGCCGTAGTGTGGGGATTTAATGTATCAAGGGCATTGCGGTGTGTGGCATAATATGGTGCAGGGGGCATTACTGTGTGGGGCTTAATATGGTAGAATTTTTTTTTTCCTGTGGTGGTCGTGATCTGTTGGAGCAGGTTCAAAAACTGGATTGTGAGGTAGTCTTTTCAGACGAGGCCATGCCCATTTAAATTAGGCCACACCCATTTATATGAGACCACGCCCCCTTTCCGGGTGCGCGCGCAAGTTTTTTTTATCTAGGTGTGTGGGGGGGGGGGGGGGGGACATTTTTTTTCTGACATGGGGGGGCGCATTTTTAAATCTCGCACTGGGTACGGGTCTTAAGTGCATTTGTAATTATCTCTCAGCTGGTGTAGTTGGACAAGCCTCTGTTGCTCCTGAAGGAGGAGTCGGGGCAACTGCAGAGGTAAAGTGTAATTCAATAGCCCTATGGATATAAACTACCATCATCCACACTGGCGGTTATATCTACTCCACTATACTATCCAGGCAGTGGTCACATTATAGCATAACAGGAGCCCTCCAAGTAATGTGTATATATATATATATATATATATATACAAGCGAAAAATGGGAGCACTCACCAGTCTTCATTAAAGCAGAAATTTATTTATAAATCCATACCAGACAGAGCAGCTTGGTATATATATATATATATATATATATATATATATATATATATTTCTCTATCGTCCTAGTGGATGCTGGGGTTCCTGAAAGGACCATGGGGAATAGCGGCTCCGCAGGAGACAGGGCACAAAAAGTAAAGCTTTTCCAGATCAGGTGGTGTGCACTGGCTCCTCCCCCTATGACCCTCCTCCAGACTCCAGTTAGATTTTTGTGCCCGGCCGAGAAGGGTGCAATCTAGGTGGCTCTCCTAAAGAGCTGCTTAGAAAAAGTTTAGCTAGGTTTTTTTATTTTACAGTGATTCCTGCTGGCAACAGGATCACTGCAGCGAGGGACTGAGGGGAGAAGGAGTCAACTCACCTGCGTGCAGGATGGATTGGTTTCTTGGCTACTGGACATCAAGCTCCAGAGGGACGATCACAGGTACAGCCTGGATGGTCACCGGAGCCGCGCCGCCGGCCCCCTTGCAGATGCTGAAGTCAGAAGAGGTCCAGAATCGGCGGCTGAAGACTCCTGCAGTCTTCTAAAGGTAGCGCACAGCACTGCAGCTGTGCGCCATTTTCCTCTCAGCACACTTCACACGCGGTCACTGAGGGTGCAGGGCGCTGGGGGGGGGCGCCCTGGGAGGCAAATGTAACCTATATAAAGGCTAAAAATACCTCACATATAGCCCCCAGAGGCTATATGGAGATATTTAACCCCTGCCTGATTTCTCTAAATAGCGGGAGACGAGCCCGCCAGAAAAGGGGCGGGGCCTATCTCCTCAGCACACGGCGCCATTTCCTCTCACAGCTCCGCTGGTCAGGACGGCTCCCAAGTCTCTCCCCTGCACTGCACTACAGAAACAGGGTAAAACAGAGAGGGGGGGCAAATTTATGGCGATATTTTGATATAACAAAGCAGCTATAAGGGAGCACTTATTATAAGGCTATCCCTGATATATATATAGCGCTTTTGGTGTGTGCTGGCAAACTCTCCCTCTGTCTCCCCAAAGGGCTAGTGGGTCCTGTCTTCGTTAGGAGCATTCCCTGTGTGTCTGCTGTGTGTCGGTACGTGTGTGTCGACATGTATGAGGACGATATTGGCGTGGAGGCGGAGCAATTGCCAAATATGAGGATGTCACCCCCTAGGGAGTCGACACCAGAATGGATGCCTTTATTTATGGAACTACGGGATAGTGTCAACACGCTAAAGCAGTCGTTTGACGACATGAGACGGCCGGACAATCAATTAGTGCCTGTCCAGGCGACTCAAACACCGTCAGGGGCTGTGAAACGCCCTTTGCCTCAGTCGGTCGACACAGACCCAGACACAGGCGATGACTCCAGTGGTGACGGTGACGAATCAACCGTATTTTCCAGTAGGGCCACACGTTATATGATTTTGGCAATGAAGGAGGCGTTACATTTAGCTGATACTACAGGTACCACTAAACAGGGTATTATGTGGGGTGTGAAAAAACTACCTATAGTTTTTCCTGAATCAGAAGAATTAAATGACGTGTGTAATGAAGCGTGGGTTGCCCCTGATAAAAAGCTGATAATTTCAAAGAAATTATTGGCATTATACCCTTTCCCGCCAGAGGTTAGGGAGCGCTGGGAAACACCTCTTAGGGTGGACAAGGCGCTAACACGCTTATCTAAACAAGTGGCGTTACCCTCTCCTGAGACGGCCGCACTTAAAGATCCATCAGATAGGAGGATGGAAAATATCCAAAAAAGTATATACACACATGCAGGTGTTATACTACGACCAGCTATAGCGACTGCCTGGATGTGCAGTGCTGGGGTAGTTTGGTCAGAGTCCCTGATTGAAAATATTGATACCCTGGACAGGGACAATATTTTACTGTCGTTAGAACAAATAAAGGATGCATTTCTTTATATGCGTGATGCACAGAGGGATATCTGCACACTGGCATCACGGGTAAGTGCTATGTCCATTTCGGCCAGAAGAGCTTTATGGACGCGACAGTGGACAGGCGATGCGGATTCAAAACGGCATATGGAAGTTTTGCAGTATAAAGGGGAGGAGTTATTTGGAGTCGGTCTATCAGATTTGGTGGCCACGGCTACAGCCGGGAAATCCACCTTTCTACCTCAAGTCACTCCCCAACAGAAAAAGGCACCGACCTTTCAACCGCAGCCCTTTCGTTCCTTTAAAAATAAGAGAGCAAAGGGCTATTCATATCTGCCACGAGGCAGAGGTCGAGGGAAGAGACAGCAACAGGCAGCTCCTTCCCAGGAACAGAAGCCCTCCCCGGCTTCTACAAAAGCCTCAGCATGACGCTGGGGCTTCTCAAGCGGACTCGGGGACGGTGGGGGGTCGTCTCAAAAATTACAGCGCGCAGTGGGCTCACTCGCAAGTAGATCCCTGGATCCTGCAGATAATATCTCAGGGGTACAGGTTGGAATTAGAGACAGATCCACCTCGCCGTTTCCTGAAGTCTGCTTTACCAACGTCCCCCTCCGAAAGGGAGACGGTTTTGGAAGCCATTCACAAGCTGTACTCTCAGCAGGTGATAGTCAAGGTACCTCTTCTACAACAAGGGAAGGGGTATTATTCCACTCTTTTTGTGGTACCGAAGCCGGATGGCTCGGTAAGGCCTATTCTAAATCTGAAGTCCTTGAACCTGTACATAAAGAAGTTCAAGTTCAAGATGGAGTCACTCAGAGCAGTGATAGCGAACCTGGAAGAGGGGGACTTTATGGTATCCTTGGACATCAAGGATGCGTATCTCCACGTTCCAATTTACCCCTCACACCAGGGGTACCTCAGGTTCGTTGTACAAAACTGTCACTATCAGTTTCAGACGCTGCCGTTCGGATTGTCCACGGCACCTCGGGTCTTTACAAAGGTAATGGCCGAGATGATGATTCTTCTTCGAAGAAAAGGCATATTAATTATCCCATACTTGGACGATCTCCTAATAAGGGCAAGGTCCAGAGAACAGCTAGAGATGGGATTAGCACTGTCTCAAGAAGTGCTAAAACAGCACGGGTGGATTCTGAATATTCCAAAATCCCAGTTAATGCCGACAACTCGTCTGCTGTTCCTAGGGATGATTCTGGACACGGTTCAGAAAAAGGTTTTTCTCCCGGAGGAAAAAGCCAAGGAGTTATCCGAGCTTGTCAGGAACCTCCTAAAACCAGGAAAGGTGTCTGTACATCAATGCACAAGAGTCCTGGGAAAAATGGTGGCTTCTTACGAAGCAATTCCATTCGGCAGATTCCACGCAAGAATTTTCCAAAGGGATCTGTTGGACAAATGGTCAGGGTCGCATCTTCAGATGCACCTACGGATAACCCTGTCTCCAAGGACAAGGGTGTCTCTTCTGTGGTGGTTGCAGAGTCCTCATCTATTGGAGGGCCGCAGATTCGGTATACAGGATTGGATCCTGGTGACCACGGACGCCAGCCTGAGAGGCTGGGGAGCAGTCACACAAGGAAGAAACTTCCAGGGAGTATGGACGAGCCTGGAAACGTCTCTTCACATAAACATTCTGGAACTAAGAGCAATATACAATGCTCTAAGCCAGGCAGAACCTCTGCTTCAAGGAAAACCGGTGTTGATCCAGTCGGACAACATCACGGCAGTCGCCCATGTGACCAGACAGGGCGGCACAAGAAGCAGGAGTGCAATGGCAGAAGCTGCAAGGATTCTTCGCTGGGCAGAGAATCATGTGATAGCACTGTCAGCAGTGTTCATCCCGGGAGTGGACAACTGGGAAGCAGACTTCCTCAGCAGACACGATCTTCACCCGGGAGAGTGGGGACTTCATCCAGAAGTCTTCCACATGCTGGTAACCCGTTGGGAAAGACCAATGGTGGACATGATGGCGTCTCGCCTCAACAAAAAACTGGACAGGTATTGCGCCAGGTCAAGAGATCCGCAGGCAATAGCTGTGGACGCGCTGGTAACGCCTTGGGTGTACCAGTCGGTGTATGTGTTTCCTCCTCTGCCTCTCATACCAAAAGTATTGAGAATTATACGGCAAAGAGGCGTAAGAACGATACTAGTGGTTCCGGATTGGCCAAGAAGGACTTGGTACCCGGAACTTCAAGAGATGATCACGGAAGATCCGTGGCCTCTACCTCTAAGGAGGGACTTGCTGCAGCAGGGTCCCTGTCTGTTTCAAGACTTACCGCGGCTGCGTTTGACGGCTTGGCGGTTGAACGCCGGATCCTAAAGGAAAAAGGCATGCCGGAAGAAGTCATTCCTACTTTGATTAAAGCAAGGAAGGAAGTAACCATGCAACATTATCACCGAATTTGGCGAAAATATGTTGCGTGGTGCGAAGATCGGAGTGCTCCGACGGAGGAATTTCAACTGGGTCGATTCCTACATTTCCTGCAATCAGGATTGTCTATGGGTCTCAAATTGGGATCTATTAAGGTTCAAATTTCGGCCCTGTCGATTTTCTTTCAAAAAGAATTGGCTTCAGTCCCTGCTGGGCGCCCATCCCAAGTGCGGATTATCTGCAATAATTGTACATAGTTATTGTTAACTAATTCGGGTTATTGTTGAAGGAAGCCATCTTTCAGAGGCTCCGCTGTTATCATACTGTTAACTGGGTTTAGATCACAAGTTGTACGGTGTGATTGGTGTGGCTGGTATGAGTCTTACCCGGGATTCAAAATCCTCCCTTATTGTGTACGCTCGTCCGGGCACAGTACCTAACTGGAGTCTGGAGGAGGGTCATAGGGGGAGGAGCCAGTGCACACCACCTGATCTGGAAAAGCTTTACTTTTTGTGCCCTGTCTCCTGCGGAGCCGCTATTCCCCATGGTCCTTTCAGGAACCCCAGCATCCACTACGGACTCCGAGAAATAGATTTATCGGTAAGTAAAATCTTATTATATCCATAGAAATGTCCGCACTCACGTCCAGTAAATCATCACCATGGGGTGCTGCTCATGATAACCCCAACAGGGTATCACATATACCAGGTGTGTTGGAAAATCCAACAGAGGGCACTCTCCAGTCCATAAGAGTATATACATGTGTGTAACTGGCATGCTGTTTGGATGTCTTCACTGACTGTCTTGAGAAAGGCCCTAGGGGCCGAAACGTCGACACACTATTGGTGATTATGATGTATCAATAAACCTTTATACTCTTATGGACTGGTGAGTGCCCTCTGTTGGATTTTCCAACACACCTGGTATATATATATATATATATATATATATACATAGGCGGGCGTAGAACATTTTATTAGGGGGTGCACCGTCGGAGGGGTGTGTTTGGCAACACCCACTGGACGTGTCTAGCACCGCCTATTGGGCGTGTCTAGCACCACCTATTGGCACTCAAAGCAATATAAACATATGCCCCCAGCGGTGCCAGATACACACTTCCCCCTAGCGGTGCTAGATACACACTTCCCCCTAGCGGTGCTAGATACACACTTGCCCCCTGCGGTGCCAGATACATATGCCCCCATTTGTTCTCACCCTCCTCTGTTGCCAGTGCCTCCGATTTCCGTCTCTGCCGCTGAGTGGAGGAGAGCGCAGCGCGCGTCTCTCCTGTGCATCACTTCACTGAGTCCCTGGCTGTCTCCGGCGGCCATTTGAAATATTGCGCCGGCTTGTGAGCCAATCAAGAGCCGGTCTGTGAGCTCTGATTGGCTGACAGCCGAGAGACATTGTAAATGACTGCCGTAGACGGGGGGACACAGTGAGGGGCAGGAGAGACGCGCGCAGCTCTCTCCTCCCTTCGAGTTCAGCGTCAGACAGGAATTGGCGGCAGCAGCAACAGGCGTGCGGTTGGTGCCGGACATTAGAGGGTACCTGTGCGCACCAGGCACCCCCTGTGCGCACGCCTATGTATGTATATATATATATTACATGCAGAGCTCAGCACTCACCATAGTAAGCTCACCCACCACAATACATACATAATGTGGATTTGGTTCATAAATTGATCAATGACCCGCGGGACCGTGCATCGGATCGTTATCGTTAGTGAAAGGTACACGATTTGCACTAACGATATATCGATCCGATGTGTCAAAATCGCGCGCATCGTGTACAATATCGTTCTAGTGTGAGGGCACCTCTACCGTTAACTGCTCTCACTTGCAGAGAAATGGGGTCCCTTGACGTTGGGCTGCAAGCTGCATTGATCAATTCATGAACCAAATCCCCATTATTTTATGTATTAAACTATCTATCTATCTATCTATCTATCTATCTATCTATCTATCTATCTATCTATCTATCTATCTATCTATCTATCTATCATCTGTCTATCTATCTCAATCTCTCTCTCCATAACTTTCTTAATCGCTCCACCCCTAGACATGTAGTTCCTGAACCTATTTTTCCAGTAAAATAGTACTGTATATATTTATAAAATGGTGCGGAATATTGAGACAGAAGGGGGACACCAAAGTGCCGGCTCTTCTGTAGTGACAGGAGGTGGGTGCTGCGGTGTGATATTCACCTGCAGCCCTCGTCTCCTGACACACATGAAGAGCCGGCACTGCACTCAGCCCAGTCTCCAGGGGAAGCTGGACACGCCCTCTGAGTAAAGAAACGGAGACCCCTGCGAGGCCATGCCCCCTTTTGGCGGCCACACCTCCAGTGCGGGGGAGGGGATAATGCAGAGCAGTGGCGTCACAGGGAGGGTGCGTCCCACACTCATGTGCTCAGTGACCAGAGCCGGATGCTGCACTGTAACATTACGTGCAGCCGGCTCCTGTCACCCTATAGAAGCTGGCACTGCAGGAACACCAGTCTCCGGGCGCAGGCTGCATCGCCAAGACCCCGGAGTGATGAAAATGGGGGTTGGTATGCTTACCACACCCGCAAACCCACGCCCCATCCCGAGAAGCCACGCCCCCTTTGCACCCACGACTGCACCGGGTGTGCTCCAGCTGAGTGACGTCTCTGGTGCAGAGTGTGCACCGGGTGTCACCACACCTGGTGACGCCTCTGCTTCCAACTGTCATTTAAAACCTCATCACACAGCCGCAGCTGTATCCCTCCGCAGGTGTAACCAGCACCGGCTGTCACACAGACACAGGGCAGCAGCACCGCCTACTATGACTGACATGTCTGACAGAAACATTTCCCAAAATGCCACATTTACCACATAACTCCCATGATACCGCATCAGCCCTCATCACACAGGACTTGTACAGTGATGATTTATTCCCTGAGCAGCAACTTCACAATCAGCAACATCTGTGTCACCTGACATTATCTCCATAGAGAACTACTTTGTCACAACAGGGGCCATTTTATAAGATAGACATACTACTCTTGGGTGTGCGGTCGTTCTCTGATATATACGCACGCCTCAGGTGGTTGAACGCACTCGGCCTTTGGCTTCTGCGTATATCAGAGCACATACACACATGCACGTAACCTACACCTAAGCTTTCTCTGGTTACAAGTGATGAGACCACACAGCCTCTCACAGGCCGCAAATAACCAGCAACTTTCCCCCGTCCAGTCATTTGACTCCTGTCTGCTCTCCCTCAGGCTGAAAGACAATACGCCTGCTCTCAAGGGAAACCGGTGGAAAGATCTTCTCCATTGTTAAAAGACTCAGCTATTAGTTGTTTTTCTCTTACGTCCTAGAGGATGCTGGGGTCCACATTAGTACCATGGGGTATAGACGGGTCCACCAGGAGCCATTGGCACTTTAAGAGTTTGAGAGTGTGGGCTGGCTCCTCCCTCTATGCCCCTCCTACCAGACTCAGTTTAGAAAATGTGCCCGGAGGAGGCGGACACAGCTAGGGGAGCTCTACTGAGCTTTCTGCTGCAGGGTACACTGGGCTCCACAAGGAATGGACAATGGGGTGTAGAGTAGGATCTTGATCCGAGGCACCAACAGGCTCAAAGCTTTGACTGCTCCCAGAATGCATAGCGCCGCCTCCTATATCACCCCACCTCCCTGCACAGGATCTCAGTTTTGTAGTTGGTGCTGCAGTAGCAGGCACTTAACAGAGGGGCTGCTCCAGGCAGCCCTAAGAAAGGCTTTTTTTCTGAGGAAAAAAGTGAAGACTTCAAGGGCAGCAGCAGTGTTACATGTCAGTGGACATTCAAGGCCGCAGCTCCGGCTCTCCCCAGCGGCGCTGTACACTCCCGAGCCCTAGTTGCCGGGTAACTACAGCAGGAGGCTCCGGTTTTCTTCTTGTCAGGCACACACGACCGGGGCTCTCCGGGATCGCGTGGCCGCGCTTCGGGTGGGGGTAAGTGGATCCCGCTTGCGGGACCCGGTCTTTATTGCGATCCGGCGCGGTCAGTGGGAGGCGGGCCGCGCGCGCTGGCGGTGGACACTGTGGCAGTACAGGTGATCCCACTACATCACCAGGGCATGGGACAGGTCAGGTTTTCTCTATAAACCGTTTTATTAGAGCCCGCAGTACCCGGTGGTTTTGCCAGCAGGGGGATAGAGCTTGGACCTGAAGCCCCTCCCCCAGCCCTAGGGCGCCATTTTCTGCAAATGTTCCCACCCTGGAGCTGCATATCTGCCTCTCCCTCACTCCCTGGCAGTGTCTGCGGCGCCATTATACCTCAGCTCACTGTTCCTGGGACTGCTTGGGCAAATCCTCCTATGTAAAGCCGCCTGGTTGTCAGTGCTGTGACTTTACATGACACTTAAGTATTCTACCTGCCTTTTTAGTCAGTGTTAGTAAGAAAGAGTGCATTTAGTCAGGGTTTCCTAGTACAATTACCCTGTGATATACATCCAGTTCTTACTGTGTACTGTTATATCTATTGTTATATAGCTGTCTAAGCTAGTCCAGTGCAGTATTATTGTTAGTAATAACCTCTGCATTGTACAAACTGTGACTATTTGTGTGTGCATTTGATAGCTGAGTGGTGTCCATTTCGTGTCTTTCACTCAACCTGCTATCCCTATATTCTATAACCTGAGGGGGCTTGGTGCGTCAGGTTTTTATCTGATATAGAATTTTCACAAAGATATACTGTATTACGTATTTCTCTGACGTCCTAGTGGATGCTGGGGACTCCGTAAGGACCATGGGGATTAGCGGCTCCGCAGGAGACTGGGCACAAAAGTAAAAGCTTTAAGACTACCTGGTGTGCACTGGCTCCTCCCCCTATGACCCTCCTCCAAGCCTCAGTTAGATTTTTGTGCCCGAACGAGAAGGGTGCACACTAGGTGGCTCTCCTGAGCTGCTTAGTGAAAAGTTTAAGTTTAGGTTTTTTATTTTCAGTGAGTCCTGCCGGCAACAGGCTCACTGCATCGAGGGACTAAGGGGAGAAGAAGCGAACTCACCTGCGTGCAGAGTGGATTGGGCTTCTTAGGCTACTGGACATTAGCTCCAGAGGGACCGATCACAGGCCCAGCCATGGATAGGTCCCAGAGCCGCGCCACCGGCCCCCTTACAGAGCCAGAAGACAGAAGAGGTCCGGAAAATCGGCGGCAGAAGACGTCCTGTCTTCAACAAGGTAGCGCACAGCACTGCAGCTGTGCGCCATTGCTCTCAGCACACTTCACACTCCGGTCACTGAGGGTGCAGGGCGCTGGGGGGGGGCGCCCTGAGACGCAATAAAAACACCTTGGATGGCAAAAAAAAAATGCATCACATATAGCTCCTGGGCTATATGGATGAATTTAACCCCTGCCAGAATACACAGAAAAACGGGAGATAAGGCCGCCGAGAAGGGGGCGGAGCCTATCTCCTCAGCACACTGGCGCCATTTTCCCTCACAGCTCCGTTGGAGGGAAGCTCCCTGGCTCTCCCCTGCAGTCACTACACTACAGAAAGGGTTAAAAAAGAGAGGGGGGGCACTAATTACGCGCAGTATTAAATAATACAGCAGCTATAAAGGGAAAAACACTTATATAAGGTTATCCCTGTATATATATAGCGCTCTGGTGTGTGCTGGCAAACTCTCCCTCTGTCTCCCCAAAGGGCTAGTGAGGTCCTGTCCTCTATCAGAGCATTCCCTGTGTGTGTGCTGTGTGTCGGTACGTTTGTGTCGACATGTATGAGGAGAAAAATGATGTGGAGACGGAGCAGATTGCCTGTAATAGTGATGTCACCCCCTAGGGGGTCGACACCTGAGTGGATGAACTGTTGGAAGGAATTACGTGACAGTGTCAGCTCTGTATAAAAGACAGTGGTTGACATGAGACAGCCGGCTACTCAGCTTGTGCCTGTCCAGACGTCTCATAGGCCGTCAGGGGCTCTAAAGCGCCCGTTACCTCAGATGGCAGATATAGACGCCGACACGGATACTGACTCCAGTGTCGACGGTGAAGAGACAAATGTGACTTCCAGTAGGGCCACACGTTACATGATTGAGGCAATGAAAAATGTTTTACACATTTCTGATAATACGAGTACCACCAAAAAAGAATACAGCCTGTGAATTGTGTGAGGGGGAGACGTCTCGAATTTCCAATGTACACCTGGGATATTACATGTAGGATCCCGGAGTTCCCTTGCGAGTGTTGCTGAAACTCTTGAGATGACCCCCTACCGCACCTGAGTCCGCTTGTACGGCCCCAGCGTTATGCTGCGGACTTGGCAGAAGCCGTGAGGAGCTTCTGTTCCTGGGAATGAACTGCTTGCTGCAGTCTTCTTCCCTTTCCTCTCTCCCTGGGCAGATATGACTGGCCTTCGCCCGCCTGCCCGTATGGGGACGAAAGGACTGAGACTGAAAAGACTGTGTCCTTTTCTGCCAATATGTGACTCGGGGTAACAAAAGGTGGATTTTTCAGCTGTTGCCATGGCCACCAGGTCCAATGGACCGCCCCTTTATACGGCAATACTTCCATATGCCGTCTGGAATCTGCCTCACCTGACCACTGTCGTGTCTTCGTCTGGCAGATATGTACATCACATTTACTCTTGATGCCAGAATGCAAATATGCCTCTGCGCATCACACATATATAGAAATGCATCCTTAAAATGCTCTATAGACAATAAAATCCTGTCCCTGTTAAGGGTATCAAAATTTTCAGTCAGGAAATCCGACCAAGCCCCCTCAGCGCTGCACATCCAGGCTGAGGCGATTGCTGGTCGTAGTATAACACCAGTATGTGTGTATATACTGTTATGATATTTTCCAGCTTCCTATCAGCTGGCTCCTTGAGAGCGGCCGTATCTGGAAACGGTAACGCCATGTTTTTTATAAGCGTGTGAGCGCCTTGTCCACCCTAAGGTGTGTTTTCCAACTCGCCCTTACTACTGGCGGGAAAAAGGGTATACCGCCCATAACTTTCTGTCGGAGGAACCCCACGTATCATCACACACTTCATTTAATTTATCTGATTCAGGCAAAACTACAAGTAGTTTATTCCCACCCTACAAAATACCCTTATTTGTGGTACTTGTGGTATCAGAAATACGTAACACCTCCTTCATTGCCCTTAACATGTAACTTGTGGCCCTAAAGGAAAAATACGTTTGTTTCTTCACCGTCGACACTGGGGTCAGTGTCCGTGTCAGTGTCTGTCGACCGACTGAGGTAAATGGGCGTTTTTACAAGCCCCTGACGGTGTCTGAGACGCCTGGACCGATACTAATTTGTCCGCCGGCTGTCTCATGTCGTCAACCGGCTTGCAGCGTGTTGACATTATCACGTAATTCCATAAGTAAGCCATCCATTCTGGTGTCGACTCCCTAGAGAGTGACATCACCATTACAGGCAATTTTCTCCGTCTCCTCACCAACATTTTCCTCATACATGTCGACACACACGTACCGACCTACAGCACACACATACAGGGAATGCTCTGATAGAGGACAGGACCCACTAGCCCTTTGGGGAGACAGAGGGAGAGTTTGCCAGCACACACCAAAAGCGCCATAATGTATATAACAACCCTAGAAGGTGTTGTTTCTATATATGGGCTCTTAATATATAATTATATCGCCAATTTATGCCCCCCTTCTCTTTAACCCTGTTTCTGTAGTGCAGGGGAGAGTGGGAGCCTTCCTCACCAGCGGAGCTGGTCAGGAAAATGGCGCTGAGTGCTGAGGAGAATAAGCTCCGCCCCTTTCACGGCGGGCTTTTCTCCCGGTTATTAGGAAAACTGGCCTGGGTTAAATACATACATATAGCCTTAATGGCTATATGTGATGTATTTATTTGCCAAATAGGTATTTATATTGCTGCCCAGGGCGCCCCCAGCAGCGCCCTGCACCCTCCGTGACCGTGTCAGTGAGCCGTGTAGCAACAATGGCGCACAGCTGCAGTGCTGTGCGCTACCTCTCTGAAGACTGTGAAGTCTTCTGCCGCCTGTTTCCGGACCTCCGTTCCGCCGTCTTTCTTCAGCGTCTGTAAGGGGGATCGGCGGCGCGGCTCCGGGACGAACCCCAGGCTGACCTGTGTTCCGACTCCCTCTGGAGCTCAGTGTCCAGTAGCCTAAAACTTCAATCCTCCTGCACGCAGGTGAGTTGCAAGTCTCTCCCCTAAGTCCCTCGTTGCAGTGATCCTGTCGCCAGCAGGAATCACTGATTAGAAACCTAAAAAAAACTTTACTAAACAGCTCCTTAAGAGAGCCATCCAGTTTGCACCCTTCTCGGACGGGCACAAAAACCTAACTGAGGCTTGGAGGAGGGTCATAGGGGGAGGAGCCAGTACACACCATGTGACCTAAAAAGCTTTTTAGATGTGCCCTGTCTCCTGCGGAGCCCGCTATTCCCCATGGTCCTGACGGAGTCCCCAGCATCCACTAGGACGTTAGAGAAAGGGGTATTATGTTCGGTGAGGAAAAACTACCTGTAGTTTTCCTGAATCTGAGAAATTAAATGAGGTGTGTGATGATGCGTGGGTTTCCCCCGATAACAACTGATAATTTCTAAAATGTTATTGGCATTATATCCTTTCCCGCCAGAGGTTAGGGTGCGTTGGGAAACACCCCCTAGGGTGGATAAAGCGCTCACACGCTTGTAAGAACAAGGGCTCTACCCTCTCCTGAGATGGCCGCCCTTAAGGATCCTGCTGATAGAAAGCAGGAGGGTATCCTAAAATGTATTTACACACATACTGGTGTTATACGGCGACCAGCAATCGCCTCAGCCTGGATGTGCAGTGCTGGGTTGGCGTGGTCGGATTCCCTGACTGAAAATATTGATACCCTAGATAGGGACAGTATATTATTGCCTATAGAGCATTTAAAAGATGCATTTCTATATATGCGTGATGCACAGCGGAATATTTGCCGACTGGCATCAAGTCTAAGTGCGTTGTCCTTTTCTGCCAGTAGAGGGTTATGGACACGACAGTGGTCAGGTGATGCGGATTCCAAACGGCATTTGGAAGTATTACCTTATTAAGGGGAGGAGTTATTTGGGGTCGGTCTTTCAGACCTGGTGGCCACGGCAACAGCTGGGAAATCCACGTTTGTACCCCAGGTCGCCTCTCAACATAAGAAGACGCCGTATTATCAGGCGCAGTCCTTTCGTGGGCAAGCGGACAAAAGGTTCCTCATTTCTGCCCTGTGACAGAGGGAGAGGAAAAAGGCTGCAGAAATCAGCCAGTTCCCAGGAACAGAAGCCCTCTCTCGCCTCTGCCAAGCCCTCAGTATGACGCTGGGGCTTTACAAGCAGAATCAGGCACGGTGGGGGCCCGTCTCAATGAATTTCAGCGCGCAGTGGGCTCACTCACAAGTAGACCCCTGGATCCTTCAGGTGATATCTCAGGGGTACAAATTGGAATTCGAGACGTCTCCCCCTCGCCGTTTCCTAAAGTCGGCTTTACCGATGTCTCCCTCTGACAGGGAGGCAGTTTTGGAAGCCATTCACAAGCTGTATTCCCAGCAGGTGATAATCAAGGTACCCCTCCTGCAACAGGGAACGGGGTATTATTCCACACTGTTGTGGTACCGAAGCCGGACGGCTCGGTGAGACCGATTCTAAATCTAAAATCTTGAACACTTACATACGGAGGTTCAAATTCAAGATTGAGTCACTCAGAGCAGTGATTGCGAACCTGGAAGAAGGGGACTACATGATGTCTCGGGACATCAAGGATGCTTACCTTCATGTCCCAATTTACCCTTCTCACCAAGGGTACCTCAGGTTTGTGGTACAGAACTGTCACTATCAGTTTCAGACGCTGCCGTATGGATGGTCCACGGCACCCCGGGTCTTTACCAAGGTAATGGCCGAAATGATGATACTCCTTCGAAGGAAGGGAATTTTAGTTATCCCTTACTTGGACGATTCCCTGATAAGGGTAAGATCCAGGGAACAGTTGGAGGTTGGTGTAGCACTATCTCAGGTAGTGTTGCGGCAGCACGATTGGATTCTCAATATTCCAAAATCGCAGCTGATTCCGACGACTCGTCTTCTGTTCCTAGGGATGATCCTGGACACAGTCCAGAAAAAGGTGTTTCTCCCGGAGGAGAAAGTCAGGGAGTTATCCGAGCTAGTCGGGAACCTCCTATAACCGAGCCAAGTCTCAGTACATCAATGAAAGGGTTCTGGGAAAAATGGTGGCTTCCTACGAAGCAATCCCATTCGGCAGATTCCACGCAAGAACTTTCCAGTGGGACCTGCTGGACAAATGGTCCGGGTCGCATCTTCAGATGCATCAGCGGATAACCCTGTCACCAAGCACAAGGGTGTCTCTCCTGTGGTGGTTGCAGAGTGCTCATCTTCTAGAGGGCCGCAGATTCGACATTCAGGACTGGGTCCTGGTGACCACGGATGCCAGCCTGCGAGGCTGGGGAGCAGTCACACAGGGAAGGGATTTCCAGAGCTTATGGTCAAGCCTGGAGACATCACTTCACATAAATATCCTGAAGCTAAGGGCCATTTACAATGCTCTAAGCTCAGCAAGACCTCTGCTTCAAGGTCACCCGGAGTTGATCCATTCGGACAACATCACGGCAGTCACCCACGTAAACAGACAGGGTGACACAAGAAGCAGGAGGGCAATGGCAGAAGCTGCAAGGATTCTTCGCTGGGCGGAAAATCATGTGATAGCACTGTCAGCAGTATTCATTCCGGGAGTGGACAACTGGGAAGCAGACTTCCTCAGCAGACACGACCTCCACCCGGGAGAGTGGGGACTTCACCCAGAAGTCTTCCACATGTTTATAAAACTCGACAAGCATTGCGCCAGGTCAAGGGACCCTCAGGCAATAGCTGTAGACGCTCTGGTAACACAGTGGGTGTACCAGTCAGTGTATGTGTTCCCTCCTCTGCCTCTCATACCCAAGGTACTGAGAATCATAAGATGGAGAGGAGTAAGCACTATATTCGTGGCTCCGGATTGGCCAAGAAGGACTTGGTAACCGGAACTTCAAGAGATGCTCACGGAGGATCCGTGGCCTCTACCTCTAAGAAGGGACCTGCTCCAGCAAGGACCCTGTCTGTTCCAAGACTTACCGCGGCTGCGTTTGACGGCATGGCGGTTGAACGCCGGATCCTGAAGGAGAAAGGCATTCCGGATGAAGTCATTCCTATCCTGATCAAAGCCAGGAAGGATATAACCGCAAAACATTATCACCGCATTTGGTGAAAATATGTTGCGTGGTGCGAGGCCAGTAAGGCCCCGACGGAGGAATTTTCAACTAGGTCGATTCCTACATTTCCTGCAAACAGGAGTGTCTATGGGCCTGAAACTGGGGTCCATTAAGGTTCAAATTTCGGCCCTGTCAATTTTCTTCCAAAAAGAAAAGGGGTACTGTATATACAGCCTCCTTTTGTGCCTCCAGTGGCACCTTGGGATCTCAATGTAGTTTTTGGGTTCCAAAAGTCACATTGGTTTGAACCACTTAAATATGTGGAGTTAAAATATCTCACATGGAAAGTGGTCATGCTGTTGGCCCTGGCCTGGGCCAGGTGCGTGTCAGAATTGGCGGCTTTATCCTGTAAAAGCCCTCATCTGATTTTCCATTCGGACAGGGCGGAATTGAGGACTCGTCCTCAGTTTCTCCCTAAGGTGGTTTTCAGCGTTTCACCTGAATCAACCTATTGTGGTGCCTGCGGCTACTAGGGACTTGGAGGACTCCAAGTTGCTAGACGTTGTCAGGGCCCTGGAAATATAGGTTTCCAGGATGGCTGGAGTCAGAAAATCTGACTCGTTGTTTATTCTGTATGCACCCAACAAGCTGGGTGCTCCTGCTTCTAAGCAGACTATTGCTCGTTGGATTTGTAGTACAATTCAGCTTGCACATTCTGTGGCAGGCCTGCCACAGCCAAAATCTGTAAAAGCCCATTCCACAAGGAAGGTGGGCTCATCTTGGGCGGCTGCCCGAGGGGTCTCGGCTTTACAACTTTGCCGAGCAGCTACTTGGTCAGGAGCAAATACGTTTGTAAAATTCTACAAATTTGATACCCTGGCTGAGGAGGACCTGGAGTTCTCTCATTTGGTGCTGCAGAGTCATCCGCACTCTCCCGCCCGTTTGGGAGCTTTGGTATAATCCCCATGGTCCTTACGGAGTCCCCAGCATCCACTAGGACGTCAGAGAAAATAAGAATTTACTTACCGATAATTCTATTTCTCGTAGTCCGTAGTGGATGCTGGGCGCCCATCCCAAGGGCGGATTGTCTGCAATACTGGTACATAGTTATTGTTACCAAAAAATCGGGTTATTGCTGTAGTGAGCCATCTTTTCTAGAGGCTCCTCTGTTATCATGCTGTTAACTGGGTTTAGATCACAAGTTATATGGTGTGATTGGTGTGGCTGGTATGAGTCTTACCCGGGATTCAAAATCCTTCCTTATTGTGTACGCTCGTCCGGGCACAGTATCCTAACTGAGGCTTGGAGGAGGGTCATAGGGGGAGGAGCCAGTGCACACCAGGTAGTCTTAAAGCTTTTACTTTTGTGCCCAGTCTCCTGCGGAGCCGCTAATCCCCATGGTCCTTACGGAGTCCCCAGCATCCACTACGGACTACGAGAAATAGAATTATCGGTAAGTAAATTCTTATTTTTTCTCTGTGGTTTTAGTCACCATATCTCTCCTTTATCTCTGCTGGTGCTGACTACACTGCGCAGGGGTTTGGGCTAGAGGTATTGTGCTGCTGACAAATTGTACTGTGTTACCTGATACTGCAAGTTATATCATGTCTGCTTCTGAGGGTAACGGTTCTGGGGCTGAACACACTGCCGGTGTTGCTGAAGCCGCAGATACCTATGAGGTGAATATAGCAGCTTTGGGCTCTGGTTCTGGGGGCTCCTTGCCCCCCAGTGGGACGGTGGCAACGGGGGCAAATAATGACCCGCCGTGGGGCGCTTTTTCCTCGCTTCTGCATATGCTAGTTCATAAACTAACATCCCCCTATGGGACCCCCAATGCCGGTACAACCGTATGTGGTCCCTGCAGCTAACCCGCTGTGGGCGGACGATTTATCTGCTCAATTAAAGAAGTTGAACCAGTCCCTGACTACTAAAAAGTCTGACCGTCGCTCGCCTACGTCCAAGGGGTCCTCTAAGCGAGCGCTTGTCTCCTCACAATACACTGCTGTCACTGACACCTCGTCGGATGAAGACGGCACTTACACTGACCCCACAGGTTCTGACTCAGATACGGCTGATGGGGAGGGTGGTTCACGTGTGGATGTTCCTGATCTTTTGGAGGCTATTAAGTTAATTTTACAGATTACGGATGATCCCGAGCCATCCGTTCCTCCTAAGAAACCAGATAGGTTCAAGCGTCAGAAGGTGATTAAACAAGTTTTACCTCACTCTGACCACCTAATTGATATAAGTCAGGAACCCTGGGAAAACCCGGGTACGAAGTTTGTGCCTCAAAAGAAGATGCTGGCTCGCTATCCCCTTGCTCCGGAGCTGTCTAAGAATTGGGAAACGCCTCCTCCAGTAGACTCACATGTGGCTAGGATGGTGGTTTCCTCAGCTCTACCGGTCACTACTGTCACGTCTCTAAAAGAGCCTACGGATAAACGTGTGGAGGGTTGTCTTAAAGCGATTTACACCCTCGCGGGTGCTGTACAAAGGCCCACTATTGCAGCTACTTGGGCTGCAGAGGCCATTGAAGCATGGGCCTTGGAGTTAGATGCTGAAATCTCCTCTGACCATGCTAGACAATGCTTGTCATATATTGTCACAGCTTCTCGCTATATTAAAGAGGCGGCTTCTGATGCCGGTATCCTGGCAGCCAAGACCTCTACTACGTCAGTCCTGGTTCGCCGGATATTGTGGCTGAGATCTGTGTCTGTGTCTGTGTGATATTGTGTCTGTGGATCTGGACTCTAGAAAAACCCTGGAGGTACTCCCTTTTAAGGGAGATATTCTGTTTGGGGAGGATTTAAATAAGATTGTGGCTGACGTGGCTACTGCCAAAACTGCCTGTCTGCCAAGTACTGCTCCTTCTGTGTCGAAGGCTAAAGATACTTCCTTTCGCCCCTTTCGTCTTTCAGGTAAAGCAAAAGGTCAGGCGTACAACAAGCAGGCCCGCACTTCCAAACCTGGTAAGCCTAAGCCCAAAAGAGCCTGGGCGGCTCGTCAGCCAGCTTCCAAGACAGAAAAGCCGGCCGCATGACGGGGCGGGCCTCCCTCTGGGGGATCGTCACTCGAGGTTACGCCATAGCCTTCAAAAACCGACCCCCTCATCGATTTTGCCAGACAGATGTCCCGTTGGACAAGACAAAGGCAAACACTCTACATTCGGTGGTACAGACCCTCCTGGATACAGGAGTCGTAGTACAGGTGCCCCTTGCTCAGAGGGGCCGGGGGTACTATTCTCCGCTGTTTCTAGTCCCGAAACCGAATGGGTCCTCCCGGCCCATTCTCAACCTCAAGGCATTGAACAGGTTTGTGAAGGTTTCCAAGTTCCGGATGGAAACCCTTCGCTCTAGAGTTCTGGCCTTGGAACCCAACTTCATGGTCTCCCTGGATATACAGGATGCTTACCTGCATATTCCTATAGCAGTGTCTCATCAGCAATACCTGAGATTTGCGATTGGCAACTGCCATTACCAGTTTCGGGCGTTACCTTTTGGTTTAACAACGGCTCCGCGAGTCTTTACAAAAGTCATGGCGGTGATGACGGTGGTACTCCGCCGTCAAGGGGTCAGGATACTGCCGTATTTGGATGACTTGTTAATCCTGGCAAATTCCCCAGAACTTCTTCTGCGTCATCTAGATGTGACGGTCCGGTTTCTGCAAGCCCACGGGTGGCTCATCAACTGTAAGAAGTCATCCCTGATCCCTGCTCAGAGCATGGTGCATCTGGGAGCGCTATTGGACACTCACAGCCAGCGGTTGTTCCTGTCTCAGGAGAAAGTCCTGAAACTTCAGGACAGTATTTGTTGCTTCCTATCTCGTCCGCAAGTGTCGATACATTCGGCGATGCAGGTGCTGGGCCTCATGGTGTCAGCATTCGACATGGTGGAGTACGCTCAATTTCACTCTCGCCCTCTCCAGAGGCTGATTCTAGCCAAATGGGACGGCCTGCCTCACCGGATCAGGTCTCAAATGATCTCAGTGACTCCGGAGGTCCGTCTGTCTCTGGTGGCTCCGGAACCAACAACCGTGCAGGGGCCGTCCGTTCTGGATATCCAACTGGGTCCTGTTGACGACAGATGCCAGTCTAAGAGGTTGGGGCGCGGTGCTGGAGCAACACTCCCTTCAGGGGCGGTGGACCAAGGAGGAGTCCCTCCTCTCGATCAATATTCTGGAGTTGCGGGCGGTCTTCAATGCATTGTACCTATCCCAGCATTTAATTCAGAACCGTCCTGTTCAAGTACGGTCGGACAACGCCACCACAGTGGCTTACATAAATCATCAAGGCGGCACTCGAAGCCACCTAGCAATGAAGGAAGTCTCACGGATTCTACAGTGGGCAGAACGCCATCTACCGGCCATATCGGCAATATTCATTCCGGGAGTCTTGAATGGGGAAGCGGACTTTCTCAGTCGTCAGGACGTACATGCCTGCGAGTGGGGCCTCCATCCAGAAGTGTTTCAACTCCTAGTGGAAAGGTGGGGCCTTCCAGACGTAGATCTGATGGCGTCTCGACACAATCACAAGGTTTCCGGTCTTCGGAGCAAGGACAAGGGATCCTCAAGCAGCATTCGGGGATGCGCTGGCGGTACCGTGGAGGTTTCGGCTACCGTACGTGTTCCCTCCGGTGTCACTCCTACCCAGGGTAATTCGGAAGTTCAAGCAAGAAAAAGGAATTCTGCTTCTCATAGCTCCAGCGTGGCCCAGACGGCACTGGTTCTCAGACCTGCAAGGCCTATTGTCAGAGCGTCCAATTCTACTTCCACAACGCCCAGACCTCCTCGTTCAGGGCCCCTGTGTCTACCAGGACCTAGCCCGGCTGTCTTTGACGGCGTGGCTCTTGAAGCTTCCATCTTAAGGGCTAAAGGGTTTTCTGAGGCGGTCATTCAAACAATGTTGCGGGCCCGGAAACCGGCTTCGGCTCTGATTTACTATAGGGTCTGGCATTCTTACTTTGTTTGGTGCGCATCTAACGATTATGACGCTTCCAAATTTAGTATAGCCAAGTTGTTGGCCTTTCTTCAGCATTGTCCATTCCTTGTGGAGCCCAGTGTATCCCGCAGCAGAAAACGAGTTTTATGGTAAGAACTTACCTTTGTTAAAACTCTTTCTGCGAGGTACACTGGGCTCCACAAGGCGCCCACCCTGACGCACTTAGCTTCTTTGGGTTGGTATGGCATTAGCCGCTGACACGTCTCCTGTCGTGAGAATTGTTGTGGCTACTAACCGTTGTCGTCTCTTTTCCTGTGTCAAAGTCAGAAAAATATCATGATGCACACTGCCATATTTGCACCTCATACAGGTCCGCGCTGCGCATGCGTGCGCTCTCCCGTGCGTACGCATACCCGCTGTTACGTGCACCCGCAGGCGCACGGTATGCGCATTTACGGTAGAGTTTATGTGTGCCTAGCGTGCGACTCAATCGTTACATATTTTAATCATATAATGTATTTTGTAGATTATGGTCCCTTTGATAGAATCTGAAAGTTTAGTTAATGTAGCATGTTCATAAACAAAGAGATCCCTCTTTGTTTGATACGAAGGGTCAGACAAGGGTTATACAGTGGTGTTTAGTATCCATCGGAAGAGTATTTAATTAGCAATATTCCGGTGTTGGTTTGAAGCGGATTAATCGCTCGTGCGAATAGTTATGGACATAAGAAGTTTATGTACTTTTACTATTATTTGCACTCACTTATCCATGCGGCGGGAAACCTAGTTTCCCACCCACCTGAGCAGTTGGAAATAGTCACAGCCCACCTGTATGAATCAACCTATGACCTTTTGTTATAATGCGAAGACGAATTCCTGTGTCCAATGAACAATGAGATTGTAGGGACCATTGTATTGTATTGTGTGTGGGGCATAAATAGACAAGCCGATCTGATCCAGCTCACTCTCTTCAACGGTACTCATCACTGATAATCGGGAGCTGGATATTCAGAAAGGCGCATGCGATCGTTCCCTTTGTGCGTAAGTTTTCTCCGCAATCATATTGTCTTTATTGTTATTGTGAGCCATATCTCTCTCTCTCTCTCTCTCTCTTTTCTCCCCTTTCCCTCTCTTTTCCCTTAAACGTAATTGTATTGTATTGTATTTCATGTGTAGTTATCTGGTTAGTTAGTCTATGTTATATTGGTAGTGTATGACTTGTATTGTATTATTCTTTTGCAAATATAACGTTCATATAGGGTGTTAGAACCTAAGGTCGGTATCAGTGTATTTCTTATATTTCTAAGTATTCTCAGAGCGTCGGAGACGCTCGAACAGCTTTTAAGTTAATAAGGTTACACTGTGTTACATTTACACTTTATCACTACACCAGGGTTTACTGCATAATACACTGTTTTATGGTATAGTTATAAAGGTTTAACATTGTGAGCGTCTGCGCCGCTGGTGATCTCCTCGTGGTCCCGAGCGTCCGCTACGCTAATAACAAACCATTACGTTAGTCGGCAGCCAATAGCGTGCCTGCCTGTGATCTCTTGGCCGTGAGCGAACGTGACGCTTGAGCGTCTCGACTACGGCTAAGCGATTGTTACGCAACGTGCGTACCCTTACGGTATTCCATACGTCAATAGCGTACAGTGTTCTTAGACCTCTTAAAGGGTTTTAAGTAAGATAAATATTTAGCTTTATCAATTGGCGGCTCGTCCGTCCTTCACATATCTGCACTAGGTAATTTCAGCAGACATTATCCATCAGCAAAGGGCGGGAGGTCATATTCCTCGTAGTGCTGTCTGGATAAGCGTCTGCTTCGCTTAGTAAAGAGTGCTGAAGGAATCCGGAACCGGAGGTAAGAACAAAACGCTAGTGTCTTTTAAAACTGTTTATTTCTGTCTTGCGTACGCACGCACGCATATATCTGCATTTCTTTTCATTCGTGTATTTTCATATCACTCTCCTGTTTACCATTTTATAAATTGATAAACGTGCTAAGAGAGATTTGTCGCTATTTAATAGTTAAAGAGTAAAAGTAATACATTAAGGTGTAAATTGCAAAGCACGCACACAGCTCTGCCTAAAGATACAAGGAGAGATCTGTGTGGTGCTCGGTAGATGATCGAGGATCGTCTACATTGATAAACGTGTAAATTGTGTTACGGTGGATATCTGCATTGTGTACACGTGTCTATAACAAAGGGCTGAGACTCGCGTACGCAACCCAAAGGCCGACGCACGCAGCGTATATTACGCAACGGAGCGTCCGGGTACGCCCACGTAACTCAAATCACACGATAGTGTTATTTTAACAGGCGAAAAAGTGGCAACGCGATAAATAGCGCAAGTCGATTTTAGTGTCCGAAATTTAAGCTAATAGATCCTTCTCCAATTTGCAACTCATCTGGTCTAAAGGAAAGAAATTTCTGCGCAGAAATAGAAATAGAAACAAAAGTGTACATGTGGTGAGTGAGTGTTTGCAATTATATAAGTTCTACAATTTTTGAGGTTGAACCACAAAAAGTCGAGTTCTCGTGAGGTACATACATGTAAGTGACGTACATGGTGGCTAGGGAGGCATCCCTTGTTAAACATAAAATTTGAGCATTAGAGTATAGCAGACCAGGAGGTCTACTGTAGCACAGACCAGGAGGTCCGGAACAGACCAGGAGGTCTAGGTACAGCAGACTAAGAAGTCCGCTATAGAGAAAAGTAACACAACACCAAGAAGGGTTGGTGCGGAACCCATATAGGCCATAAAGCTCTGGCTGAAGGAATTCGCAGCCGTAATTTTCGATTCCGTTGGTCGCTCCGTACATAAGATTAGTTGCTTATGTGCAGAACGATTGTACCGCACGTAATTGTGTGCAGTAGTTAGTAATCTGACCTAGTGCCATTTGTGTACGAAAGGGGTCATAAACGCTATTTGTACATTCTAACGTGATTTGTGTAATTTTTTTTATTTTAAGGGAAGTTCGCTGGTCACTAAGGAACTATCCAGCAACCAATAGTTACTGGAAAGAGTAAGTGCTCTGCGGATCACCCTCACATGTTCCAGTAAATAGAGGTTCAGGTCGCAGGGGCCCTGGGTCGAGTACGCCAGCACTAGGGCAGTGTGTAGGTCGTATTGGTCGGCGTGGGCGAGTGAGTGGGGTACTCGGTAAACCGCCACCGTCAGCCTATCTTGAACATTTTGGTTTTTGTAAGGGTTCGCTGAAAGACCCTGATTAAGGTCAGAGGTAGTGAAAGCAACACCTGCAGGTATGGGGGCCAATTGTTCAGGTAGGGGGCGATCAACCTCGGTTCGGGTTGATTCAGTAAACCGACCAATCGGGTCGGCAAGGTATGTAATGTGTGAAAAATACGGTTCACACACAGAGGTTTTATGTGATGAATGGGAGAGAATGACGGTACATGACGGGGAGAAGTTCCCAAGAGTAGGCAGCTTTAGCCCAGATGTGTTACTGAATCTAAGGAGGAGGATATGTCTCATTAAATCAGCAAAGAGACGGATCAAACATTATGATTATTTGCAGTTATGGCAACAGGAGGGTGAAATACAGAGAGGATTGGCTCAGGCGGCGGGATCTAACCCTATCAGGAAACTGATAGCCACGGCACCGCCGCCACCATATATATCAGGAGAGAAATTGGTTGCGGAGAATGATGCACTAGGGTGTAACAAACAAACACTTAGCAACTGTATAAATGTTAAAGATAATGTTAATAAGTTAACCAATGCAAATATTAACCCGTGCAAGTTGTACCCTGTTTTAAACTTTCCCCAGGAGTGTGATCAAGAGGACGAATCGGCAACAATATCGGCGCTCTCTCTCTAGCAGCCACCTTATCAGAAACAACAGTAGGCACGGCCCAACCCTTAAGATTAGTAGCAAAGGCCCCTAGCGGAGGGACAGGTGAGGTCGTATCAACGGGTAAGTACGGCACCTTACACTATGCTGAAACCATTTCACCACAGGCTGTAGAATCTACTCAGAATGATGTTGTTAGGCTTAATCCCGTTAGGGTAATAGCTGTGCCAAATGGGAAAACTGACACTACAGGAGTCACTCCTATCAGAAACATTGCCATGTACAGCCCATTTTCCCGAATGGAATTAAGAACCATAGTGTCTGAATTCCCTGATCCTAGAAAAGATCTAGTTGCTAGCCAGAAATACATCAGAGACCTAGGGAACACTGTAGAGCCCAATAACAAAGACTGGCAGATATTGCTGAGGGCATGTTTACCCTCCAATGTCGACTCAGCTCAATTTTTAGCTGACTGTGGATTGGATCAGGATGTACCCCTTACAGATGTGTACAACCAAGACAATGTAAAAAGAATACATTTACAGTTAAAAGAGTATTTTCCAGCTGTAGTTAAATGGAACAAAATTTTCTCCATTAAACAAAAGGAGTCAGAAACAGCTGCAGAATATTTTCACAGGGCATTACTAGATATGGCTAAATACACAGGCATAGAGGACATTAAAACCAACATAAATCATAGAGAAGTAGCAGTATCTGTGCTAATGGATGGTTTAAAAGAAGCATTAAAGACAAGGGTACAGACCACGCAACTATGTTGGCGAGGTCTGTCGGTGGCTACTTTGAGAGAGGCAGCTATTGATCACGATCGGAATATCACCAGACACAGGGAATTACAAGGTGATAAGTTAATGGCCGTAAGTATACAGGCCCTGACCACAAGGCAGCCTTTGTATAAATCACCAAACCCTGTGGGTAAGTCAAATGTGGTAACTTGTTATTCTTGTCATAGACAGGGACACATGGCACGAGACTGTAGAGTGAAAAATTCACAAAAATCATACCAACCCCCTAGACCACGACATGACACACGACATTGGGATCAGGGCCCGCAGAGACGGAGTTATGAGCCACATGCAGGGGAAACAAAAAGATATCCCCCAAAAGGAGACTGGCAAGCTTCTGGCAGTTCCCAGTTAACCCCTTCACAAGTAGTTGCTGCCAGCGGGATTCAGGGAGGTCACCATACCCAATAGGGGTGTGGCCATACCTGTAATCTGCAGCCAGTAAAATTGATTGCAAGTCTTGGAAGTGAACCCGAAATTGCAATTGATGTAGCTGGTAAAACATTAAACTTTCTTGTAGATACGGGGGCGGCCAAATCAGTGATAAATTCGACAGTGGGCATGAGAACCACTGGTAAGACAATTCCAGCCATGGGAGTAACGGGAGTAGTCCAGCATTACCCTGTTAGCAAACCAGCAGAGATTACAATAGGGCCTTTACATACCAAGCATTCCTTTTTGCTGGCTGCATCGGCACCGACTAATCTCCTGGGAAGAGATTTATTGTGTAAAATGGGGTGCGTCATTTATTGTACTCCTGAAGGTGTATTCTTGGACATACCTGAGAATCACGCTCAGGAAGTGCGAGAAATGTTAGACTCCCCATCAAAATTAATGACACATACCGTTATGACAAATAGGACTCCATCCCAAGTAGAAGAAATTACATCCCAGATACCAGAGTCACTGTGGACTAAAGATGGACAAGACACTGGATTAATGGCAAATGTAGCTCCGGTAGTTGTGCAAGTAAAAGATGGTAGGATAGCTCCAAAAATCCCACAATACCCTCTGAAGCCAGAGGTGGAGTTAGGAGTGTATCCCGTAATAGAGCGCTTGCTACAACAGAGCATTCTGGTAAGAACATCCAGCACTGCCAATAGTCCCATCTTCCCTGTAAAAAAGAGTGGGGGGAGGGGTTACAGGCTAGTGCAGGATCTAAGGGGGATTAACAAAATAGTTGAGAGTCAGTTCCCCGTAGTGCCAAATCCAGCTGTCATCCTTATGCAGATCCCTCCCACTGCAAAATTTTTCACTGTTATTGACCTCTGCTCCACTTTCTTCTCGGTACCTCTACACCCTGACAGCCAATATTTGTTTGCATTTACATACAGAGGAGTCCAATACACATGGACTCGATTACCACAAGTTTTCATAGACAGTCCAAGTATATTTTCCCAGGCTTTGCATGATTGTTTACAGTCTTTCCAACCAGAGAGTGGATCAATATTGATACAGTACGTGGATGATTTACTACTGTGTTCAGATTCATTGGAAGCGTCCCTGAAGGATACGAAACAGCTCCTGTTTCATCTTTCAGACACAGGACACAAGGTTTCCAAAGACAAATTGCAATTATGCCAAACTAAAGTAAAATATCTAGGACACTGTCTAACACAAGGACTGAGACACCTGACCGCTGATAGAATCCAAGCAATTAGAGACATGACTCTGCCACAAACCCAGCAACAGATCAGAACGTTTTTAGGAATGTGTGGGTATTGCCGTAACTGGATCCCAGGATTTTCCATTCTAGCGTTACCTTTGCAGGAGATTGTCTCCTCAAACAAACCTGATCGGATTTCGCATACAGACGAGTCCGAGATGGCATTTGAGAGACTTAAACAGTGCCTAACGCAGGCGCCAGCATTAGGTATGCCAGACTATGGGAAACCCTTTGAGCTGTACGGAACAGAAAGTGCTGGTTGCGCGGCAGGCGTCCTAACCCAAAAGCACGGTGATGCCAGCAGGCCGGTAGCATACTACAGCGCTCAGCTAGATACGGTAGCGCGATCCCTCCCCACATGCTTGCGAAGCGTTGCTGCGATAGCATTGCTAGTAACAAAAAGCGAAGATGTAGTGCTAGGTCACAACCTCACAATTCATACACCACATGCAGTGTCAGCCTTGCTAAATTCTGCCCAAACCAGACACGTCTCATCAGCGCGGTTTACAAGATGGGAATTGGCACTAATGGCCCCCGTAAACATCACCATAAGGAGATGCAGTGCATTAAATCCTGCAACATATCTCCCAGGTGTGCCTGGACAGGCACAAAGGGTGGAGGATGAGAGTGGTGGGGAAGGAGGATTTAATACAAAAGATGACATGCATGATTGTATGGAATATTTGACCCAAAATTTCACGGCAAGGCCTGACATCAGTGACAACCCACTGGAAGATGTAGATCTTACTTTCTACACTGACGGTAGTTGTCACAGACAGTCAGACTCGGGAGACTTGTGTACTGGATACGCAGTCGTAGATGACCAAGGCACCATAGAAGCAGAACCGCTAGGCCCACCTCACTCAGCCCAGGTTGCTGAACTGGTCGCCCTAACCAGAGCATGTGAATTGGCTAAGGGCAAGTCAGCCAATATCTACACCGACTCTAGATACGCATGCGGGGTAGTCCATGATTTCGGAGCCCTATGGCGCCTCAGAAATTTCATGACGGCAGCTGGTACACCGGTAGCGCATGCAGCTCACATCAAAAGGCTTCTAACAGCGATACAGGAACCCGACAGAGTGGCTGTTATCAAGTGTAAAGCACACACATATAGCCAGGACCCAGTATCACTTGGTAACAGCCGAGCAGACGAAGCTGCTAAGTTAGCAGCTGGTACCCCCAGACAGACAGACACCACACAATTGATGGTATTTAATACCATCAACACACAAAAGTTGTGTGAAATGCAAAATTTGTGTTCCACACAGGAAAAGGCAGTCTGGAAGGCAAAAGGATATGGCCAGGAGTCCTCAGGACTCTGGACGGATGAACAAGGTAAACCAGTGGCCCCCAGAGCATACCTTCCATGTTTGGCTGAGGCAGCACACGGGCTGACTCATCTGGGCAAGGAGGGAATGTGTAAGTTGGTAAGAGCATATTGGTGCGCCCCAGGATTTTCATCTCATGCAGGTAAAAGAGCAATGTCATGCCTTACCTGTTTGAGGAAGAATATCGGAAAGGCAATACCAACAGAACCATCTCATATCCCACCTACAGGCGGCCCTTTTCAGGTAATACAGATTGACTTTATACAATTACCCCCTTGTCGAAATTTGAAATATGTACTTGTTTGTATAGATGTATTCTCAAATTGGGTCGAAGCATTTCCTGCGGCCACAAATACCGCTATGTTTACTGCTAAGAAAATTGTGCAGGAATTTGTATGTAGATACGGTATCCCTAGAATAATTGAAAGTGATAGGGGTACCCATTTTACAGGTCATGTCTTTCAAGGAATGTGTAAGTTAATGGGAATTGATAGTAAGCTGCACACTCCATACCGCCCCCAGGCGAGTGCGAAGGTGGAAAGAGTGAACAGCACTATTAAAAATAAACTGAGCAAAGTTATGGCAGAGACAGGATTGACATGGCCAGAAGCTTTACCCATTGTACTATACAGCATCAGAACCACTCCCAGGTCCCCTCTTAATCTGTCTCCCTTTGAGATCTTATTTGGTCGACAACCGCATGTTATGATTAACCCTCAGGATGATTTGAAGTGTAACAATGAAGTGACTGTAAAGTACCTGGTTAACATGAGTAAACAGCTAAGGAATCAAAATGATAATTTGAAGTTAGTGATTCCTGATTTACCAGATAGTAATTGTCATGACATTGAACCTGGGGATTATGTAATGATACGGAATTTTCTACGCTCAGGTTGCCTTATTGACAGATGGGAAGGACCATACCAAGTCTTATTGACTAGCACTACAGCATTGAAGGTTGCCGAGAGAGAGACTTGGGTTCATTCGTCCCATTGTAAGAAGGTTGCTGATCCAGAGAGGTCCCGTGATAAGGAACAGACGGTAGAGGAAGTTGTATCACTGGAGTGTCTGTTTCAGGAGGACTGAGGCGGCACCTGAGCATTGAAAATCATAAGACCAAAAGCAGTTGTCGATTCCCTGTTCCCTTTTATTGTTTTTCTCCAAACTTCCCATCCCATCTCCCTCAAATTATTTCTTTCCCCCTTCTCATTCTTCTCCGTTTCCTCCTATAAGATGGACTTGCCCCAAGAGACTGTGATCCTGATTTTCCTGTTGACCATGATGTTGACCAGAGCAGTCTGTTCCGGCGAGAGTACCATGGAGGTCGAGAGAGGTTCTGGAATGGGTTCTGATGACAAAGATGGAGGCGTAGTTTTCCAAGAACAACTTAATCAACAAGTAAAGGCGAGTATCAGAAAACGATCCGATAGCATTGACAATAGAAGGAATTGTGAAGGATTGTTAGCTGAAGAAAATAAGAATTTACTCACCGGTAATTCTGTTTCTCGTAGTCCGTAGTGGATGCTGGGAACTCCGTAAGGACCATGGGGAACAGCGGGCTCCGAAGGAGGCTGGGCACTCTAGAAAGATCTTAGACTACCTGGTGTGCACTGGCTCCTCCCACTATGACCCTCCTCCAAGCCTCAGTTAGGTACTGTGCCCGGACGAGCGTACACAATAAGGAAGGATTTTGAATCCCGGGTAAGACTCATACCAGCCACACCAATCACACCGTACAACTCGTGATATGAAACACAGTTAACAGTATGAAACAATAGAGCCTCTCAACAGATGGCTCAACAATAACCCGATTTAGTTATCAATAACTATGTACAAGTAATGCAGATAAACCGCACTTGGGATGGGCGCCCAGCATCCACTACGGACTACGAGAAACAGAATTACCGGTGAGTAAATTCTTATTTTCTCTAACGTCCTAGTGGATGCTGGGAACTCCGTAAGGACCATGGGGATTATACCAAAGCTCCCAAACGGGCGGGAGAGTGCGGATGACTCTGTAGCACCGAATGAGAGAACTCCAGGTCCTCCTCAGCCAGGGTATCAAATTTGTAGAATTTTGCAAACGTGTTTGCCCCTGACCAAGTAGCTGCTCGGCAAAGTTGTAAAGCCGAGACCCCTCGGGCAGCCGCCCAAGATGAGCCCACCTTCCTTGTGGAATGGGCATTGACAGATTTTGGCTGTGGCAGGCCTGCCACAGTATGTGCAAGCTGAATTGTACTACAAATCCAACGAGCAATAGTCTGCTTAGAAGCAGGAGCACCCAGCTTGTTGGGTGCATACAGGATAAACAGCGAGTCAGATTTTCTGACTCCAGCCGTCCTGGAAACATATATTTTCAGGGCCCTGACAACGTCTAGCAACTTGGAGTCCTCCAAATCCTTAGTAGCCGCAGGCACCACAATAGGCTGGTTCAGGTGAAACGCTGACACCACCTTAGGGAGAAACTGGGGACGAGTCCTCAATTCTGCCCTATCCATATGGAAAATCAGATAAGGGCTTTTACATGATAAAGCCGCCAACTCTGACACTCTCCTGGCTGAAGCCAAGGCCAATAACATGACCACTTTCCACGTGAGATATTTCAGATCCACGGTTTTTAGTGGCTCAAACCAATGTGATTTAAGAAACTCAACATCACGTTGAGATCCCAAGGTGCCACAGGAGGCACAAATGGGGGCTGAATGTGCAGCACTCCTTTCACAAATGTCTGAACTTCAGATACTGAAGCTAGTTCTTTTTGAAAGAAAATCGACAGAGCCGAGATCTGTACCTTAATGGAGCCCAGTTTTAGACCCATATTCACTCCTGCATGCAGGAAATGCAGAAATCGACCTAGTTGAAATTCCTCTGTTGGGGCCTTTTTGGCCTCGCACCAAGCAACATATTTCCGCCATATGCGGTGATAATGCTTTGCCGTAACATCTTTCCTGGCTTTAATAAGCGTAGGAATGACTTCCTCCGGAATGCCCTTTTCCTTCAGGATCCGGCGTTCAACCGCCATGCCGTCAAACGCAGCCGCGGTAAGTCTTGGAACAGACAGGGGCCCTGCTGCAGCAGGTCCTGTCTGAGCGGCAGAGACCACGGGTCCTCTGAGATCATCTCTTGAAGTTCCGGGTACCACGCTCTTCTCGGCCAATCCGGAACCACGAGAATTGTGTTTACTCCTCGCTTTCTTATTATTCTCAATACCTTTGGTATGAGAGGTAGAGGAGGGAACACATAAACTGACCGGTACACCCACGGTGTCACTAGAGCGTCCACAGCTATCGCCTGAGGGTCTCTTGACCTGGCGCAATACTTCTCTAATTTTTTGTTTAGGCGGGACGCCATCATGTCCACCTGTGGACGACCCCATTGATTTACAATCATTTGGAAGACTTCTGGATGAAGTCCCCACTCTCCCGGGTGGAGGTCGTGCCTGCTGAGAAAGTCTGCTTCCCAGTTGTCCACTCCCGGGATGAACACTGCTGACAGTGCTAGTACATGATTCTCCGCCCATCGGAGAATTTTTGTGGCTTCTGCCATCGCCGTCCTGCTTCTTGTGCCGCCCTGTCGATTCACATGGGCGACTGCCGTGATGTTGTCTGACTGGATCAGCACCGGCTGGTGTAGGAGCAGGGATTTTGCTTGACTTAGGGCATTGTAAATGGCCCTTAGTTCCAGAATATTTATGTGAAGGGCAGTCTCCTGACTTGACCATAGTCCTTGGAAATTTCTTCCCTTTGTGACTGCCCCCCAGCCTCGTAGGCTGGCATCGGTGGTCACCAGGACCCAGTCCTGTATGCCGAATCTGCGGCCCTCCAGAAGATGAGCACTGTGCAGCCACCACAGAAGAGACACCCTGGTTCGTGGAGACAGGGTTATTAAACGATGCATCTGAAGATGCGATCCGGACCACTTGTCCAACAGGTCCCACTGAAAAATCCTGGCATGGAACCTGCCGAATGGAATTGCTTCGTAAGAAGCTACCATCTTTCCCAGGACCCGCGTGCAGTGATGCACCGATACCTGTTTTGGTATTAGGAGGTCTCTGACTAGAGAAGACAACTCCCTGGCTTTCTCCTCCGGGAGAAACACTTTTTTCTGGGCCGTGTCCAGAATCATTCCCAGGAACATTAGACGTGTCGTGGGGATCAGCTGTGACTTTGGGATATTCAGAATCCAGCCGTGCTGGCTCAGCACTTCCTGAGATAGTGCTACTCCCACTAACAACTGTTCCTTGGATCGTGCCTTTATTAGGAGATCGTCCAAGTATGGGATAATTAAAACTCCCTTTTTTCGAAGGAGTATCATCATTTCCGCCATAACCTTGGTAAATACCCTTGGTGCCGTGGAGAGTCCAAACGGCAGCGTCTGGAATTGGTAATGGCAGTCCTGTACCACAAATCTGAGGTACTCCTGGTGAGAATTGCAAATGGGGACATGCAGGTAAGCATCCTTGATGTCCAGGGATACCATGTAATCCCCCTCGTCCAGGCTTGCAATAACCGCCCTGAGCGATTCCATCTTGAACTTGAATTTTTTTATGTATGTGTTCAAGGATTTCAAATTTAAAATGGGTCTCACCGAACCGTCCGGTTTCGGCACCACAAATAGTGTGGAATAGTAACCCCGGCCTTGTTGAAGTAGGGGTACCTTGATTATCACCTGCTGGGAATACAGCTTGTGAATCGCTGCTAGCACCGCCTCCCTGTCTGAGGGAGCAATCGGCAAGGCGGATTTTAGGAAACGGCGGGGTGGAGTCGCCTCGAATTCCAGCCTGTATCCCTGAGATACTATTTGAAGGATCCAGGGATCCACCTGTGAGCGGGCCCACTGATCGCTGAAATTCCTGAGGCGGGCCCCCACCGTACCTGGCTCCGCCTGTGAAGCCCCACCGTCATGCGGCGGACTTGGAAGAGGAAGCGGGGGAGGACTTTTGTTCCTGGGAACCTGCTGTTTGCTGCAGCCTTTTTCCCCTGCCTCTGCCTCTTGACAGAAAAGACCCTCCTTTTCCCCGCTTGTTTTTCTGGGACCGAAAGGACTGAACCTGATAAAATGGCGCCTTCTTAGGCTGTGAGGGGACATGGGGTAAAAATGCTGACTTCCCAGACGTTGCTGTGGAAACTAGGTCGGAGAGACCATCCCCAAATAATTCCTCCCCCTTATAAGGCAAGACTTCCATGTGCCTTTTGGAATCTGCATCTCCAGTCCACTGGCGAGTCCATAAGCATCTCCTAGCAGAGATAGATAATGCACTTATTTTAGATGCCAGTCGGCAGATTTCCCTCTGTGCATCTCTCATGTATAAGACTGAGTCTTTGATATGGTCAATTGTTAGCAGGATCGTGTCTCTGTCTAACGTGTCAATACTTTCTGACAGTTTATCTGACCACGCAGCGGCAGCACTGCACATCCATGCTGACGCAATAGCTGGTCTGAGTATAATGCCTGAGTGTGTATATACAGACTTCAGGATCGCCTCCTGCTTTCTATCAGCAGGTTCCTTAAGGGCGGCCGTATCCTGGGACGGTAGTGCCACCTTTTTAGACAAACGTGTGAGCGCTTTATCCACCCTCGGGGGTGTTTCCCAACGTAACCTATCCTCTGGCGGGAAAGGGAACGCCATTAGTAGCTTCTTAGGAATTACCAATTTCTTATCAGGGGAAGCCCACGCTTCTTCACACACTTCATTTAATTCATCTGACGGGGGAAAAACTACAGGTAGTTTTTTCTCCCCAAACATAATACCCTTTTTTGTGGTACCTGGATGTAAATCAGAAATATTTAACACCTCTTTCATTGCCTCAATCATGCAGTGAATGGCCTTAACGGGCATTAAATTTGACTCATCGTCGTCGACACTGGTGTCAGTATCCGTGTCGACATCTACTTGTGCCACCTGAGATAACGGGCGTTTCAGAGCCCCTGATGACTTTTGAGACACCTGGACAGGCACGAGCTGAAGACTCGGCTGTCCCACAGTCGGCATGTCGTCAAATTTTTTATGTAAGGAGTCTATACGTGCACTCATTTCCTGCCATAATACCATCCACTCAGGTGTCTGACCCCCAGGGGGTGACATCCCTGCTAAAGGCATCTGCTCCCCCTCCACATCATTATCCTCCTCAAACATGTCGACACAGCCGTACCGACACACTCCACACACACAGGGAATGCTCAAACAGAGGACAGGACCCACAAAAGCCCTTTGGGGGGACAGAGTAAGAGTATGCCAGCACATACCAGAGCGCTATATATATACAGGGACTAACTGAGTTATGTCCCTAATAGCTGCTTTTTATATAATATACTGTATACAGTGCCAATTTTAATACCCCCCTCTCTTTTCCCTCTTACTGTACTGTAGAATTGCAGGGAAGAGCCAGGGAGCTTCCTTCCAGCCGAGCTGTGAGGGAAAAATGGCGCCAGTGTGCTGAGGAGATAGGCTCCGCCCCTTTTTCGCGGCCTATTCTCCCGCTTTTTATGGGATTCTGGCAGGGGTATTTACCTCATATATAGCCCCAGGGGCTATATATTGAGGTATTTTAGCCAGCCAAGGTGTTTTTATTGCTGCCTCAGGGCGCCCCCCCCAGCGCCCTGCACCCTCAGTGACCGGAGTGTGAAGTGTGTATGAGGAGCAATGGCGCACAGCTGCAGTGCTGTGCGCTACCTTGGTGAAGACAGGATGTCTTCATGCCGCCGATTTTCCGGACCATCTTCTTGCTTCTGGCTCTGTAAGGGGGACGGCGGCGCGGCTCCGGGACCGAACATCAAGGCTGGGCCTGCGGTCGATCCCTCTGGAGCTAATGGTGTCCAGTAGCCTAAGAAGCCCAATCCGGCTGCAAGCAGGCGAGTTCGCTTCTTCTCCCCTTAGTCCCTCGCTGCAGTGAGCCTGTTGCCAGCAGGTCTCACTGAAAATAACAAATTCTAAGACTATAACTTTCTAAGAGCTCAGGAGAGCCCCTAGTGTGCATCCAACCTCGGCCGGGCACGAAATCTAACTGAGGCTTGGAGGAGGGTCATAGTGGGAGGAGCCAGTGCACACCAGGTAGTCTAAGATCTTTCTAGAGTGCCCAGCCTCCTTCGGAGCCCGCTGTTCCCCATGGTCCTTACGGAGTTCCCAGCATCCACTAGGACGTTAGAGAAAACTGTATCTGTAGGCTCTGTGACAATGTAGTTGAGGATGGGTGTATCAAGAAATGCCAATCCAGTTTTAATATCCACATGGACCGGCATCCATTGAGTGACTATCACTCCTTAGTGGGTAAAGTGTTAAATCAGACAGATTGTTGGGTATGCTCTCAAGTACCTCAAGGCCATAGTAAATCAGGCTTAGTACCATTCCCTTTAACGATAGGGGAGGTACTTGAGCTAAAGGGTGGGAGACCGGTGGACAGGAGGTTTAATATCTCCAGCCCTCCTAGTTTGAAGCGCCACCAATACCATGTGGATAGGTCCCTAATATGTTTTAACATTTCCAATCCCCGAAAGCCGGGAAATTGGGAAGTGTCATGGAGTAACCAAACCATGACCTTTTCATATAGAGCAGATAGAATGCCTACAGATACAGAACTTATACGCCACATAGCCAGTAGAGAAAAATCTTTCCGATATAGGTATACCCTAGGAAGTAGGATTACGAGAGTTGGAGAGGTATCACCAGGATACTGTGCACATATCATACAAACTGATACGTGTACTAGACAGATGGGAGAATTAGGGTTAGGAGATTTCACATGGAAGATGTGTAATATGGTTATGTCCTACTCCGTCCCATATGTTCTCCCCGATGATGCATATTTCATATGCGGGAGGAAGGCGTATAAGTGGCTTGCCCCAAACTCTGAAGGATTGTGTTATATTGGAAAAGTACTGCCTGAGGTAATGACTGTATCACATACCAAAATGAAAGATATACACCGTGGTGCCCAAGCTCCTTATACTCACACCCATTACGAGCACGTAGTTAAAAGGCAACTGACAGAAAGGACAGAGCATTCGGCCTCTGACATGATCCATGAATCCACCGGGATTCAGGTTCTACTTGCGCTAGATTTCACTCGCACCGCTAGAGGAGTGCTGAACTATAGGTATATCTCTGCGCTTGCAAATTTATTAGACAATATCACAGAAATGTATGATGACACTTTTAGGTATACTGGGAGAGAGCTTCAAGCTTATAAAACAGAACTGGTTCAGCATAGAATGGTTCTTAATTATCTCACAGCAGTGACAGGTGGATATTGTGTCACACTGGCAACGCAGTACGGCGTGAAATGCTGCACATATATTACGAATAGTACCGAGGATCCGGTCGAGGTCATAGACCAAAAGATGGATGACATTCTCCAATTAAAGTGGGAATTTCGCAGGAGACACAATCTCACCATTGCTGCTGTGGGTAATGAGCTGACTGGTTGGGTGTCATGGTTGAACCCGCGAAATTGGTTCTCTGGTTTAGGAGAATGGGCTCAAGGAGTCATAATGGATGTAGGGAAGTTTCTCCTATGTATCTTGGGTGTTGTCATATCGATTGGCTTGATATTTAGATGCGGTCAGGTTTTAATGAAGTGCAAACGTAGTACCAGGGTAATGAGTCTAAGGAGTGAGGAAATTGTAATTCCAATGGATTTGATTTATGACCCAACGGTAGAGACAATGATGTGATGAAAATGCGGTTATACGGTCCGTTTCTTTCACCTGTTTCTCCGTTTTCTTCAAGGTAAAAAGACCCACTTGGACGAGGAATTTGATGATCCTGTACACAGACAACAGATGGATTAAAGAAGAAGTTTTGACAACCTTATACACAGATAATTGATGAACTATGCCATAGACCCCCAGTTTCCCTAGAAATTTTAAATTTACGCTAGCCCAACACTTTTGTAAGTCTATGGACATTGACAAAGCTTTTTGCCCACACTTTTTGGCAAAAGCCCATAGAAGACTGCATTCAACAGACACCAGACAAGACTTCAACCGACAAATGTTCATTAACCTGACATAGAATACCACTGCATTTACCATAATTGTTCTTTATCTTCATTTCTACAACCTTCAGGTAATGACACACATAGTCGATAGGGAATACAGGCACAGATATCAGCAATCACATATCCCCCCATTCATGTATCATCAACTAAAATGTGCTCCCCCATTTTGTTACAACTAAAATCCGAAAAGAGCTCGGTAAAGTTTGACAGCCCATCCACAGACCCTTGATACGGGATAAGAAGGAATTCAAATGTATACTTCGCAATACCTCGAAGCTTGATTTACAACACGTACGGCACGATGATACATGACCCCCCAAACATGGATTCATACACACATGCTTCTGCTATCTCACTAGGTCATACCCTTTTCACACCTTCTTCTCTCCTCCCTTACCCAACCATGGAAATGTATTTACACATGACATATATTTTTCTCTTTTTGAAATGTTTTAGAAAGTGGCAGTTATTGTTGACTGCCAAAGGGTGGACTGTCAAAGTCAGAAAAATATCATGATGCACACTGCCATATTTGCACCTCATACAGGTCCGCGCTGCGCATGCGTGCGCTCTCCCGTGCGTACGCATACCCGCTGTTACGTGCACCCGCAGGCGCACGGTATGCGCATTTACGGTAGAGTTTATGTGTGCCTAGCGTGCGACTCAATCGTTACATATTTTAATCATATAATGTATTTTGTAGATTATGGTCCCTTTGATAGAATCTGAAAGTTTAGTTAATGTAGCATGTTCATAAACAAAGAGATCCCTCTTTGTTTGATACGAAGGGTCAGACAAGGGTTATACAGTGGTGTTTAGTATCCATCGGAAGAGTATTTAATTAGCAATATTCCGGTGTTGGTTTGAAGCGGATTAATCGCTCGTGCGAATAGTTATGGACATAAGAAGTTTATATACTTTTACTATTATTTGCACTCACTTATCCATGCGGCGGGAAACCTAGTTTCCCACCCACCTGAGCAGTTGGAAATAGTCACAGCCCACCTGTATGAATCAACCTATGACCTTTTGTTATAATGCGAAGACGAATTCCTGTGTCCAATGAACAATGAGATTGTAGGGACCATTGTATTGTATTGTGTGTGGGGCATAAATAGACAAGCCGATCTGATCCAGCTCACTCTCTTCAACGGTTCTCATCACTGATAATCGGGAGCTGGATATTCAGAAAGGCGCATGCGATCGTTCCCTTTGTGCGTAAGTGTTTCTCCGCAATCATATTGTCTTTATTGTTATTGTGAGCCATATCTCTCTCTCTCTCTCTCTCTCTCTCTCTCTTTTCTCCCCTTTCCCTCTCTTTTCCCTTAAACGTAATTGTATTGTATTGTATTTCATGTGTAGTTATCTGGTTAGTTAGTCTATGTTATATTGGTAGTGTATGACTTGTATTGTATTATTCTTTTGCAAATATAACGTTCATATAGGGTGTTAGAACCTAAGGTCGGTATCAGTGTATTTCTTATATTTCTAAGTATTCTCAGAGCGTCGGAGACGCTCGAACAGCTTTTAAGTTAATAAGGTTACACTGTGTTACATTTACACTTTATCACTACACCAGGGTTTACTGCATAATACACTGTTTTATGGTATAGTTATAAAGGTTTAACATTGTGAGCGTCTGCGCCGCTGGTGATCTCCTCGTGGTCCCGAGCGTCCGCTACGCTAATAACAAACCATTACGTTAGTCGGCAGCCAATAGCGTGCCTGCCTGTGATCTCTTGGCCGTGAGCGAACGTGACGCTTGAGCGTCTCGACTACGGCTAAGCGATTGTTACGCAACGTGCGTACCCTTACGGTATTCCATGCGTCAATAGCGTACAGTGTTCTTAGACCTCTTTTCTCTAACGTCCTAGTGGATGCTGGGAACTCCGTAAGGACCATGGGGAATAGCGGGCTCCGAAGGAGGCTGGGCACTCTAGAAAGATCTTAGACTACCTGGTGTGCACTGGCTCCTCCCACTATGACCCTCCTCCAAGCCTCAGTTAGATTTCGTGCCCGGCCGAGGTTGGATGCACACTAGGGGCTCTCCTGAGCTCTTAGAAAGTTATAGTCTTAGAATTTGTTTTTTTCAGTGAGACCTGCTGGCAACAGGCTCACTGCAGCGAGGGACTAAGGGGAGAAGAAGCGAACTCGCCTGCTTGCAGCCGGATTGGGCTTCTTAGGCTACTGGACACCATTAGCTCCAGAGGGATCGACCGCAGGCCCAGCCTTGATGTTCGGTCCCGGAGCCGCGCCGCCGTCCCCCTTACAGAGCCAGAAGCAGGAAGATGGTCCGGAAAATCGGCGGCATGAAGACATCCTGTCTTCACCAAGGTAGCGCACAGCACTGCAGCTGTGCGCCATTGCTCCTCATACACACTTCACACTCCGGTCACTGAGGGTGCAGAGCGCTGGGGGGGGGCGCTCTGAGGCAGCAATAAAAACACCTTGGCTGGCTAAAATACCTCAATATATAGCCCCTGGGGCTATATATGAGGTAAATACCCCTGCCAGAATCCCAAAATAAGCGGGAGAATAGGCCGCGAAAAAGGGGCGGAGCCTATCTCCTCAGCACACTGGCGCCATTTTTCCCTCACAGCTCGGCTGGAAGGAAGCTCCCTGGCTCTTCCCTGCATTTCTACAATACAGTAAGAGGGAAAAAGAGAGGGGGGGCACTAAATTGGCACTGTATACAGTATAAGCAGCTATTAGGGACATAACTCAGTTAGTCCCTGTATATATATATAGCGCTCTGGTGTGTGCTGGCATACTCTTACTCTGTCCCCCCAAAGGGCTTTTGTGGGTCCTGTCCTCTATTTGAGCATTCCCTGTGTGTGTGGAGTGTGTCGGTACGGCTGTGTCGACATGTTTGAGGAGGATAATGATGTGGAGGGGGAGCAGATGCCTTTAGCAGAGATGTCACCCCCTGCGGGGCAGACACCTGAGTGGATGGTATTATGGCAAGAAATGAGTGCACGTATAGACTCCTTACATAAAAAATTTGACGACATGCCGACTGTGGGACAGCCGAGTCTTCAGCTCGTGCCGGTCCAAGGGTCTCAAAAGTCATCAGGGGCTCTAAAACGCCCGTTATCTCAGGTGGCACAAGTAGATGTCGACACGGATACTGACGCCAGTGTCGACGACGATGAGTCAAATTTAATGCCCGTTAAGGCCATTCGCTGCATGATTGAGGCAATGAAAGAGGTGTTAAATATTTCTGATTTACATCCAGGTACCACAAAAAAGGGTATTATGTTTGGGGAGAAAAAACTACCTGTAGTTTTTCCCCCGTCAGATGAATTAAATGAAGTGTGTGAAGAAGCGTGGGCTTCCCCTGATAAGAAATTGGTGATTCCTAAGAAATTACTAATGGCGTTCCCTTTCCCGCCAGAGGATAGGTTACGTTGGGAAACACCCCCGAGGGTGGATAAAGCGCTCACACGTTTGTCAAAAAAGGTGGCACTACCGTCCCAGGATACGGCCGCCCTTAAGGAACCTGCTGATAGAAGGCAGGAGGCGATCCTGAAGTCTGTATATACACACTCAGGCATTATACTCAGACCAGCAATTGCGTCAGCTTGGATGTGCAGTGCTGCCGCTGCATGGTCAGATAACCTGTCAGAAAATATTGACACACTAGACAGAGACACGATCCTGTTAACAATTGACCATATCAAAGACTCAGTCTTATACATGAGAGATGCACAGAGGGAAATCTGCCGGCTGGCATCTAAAGTAAGTGCACTATCTATCTCTGCTAGGAGATGCTTATGGACTCGCCAGTGGACTGGAGATGCAGATTCCAAAAGGCACATGGAAGTTTTGCCTTATAAAGGGGAGGAATTATTTGGGGATGGTCTCTCCGACCTAGTTTCCACAGCAACGTCTGGGAAGTCAGCATTTTTACCCCATGTCCCCTCACAGCCTAAGAAGGCGCCATTTTATCAGGTTCAGTCCTTTCGATCCCAGAAAAATAAGCGGGGAAAAGGAGGGTCTTTTCTGTCTAGAGGCAGAGGCAGGGGAAAAAGGCTGCAGCAAACAGCAGGTTCCCAGGAACAAAAGTCCTCCCCCGCTTCCTCTTCCAAGTCCGCCGCATGACGGTGGGGCTTCACAAGCGGAGCCAGGTACGGTGGGGGCCCGCCTCAGGAATTTCAGCGATCAGTGGGTTCGCTCACAGGTAGATCCCTGGATCCTTCAAATAGTATCTCAGGGATACAGGCTGGAATTCGAGGCGATTCCACCCCGCCGTTTCCTAAAATCCGCCTTGCCGATTGCTCCCTCAGACAGGGAGGCAGTGCTAGCGGCAATTCACAAGCTGTATTCCCAGCAGGTGATAATCAAGGTACCCCTACTTCAACAAGGCCGGGGTTACTATTCCACACTATTTGTGGTACCGAAACCGGACGGTTCGGTGAGACCCATTCTAAATTTGAAGTCCTTGAACACATACATAAAAAAATTCAAGTTCAAGATGGAATCGCTCAGGGCGGTTATTGCAAGCCTGGACGAGGGGGATTACATGGTATCCCTGGACATCAAGGATGCTTACCTGCATGTCCCCATTTACAATTCTCACCAGGAGTACCTCAGATTTGTGGTACAGGATTGCCATTACCAATTCCAGACGCTGCCGTTTGGACTCTCCACGGCACCGAGGGTATTTACCAAGGTTATGGCGGAAATGATGATACTCCTTCGAAAAAAGGGAGTTTTAATTATCCCATACTTGGACGATCTCCTAATAAAGGCACGATCCAAGGAACAGTTGTTAGTGGGAGTAGCACTATCTCAGGAAGTGCTGAGCCAGCACGGTTGGATTCTGAATATCCCAAAGTCACAGCTGGTCCCCACGACACGTCTAATGTTCCTGGGAATGATTCTGGACACGGCCCAGAAAAAAGTGTTTCTCCCGGAGGAGAAAGCCAGGGAGTTGTCTTCTCTAGTCAGAGACCTCCTAAAACCAAAACAGGTATCGGTGCATCACTGCACGCGGGTCCTGGGAAAGATGGTAGCTTCTTACGAAGCAATTCCATTCGGCAGGTTCCATGCCAGAATCTTTCAGTGGAACCTGTTGGACAAGTGGTCCGGATCGCATCTTCAGATGCATCGTTTAATAACCCTGTCTCCACGAACCAGGGTGTCTCTTCTGTGGTGGCTGAACAGTGCTCATCTTCTGGAGGGCCGCAGATTCGGCATACAGGACTGGGTCCTGGTGACCACGGATGCCAGCCTACGGGGCTGGGGGGCAGTCACAAAGGGAAGAAATTTCCAGGGACTATGGTCAAGTCAGGAGACTGCCCTTCACATAAATATTCTGGAACTAAGGGCCATTTACAATGCCCTAAGTCAAGCAAAATCCCTGCTTCTACACCAGCCGGTGCTGATCCAGTCAGACAACATCACGGCAGTCGCCCATGTGAATCGACAAGGCGGCACAAGAAGCAGGACAGCGATGGCAGAAGCCACAAAAATTCTCCGATGGGCGGAGAATCATGTACTAGCACTGTCAGCAGTGTTCATCCCGGGAGTGGACAACTGGGAAGCAGACTTTCTCAGCAGGCACGACCTCCACCCGGGAGAGTGGGGACTTCATCCAGAAGTCTTCAAAATGATTGTAAATCAATGGGGTCGTCCACAGGTGGACATGATGGCGTCCCGCATAAACAAAAAACTAGAGAAGTATTGCGCCAGGTCAAGAGACCCTCAGGCGATAGCGGTGGACGCCCTAGTGACACCGTGGGTGTACCGGTCAGTATATGTGTTCCCTCCTCTACCTCTCATACCAAAGGTACTGAGAATAATAAGAAAGCGAGGAGTAAACACAATTCTCGTGGTTCCGGATTGGCCAAGAAGAGCGTGGTACCCGGAACTTCAAGAGATGATCTCAGAGGACCCTTGGTCCCTGCCGCTCAGACAGGACCTGCTACAGCAGGGCCCCTGCCTGTTCCAAGACTTACCGCGGCTGCGTTTGACGGCATGGCGGTTGAACGCCGGATCCTGAAGGAAAAGGGCATTCCGGAGGAAGTCATTCCTACGCTTATTAAAGCCAGGAAAGATGTTACGGCAAAACATTATCACCGCATATGGCGGAAATATGTTGCATGGTGCGAGGCCAAAAAGGCCCCAACAGAGGAATTTCAACTGGGTCGATTTCTGCATTTCCTGCAAGCAGGAGTGAATATGGGCCTAAAACTAGGCTCCATTAAAGTACAGATCTCGGCTCTGTCGATTTTCTTTCAAAAGGAACTAGCTTCAGTACCTGAAGTTCAGACATTTGTGAAAGGAGTGCTGCATATTCAGCCCCCATTTGTGCCTCCTGTGGCACCGTGGGATCTCAACGTGATGTTGAATTTCTTGAAATCACATTGGTTTGAGCCACTAAAAACCGTGGATCTGAAATATCTCACGTGGAAAGTGGTCATGTTATTGGCCCTGGCATCAGCCAGGCGAGTGTCAGAATTGGCGGCTTTATCACGTAAAAGCCCTTATCTGATTTTTCATATGGATAGGGCAGAATTGAGGACTCGTCCCCAGTTTCTCCCTAAGGTGGTGTCAGCGTTTCACCTGAACCAGCCTATTGTGGTGCCTGCGGCTACTAAGGATTTGGAGGACTCCAAGTTGCTAGACGTTGTCAGGGCCCTGCAAATATATGTTTCCAGGACGGCTGGAGTCAGAAAATCTGACTCGCTGTTTATCCTATATGCACCCAACAAGCTGGGTGCTCCTGCTTCTAAGCAGACTATTGCTCGTTGGATTTGTAGTACAATTCAGCTTGCACATACTGTGGCAGGCCTGCCACAGCCTAAATCTGTCAATGCCCATTCCACAAGGAAGGTGGGCTCATCTTGGGCGGCTGCCCGAGGGGTCTCGGCTTTACAACTTTGCCGAGCAGCTACTTGGTCAGGGGCAAACACGTTTGCAAAATTCTATAAATTTGATACCCTGGCTGAGGAGGACCTGGAGTTCTCTCATTCGGTGCTGCAGAGTCATCCGCACTCTCCCGCCCGTTTGGGAGCTTTGGTATAATCCCCATGGTCCTTACGGAGTTCCCAGCATCCACTAGGACGTTAGAGAAAATAAGAATTTACTCACCGGTAATTCTGTTTCTCGTAGTCCGTAGTGGATGCTGGGCGCCCATCCCAAGTGCGGTCTATCTGCAATACTTGTACATAGTTATTGTTAACTAAATCGGGTTATTGTTGAGCCGTCTGTTGAGAGGCTCTATCGTTTCATACTGTTAACTGGGTTTCATATCACGAGTTGTTCGGTGTGATTGGTGTGGCTGGTATGAGTCTTACCCGGGATTCAAAATCCTTCCTTATGGTGTACGCTCGTCCGGGCACAGTACCTAACTGAGGCTTGGAGGAGGGTCATAGTGGGAGGAGCCAGTGCACACCAGGTAGTCTAAGATCTTTCTAGAGTGCCCAGCCTCCTTCGGAGCCCGCTATTCCCCATGGTCCTTACGGAGTTCCCAGCATCCACTACGGACTACGAGAAACAGAATTACCGGTGAGTAAATTCTTATTAAAGGGTTTTAAGTAAGATAAATATTTAGCTTTATCACCTGCTACTGCATTGGACTGGTTAACTAAAAACTGAGATCCTGTGCAGGGAGGCGGGGTGATATAGGAGGCGGCGCTATGCATTCTGGGAACAGTCAAAGCTTTGAGCCTGTTTGTGCCTCGGATCAAGATCCTACTCTACACCCCATTGTCCATTCCTTGTGGAGCCCAGTGTACCTCGCAGAAAGAGTTTTAACAAAGGTAAGTTCTTACCATAAAACTCGCTTTTCTAGTTAAAGTTAGTTTAGAGTTTATTTTTTTACAGGAGGCTGTTGGCAGCAGCCTGCCTGCAGCGTGGGACTAAGGGGGTGAGCAGTGTCCCCCCTACGGGGTCTGAGCCACTTGGTGGGGGGGGGGACATGATAGAAACTTTCAAATATATCAAGGGTTTTAACAAAGTCCAGGAGGGAAACATTCTCCAAATGAAGAGAAGCAATAAGACACGAGGACATGCACTGAGACTGGAGGGGGGGGGGGGTTCAGGGGAAATTTGCAGAAAAATTACTTCACAGAAAGGGTAGTGGACAAGTGGAATAGCCTCCCATCAGAGGTGGTAGAGGCTAAGACAGTAGAGCAATTTAAACATGCATGGGATAGACATAAGGATATCCTTACAAAGAATTACGGATCAAATAAGGTTAGAGATAAAAATAATGTAAAAAAAAAAAAGGGGCAGACTAGATGGGCCAAGTGGTTCTTATCTGCCGACAAATTCTATATTTCTATGTTTCCGCTGACTGGACACTGAGCTCCAGAGGGGTCAGATCGTTCTCCGCCACAGGGGACCGCTCGCCCCAGCAGCATGCCACCAACCCCTTACAGAGCTGAAGATGTGGTGAGTGAGACACCGACCCCCCTAGAAAGCGGGGGGCCGGTGTGAAGATGGCGGCACAGGGGAAGGGAGCGCAGTATTAACTGCGCTTCTATGAAGGTCCAGAGGCACATGGTGCGGTGCTGTGAGGGGCGCCCTGGGCCAGCGCTTACCCCCACTCTGGTCAGCAAGTCTGTCGGGGTCCGCAGATCTCAGCCAGCACATTTCTCCTCAGGCCACTATAATCTGTGAAGAGCGGGAAGACGGGGGCGGAGCTTCTCCTCAGAGCGGACCCAGCAGCGTTCCAGTGCCATTTTCCTGCCTGCACAGCACTGGATGGAAGAACAGGTCCCTCCACAGCAACTCCAGCTATCAGTACACGGTACCAGGGGGTTGTAGAAGGGAGGAGAGGCTGTAAAACGATTGTGTCTCCTATTAAGGGACGCAGTCTGCGCTGGTAAGGGGTCTCCCTTTACTAAAAGCGCTGTGGTGTGGGTTGGCTCCGATCTCTGTGTCTCTCTTGCCATTCTTGGGGGGGAAACTCTGTCTGCCCCCACGTGTGTGTGTGTGTGTGTGTGTGTGTGTGTGTGTGTGTGTGTGTGTGTGTGTGTGTGTGTGTGTGTGTGTGTGTGTGTGTGTGTGTGTGGAGTGTTGGGTGGTCTCCTTTAGCTATGTCCAGGGACACTGTGTCATATGCTGCAGAGGATTTATCCTCCCAGGATATGATCCCATTCCATGTAATCAGGTTAGCACTGGTTTAGCACAGATACCAGCAAGGGAACCAGAGTGGTTTTCCTCTATCAAATCTTGGATATCTCAGATTTCTGACAGTGTTGCAAGTAATGAATCTGCAACCCAGGTATTACAGAGCTCTATGGCAGTATGGCCGGTTTCTGGTACCTCAGGACGCCCCGCTATATACCCCCACAAATGTGCGCTTGTGCATGTCACACAAGACGACACGGATACTGCTTCTGACACTACAGATGGTGATGTGGATGTGTTGCGGGGGTCCGCATCTCTTGCAAAGGGGGTGCAATTGTTGATAGAGGCTGTCAGGGATGTGTTAAATGTTAATGATACCACACCTGAGCAGGTTGAGCAGGCTTTTTTCGCTGAAAATAAAAAAGCCTCGCTAACCGTCCCTGCGTCAAAGGAATTGAATGCTATATTTGAGAAAGCATGGGTAAACCCTGAGAAAAAATTCCAGGTCCCTAAAAGGGTCCAGGTGGCATTTCCTTTCCCTGAGGAGGATAGGGAAAAAATGGGAAAACCCGCCGATTGTTGACGCCTCTGTGTCCAGACTCTCAAAGAAGGTGGTTTTACCTGTTCCAGGATCTACCGCCTTAAAGGAGCCGGCAGATAGAAAAATTGATAACACGCTTAAATCAATGTACACTGCTTCAGGGGCCATATTACGTCCCACTATTGCTAGTGCATGGATTGCAAAGGCTATAGTAAAGTGGTCGGCTACCTTACTTGAGGATTTGGATACAATGGATAGGGATGACGTTGCTTTATATTTACGCAACATTCAGGATTCTGCAGGTTTTATGGTAGAATCCATGAAAGACCTGGGTTCCATGACTACAGGAATATCTTCCATGTCTGTTTCAGCTCGTCGGGGACTGTGGCTGCGCCAGTGGTCGGCCAACGCGGAGTCCAGAAGAAGTGTGGAGTCGCTACCCTATACAGGTCAGGCTCTCTTTGGGGAAGCTCTAGATGCGTGGATATCCACCGCTACAGCGGGTAAGTCTCTGTTTCTTTCCTCAGCAGCACCTGCTCCGAAGAAACCTTTATCTTCATCTGCACCGCAGTCCTTTCGGCCTAACAAGCCCAGAAAGGCCAGAACGTCCAATACCTTCTTTATGGGAGGTCGGGTTAAGTCCAAGAAACCTGCAGCTGCAGGTTCCCAGGAACAAAAGCCTACTTCGGGTACGCCAAAGTCCTCCGCGTGACGGTGGACTGCACGCCCCGGTAGTGGGCCAGTGGGAGCGAGACTCAGACACTTCAGTCACGTCTGGGTATCGTACGGCCTGGATCCCTGGGTGATAGATATTGTGTCTCAGGGATACAGGCTGGAATTTCAAAGTCTCCCTCCTCACCGCTTTTTCAAGTCAGGCTTACCAACTCTGTTGACAGGCAGCACTGTACTACAAGATGTTGTCCAAAAGCTGCAAAATGGAAAAGGGTGTGTGCTCTCTCTACAATGGCGCTGGTCTCTCTTACGGTCACCTATGTTTGTGGATAATACCCAGGTGTGAAAGTGTATGTTGAAACACACTGGTATGGTAAATAAAATTGAATTTAATACAATACTAACATGCAATGTCTAAAAACAAGCAATACATAAAAAAACAAAAGTGGACTGGGAACAGGCCATGGGGGGAATGTGATCCTACCGATGTGATCCTACCGATGAATGTGATCCTACCGATGAGGAGCCGCAGGGGTCAAATAAAGGCAGGGTACCCCAGGAAATACCCTGCTGGTGGCTCCTCTGATCGAATTCCCTTCCAGGCAATCAGGAAAACAGTCCGACAAACGTCCAGGGGGTGGGCAGCACCACAAGGAATCTCCAACGCTTTTTGGGACAGCCTGGTCCCTTCTTCAAGGCTGTCCAAAAGCTGATGGAGGCACAGGTCATTGTGCCAGTGCCACCTCACATGCTGACCAAAGGTTACTATTCGAACCTTTTCGTGGTACCGAAACCAGATGGTTCGGTCTGCCCATTCTGAACCTAAAATCATTGAACCCCTTTCTAAGGGAGTTCAAGTTCAAGATGGAGTCTCTCAGGGCGGTGATATCAGGTCTGGAAGAGGGGGAATTCCTGGTATCACTGGATATCAAGGATGCGTACCTCCACATTCCGTTCTGGCTGCCGCATCAGGCTTATCTCCGCTTCGCATTGCTGGACTGTCATTTCCAGTTCCAGGCCCTGCCATTCGGCCTCTCCACAGCACCGAGGGTGTTAACCAAGGTGATGGCGGAAATTATGATTCTCCTCCGCAAGCAAGGGGTGAACATCATTCCATATCTAGACGATCTGCTGATAAAGGCATCATCCAAGGAGAAGCTACTGCAGTCCATTGTTCTCACAACACGACTGCTCCAGAGTCACGGTTGGATTCTCAACCCAGAGGTTGTCATTTCTGGGAATGATCCTGGATACGGAAGTACAGCGGGTGTTTCTTCCGCAGGAAAAGGTGTTGGTGATACAAGCTATGGTCCGGGATGTCCTGAAGCCACCCCGGGTGTCAGTTCATCAATGCATTCGCCTATTGGGAAAGATGGTGGCCTCTTACGAGGCTCTCCAGTACGGGTGGTTCCACGCTCGGACCTTCCAACTGGATCTCCTGTACAAGTGGTCGGGATCTCACCTCCACATGCACCAGAGAATTCGTCTGTCGCCAAGGGCAAGGATTTCACTCCTCTGGTGGCTCTAATTGCCTCACCTTCTGGAGGACCGCAGGTTCGGGATTCAGGACTGGGTCCTTCTAACCACGGATGCGAGCCTCCGGGGCTGGGGAGCAGTCACTCAAGGAGTAACCTTCCAAGGACGGTGGTCAAGCCTGGAAGCCGGCCTGCCCATCAACATCCTGGAACTAAGAGCCGTCTACAACGGTCTTCTTCAGGCGGCCCCTCTTCTAAGAAATCGGTCCATTCAAGTACAGTCGGACAACGTAACGACAGTGGCTTACATAAACCGACAAGGCGGAATGAAGAGCAGAGCGGCAATGTCAGAGGTGACAAGAATACTCCTCTGGACAGAAAAGCACGCGTTGGCGCTGTCAGCCATCTTCATTCCGGGAGTAGACAACTGGGAAGCAGACTTCCTCAGCAGACACGATCTCCATCCAGGGGAGTGGGGTCTCCATCCGGAGGTGGTCACGGAAATAACAGACCTTTGGGGTTTGCCCCAAATAGACATGATGGCCTCTCATCTCAACAAGAAGCTTTGGCGTTATTGTTCCAGGTCGAGGGACCCACAGGCAGTGGCAGTGGACGCCCTGGTGTCTCCGTGGGTGTTCCAGTCAGTGTACGTGTTTCCACCACTCCCACTCATCCCAAGAATCCTAAAGCTCATAAGGACAACAAGGGTTCAAGCGATCCTCATTGCCCCAGACTGGCCAAGAAGGGCTTGGTACGCGGACCTTCTGAATCTACTGCAAGAATAGCCGAGGCCTTTTCCTTTTCGGGAGGACCTGCTGCAGCAGGGGCCGTTCGCCTATCAAGACTTACCGCGGCTACGCTTGACGGCATGGAAGTTGAGCGCCTGATACTTGCTCGGAAGGGTATTCCGAAGAAGGTTATTCCTACCCTTATACAGGCTAGGAAAGGGGTAACGTCAAAACATTACCATCGTATTTGGAAGAAATATGTCTCTTGGTGTGAATCCAAGAAATTTCCTACGGTGGAGTTTCAACTGGGACGTTTCCTCCTATTCCTACAAGCAGGAGTGGATATGGGCTTGAGGTTGGGGTCTGTAAAGGTCCAGATTTCGGCCCTATCCATTTTCTTTCAGAAACAATTGGCTGCCCTCATTGAGGTTCAGACCTTTTTGAAGGGAGTTCTGCATATCCAACCTTCCCTTTGTACCGCCTACGGTGCCCTGGGACCTTAACGTGGTGTTGCAGTTCCTCCAGTCGGATTGGTTTGAGCCTCTACAGGAGGTAGAGGTCAAGTTTCTTACATGAAAGGCGGTCACGTAGTTGGCCTTAGCTTCGGCTAGACGCGTGTCCGAATTGGGGGCTTTATCCTGTAAAAGCCCTTACTTGATCTTCCACGAAGATAGAGCTGAGCTCCGGACACGTCAGCAGTTTCTTCCGAAGGTTGTGTCGGCATTTCATATCAACCAACCTATTGCGGTGCCAGTGGCTACTGACTCCTCAATTACATCAAAGTCCTTGGATGTCGTAAGGGCTCTGAAGATAGTGTTCACTCTAGGGTTTGGGCAGGGCAGGGCGCCGGACTGTGAGGGGCACAAGCGTGTGCCGAAAAAGGGGTGTGGCCACGCAAAATAGGGGGCTTGGTCATTTTGTGTAACAAAAGTGGTCGGTTCAGCTCACAGACGTTAAAACAGGGGGCGTGGGCGGCCGGCGGCGTCACTGTTGGGGGCGTGCCCAGCACCTACGGAGGTGCTGGGCTTCCCCCAAGCGCTCTCACAATGTGAGTGGATGCCGCGCGCATGCGCACGGCATCTTTACATGCTGGGAAGGCAGGAAGCGGGCGGCTGTTCTAGCAGGGTGCTGCAGAAAGGGCAGGGCGGATTTTGCCCTTAAAAAATCGGGCAGGGTGCGGCGCCCTGCTAAAACAGCCTAGCGTGAACACTAGAAGATATATGTGAAGAGAACCTCTCGTCACAGGAAGTCGGACTCTCTGTTTGTCCTGTATGATCCCAAGAAGATTGGGTGTCCTGCTTCTAAGCAGACGATCTCTCGCTGGATCAGGTTCACTATCCAGCACGCTTATTCTACGGCAGGACTGCCCTGTCCAAAATCTGTTACGGCCCATTCTGCTCGTAAGGTGGGGTCTTCCTGGGCGGCTGCCCGGGGTGTCTCGGCAGTGCAACTTTGCGAACACGTTTGCAAAGTTCTACAAGTTCGATACTTTGGCCTCTGATGATCTGAAGTTCAGTCAATCAGTTCTGCGGGAGCCTCTGCGCTCTCCCTCCCGTTCTGGGAGCTTTGGTACTTCCCCATGGTACTAATGTGGACCCCAGCATCCTCTAGGACGTAAGAGAAAATAGGATTTTAGTACCTACCGGTAAATCCTTTTCTCGTAGTCCGTAGAGGATGCTGGGCGCCCGCCCAGCGCTTCGTGTTCCTGCAAATGTTATTTGGTTCAGTACCACTTTGTTTAGTTGAGTACTGCATTGTTACTTGGTAAGTAATGTTTCAGCAGTCGCTGAGTGTTCAAGCTTAGTTGGCTTGACGTGCCTTGTATGTGTGAGCCGGTACGAATCTCACCACTATCTGTGTATAATACTTCTCTCGAAGTATGTCGTCTCCTCGGGCACAGTTTCTAGACTGAGTCTGGTAGGAGGGGCATAGAGGGAGGAGCCAGCCCACACTCTCAAACTCTTAAAGTGCCAATGGCTCCTGGTGGACCCGTCTATACCCCATGGTACTAATGTGGACCCCAGCATACTCTACGGACTACGAGAAAAGGATTTACCGGTAGGTACAAAAATTCTATTTTCCCCCGCTAATGAGGTGACAATCTATTATCTATAACACTGCGCCTATGCTTTTTTACACCTGTTAGATGAGTTTTGGCTAAATTGCACGCAATAAAATAACCCACCTGTATTTCACTTCTGTCTGTGTGCACCAATTGCACAGATCTGCAGAAGTCCTGGTCATTGAAAATTATATGCCATTTGATGACTGGTTATGGTTTTGGCATGCTGGCCACCAAATTTATCTGTCGTGCCAATATTTTTTTCAATGCACAAATATGGGGAAATAATAAGATTTTACTTACCGATAAATCTATTTCTCGTAGTCCGTAGTGGATGCTGGGACTCCGTCAGGACCATGGGGAATAGCGGCTCCGCAGGAGACAGGGCACAAAATTTTAAAGTTTGACCACTAGGTGGTGTGTACTGGCTCCTCCCCCTATGACCCTCCTCCAAGCCTCAGTTAGGATACTGTGCCCGGACGAGCGTACACAATAAGGAAGGATTTTGAATCCCGGGTAAGACTCATACCAGCCACACCAATCACACCGTACAACTTGTGATCTAAACCCAGTTAACAGTATGACAAACGTAGGAGCCTCTGAACAGACGGCTCACAACAATAACAACCCGATTTTTTTGTAACAATAACTATGTACAAGTATTGCAGACAATCCGCACTTGGGATGGGCGCCCAGCATCCACTACGGACTACGAGAAATAGATTTATCGGTAAGTAAAATCTTATTTTCTCTGACGTCCTAGTGGATGCTGGGACTCCGTCAGGACCATGGGGATTATACCAAAGCTCCCAAACGGGCGGGAGAGTGCGGATGACTCTGCAGCACCGAATGAGAGAACTCCAGGTCCTCCTTAGCCAGGGTATCAAATTTGTAGAATTTTACAAACGTGTTCTCCCCTGACCACGTAGCTGCTCGGCAGAGTTGTAATGCCGAGATCCCTCGGGCAGCCGCCCAAGATGAGCCCACCTTCCTTGTGGAATGGGCCTTGACAGATTTAGGCTGTGGCAGGCCTGCCACAGAATGTGCAAGTTGAATTGTGCTACAAATCCAACGAGCAATCGTCTGCTTAGAAGCAGGAGCACCCAGCTTGTTGGGTGCATACAGTATAAACAGCGAGACAGATTTTCTGACTCCAGCCGTCCTTGAAATATATATTTTCAATGCTCTGACAACGTCCAGCAACTTGGAATCCTCCAAATCGCTAGTAGCCGCAGGCACCACAATAGGCTGGTTCAGGTGAAACGCTGAAACCACCTTAGGCAGAAAGTGAGGACGCGTCCGCAGTTCTGCCCTGTCCGAATGGAAAATCAGATATGGGCTTTTATACGATAAAGCCGCCAATTCTGACACTCTCCTGGCTGAAGCCAGGGCCAGTAGCATGGTTACTTTCCATGTAAGATATTTCAAATCCACCGATTTGAGTGGCTCAAACCAATGGGATTTGAGAAAATCCAAAACTACATTAAGATCCCACGGTGCCACTGGGGGCACAACCGGGGGCTGTATATGTAGTACTCCTTTTACAAAAGTCTGGACTTCAGAAACTGAAGCCAATTCTTTCTGGAAGAAAATCGACAGGGCCGAAATTTGAACCTTAATGGACCCTAATTTGAGGCCCATAGACAATCCTGTTTGCAGGAAATGTAGGAATCGACCCAGTTGAAATTCCTCCGTCGGGGCCTTCCTGGCCTCACACCACGCAACATATTTTCTCCAAATGCGGTGATAATGTTGTGCAGTCACCTCCTTCCTGGCTTTTACCAGGGTAGGGATGACCTCTTCCGGAATGCCTTTTTCCCTTAGGATTCGGCGTTCAACCGCCATGCCGTCAAACGCAGCCGCGGTAAGTCTTGGAATAGACACGGTCCCTGCTGAAGCAGGTCCCGTCTTAGAGGTAGAGGCCACGGATCTTCCGTGAGCATCTCCTGAAGTTCCGGGTACCAAGTTCTTCTTGGCCAATCCGGAGCCACGAGTATCGTTCTTACTCCCCTTTGCCGTATAATTCTCAGTACTTTTGGTATGAGAGGCAGAGGAGGAAACACATACACTGACTGGTACACCCATGGTGTTACCAGAGCGTCTACAGCTATTGCCTGAGGGTCTCTTGACCTGGCGCAATACCTGTCCAGTTTTTTGTTGAGGCGGGACGCCATCATGTCCACCATTGGTCTTTCCCAATGGACCACAATCATGTGGAAGACTTCTGGATGAAGTCCCCACTCTCCCGGGTGCAGATCGTGTCTGCTGAGGAAGTCTGCTTCCCAGTTGTCCACTCCCGGGATGAACACAGCTGACAGTGCTAACACATGATTTTCTGCCCAGCGGAGAATCCTTGCAGCTTCTGCCATTGCCCTCCTGCTTCTTGTGCCGCCCTGTCTGTTTACGTGGGCGACTGCCGTGATGTTGTCCGACTGAATCAACACCGGCTGACCCTGAAGCAGAGGTTTTGCCAGGCTTAGAGCATTGTAGATTGCTCTTAGCTCCAGTATATTTATGTGAAGAGACGTCTCCAGGCTTGACCACACGCCCTGGAAGTTTCTTCCCTGTGTGACCGCTCCCCAGCCTCTCAGGCTGGCATCCGTGGTCACTAGGACCCAGTTCTGTATGCCGAATCTGCAGCCCTCTAACAGATGAGCACTCTGCAACCACCATAGCAGAGACACTCTTGTCCTTGTGGACAATTTTATCCGCTGATGCATCTGCAGATGCGATCCGGACCATTTGTCCAGCAGATCCCACTGAAAAATTCGTGCATGGAATCTGCCGAATGGAATCGCTTCGTAAGAAGCTACCATTTTTCCCAGGACTCTTGTGCATTGATGCACAGATACTTTTCCTGGTTTTAGGAGGTTCCTGACTAGATCGGATAACTCCCTGGCTTTCTCCTCCGGAAGAAATACCTTTTTCTGAACAGTGTCCAGAATCATCCCTAGGAACAACAGACGTGTCGTCGGGATCAGTTGGGATTTTGGAAAATTCAGAATCCACCCGTGTTGTTGGAGCACTACTTGGGTTAGTGCTACTCCGACCTCCAGCTGTTCTCTGGATCTTGCACTTATCAGGAGATCGTCCAAGTAAGGGATAATTAAGACGCCTTCTCTTCGAAGAAGGATCATCATTTCGGCCATTACCTTGGTAAAGACCCGGGTTGCCGTGGACAATCCAAACGGCAGCGTCTGAAACTGATAATGACAGTTTTGGACCAAAAACCTGAGGTACCCTTGGTGTGAAGGACAAATTGGAACATGAAGGTAAGCATCCTTGATGTCCAAGGACACCATAAAATCCCCTTCTTCCAGATTCGCTATCACTGCTCTGAGTGACTCCATCTTGAACTTGAATTTTTGTATGTACAGGTTCAGAGATTTTAGATTTAGAATCGGTCTTACCGAGCCGTCCGGCTTCGGTACCACAAATAGCGTGGAGTAATACCCCTGTCCCTGTTGTAGGAGGGGTACCTTGACTATCACCTGCTGAGAATACAGCTTGTGAATGGCCTCCAATACCGTCGCCCTGTCGGAGGGAGACGTTGGCAAAGCAGACTTTAGGAAACGGCGAGGAGGGGACTTCTCGAATTCCAACCTGTAACCCTGAGATACTACCTGCAGGATCCAGGGGTCCACCTGCGAGTGAGCCCACTGTGCGCTGAAATGTTTGAGGCAACCCCCCACCGCCCCTGAGTCTGCTTGTAAGGTCCCAGCGTCATGCTGACGCCTTTGTAGAAGCCGGGGAGGGCTTCTGCTCCTGGGAAGGAGCTGCTTGTTGCAGTCTCTTACCCTTTCCTTTGCCTCGGGGCAAATAGGAATGTCCTTTTGCTCGTTTGTTCTTATAGGAACGAAAGGACTGCGGCTGAAAAGCCTACGGCTTTTTCTGCTGGGAGGTGACCTGGGGTAAAAAGGTGGATTTTCCGGCCGTTGCCGTGGCCACCAGATCCGATAGACCGACCCCAAATAATTCCTCCCCCTTATACGGCAATACTTCCATATGTCGTTTGGAATCCGCATCACCTGACCACTGGCGCGTCCATAAACTTCTTCTGGCAGATATGGACATCGCACTTACTCTTGATGCCAGAGTGCAAATATCTCTCTGTGCATCTCGCATATAAAGAAATGCATCCTTTAACTGCTCTATAGTCAGTAAAATACTGTCCCTATCCAGGGTATCAATATTTTCAGACAGTGACTCCGACCAAGCCACGCCAGCACTGCACATCCAGGCTGAGGCGATTGCTGGTCTCAGTATAACACCCGTATGTGTGTATATACTTTTTAATGTATTCTCCAGCCTCCTATCAGCTGGATCCTTGAGGGCGGCCGTATCAGGAGACGGTAACGCCACTTGCTTTGATAAGCGTGTGAGCGCCTTATCCACCCTAGGAGGTGTTTCCCAGCGCGCCCTAACCTCTGGCGGGAAAGGGTATAATGCCAATAACTTCTTTGAAATTAGCAGTTTTCTATCGGGGTTAACCCACGCTTCATCACACACTTCATTCAGTTCCTCTGATTCAGGAAAAACTATCGGTAGTTTTTTCACACCCCACATAATACCCCTTTTTGTGGTACTTGCAGTATCAGAGATATGCAAAGCCTCCTTCATTGCCGTGATCATATAACGTGTGGCCCTACTGGAAAATACGTTTGTTTCTTCACCGTCGACACTGGATTCAGTGTCAGTGTCTGGGTCTGTGTCGACCGACTGAGGTAAAGGGCGTTTTACAGCCCCTGACGGTGTCTGAGACGCCTGGACAGGTACTAACTGGTTTGCCGGCTGTCTCATGTCGTCAACCGACTTTTGTAGCGTGCTGACACTATCCCGTAATTCCATAAACAAAGCCATCCATTCTGGTGTCGACTCCCTAGGGGGTGACATCACCATTACAGGCAATTGCTCCGCCTCCACGCCAACATCGTCCTCATACATGTCGACACACACGTACCGACACACAGCAGACACACAGGGAATGCTCTGATAGAAGACAGGACCCCACTAGCCCTTTGGGGAGACAGAGGGAGAGTTTGCCAGCACACACCCAAGCGCTATAAATATATATAGGGACAACCTTAATAAGTGTGTTCCCTTTATAGCAGCTCAAATATTATAAATATCGCCAATAAGTGCCCCCCCTCTCTGTTTTTACCCTGTTTCTGTAGTGCAGTGCAGGGGAGAGTCCTGGGAGCCTTCCTCGCAGCGGAGCTGGGCAGGAAAATGGCGCTGTGTGCTGAGGAGAATAGGCCCCGCCCTCTTTTCGGCGGGCTTCTTCTCCCGGTTTTTTGGGAACCTGGCAGGGGTTAAATACATCCATATAGCCCCAGGGGCTATATGTGATATATTTTAGCCAGAATAGGTATATTACATTGCTGCCAGGGCGCCCCCCCCAGCGCCCTGCACCCTCAGTGACCGCTGGTGTGAAGTGTGCGGAGAGCAATGGCGCACAGCTGCAGTGCTGTGCGCTACCTCATGAAGACTGAGACGTCTTCTGCCGCCGGTTTCTGGACCTCTTCTCTATTCGGCATCTGCAAGGGGGTCGGCGGCGCGGCTCCGGTGACCCATCCAGGCTGTACCTGTGATCGTCCCTCTGGAGCTAGTGTCCAGTAGCCTAAGAAGCAAATCCATCCTGCACGCAGGTGAGTTCACTTCTTCTCCCCTAAGTCCCTCGTTGCAGTGAGCCTGTTGCCAGCAGGACTCACTGAAAATAAAAAACCTAACAAACTTTTTCTAAGCAGCTCTTTAGGAGAGCCACCTAGATTGCACCCTGCTCGGACGGGCACAAAAACCTAACTGAGGCTTGGAGGAGGGTCATAGGGGGAGGAGCCAGTACACACCACCTAGTGGTCAAACTTTTAAATTTTGTGCCCTGTCTCCTGCGGAGCCGCTATTCCCCATGGTCCTGACGGAGTCCCAGCATCCACTAGGACGTCAGAGAAAGCATAATAATATGCATTGTGGTTGAAACATTTATTTGTAAAAAAAACATTTAAAAAGAAGTGTTATGCTCAAGAAGATTATTGATAGAAATCCACTCTGACGTTGTAAGTCCTTATACTGTACTGCATTTGTATAAGGATGAACAAGAACCTTATTGACTGGAATAATATGAATATTTCTTGAAGTGGCAGCATAGCTGAGGGAAAGATGAGTTCATATGTCCAAAACTGCACTCACTGTATTGTATGTGATTCGTGCTATGGGGTTTGTGTAGTTTGGCTGGGGTAGGGGGGGGGATTCAGTTGTTATCACAATCCGATCTAAAGTGACGGGAGATCGCAGGGGCGATATTCACTTGATGTCCCTTATCGGCAAGCAAAACATGCAGTTTTGGCACCCAAACGGGTAATTTTCCGCACATATCAGCTTGCCAGCATGGGGTGCTGCTAGCTGAAACCTGTCTTCCCGTGGCTCAGTGCGCCCAAACGGAGCAACAATTGAATTGCTTCGTTCAGGCGCCATCCAGCATCAGCTGCGGAGAGAAACAATTGAATTTCCCTCCTTTATGTAGTTGGAAAAGTCTCCAGAGAGAATCTGACAATCTCTCGGAAGCCATGCTGGACCGTGAAGTGGAGGGCGGAGCACATGATAATGATGTTATTACTCCCTGCCCACAACTTGGCTAACATCTATGTGCTGGAGGGACATTTGCTTTCCTTGCAGCAATTAGTTATAAGATCGCCGTTGGTGGACCTGTATTTTTGGCCAAAATTATGTTAAGCACCTCAGATTTACTCTATGTTATATTGCAGAGTTTATTATAATGATTCTGATTAGCACTGTTTAGAGTGTGGAACTACAAATCTCAGCATGGTCAAACCTCTCATTATGTTTGAGAGGTGCAGCAATTATTTTCCAGGTGAAGGGGCCACAAGGAAATGGCTGCCACACTCCTGCACCAGTGTTCCCTAAGGAGAACTGGTGAGTGATATTGTCACGCACACATGTGACAGTGAGATCTGTGGTTTGTGTTATCTGATATAGGGAATGTTGTGTATGCAGGCAGAGATTGGCAAAGATCGTCGGGGCCCGGTACTAGGGTTGTGGTGCCCTCTGGAGAAGCTACACAGTGCAACAGCATGTACCATAGGGGGCATGTCTGCACCATAGTGGGGACGTGGTTATGCCCAGAGCCGGCCATAGGCATAGGCAAACTAGGCAATTGCCTAGGGCATTTGATATGCCTAGGGGCATCAGCAGCTTCTGCTGATTAAAATGATATGCGGCATGCCTATATTCTGTGTGTAGCATTTCTTATGCAGATACAGCCACAGTCTCACACAGTATATAGGCATGCTGCATATCATTTTAATCAGCAGAATCTGATTGTGCATCCTAGCCACATAGCAATGCAAATAAGATGCATTTTCATAAAAAAGGTGCCCAATGTTAGCATTGAGGCAAGTTTTATGAGGACACATCTGTATCCAAGCAGAGGAAGAGGTCACAGTGTTAGTGGCAGTGTGAGTGCTGTGGGCATGTGAGTGGGTTGGTTGTGCAGTAGTGTTCGGAATATGTGTAAGGAGCATTATGTGTGTCATGTAAAAATGCATTAATAATGTGCAACATATGTGTAAGGGGCACTATGTGTATCATTATGTGTATAAGGGCATTAATAATGTGCGGCATATGTGTAACAGGGTACTACTGTATGTGTGTTATTATGTGTATAGGGGCACTAATAATGTGCAGCAAATGTGTAGGGGGCACTATGTGTGTCATTATGTGTATAAGGGCATTAATAATGTGCGGCATATATGTAAGGGACATTATGTGTAAAAGGGCATTAATAAAGGTTGTCATAATGTGTAAGGCGCATTATGTTTATAAGGACATTAATAATGTGTAAGGGGCATTACTGTGTGGAATTATGTGTATAAATGCATTACTAATGTGTGGCATTATGTGTATAAGGTGCTCTACTATGTGGCGTTGCGTATATAAAGGGCACTGTGTCGTCTAATATGAATAAAGAGCAATAGGGTGTGGTGTAATGTGAATAAGGAGCAATTCAGTGTGATGTAATGTGAATAAGGGGCTCTACTGTGAGGAGTAATATTTATAAGGTAAAGTAATACTACTGTGGGATGTAATATGAATTATGGACACTATCACATGATCAAATGTGAATAAAGTTGCAGTACTGTGTGGCGTAATTGGAATTGGGGTTACTATTGTGTGGCCATGCCCCTTGCCAGCAAAAACACACCCCTTTTTGGGCTGTGCGCCAAATGTGCGAACTGTTCCTATTTAAAATATAGGCGGTACAAACACCAAAATAAGGACTGCTATGGGTGAAGGGTGATGGTGCTGGGAAAGAGGTGCAAGGTCAGAGGCGGAACCAGCGGTGGTGCTAGGGGGCACCAGCCAAAATCTTGCCTAGGGCATCATATTGGTTAGGGCCGGCTCTGGTTATGCCCCATTAACAACACAGGCCTCAAGATAGGCCTGCCCCCTGCATAGAGCTAGTATTGCTGAATCTCCTTCTATGCTTTGTGCAGGACACGCTCACTGGTCAGTTCTCCTGAAGCTTCTGCCACTGAGTTGGGTGCAGCTAAGGGGGCCTAGGGAGGGCCCATAGAGGCCGCATACCCTGCAACAATGGTATTACCACACTGCATGCATTACCACTTCGGCACCAGTGTAGTGAGATGGGGCCTCACTGCATATGTGCTGGCCTCCGCGCAGGAGAGTAGACGGACTGCATCAGGGACCATGGTGGCTTGGTGCGTATTTTGATGGGGCAAAGTGTATTTCTTGCGTTATTGATGGCGCTCTCATAGAAATATCAGAGCAAGTGGACATGCGCTGAGACTGGGGGGAGGTAGGTTCAGGGGAAATTTTAGAGAAGAGAGAAAGGGTAGTGGACAAGTGGAATAGCCTCCCAGCAGAGGTGGTAGAGGCTAAGACAGTAGAGCAATGTAAACATGCATGGGATAGACATAAGGATATTCTTACAAAGAAAAAGGATATAATAGGGTTTGAGGTAAAAATATGCTAATAAAGTGGCAGCCAAAGTTGTTCTTATCTGACGTCACATTCTATGTGTCTATTTCTAATGCAATGCACATTATGATTACTGAATAAAATTGTGTTATTTTGCTACTACCCCCCTAACCACCCCCCGCTTCAGTAAGATGTATTCACTTGGAGAACGTGGTAGTCCAGCGCTTTGAACACGTGCTTGTCCACTCTGCGCTTATACATGAATTATTTCAGTTCAGAGCAATCACTAGGCGTGAGGTGTAAAGTGTCCGTTGTACTTGTCCATACTGCCGTCACTCTGACCTGGCTGCCGGTATTTGCCGTCCAGTCCTGCTTAGAGTCTGTCTGACCTATCTCTAGCTGTAGAGCACCAGCGGCTTCGTGGTCTGTAGAACTTCAACGTGGCCGCATGTACTCTTAATACATATGCCATTATGCCTCCACCTGTCAGAGTCTGCAGATAAAACCTATGTTAAGCCCTCATTGGGCCTAATTCAGACCTGATAAAACGCACAGCAGCGACCAGGTCTAAACTGCGCATGTGCCGGCGCCACAGTGTGCCGGCGCATGCCAGACAGCCGACGGCTGTCTCAGCCCTGCGATCGCCTCTGCCTGATTGACAGGCAGAGGTGGTTGCTGGGCCGGAGGCGGCAGGCTGGCGACATGTGGTCGCCGTTTAGGGGGCGTGGTACGGGCAACGCAGACGTGCCCGGACCGTTGGGGGGGCCGGCTGCGGCGGCTGCGTGACGTCATACGCAGCCGCTGCGACCCTCACAGCGACGGGTAACTCCCTGCCAGCGTGCAGGAGCTGCGCTGGTGGGAAGCTACTCTTCAAGCACAAAAACATAGCCGGCGTGCAATGCTTTTGTACTTGTGCAACGGGGGGAGGGCTAGACATGTGGTGCGGACTAGCCCTGTGCTGGGCGTCCACCCGCAATGTCAGGGTGGCTGATCGTAGATGTGCTAAATTTAGCACATCTACGATCAGGTCTGAATCACCCCCATTGTTCTTACATGCAACTAATGCTGGGGAGACCAGACCTCCTGCTGTCTGTGCAGATACAACTAATGCTGGGGAGACCAGACCTCCTGCTGTCAGTGCAGACACAACTAATGCTGGAGAGACCAGACCTCCTGCTGTCTGTGCAGATACAACTAATGCTGGGGAGACCAGACCTCCTGCTGTCTGTGCAGATACAACTAATGCTGGAGAGACCAGACCTCCTGCTGTCTGTGCAGACACAACTAATGCTGGAGAGACCAGACCTCCTGCTGTCTGTGCGGATACAACTAATGCTGGGGAGACCAGACCTCCTGCTGTCTGTGCAGACACAACTAATGCTGGAGAGACCAGACCTCCTGCTGTCTGTGCAGACACAACTAATGCTGGGGAGACCAGACCTCCTGCTGTCTGTGCAGATGCAACTAATGCTGGGGAGACCAGACCTCCTGCAGTCTGTGCAGATACAACTAATGCTGGAGAGACCAGACCTCCTGCTGTCTGTGCAGATACAACTAATGCTGGAGAGACCAGACCTCCTGCTGTCTGTGCAGATGCAACTAATGCTGGGGAGACCAGATCTCCTGCTGTCTGTGCAGATACAACTAATGCTGGGGAGACCAGACCTCCTGCTGTCTGTGCAGATACAACTAATGCTGGGGAGACCAGACCTCCTGCTGTCTGTGCAGACACAACTAATGCTGGGGAGACCAGACCTCCTGCTGTCTGTGCAGACACAACTAATGCTGGGGAGACCAGACCTCCTGCTGTCTGTGCGGATGCAACTAATGCTGGGGAGACCAGACCTCCTGCTGTCTGTGCAGATGCAACTAATGCTGGAGAGACCAGACCTCCTGCTGTCTGTGCAGATACAACTAATGCTGGAGAGACCAGATCTCCTGCTGTCTGTGCAGATACAACTAATGCTGGGGAGACCAGACCTCCTGCTGTCTGTGCAGATGCAACTAATGCTGGAGAGACCAGACCTCCTGCTGTCTGTGCAGATACAACTAATGCTGGAGAGACCAGATCTCCTGCTGTCTGTGCAGATACAACTAATGCTGGGGAGACCAGACCTCCTGCTGTCTGTGCAGATACAACTAATGCTGGGGAGACCAGACCTCCTGCTGTCTGTGCAGATACAACTAATGCTGGGGAGACCAGACCTCCTGCTGTCTGTGCAGATACAACTAATGCTGGAGAGACCAGACCTCCTGCTGTCTGTGCAGATACAACTAATGCTGGAGAGACCAGACCTCCTGCTGTCTGTGCAGATACAACTAATGCTGGGGAGACCAGACCTCCTGCTGGCTGTGCAGATACAACTAATGCTGGGGAGACCAGACCTCCTGCTGTCTGTGCAGACACAACTAATGCTGGGGAGACCAGACCTCCTGCTGTCTGTGCAGATACAACTAATGCTGGAGAGACCAGACCTCCTGCTGTCTGTGCAGACACAACTAATGCTGGAGAGACCAGACCTCCTGCTGTCTGTGCAGATACAACTAATGCTGGGGAGACCAGACCTCCTGCTGTCTGTGCGGACACAACTAATGCTGGGGAGACCAGACCTCCTGCTGTCTGTGCAGATACAACTAATGCTGGAGAGACCAGACCTCCTGCTGTCTGTGCAGACACAACTAATGCTGGAGAGACCAGACCTCCTGCTGTCTGTGCGGACACAACTAATGCTGGGGAGACCAGACCTCCTGCTGTCTGTGCAGACACAACTAATGCTGGGGAGACCAGACCTCCTGCTGGCTGTGCAGATACAACTAATGCTGGGGAGACCAGACCTCCTGCTGTCTGTGCATATACAACTAATGCTGGGGAGACCAGACCTCCTGCTGTCTGTGCAGATACAACTAATGCTGGGGAGACCAGACCTCCTGCTGTCTGTGCGGACACAACTAATGCTGGAGAGACCAGACCTCCTGCTGTCTGTGCAGATACAACTAATGCTGGGGAGACCAGACCTCCTGCTGTCTGTGCAGATACAACTAATGCTGGGGGGACCAGACCTCCTGCTGTCTGTGCGGACACAACTAATGCTGGAGAGACCAGACCTCCTGCTGTCTGTGTAGATACAACTAATGCTGGGGAGACCAGACCTCCTGCTGTCTGTGCAGATACAACTAATGCTGGGGAGACCAGACCTCCTGCTGTCTGTGCAGACACAACTAATGCTGGAGAGACCAGACCTCCTGCTGTCTGTGCGGATACAACTAATGCTGGGGAGACCAGACCTCCTGCTGTCTGTGCAGACACAACTAATGCTGGAGAGACCAGACCTCCTGCTGTCTGTGCAGATACAACTAATGCTGGGGAGACCAGACCTCCTGCTGTCTGTGCAGATGCAACTAATGCTGGGGAGACCAGACCTCCTGCTGTCTGTGCAGATACAACTAATGCTGGGGAGACCAGACCTCCTGCTGTCTGTGCGGACACAACTAATGCTGGGGAGACCAGACCTCCTGCTGTCTGTGCAGATACAACTAATGCTGGGGAGACCAGATCTCCTGCTGTCTGTGCAGACACAACTAATGCTGGAGAGACCAGACCTCCTGCTGTCTGTGCAGATACAACTAATGCTGGAGAGACCAGACCTCCTGCTGTCTGTGCAGACACAACTAATGCTGGAGAGACCAGACCTCCTGCTGTCTGTGCAGATACAACTAATGCTGGGGAGACCAGACCTCCTGCTGTCTGTGCAGATACAACTAATGCTGGGGAGACCAGACCTCCTGCTGTCTGTGCAGATACAACTAATGCTGGGGAGACCAGACCTCCTGCTGTCTGTGCAGATACAACTAATGCTGGGGAGACCAGACCTCCTGCTGTCTGTGCGGACACAACTAATGCTGGGGAGACCAGACCTCCTGCTGTCTGTGCAGATACAACTAATGCTGGGGAGACCAGACCTCCTGCTGTCTGTGCAGATGCAACTAATGCTGGGGAGACCAGACCTCCTGCTGTCTGTGCAGATACAACTAATGCTGGGGGGACCAGACCTCCTGCTGTCTGTGCAGATACAACTAATGCTGGGGAGACCAGACCTCCTGCTGTCTGTGCGGACACAACTAATGCTGGAGAGACCAGACCTCCTGCTGTCTGTGCGGACACAACTAATGCTGGGGAGACCAGACCTCCTGCTGTCTGTGCAGACACAACTAATGCTGGGGAGACCAGACCTCCTGCTGTCTGTGCAGATGCAACTAATGCTGGGGAGACCAGACCTCCTGCTGTCTGTGCAGATACAACTAATGCTGGAGAGACCAGACCTCCTGCTGTCTGTGCAGATGCAACTAATGCTGGGGAGACCAGACCTCCTGCTGTCTGTGCAGATACAACTAATGCTGGGGGGACCAGACCTCCTGCTGTCTGTGCAGATAAAACTAATGCTGGGGAGACCAGACCTCCTGCTGTCTGTGCAGATACAACTAATGCTGGGGAGACCAGACCTCCTGCTGTCTGTGCAGATACAACTAATGCTGGGGAGACCAGACCTCCTGCTGTCTGTGCGGACACAACTAATGCTGGGGAGACCAGACCTCCTGCTGTCTGTGCAGATACAACTAATGCTGGGGGGACCAGACCTCCTGCTGTCTGTGCAGACACAACTAATGCTGGAGAGACCAGACCTCCTGCTGTCTGTGCAGATACAACTAATGCTGGGGGGACCAGACCTCCTGCTGTCTGTGCAGATACAACTAATGCTGGGGAGACCAGACCTCCTGCTGTCTGTGCAGACACAACTAATGCTGGAGAAACCAGACCTCCTGCTGTCTGTGCAGATACAACTAATGCTGGGGAGACCAGACCTCCTGCTGTCTGTGCAGATACAACTAATGCTGGGGAGACCAGACCTCCTGCTGTCTGTGCAGATACAACTAATGCTGGGGAGACCAGACCTCCTGCTGTCTGTGCAGATACAACTAATGCTGGGGAGACCAGACCTCCTGCTGTCTGTGCAGATACAACTAATGCTGGAGAGACCAGACCTCCTGCTGTCTGTGCAGACACAACTAATGCTGGGGGGACCAGACCTCCTGCTGTCTGTGCAGATACAACTAATGCTGGAGAGACCAGACCTCCTGCTGTCTGTGCAGATACAACTAATGCTGGGGAGACCAGACCTCCTGCTGTCTGTGCAGATAAAACTAATGCTGGGGAGACCAGACCTCCTGCTGTCTGTGCAGATACAACTAATGCTGGGGAGACCAGACCTCCTGCTGTCTGTGCAGATACAACTAATGCTGGGGAGACCAGACCTCCTGCTGTCTGTGCGGACACAACTAATGCTGGGGAGACCAGACCTCCTGCTGTCTGTGCAGACACAACTAATGCTGGGGAGACCCGACCTCCTGCTGTCTGTGCGGACGCTGGCTTAGTGCGGTCACTGATACATATCTCCAGGTGACTTTGGATTCCAGTTCTCAGGAAGTCAGATGGATGCTTCGGGCAGACCTGGCTTCAGAACCAAAGTGCAAATTTGGAAAAAAAAATATTTTAAAACTAAAAAGTTTCTGTGGTCACTGTTGCATGTGATGCATCCTGTGCGTGTTACATGACACCTCAGGCAATTGGTGAAAATAAATTGAAGGTAGTGGCCAATGAGAAACCTCCGAACTGATGTGCAGTCATGTCACAATCTGTGTGTCCTGATGTCATGGTGTAATATTGATGCGATGCTTAATAACATTGCAATTGTTTGACTGATCATAATTTTCATGTATATGTGCCATTGGCTGGGGTCTGAGGCCCAGATTTATCAAGCCTTGGAGAGTAATAAAATGCACGGTGACAAAGTATCAACCAATCAGCTCCTAGCTGCCATGTCACAGCCTAGGTTTGAAAAATGACAGTTCGGAGCTGATACTTTATCGCGGTGCTGTTTACCACTCTCCAAGGCTTGATAAATCTTGGCCTAAGCGCCCACTCAGTGGCGGAGCCAGTTTTTGACATTAAGGGGAGCGAACAAGGAAAAATTGGCGCCCCAGGCCCGGCAGAGCCAAAATGCAAGTATCATCCACATTATCATCTATGTACTGCGGATGACCGATCGCTGTGATTTTCCTGCCTGGTAATATATTGTTCCGTAATAGGTCATTTATCACCCAGTGCCTGCTGTTAGATACTCCGCATCGTGATACACAACTGCCGCGATATCACCATTATAGAGATGTTGTTTCCTTTCTGCCCCCGCTTGATATGCAATTATATTTTTTATTTTTATATTTCACTTACTATATAATATTAAATAACGTCATATTTTAAAATGTTCTAGATTACCAATCGACTCATGTCTGTCTTGCCCTATATGCTCTGTGGCTGGGGGTCCAGAAACCCCCCTGTCGCCCTTATGGAGAGCAGCTGAGCATTTCGGCGTGAATTCTCCTCCAGCGGCACCGCTCTTTTCTTTCCTATGGCAACGTGTAATGGGCCTGATTCAGATTTGATCGCTGCTGTGCGTTTTTCGCACAGCGGGAGATCAGGTACTAACCGCGTGCGTATGCGCCGCAATGCGCACGTGCGTCGGACAGCTACAACTGGCATCACAAGTCAGCAACAGGATGGTGCGAAAAATCTGAACGCACTGGCGTTCGCAAGGTGGTTGACAGAAAGAGGACGTTTGTGGGTGGCAACTGACCGTTTACTGGGAGTGTCAGGGAAAACGCAGGCGTGCCCAAGCGTTCTCAGGGAGGGTGTGTGACGTCAGCCCGGCTCCGATCAGCCTCTTCACATCGCACTGGAGGAGTAAGTCCTGGGCTGCGCAGAGACTGCACACACTGGATTTTAGCAGCTCGGCGTACACATGGGAACGCACACTTGCACGGTGAATATACACTCCTCCTGGAGGCGGCGACTATCTGAACGCAGGACAGCAAAAAACGCAGCCCAGGGATCAGATCTGAATCACCCCCAATATACCAGCTTTTATCTATAACTCCTGAGCTGCTTATTCCTACCCCACAGACCTTTCACTCTGCAGCAGCGGACTGTCCTCCTACTTCCCCGCTGTAGTTTCTCACTGCACGGAGAGCTGCCGCTCTGCAAGGTTCTGGGGGTCTGGGACCGCCCCTTGTAATGATCCACGCAGCCAATTAGATCGCCTCTACATTCTTTTTCAAAGATTAAGAAACTAAAAAAGTATGTGTGCGGAACATACTCATGTGTAAGTCATGAAAGGGTCTATTCACGAAGCAGTGAAAAGAGTGAAGAAGTGAGCCAGTGGAGAAGTTGCCCGTGGCAACCAATCAGCTGCTCTGTATAATTTTATAGTATGCAAATAATAAATGTTATGTCAATGCTGATTGGTTGCCATGGGCAACTTCTCCACTGGCTCACTTCTCCATTCTTTTCACTGATGCCAATCTCTTAATACATAGGTAAGTCCTGGAATTTGGGACTGGGTCTGCAAACCTGGTAATGAAGAGTGGGGCTAGCTGAGAGGACTCTGCCTAAGAGTAAATCTATACTAGGTGCTAGGCATGGGACCATCCGAGACCACTGTGGGGTGCTGGAGATAGAGGGTCTGATTCAGTGGTGGAAGCAGATGGGGCCGCGTCTTTTCTCACAGTCACGTCTGCGTCCTTATGTTAATGCCGTGCCTAATTGCAGAGGAACTAAGATGCCCACTTGCAAAAGGTCGGCAGTGTCTAGGTCGATCATAAAAGGTCGACATGTAAAAAAGGTTGACAATGAAAAGGTCGACATGGAAATCACTGACGCGTGAAAAGGTCGACACAAGTTTTTTAAATGGTTTTTTTTGTGCCAAATTGGAGGAATCCACACATAAAACCCCAATTAGTGTACCGCTGCGCTCGGCACAGGTTACCGTTCCAAATCATAGTCCACGTGGATGGTAAAGTATAAAAAGTTGAATTTTTTTTTTTTTAAATCCCAAAATCTTGTATCAACCATATGTTGTGTTGACTATTGTCCTGTCGTCCATTTAAATCTGTCGAGCTTTTGGGCATGTCGAAATGGGATCATCAAGGCCATTTTCCTGTATTGGTTTTCTGTGGTGACATGCTTTTTCATTGAAGGTTTCTTGTGGCCACTTATGGAACCACTTGTGAGAACACCATACGTGAACAATCCCCATATCAGTGCGTGTTTATCAACAAGTAGATGTTACTGACTCCTTTGTGGCTCATTTACATTGGATGTAAGTCATGTTTATGACACGCCTCTCAGGTGTAGCGACACACGTCCGCGCTCATACAGGGCCAGATTAAGCCTTGGGGGGGGTTTCGGGGGAAGGAGGGGTGTATTAGATTATCATGTATATTAAATTTACATCAGTGGTGTATATTAGATTTAAATTAATAGTGTAATAATTCCTGGGTACTTTTTATAGCTCCGCCTAATTGAGAGACAACTATTTTATAACGTTTTCTTGTAGTGGAACAAAGACAACTTAAACCAGAGGTTCTCAAACTCGGTCCTCGTGGGCCCACACAGTGCATGTTTTGCAGGTAACCCAGCAGGTACACAGGTGTATTAATTACTCACTGACACATTTTGAAAGGTCCACAGGTGGAGCTAATTATTTCACTTGCGATTCTGTGAGGAGACCTGCAAAACATGCACCGTGTGGGCCCACGAGGACCGAGTTTGAGAACCTCTGACTTAAACAATCTTAAAAACCACAATATAAACATACAGTTGTGCAAAAATACAATAGCAGCAGCCTCTGTACTACTTACACACTGGGACAGGACTCAGGAGGACTCTGTGTGTCTCTCTCTAGACCTGAATGCTCTCATTAGATAACAGGTTACACAGGACTCAGACACCCAGGTGCGGAAGAGGAGAAACTGGGATCCCTGCGTCACTTAAAGCTGTCTCTCCCCTCCTATCTCTCCTCTGGTTGGGAAGCTCTGTTGCTAGCTCATGTGTCTCTGCCTGCACTGGATACTGTTCTGCTCACATTCTGTCTTCCTGGTTCTGCTGCTGCATGAGAGGGAGAGCTAGTGAGGTCAGTGTGCTTCAGCCGGGGGGGCTCCTGACAAAAGGGGGCCCGGGTTACAGTATCCCCTGTGCTCCCACCTTAATCTGGCTATGCGCGCATAGGTGCTGCTTTCATATCTCCCTGACATGCTTTTTCACAAGTGTATATGCTGCAGTGGATAATTTTTTCCTATTAAATAAATATAATTGTTTAATAAATGAAATTAGAGAAATTTAGTTTACAGGATAAAATAAAGTGGTTTGATAGAATTTGTCATATTGTCTTTAGGTAAAGTATATAGAACAGGTAGTCCCGTATTAGAGGAAATAATCTGACAATGTCACATAGACTGTTGTTTGAGTAGTGGCCACTAGGTGGTGATGAAGGAGCACGAATTGTGTTTTCTGGTCTTTTGAAGCTCCTTAATAAGTGTCACCTGGGATATCCATTGTTAATGTCCCCATCTGGAAGATGATATTTGCAATTTCAGTCCGATGTTATCAGGTAAATCACTACTTTTTGTTTTTTCAGTTCCATGGACTGCAGAACCAGTGAGCGGCTTCAAAGATGGTGGTGGTCTGTAGAACACAGCAGAGGGTCAGCACCGAAGGAGCAGTCAGCAGGAAGGGGACAGGCAGCTGTGAGTAACCCAGAGCCAGGAATAGAAGCTCCACCAGACAGCGGGGCCACAGACAGGAGAGCAGAGTAATGGCGGCTTAGCATCTGGAAGCGTGGCAGGCCTCAGTGCAGGGCGGAGAGTCAGAGAAGAGCACAGAGGTCACAGCTCCGCAGAAGGACATCGGGTGCAGGTAAGCAGGAGTCTCAGGGTCACCAGAGGATTAAGGCTCAGGATGATTGGGTGGGAGAGCTGCAGGACTTGTGTCCTACACTGTGCACGTCCTGGCTGCACCCCAAATACATGTCATTATTGAGGTCTCCAACAGGTGGAACAATGGAATAGTCTCTGGTGATGGGTCTTCTTCTTACTGGGACGTAAACTGACGCTGCAGACCGCAGCAACCATCAGCGTCACCAGACTTCAGGGACTTGGGGTTTTCTTCCAGTTTCTTACCAGAACGACCATCAAACTTTTCCCTGAGCTCAGCAAACTTGCACGCTATGTGAGCAGTGTGACGATCCAGCCCAGGGGAAAACGCAGCGCTGATGTGGCCTGGATGGTTCAGGGTGATAGTCTGTGCAGTGAAGCCACCAGCGTCCAGAAGTGGCTCATACATTTTATTTTAAGAAGGGACCGATTAACTAATTATAATTTCTCTGACGTCCTAAGTGGATGCTGGGGACTCCGTCAGGACCATGGGGAATAGCAGCTCCGCAGGAGACAGGGCACAAAATTAAAAGTTTGACCACTAGGTGGTGTGCACTGGCTCCCCCCCCTATGACCCTCCTCCAAGCCTCAGTTAGGTTTTTGTGCCCGGCCGAGAAGGGTGCAATCTAGGTGGCTCTCCTAAAGAGCTGCTTAGAATAAAAGTTTGTTAGGTTTTTTATTTTCAGTGAGTCCTGCTGGCAACAGGCTCACTGCAACGCGGGACTAAGGGGAGAAGAAGCGAACTCACCTGCGTGCAGGATGGATTGGCTTCTTAGGCTACTGGACACTACCTCCAGAGGGACGATCACAGGTACAGCCTGGATGGGTCACCGGAGCCGCGCCGCCGGCCCCCTTACAGATGCTGAAGAGAGAAGAGGTCCAGAAATCGGCAGCTGAAGACTTCCCAGTCTTCTTAAGGTAGCGCACAGCACTGCAGCTGTGCGCCATTGCTCTCAGCACACTTCACACCGCGGTCACTGAGGGTGCAGGGCGCTGGGGGGGGGCGCCCTGGGCAGCAATGTAATTACCTTTACTGGCTAAAAATACATCACATATAGCCCCTGGGCTATATGGATGTATTTAACCCCTGCCAGGATTACAGAAAAAAACGGGAGAAGAGCCCGCCGTGAAGGGGGCGGGGCCTATCTCCTCAGCACACAGCGCCATTTTTCCCACACAGATCCGCTGGTGGGAAGGCTCCCAGGCTCTCCCCTGCACTGCACTACAGAAACAGGGTTAAAACAGAGAGGGGGGGCATTTTTTGGCGATATTATTATATATTAAGCTGCTATAAGGGAAAACACTTACTATAAGGTTGTCCCTGTATAATTATAGCGCTTTGGTGTGTGCTGGCAAACTCTCCCTCTGTCTCCCCAAAGGGCTAGTGGGGTCCTGTCCTCTATCAGAGCATTCCCTGTGTGTGTGCTGTGTGTCGGTACGTGTGTGTCGACAGGTATGAGGACGATGTTGGTGTGGAGGCGGAGCAATTGCCTGTAATGGGATGTCACCCCCTAGGGAGTCGACACCGGAATGGATGGCTTTATTTATGGAATTACGTGATAGTGTCAACACGCTACAAGGTCGGTTGACGATATGAGATGGCCGGCAAACCAATAAGTACCTGTCCAGGCGTCTCAAACACCGTCAGGGGCTTTAAAACGCCCATTACCTCAGTCGGTCGACAGACACGGACACTGACTCCAGTGTCGACGGTGAAGAAACAAACGTATTTTCCAGTAGGGCCACACGTTACATAATCACGGCAATGAAGGAGGCGTTACATATTTCTGATACTACAAGTACCACAAAAATGGGTATTATGTGGGGTGTGAAAAAACTACCTGTAGTTTTTCCTGAATCAGATGAATTGATTGAAGTGTGTGATGAAGCGTGGGTTACCCCCGATAGGAAGTTGCTAATTTCAGAGAAGTTATTGGCATTATACCCTTTCCCGCCAGAGGTTAGGGCGCGCTGGGAAACACCCTCTAGGGTAGATAAGGCGCTCACACGCTTATCAAAACAAGTGGCGTTACCGTCTCCTGATACGGCCGCCCTCAAAGATCCAGCTGATAGGAGGCTAGAAAATACTCTAAAAAGTATATACACACATACTGATGTTATACTGCGACCAGCAATCGCCCCAGCATGGATGTGCAGTGCTGGGGGGGTTTGGTCGGAATCTCTGACTGGAAATATTGATACCCTGAATAGCGACAATATTTTATTGACTATAGAGCATTTAAAGGATGCATTTTCTTTATATGCGAGATGCACAGAGGGATATTTGCACTCTGGCATCAAGGGTAAGTGCGCTGTCCATTTCTGCCAGAAGAAGTTTATGGACGCGACAGTGGTCAGGTGATGCGGATTCCAAGCGGCATATGGAAGTTTGCCGTATAAAGGGGAGGAATTATTTGGGGTCGGTCTATCGGACTTGGTGGCCACGGCAACAGCCGGAAAATCCACCTTTTTTACCTCAGGTCACCTCCCAACAGAAAAAGACACCGTCTTTTCAGCCTCAGTCCTTTCGTTCTCATAAGAACAAGCGGGCAAAAGGCCATTCATATCTGCCTGAGGCAAAGGAAAGGGTAAGAGACTGCAGCAAGCAGCTCTTTCCCAGGAGCAGAAGCACTCCCCCGCTTCTGAAAAGTCTTCAGCATGTCGCTGGGGCCTTACAAGCGGACTCAGGTCCGGTGGGGGGGGTCGTCTCAAGAATTTCAGCGCGCAGTGGGCTCACTCGCAAGTCGACCCCTGGATCCTGCAGGTAGTATCACAGGGGTACAGATTGGAATTCGAGACGTCTCTTCCTCGCAGATTCCTGAAGTCTGCTTTACCAACATCTCCCTCCGACAGGGAGACGGTGTTGGAAGCTATTCACAAGCTGTATTCCCAGCAAGTAATAGTCAAGGTACCCCTACTACAACAAGGAAAGGGGTATTATTCCACGCTGTTTGTGGTACCGAAGCCGGACGGCTCGGTGAGACCTATTCTAAGTCTGAAATCTTTTGAACACTTACATACAAAGGTTCAAGTTCAAGATGAAATCACTCAGAGCAGTGATAGCGAATCTGGAAGAAGGGGACCTTATGGTGTCCTTGGACATCAAGGATGCTTACCTCCATGTCCCAATTTGCCCTTCAAACCAAGGGTACCTCAGGTTCGTGGTACAAAACTGTCACTATCAGTTTCAGACGTTGCCGTTTGGATTGTCCACGGCACCCCGGGTCTTTACCAAGGTAATGGCCGAAATGATGATTCTTCTTCGAAGAAAAGGCGTATTAATTATCCCTTACTTGGACGATCTCCTGATAAGGGCAAGATCCAGAGAACAGTTAGAGGCCGATGTAGCACTAACCCAAGTAGTGCTGCAACAGCACGGGTGGATTCTAAATTTTCCAAAATCCCAGCTGAGCCCGACGACACGTCTGCTGTTCCTAGGGATGATTCTGGACACAGTTCAGAAAAAGGTTTTTCTCCCGGAGGAGAAAGCCAGGGAGTTATCCGAGCTAGTCAGGAACCTCCTAAAACCAGGAAAAGTGTCAGTGCATCAATGCACAAGAGTCCTGGGTAAATGGTGGCTTCTTACGAAGCGATTCCATTCGGCAGATTCCACGCAAGAACCTTTCAGTGGGATCTGCTGGACAAATGGTCCGGATCGCATCTTCAGATGCATCAGCGGATAGCCCCGTCTCCAAGGACAAGGGGGTCTCTTCTGTGGTGGTTGCAGAGTGCTCACCTTTTTGGAGGGCCGCAGATTCGGCATTCAGGACTGGGTCCTGGTGACCACGAATGCCAGCCTGAGAGGCTGGGGAGCAGTCACACAAGGAAAAAATTTCCAGGGAGTGTGATCAAGTCTGGAGACTTCTCTCCACATAAATATACTGGAGCTAAGAGCAATTTACAATGCTCTAAGCCTGGAAAGACCTCTGCTTCAGGGTCAGCCGGTGTTGAACCAGTAGGGCAACACCACGGCAGTCGCCCACGTAAACAGACAGGGCGACACAAGAAGCAGGAGGGCAATGGCAGAAGCTGCAAGGATTTTTCACTGGGCAGAAAATCATGTGATAGCACTGTCAGCAGTGTTCATTCCGGGAGTGGACAACTGGGAAGCAGACTTCCTCAGCAGACACGATCACCACCCGGGAGAGTGGGGACTTCATCCAGAAGTCTTCCACATGATTGTGAACCGTTGGGAAAAACCAAAGGTGGACATGATGGCGTCCCGCCTCAACAAAAAACTGGACAGGTATTGCGCCAGGTCAAGAGACCCTCAGGCAATAGCTGTGGACGCGTTGGTAACACCATGGGTGTACCAGTCAATGTATGTGTTCCCCCCTCTGCCTCTCATACCCAAGGTACTGAGAATTATAAGGCGAAGGGGAGTAAGAACGATACTCGTGGCTCTGGATTTGCCAAGAAAGACTTGGTACCCGGAACTTCAAGAGATGCGCACGGAGGATCCGTGCACTCTACCTCTAGACTTACCGCGGCTGCGTTTGACGGCATGGCGGTTGAACGCCGGATCCTGAAGGAGAGGGCTCCGACGGAGGAATTTCAACTGGGTCGATTCCTACATTTCCTGCAAACAGGATTGTCTATGGGCCTCAAATTGGGGTCCATTAAGGTTCAAATTTCGGCCCTGTCGATTTTCTTCCAGAAAGAATTGGCTTCAGTTCCTGAAGTCCAAGCTTTTGTCAAAGGAGTACTACATATACAGCCCCGGTTGTGCCTCCAGTGGCACTGTGGGATCTCAATGTAGTTTTGGGATTCCTCAAATCCCATTGGTTTGAGCCACTCAAATCGGTGGATTTGAAATATCTTACATGGAAAGTGACCATGCTACTGGCCCTGGCTTCGGCCAGGAGAGTGTCAGAATTGGCGGCTTTTTCGTACAAAAGCCATATCTGATTTTCCATTGGGACAGGGCAGAACTGCGGACGCGTCCTCAATTTCTCCCTAAGGTGGTATCAGCGTTTCACCTGAACCAACCTATTGTGGTGCCTGCGGCTTCTAGCGACTTGGAGGACTCCAAGTTGATCGACGTTGTCAGAGCCTTAAAAATATATATATATATATTTCAAGGACGGCTGGAGTCAGAAAGTCTGACTCGCTGTTTATACTGTATGCACCCAACAAGCTGGGTGTTCCTGCGTCTAAGCAGACGATTGCTCGTTGGATTTGTAGCACAATTCAACTTGCGCATTCTGTGGCAGGCCTGCCACAGCCAAAATCTGTAAATGCCCACTCCACAAGGAAGGTGGGCTCACCTTGGGCGGCTGCCCGAGGGGTCTCGGCATTACAACGCTGCCGAGCAGCTACGTGGTCAGGGGAGAACACGTTTGTAAAATTCTACAAATTTGATACCCTGGCTAAGGAGGACCTGGAGTTCTCTCATTCGGTGCTGCAGAGTCATCCGCACTCTCCCGCCCGTTTGGGAGCTTTGGTATAATCCCCATGGTCCTGACGGAGTCCCCAGCATCCACTTAGGACGTCAGAGAAAATAAGAATTTACTTACCGATAATTCTATTTCTCGTAGTCCGTAGTGGATGCTGGGCGCCCATCCCAAGTGCGGATTGTCTGCAATACTTGTACATAGTTATTGTTACAAAAATCGGGTTATTATTGTTGGAAGCCATCTTTTCAGAGGCTCCTCTGTTATCATGCTGTTAACTGGGTTCAGATCTCAAGTTGTACAGTGTGATTGGTGTGGCTGGTATGAGTCTTACCCGGGATTCAAAATCCTTCCTTATTGTGTACGCTCGTCCGGGCACAGTATCCTAACTGAGGCTTGGAGGAGGGTCATAGGGGGAGGAGCCAGTGCACACCACCTAGTGGTCAAACTTTTAATTTTGTGCCCTGTCTCCTGCGGAGCCGCTATTCCCCATGGTCCTGACGGAGTCCCCAGCATCCACTACGGACTACGAGAAATAGAATTATCGGTAAGTAAATTCTTATTATACGATCCGATCGGAGTTATCTGTTAGAAATATAAAAAAAGAATGTAGGTACTTACCCATAGGGCAGACCGGGGCTGTTAGAAAAATAATAATAATATAAAAAAGTTGAAACTCCTAGGGGGTCATTCAGATCTGATCACTGTGCAGCGTTATTTGCGGTCCTGCGATCGGATAGTCGCCGCCTACAGGGGGAGTGTATTTTAGCTATGCAGGTGTCCGATCGCATGTGTAGCCGAGCTGTACAAACAGATCTTGTGCAGTCTCTGCGCAGCCCAGGACTTACTCAGCCGCTGCGATCACTTCAGCCTGTCCAGGACTGGAGTTGACGTCAGACACCCGCCCTGCAAACGCTTGGACACGCCTGCGTTTTCCCGGACATTCCCTGAAAACGGTCAGTAACCACCCACAAACGCCCTCTTCCTGTCACTCTCCTTGCGAACGCCCGTGCGAATGGATCCTTCGCACAGTCCCGCCGCTGACCAGCGATCCCCATTGCAGCCGTGCGACGCACAGGCGCAGTGCGGTGCATACGCATGTGCAGTTCGGATCTGACACCCGCTGTGCGAAAACGGATGCACAAAATCGGATGCACAAAGCACAGCAGAGCAGTATTGTAATCTAAAGCAGCAGAGTGACACAACACTACCTGTCTATACAGAATAAACACATGCGGGAGTTTGGAAACCGCTTATTCTCAACAGGTTTGATCCTGTAATTCAATACGGCAATCAATATTAAATTAAAAATAAGAATTTACTTACCGATAATTCTATTTCTCGTAGTCCGTGGTGGATGCTGGGACTTCCGTAAGGACCATGGGGAATAGCGGCTCCGCAGGGGACTGGGCACAAAGTAAAAGCTTTAGGACTAGCTGGTGTGCACTGGCTCCTCCCCCTATGACCCTCCTCCAAGCCTCAGTTAGGATACTGTGCCCGGACGAGCGTACACAATAAGGAAGGATTTTGAATCCCGGGTAAGACTCATACCAGCCACACCAATCACACCGTACAACCTGTGATCTGAACCCAGTTAACAGTATGATAAAACTTAGGAGCCTCTAAAAAGATGGCTCACAACAATAAACAACCCGATTTTTTGTAACAATAACTATATACAAGTATTGCAGACAATCCGCACTTGGGATGGGCGCCCAGCATCCACTACGGACTACGAGAAATAGAATTATCGGTAAGTAAATTCTTATTTTCTCTGACGTCCTAGTGGATGCTGGGACTTCCGTAAGGACCATGGGGATTATACCAAAGCTCCCAAACGGGCGGGAGAGTGCGGATGACTCTGCAGCACCGAATGAGAGAACTCCAGGTCCTCCTCAGCCAGGGTATCGAATTTGTAAAATTTTGCAAACGTGTTTGCCCCTGACCAAGTAGCTGCTCGGCAAAGTTGTAAAGCCGAGACCCCTCGGGCAGCCGCCCAAGATGAGCCCACTTTCCTTGTGGAATGGGCTTTAACAGATTTTGGCTGTGGCAGTCCTGCCACAGAATGTGCAAGCTGAATTGTACTACAAATCCAACGAGCAATCGTCTGCTTAGAAGCAGGAGCACCCAGCTTGTTGGGTGCATACAGGATAAACAGCGAGTCAGATTTTCTGACTCCAGCCGTCCTGGAAACATATATTTTCAGGGCCCTGACTACGTCCAGTAACTTGGAGTCCTCCAAGTCCCTAGTAGCCGCAGGTACCACAATAGGTTGGTTCATGTGAAACGCTGAAACCACCTTAGGGAGAAATTGAGGACGAGTCCTCAATTCTGCCCTGTCTGAATGAAAAATTAGGTAAGGGCTTTTATATGATAAAGCCGCCAATTCTGAGACACGCCTGGCTGAAGCCATGGCCAACAGCATTACCACTTTCCATGTGAGATATTTCAAGTCCACAGTGGTGAGTGGTTCAAACCAATGTGATTTTAGAAACCCTAAAACTACATTGAGATCCCAAGGTGCCACTGGTGGCACAAAAGGAGGCTGTATATGCAGTACCCCCTTGACAAACGTCTGAACTTCAGGCACTGTTGCCAGTTCTTTCTGGAAGAAGATCGACAGGGCCGAAATTTGAACCTTAATGGATCCTAATTTTAGGCCCATAGACAGTCCTGCTTGCAGGAAATGTAAGAAACGACCCAGTTGAAATTCCTCTGTGGGGGCCTTCTTGGCCTCACACCACGCAACATATTTTTGCCAAATGCGGTGATAATGTTTCGCGGTTACATCCTTCCTGGCTTTGATCAGGGTAGGGATGACTTCATCTGGAATGCCTTTTTCCATCAGGATCCGGCGTTCAACCGCCATGCCGTCAAACGCAGCCGCGGTAAGTCTTGGAACAGACAAGGTCCCTGCTGGAGCAGGTCCTTTCTTAGAGGTAGAGGCCACGGATCCTCCGTGAGCATCTCTTGCAGTTCCGGGTACCAAGTTCTTCTTGGCCAATCCGGAGCCACGAGTATAGTTCTTACTCCTCTCTTTCTTATGATTCTCAGTACTTTTGGTATGAGAGGCAGAGGAGGGAACACATACACCGACTGGTACACCCACGGTGTTACCAGAGCATCCACCGCTATTGCCTGAGGGTCCCTTGACCTTGCGCAATATCTGTCCAGTTTTTTGTTGAGACGGGACGCCATCATGTCCACCTTTGGTTTTTCCCAACGGTTTACAATCAGTTGGAAGACTTCTGGGTGAAGTCCCCACTCCCCCGGGTGGAGGTCGTGTCTGCTGAGGAAGTCTACTTCCCAGTTGTCCACTCCCGGAATGAACACTGCTGACAGTGCTACCACATGATTTTCCGCCCAGCGGAGAATCCTTGCAGCTTCTGCCATTGCCCTCCTGCTTCTTGTGCCGCCCTGTCTGTTGACGTGGGCGACTGCCGTGATGTTGTCCGATTGGATCAATACCGACTGACCCTGAAGCAGAGGCCTTGCTTGACTTAGGGCATTGTAAATGGCCCTTAGTTCCAGGATATTTATGTGAAGAGACGTTTCCATGCTTGACCACAAGCCCTGGAAATTTCTTCCCTGTGTGACTGCTCCCCAGCCTCTCAGGCTGGCATCCGTGGTCACCAGCATCCAATCCTGAATGCCGAATCTGCGGCCCTCTAGAAGATGAGCCCTCTGTAACCACCACAGGAGAGACACCCTTGTCCTTGGAGATAGGGTAATCCGCTGATGCATCTGAAGATGCGATCCGGACCATTTGTCCAGCAGATCCCACTGAAACGTTCTTGCATGGAATCTTCCGAATGGAATCGCTTCGTAAGAAGCCACCATTTTTCCCAGGACTCTCGTGCATTGATGCACTGACACCTGGCCTGGTTTTAGGAGGTTCCTGACTAGCTCGGATAACTCCCTGGCCTTCTCCTCCGGGAGAAACACCTTTTTCTGGACTGTGTCCAGAATCATCCCCAGGAACAGTAGACGTGTTTTTGGAATCAGCTGTGATTTTGGGATATTTAGAATCCACCCGTGCTGACGTAACACTACCTGAGACAGTGCTACTCCGAACTCTAACTGTTCCCTGGACCTTGCCCTTATCAGGAGATCGTCCAAGTAAGGGATAATTAAGACGCCTTTTCTTCGAAGAAGAATCATCATTTCGGCCATTACCTTGGTAAAGACCCGGGGTGCCGTGGACAATCCAAACGGCAGCGTCTGAAACTGATAATGACAGTCTTGTACCACAAACCTGAGGTACCCTTGGTGAGAAGGGAAGATTGGGACATGGAGATAAGCATCTTTGATGTCCAGAGATACCATATAGTCCCCTTCTTCCAGATTCGCTATCACTGCTCTGAGTGATTCCATCTTGAACTTGAACCTTTTTATGTAAGTGTTCAAGGATTTTAGATTTAAAATTGGTCTCACCGAGCCGTCCGGCTTCGGTACCACAAACAGCGTGGAATAATACCCCTTTCCCTGTTGTAGGAGGGGTACCTTGATTATCACCTGCTGGGAATACAGCTTGCGAATAGCTTCCAATACTGCCTCCCTGTCGGAGGGAGACGTTGGTAGAGCAGACTTCAGGAATCTTCGAGGGGGAGACGTCTCGAATTCCAATTTGTACCCCTGTGATACTACCTGCAGGATCCAGGGGTCCACTTGCGAGTGAGCCCACTACGCGTTGAAATTTTTGAGACGGGCCCCCACCTTGCCTGAGTCCGCTTGTAAAGCCCCAGCGTCATGCTGAAGACTTGGCAGAAGCGGGGGAGGTGTTCTTATGGGAACGAAAGGACTGAGTTTGAAAAGACGGTGTCTTTTTCTGCTGAGAGGTGACCTGGGGTACAAAGGTGGACTTTCCAGCCGTTGCCATGGCCACCAGGTCTGATAGACCGACCCCAAATAACTCCTCCCCTTTATACGGCAATACTTCCATATGTCGTTTGGAATCTGCATCACCTGACCACTGTCGCGTCCATAACGCCCTTCTGGCAGAAATGGACATCGCACTCACTCTTGATGCCAGGGTGCAAATATCCCTCTGTGCATCACGCATATATAGTAATGCATCCTTTAAATGCTCTATAGTTAATAATATACTGTCCCTATCCAGGGTATCAATATTTTCAGTCAGGGAATCCGACCAAGCCACTCCAGCGCTGCACATCCAGGCTGAGGCGATTGCTGGTCGCAGTATAACACCAGTATGTGTGTATATACCTTTTAGGATATTTTCCAGCCTTCTATCAGCTGGTTCCTTGAGGGCGTATCACACACCTCATTTAATTCATCTCATTCAGGAAAAACTACTGGTAGTTTTTTCACAGCCCACATAATACCCTTTTTTGTGGTACTTGTAGTGTCAGAAATATTCAATGCCTCCTTCATCGCCGTGATTATGTAACGTGTGGCCCTACTGGACATTACTTCGTCTCCTCACCGTCGACACTGGATTCAGTATCCGTGTCTGGGTCTGTGTCGACCATCTGAGGTAACGGGCGTTTTAGCGCCCCTGACGGTGTCTGAGACGCCTGAATAGGCACTAACTGATTTGCCGGCTGTCTCATGTCGTCAACAGTTTTTTGCAAAGTGCTGACATTGTCACGTAATTCTTTAAATACAACCATCCAGTCAGGTGTCGACTCCCTAGGGGGTGACATCACTAACACAGGCAATTGCTCTGCTTCCACATAATTTTCCTCCTCATACATGTCGACACAATCGTACCGACACCCAGCACACACACAGGGAATGCTCTGACAGAGGACAGGACCCCACTAGCACCTTTGGGGAGACAGAGGGAGAGTTTGCCAGCACACACCAGAGCGCTATATATATTCAGGGATAACCTTATATAAGTGTTACTCCCTTTATAGCTGCTGTATTATATATTAGCTGCCAATAGTGCCCCCCTCTCTTGTTTTACCCTGTTTCTGTAGTGTAGTCTGCAGGGGAGAGTCAGGGAGCCGTCCTTCCAGCGGAGCTGTGAAATAAAATGGCGCTTGTGTGCTGAGGAGATAGGCTCCGCCCCCTTCACGGCGGCCTTTTCTCCCGCTTTTTTCTGGAAAACTGGCAGGGGTTAAATGCATCCATATAGCCCAGGAGCTATATGTGATGCATTTCTTTAGCCATATAAGGTTTTTATAGTGTTTTATTGCGTCTCAGGGCGCCCCCCCCAGCGCCCTGCACCCTCAGTGACCGGAGTGTGAAGTGTGCTGAGAGCAATGGCGCACAGCTGCAGTGCTGTGCGCTACCTTATCTGAAGACAGGAACGTCTTCTGCCGCCGCTTTCTCCGGACCTCTTCGCTCTTCTGGCTCTGTAAGGGGGCCGGCGGCGCGGCTCCGGGACCCATCCAGGCTGAACCTGTGATCGTCCCTCTGGAGCTAATGTCCAGTAGCCAAGAAGCCCAATCCACTCTGCACGCAGGTGAGTTCGCTTCTTCTCCCCTTAGTCCCTCGATGCAGTGAGCCTGTTGCCAGCAGGACTCACTGAAAATAAAAAACCTAAACTAAACTTTTATTCTAAGCAGCTCAGGAGAGCCACCTAGCTTGCACCCTTCTCGGCCGGGCACAAAATCTTAACTGAGGCTTGGAGGAGGGTCATAGGGGGAGGAGCCAGTGCACACCAGCTAGTCCTAAAGCTTTTACTTTGTGCCCAGTCTCCTGCGGAGCCGCTATTCCCCATGGTCCTTACGGAAGTCCCAGCATCCACTAGGACGTCAGAGAAAATCGATTGTGTTTGCTGTAAATTTCAGGACCAAATCCGCAGAGAATCAGTAGCTGACAAAAGGGCTGAGGCATTAGCTATTACAAGTACAAACTACACACAGTGGAAGAAAGGAAGAACGTCTGCGCAGGGTTGGAGTGATGACGCCGGACAGAGTTATGCCCTTGATGCAGCAGGGTCTCCCCAGTTGCGTCACAGGAAGGTGATTATCACATGGACACATCGGTCTGACTCACTTCCCCCAATAGGATGTCGACATTCCATTGGGAAACGTTTAACGTTTATCGTGGAATGAGCTATCCACCCAGCCTATTTCCAGGTCCTATAACCACCCTGAAGAACCAGCAGGTGCCACATTCTGGAAGCAGAGATGACGGGGAATGCAGAAGAGGACACACTGAAGGATTAGGATTTCCCCAACTCTCCGTCAAAACATCTGTAAATAGAGATCTTGCTACAAAAATAATTCTACTTCTAAAGGGGATGACGCTTATAAAAACAGGAACTCGTAGGTCGCCCGGATGAATATCCAAAGCAGCTTAATAAGAAGCGGACAGGATTCAGCACATGACTTGGCCACTTAATGACAGCGGAATAATACGGTTTCACACTGGACATTCACTAACATTCCATTCAGCTACAAAGTACGTACCAAACAGGATTAACCAACCAGCAATCCCCTTATACATTTAGGCAAGTTAGACAATGAAAGCTAGTTTCGGATTGGTTTGCTGTGGTTTATTGAGATTTCACCCTGATGCCCTGTTAGTAACTAGTCCTTCCGGTAACTTAGCCCAGAGCCTCTGACTTCTCCCTATATGTCACATTTGCATGTCTCAGAGTCCTGGGTTGTTTAAGAACAGATTGGGCGCTACAACTAGGAGAACCTAGGCAGTCAGGTTTAGGGGTGCCTATAATAATGAGTGCATATAAATCATTAAGCATCTATATTCCCTACAGCAGCTCATACTGACATTTGCAGCTAAAACTTAAACAAAATTGCAGCTGCACACCCTAAACACTAAGAACACTGGCAACCAGAACAATTATAATAAACTTTGTCATTTAACATGGGGTAAAATTGAGGTTCTTGGCCCCAAAAAAATGTGCCCATCTACCACGCCCAGGTGACCTCATCAGGTGGGTCCCTAACATTCCAAATATTCAAGTCCAGAGCATTTGATCCCCAAGGCCAGCACAGCCCAACTGCCCCAAGCCATCACGCGAGTGAGAAGTAGCCGTTTTAAGTGTTAAAAGGTGTTACATTAATAAGAAGTAGCAGCTCAGTACTGAAAGTGTTACATAGGTGAGAAGTAGTAATTAGGGTGTTAAAGTGTCATATTAGTGAAAACAAGTTTAGATACTAAAAAGTGTTAGAGTAAAGGGCCCCGTACACTAGGACGAGAATGCCCGATTTCATCCAGTTTCGGGCATTCGGGCCGATAGATCGGATGAAATCGGGATTTTGGAGGTGTTTCCGATCCGATGCGCGTTCCCGTGAGCATCGGAACGGTTCCTCCAGATTGAATATGCTGCACATTCAATCATGTCTGACCCCGCAGTCATGGCTGGGATCGCCCAGGATCGTCCAAGATGCATCGTATGCAAAAAGGACGATCCTACCTCCCGCGAGGCTGCTGGGGTGATCGCCGGCGACATGTCGCGTCGGTGTATGGGGCCCTTAAGTGTAACAATAATGATGCCCCGAAGCAGCCCATCCACACCAACCCAGAGGTCCCAACACCCCCCAAACCCATTCCTAATATTGACATATTATATAAATGTATCCAGGACTTACCATTCATAGTGCCTATTCCAATATGTAGTCTGCAAATGCAAGGACCCTTTACTAATTAAAAACACACAAGGGCAGGTGGGAGGGGTGCTAGTCCAGGCTGAAGGAGTCTCCGCCTTATACTGTACACAATATAGAATATGGGGGTCTTTGTTCCACACAGCATTCGGGGACCTTACTTATTCTCCACCGGAGACCGGCACCTTGCAGATCACCTGTGTACCGGAGCTATACTTGCAGAGAAAACCAGTAGGGGTGGGGCATCACCACAGACGCAGCGATTCCGCTTCCGGTAATAACTGCGCAGTAAATGTACAGGTGCTTAATAGTGTATTATTGTGAGACATTCATTGTGTAAAAGGAATAAATAAAATCAGTGGCTTCTCCGCATTTGTGTCCTCATCAATCCGTCTTATTCAGGGATGATACCATCTGCACTCAGACTGCGGACATCGCGGGTCTGGTATACTAGCTCCACATTTTATCATGTCAATTTTCACAATGTCAGCATGCTTAACATGTTATCATTGACCATGTCCGCACTGCTGAACCGTCAACATCGTATAATGTCGACATAGTCCCTGGTGGTCTGCCGGTGTCTTACCTGGCCCAGATGGCTGCGGCTCCTTCTGGGTTCAAGCGGTCCCTTGAGCATTTCCAACTGAGAGACTTGACAGTCGGCGTTTCGATAAGCATTCTCCCCCCTATCCCCATCCTAACCCGAATATCAGCATCCGGAGAATGTCGGGATTTCACGTTGACATTTCAGATACTGACATTCTCAGGATGTTGCCTGTTGACATTTCAATAACTTTATTTAGGAATAGATACACAGGAGACGTATATTCTAAAAGATAAACCAGAGCTTATTTCACTTTGTTGGCGACTGGTGTAATCCCACGCCAGCTACTAACATTACCCCCCCCCCTTCCTCCCTCTCCCCCTCCAGCCCCCTTAAACCAAAAAGGCGGCACTGGAAAGGAGAATCACGAATTACAGTAACTGGACAACTTCTATTTGAAATTAGCTGTGTTCCATCTCTTGTAACAAAAAGGTTTGGGCTCAAACTCTACATTTGGTTTGCAATTGTTTTATTATAACAAAAGACATCAGTTTACAAAAGCAGTTAAAAAAAACAAACAATGGTTTTGCAATCTACAACTTTGCAGGTAGATACAATATATGTCACTAGACTATGGTCTTTTGGGGTCTTCTATACATCGATATATCATCCTCTTCCTGCTCATCCTTATCAATATAACACATTAGAGGTGGGAAATTAAAGGACTAAAGCGATCAACTCTTTTGCTAAAGTTATAATACAGTTATACATTTTATTCTGAACCAGTCAGCGCAGGGAAGGTCTTTCCCACAATGTAAATCCAACAGAATGTGCGTTGGCGAAAGGTCTTCAGAAAGATGGAGGTTGCGCATCTGTGAACCGCCAGCCCAGAAAAGTATGTAACCCGATACGTGATACAAATCAGGATATTCACGTAGATTTTTTAAACAAAACCTACAATATATATATATATATATATATATGTACAAAGCTTAGAAAACATTATGCCACAGGCTTGTACCAAAAGATCACTTCCTTGTGTGTGGTTGTCTTTCAGAGTCACCAATTCCAACATAAATGGACCCAAGACCCCCAAGGAAAGAGGTCAAAACATTTAAGAGGCCCATTTTATGCAAATAAGAAAAGAAAAAAATATTGAAAAAAAGTTGACGTTGGGCTAAAATCACAGTATATTTCAGTCCTGTCACAAGTTTCTCTTTACAATAAAAAATAAAATAAAAAATAAAAATGAAATGTCTGTGAGCAGCAAACTGAAAATCTGTTCTTGATTCAAAGTTTACTTTCCAATGTGATTTGTATTATATATATTTTTTATTTTTTTTTGTTGGCAGCAAATTTCCAAATCATTATAATCTAGAAAATGGTTTTAGAAGCAATGAGTGTTTTCACGTAGAAAAGAAAAATAAAAAATAAACACATTCTAGCTTAATGTACAACTCCCTATAATACTGGAAAATCTGTCAGAATAAATGGCATGTTAGCCCAGAAAAAAAACATGCTTATAAAATATTTTTTTTTAATGTTTTTACACTTTACAAAACATGTACAATGTTATTGATTTTTATGTATTTTTAATTTGCTGGGAATATTGCATTTGTTTGTTCTTTGCAATAGTTCCGGGTGAAAGGGGAAAAAAAAAAAAATACAGAATAAATACCCATTTTAATTTTAAGAATTTGTTATTACATTTTGCACAATAAACAAAATCTATACGCTTCAATCATTTAAAAAGGCAAGAATATCATAAGCTTCGAATAAAACTTTGTTTAAAAAATAAAGAGCAATGATACTAACAACAACGTATAAATAAAAAAAATAAAAATAAAAAGGGCAGTGTTTCAGGGTTTGGATCATAGGCAAGTAAATAAATATTAAAAATGTCAAATTGTTCAATTCTCTCGCATATAAAATTGTATCAAAATTTTTTAAAATAACAAACATGTCCTTCAGTCCATCCCAGTGTCTAACATTTGCCCCAGCAAATGGCCACCCTTTAGAACGCTAGTTTGTATCATTTATTTGAAAGCTTCAGGAATGTGGTTATGCTGAGACTGTATATTTGTAGGTGGACTGGATATACCTTCTGACCAATCAGATATGTTGGAATGAGGGGAGGAGCTTGACCACTGGTCAGGTGATTCGGGAGATGGCGTTAGGAAAGGATGGTCCGGCACCTGCAACTGGTGGCTGGGAGTATTGTCCATGGGGGAAGAATAACTATGCTGGGATGGCGGTGTTAGGAACTGGGTAGTAGTCATAGACTGGGTGAGAGTGGTTGGCAGAGAACTTGTTAAGATCTGGGTGTCCTGGGGCATAATGGCATGAAGACCATTGCTCGTCATCTGCTGCATGTCTGATTGAGTGAGATCAGCGCCACAGAAGGTAGCACCAATATGGCCGCTGGAAGCAGAGGTGGCATTGTGCTGCTGTTGCTGTTGGATACTTTGTTGCTGCAGCTGGAGGTTTTGTTGCTGCATCTGTTGTATCTGCTGGGCTTGCAGACGGTGGGGTTGGTTGGCCATCCGTGCGTTAGGCATAGCCTGATAGGTCATCATCTGCGACAGAGCAGATGCTGGCAGACCGGTATGCAGCGACGTCATCAGGCCGTGCTGGAGGGCCTGGCTTTGTGGATGCCCGCCTTGCTGGATGTTATTTCTCAAAGGGTTGTACTGGTTAGGGACCATCCTGTTCTGCAGTCTTGTCAACCAGTCACATTGGCCATTCATCGCGGTCGCTCCACCCACGGTGAACTGCATGGAGCTGCCGTTCAGTACAGCACTGGGGCTAGAGACAGAAAGGTGTGCAAGACGGGGCGCCATGGACTCAAAAGCCATTCGGTTAGATCCGCCAACCATTTCCTGCTTAGCCGTCATATTGAGGTGATTCATGCTTATGTGCGCATCCTGCAGGTTGGTGAGGTGGTTGAGCGGCATCGATGGAGACTGCTGAAATGGAGAGGTCATCAAGGGAGGAGATGAAACATCCGACAAGTACCCATGGGGTGACTCCAATGAGTCAACAGGAGATAGCACCCCAGAGCTGTTGGAATCTAGAATTCCATTTTTGCCATCTTGGGACTTTTTCCTCCTGGCTTTAAGGTCCTTTGAATCTTTGCAACCAGGAGCCTTGGCGCTTGGTTTTCGAGCCTTCTTCCCTTGTACTGCTGGCTTCATGCTCCCAATGTATCCATTGGGGGAGCAGATGGGAGGCGATAAGGTTGGACCTCCTAATTGGCCATTGTGCAGCTGTGGACTCCTCACAAGGTTGTAATCATCCAGTAGCCGGACAATATCGTGATGCATGCGTTCTTGGGCGATGTCGCGGGGGAGCCTGTCCATGTGGTCCGTGATGTCCCGGTTGGCGTAGTGATCCAGAAGCACTTTTGCCGTCTCGTAGCTCCCTTCCCTTGCTGCCAGAAACAGCGGTGTCTCTTCCTGCAAACAGGGACAGATCAAACAAGTTAAAAGATGGGATTGTGGAATTCCACATCGTTAAACTGGTCACACAAAGTGATGCACAACGGAGTGAGATTGGGGCTCATTTATCATAGATGGGACAGAGGGACCTTGCATTCTACACGTTCTTACCTTGTTATTTTGCATGTCCTTGTTAGCACCATTTTTCAAGAGGACTGAGGCAGCGTCCACGTTATTTACAGCAGCTGCCCAGTGCAAGGCGGATTTTCCTAAGGCAAAGGAACCATCTTTAGAAGAAGAAGAATGCAGCGGCGCAGCACATGAGGAAAGTACCAACGGCTGTATATAGTTACCTAGTTCATCCACCGCGTTCACGTCGGCGTGGGAGCTGATGAGTTCTTCCACCATGCCCTCTACGGCCAAGCGGGCTGCAAGGATCAGTGGGGTTGTGCCATCGTACATGCGGGCATCCAGGTCTGTCGCTCTGTTCCGGATAAGAATCTGATCCGGGAGACAGGAAAATGTAACAAGAGCCCAATGAAACGTAATAGCATTCCCCGTATGGGAAGGGGGGGGGGGGGGGGGTCTTGAGATTTGGGGATTTATTAATCAGTTGAACGCGTCTAAAGGTGGGTACACACTGATAGATATATCTGCCGATCAACTGATCGGCAGATATATCTATGGACGGATCGGCAGTGTGTTGAGCATACACACTGCCCTATCCGTCGGGGACTGACGTCATGAACTGGGCGCGCCAATATATCGGTTCATATATTGACAGTTGGCTGTGCTGTCGGGCTGATGCGACATGTCTGAACGACGGAGTTCACAGACATATCCCCCGTACACACTGGCCGACGGACACGCGATATATCGGCCGTTCAAGAGAACGACCGATATATCACCCAGCGTGTACCCACCATAAGGATGCAGCCAAGGTAACAATGTATTCCATTTGCATCACAACCTGGAGACTTACATTACAAAGTGGCTGGCAATATATCGCATATATATATGTGAATAATTTGTTTTCAGAAACAGAAAGTGGCGCTTGGTTAGTACGACTGCAGCGAACATACCTGGAAGACACCTTGAGCGTCAGCCGCTACAGCGGCGTGGAGGGGAGTCCGGCCCATGTTATCCTGGACATTGGCATCTGCGCTGGACTCAAGCAGCCGTTTGGCAGCGTCCGCACGAGCGTACCGCGCAGCCAAGTGAAGCGCTGTCTCTCCGGTTCGGTCCGTTTGGTTGTGGAGATTGGCGCCTTGACCGATGAAGTCCGAGATCATGTTGGCAGAGGCATCCTCTTCTTCCTCGCTGTTTCCTGTCTCCAATCCTCCACCGCTACAAGCCGCGATCATAAGTGGGGTGAAGCCGTCTGCAATAAAGACACAGGTGTTGCCTGAAAGTCAGAACTAGTACACAGTACAAACCTCCGGAGATCACTACTTTCAGCAAACGGTTGCAACTAAAAGGATGCTTCAGAAACACAGAAGGTTTAAGTCCTGTCGGCCATAGATTATCCCGGACCAGGCGAATTCTGTAACTATGGACGGGGGGACTAATGCACCCTTAGCTTTTGCAAAAGTTGCATCTAACATACAGGTGTTGAAAATGATAGAAATAAATCCGTACCCGGCCCGCGCACGTTAACGTCCATGCAGTCAGCGTCTATCTCGCCCTGCGGGGGTGTTGGCGCCATAGACGGAGCTCGGAGGTCGGCGGCATCCAGATGTTGTTGGGTCCATTGTCTATGGTCAGTCTGATCTCCAATATCAGGGAGCATCACTTGATCTTCAAACTAGGAGCAAATGAGAATATTCAGCACCAAAGGAAGGGCAGCCTGGGGGCTCAGCTCATGTACCATAGAAGCAAGACTACAATGCTGGACTAGGACAGAACATGTATGGGTGACGGATAAACATTACACCTTAATATCCAGGTCATTACAGAACAACTCACCCTGAATCTCTTGTTGTCCAGAGCTTCCTCATCTCCCCACTCATTCTGATTATCGTCTATCAAAGAACCATCTGCGCCATTTTTCAACGGCCTTTAAAAAAAAAAGTAACAAAAAGATAATGAGCATCCAAAAGGCAAAATATTTTGCCATCACAAACTGTTATTATGGGTTACACACGGGAGGCTGAGCAAAAAAATAAATAAAAAAATTTAAAAAGTTAAATTGCGTGGGTTAACAGGTCAATGATAAAATGTATCCCCTTCCTCAATTTAAAGAAAAACACACACACACACACACACACGCAGATCTTGGGATTCAGCCAATAATGATCCTTTAGATGAGAGTACTTACTTTAAACCCACGGAATCTTCCCCAAGGGGCTCCCGGCGTTTCTTTTTGTTGGACTCTTTGGCGATGTAACCCTCGGGAAACCACAGATGACCGTGCTCCCGGCGCCTCTTCTTATTCACGATCACCCCCACCGCGATGAAGATTACCAGGAGAGCGAACGCCCCCACGCCCAAACCAGGATAGAGCGGAGATTTGGTCGGCGGAGAGACCGTTTCACCTGAGGACAAGCAGGAAAAGCTCAGCAAGACAGACATTAAAGCTGCATTTCGAACCAGCAATACCACGAAAATGATGTGAAATTTGTTAATAAAAAGAGGCGGCTGCGAGTAATCTTTAGGAGAGAGAGGGGGGAAAGACACATTCTAAAAATAAGGTTATTTTCCGTTTCTCATCAGAATTGCAAATTACCCTTAAAATTCTCTCCTGGCCAGAACGGCGGTGTCAGGAGACCGGTTTTGCTTTTCTCCTTTAAGGAAACGGATTAATCAACCTCACATCACTACGCTCTCATTGAGCTGTTAAGACGGTGGATTTACTTGGGATTTTGGAGATACCATTTATGCTATTGATCAGTTTCTCGCTCTCTTTCCCTTCTTAAAGAATTAATGATCACAGTATAAATCCAGTATAAAGGAGGGGAGAAAAAAAAACATTACAAAGACTTCATTCACTGGGTTGGTAAAGCATTTGATATAGGTTTCTTTATAGGTTCTTTAATTTTTTTTCTCTGGTGAGAACAAGGATACGGGCCTGACGGAGGTGCAGGGGGACAGGGAACGGGAAATGTAGACGAGGAAATAACATGGAAGTACTACAGAGAGACTTTGTAATCAAATTATGGGGTCAGCTCGGATTACGTGCAAGGGGTGGATGCAGAGGGAGAACTGCCGCACCGCGTGCAGCGTAACGGCTTTTAAAAGTAGGCGTCTACATACGCATGTTTAAAGTTTTTATTTGCGCCCAATAGCGCATGATACATTTTACCCACAAAACATTCTCCTATTCTCCACTAGATGGCGCCTGACAGAGCAATTCAATTGTATCTCCGTTCAGGCGTACACAGCCGCTGGCACTGACTTTACTGTTATGTTGTTCAGTCATGTTGACAGACTGGTAACTTTCTGGAAGTACGTGTATGTGACGCGGATGCCAGGCCCACGGCTACGGGTGCCACCGATGCAGGCCTGCACATACTTTGCATATAGTTGTAATTGTAAAAAAGTTGTGCCATTGTTTTTGTGTTTTCTAAAGTAAAAGGATTCTTCGCTACTCAGGCCGATATTGGGTAGCAGTGGGATGTTTGCGGTGCTACACGTGCTGCTTAGTGTTACGGCTAACCCATATCCTTTAATCATCTGATAACTGCTAATTCTCCGCTTACTTTTTACAGCTTCAATCTTGTACGGGATGTCCAGAATCCCTTGAGAGGCCAGAGCCCCGAGGAAAGCCGCTACGTCAGTGGCGCTGTTGAAACACTGCGATGAAGCCTGGAAGCACTGACGATTATCTATTTCCAAGTAGACAATGGATCTGTGTGATGCAAATGAAAAAGCTTCATGTACAAGGGAAATTTATGGCAAAGTTGATCATATATAAATGAAAACATTTTTATCATGTATAAAATGATGCAATGGAAACGCTGGATTGGAAAGACCGAGGAAGCTGCAAATAGCTGAGTAATAGCCAACAGTTAGGTCCTTGAGATATGGCTGGAATTGGGGTCATTCGTCCAGCTCCTTGGATATGAACACCACAAAATGACTTGCAGACCGTTCTACGGCAAGATGAGTGAAGGAAACGTTCCACCTACCCTTTAATCTGCAGCTGGTCCAACTCCCTCCGGTACCGTGCAGGGATCAGCGAATCCTTCACTCTGCTGAAGATGGCTCCGGGGGCCTCGGACCACTCCTGCGTTGACCTTTTAATGTGATGTTTCTTCAGCTCCTCCTTGTTGCCGTAGTATGGGAAGATCATGTATTCGCCATTCTCGTTTTTCTTGAACACCACATTGGTATGGAGGATACGGCTCAACTCTCTGAGGAAATTGAAGGAGTTGTTCTTCAGCCTCTCTGGAGGCATCAGGACCACCAACACTAAGGTGCCCTCGGCCAGTTTCTCCGGCATGTTGTTAGCGCAGTCCAGGCCATCCCACTCGCACTCTGCGTTGTTGCAGCCCTGGTCACAGTGGCCGTCCTGGAAGTGGTCCCTGCAGTACTGGTCATAGAGAGGACTAGGGAGAGATGGAGAGAGGGTGGGACAGGTTAGGTAGGTCAATAGCAATAGCAAGACACAACAACTAGTACGAAGCCTAGTCTACCACTTAATTCTTTACAGTTTATACTTTTAGCCCAAATGATACCAGCACAATACAGTGGTCTTATATTATGAAATAGGTTAGTTCTACGGATTCTGATTTTTGGCGCAGTATTCGGTTGTTCTTCTGGTAAAACTTACTTGCATTGAACTTCCCCTTTCTGGCAATCAAAGCCATCATAGAGACATCCCGCGATGTTACACTGGGAGTCACACTTGGTATCGTTAAAGTACTTCCAGCACTGCAGCGCTGGGGGGCAGTTCTTCCAGGGGTCATTGAAGTTGAGCGAGCAGTCCCCTCCGTCCCAGCCGCAGGCGTGACTGTTGCACTTGGCGTTGCAGATCTGGTTCCCAGCCTGTGAAGCGCACAAATCAATCCCGCAGTCCTCCTTGACTGTGGGTGGGTCGATGCTTTGCCCTGGTCCACCTTGAAAACTAAAGTCCAGCATGTGGCAGAAGAGCCCGTTGAAGTTCCGTGGACAGACGCACTGGTAGTAAGGCTCCTCAGGAAGGTACTTGCACGTCCCACCGTTATAACATGGGTTTGAATTGCACGGGCTGCTGGGCGGAAATTGGCAGACAGGACCGGTGTATCCATCCACGCACACGCATTTACTGGTCTTTAGCGAAGGTATACAGGTACCGCCGTTCCGACAGCGAAGGTTTCCGCACGTCCGAGTGTCGTATTCACAAGTGGCACCGTCGAATCCCTGTAACAACGAACAATTTGTAAAATTAGCTGGAACTATGACTCAACGTTAAAACATATCGAATCGCACCAGCCATAGAGATTCTTCCACCAAGGTTACTACAATGTGATCAATATGAAGAAATAAGAGGTTAATTATCAACTAATGAACAGTAATATTTCAGCATCGTTTCCGCTTACCGGGGGACACTTGCAGATGAAGCCGCGCTCCGTGTTGGTGGCAATGGCACAAGATCCGCCATTTCTGCAAGGCATTCCTTTACATCCATCAAGCAGTGCCTCACAGCGCCTCCCTGGGGAGAAGTCAAATGCGGTTAGGTCTCCAGGGGCCCACTTAAAAGCACTAAGAGAACCCAAGCCCAGGATTCGTTCTCACCTGTGAACCCCTGCCGGCATTCGCACCGGTAATCGTTGACCAGCTGGATGCAGTTCTGGGTTCCGCGGGCGTCGCAAGGGTTTGAGAGGCACTCGTTCACATCGCCCTCGCAGCGCTCTCCCACAAAGCCCGGCAAGCAGATGCAGTGGTAGCCTCCCACGCGGTCTACACATTTGCCCCCATTAAAACATTTAGGCTTCTGGTTGGGGCCCTCGTACAGCGGATTGCAGTCATCTATATTAATTTCGCAGTGAACACCTGGGTAGAACACAAAAACATTTTAATCACACCTGAGCAATCAATCACATTTTCAAACCAAAGAAGGCCACAAGCGGAACAATCTTGTTTAGGGTGGTGTCAGACAAGCAGTTTTTCCAATGCAATTTTTCAGCGTGAAAACCGGCTTGTTTAATTTTCATTTTGAAAATGCTATCCTATTAAAGGGATTGGGTCAAGGTGGTATCATACCGGAAGATTTCCGGTGTCGTTAAAAAAAATATATAGTACCAGCAAGAAACAACTGAAGCAAACACGTATTTCACAGAAGTCTTCTACTGTACCAGAACTTACCCTGGGTCCCTCTGGGACAGGAACATTTATAAGTGTTGAGCATGTCGATACAATTTCCTCCATTTTGGCAGGGGTGAGAGTGACACTCGTTAATTTTTTCCGAGCAGTTGACTCCGTGATAGCCGGCAACGCACTGCAGAAGACAGACGTTATCAATTGGTGCTCCTAATTGGTCCCCTTTTACCGTTTACGTTTCAACCAACGCGTTTCACCCCCTTACCTCACAGGAGTAGCCTCCCAGGTAGTCCGTACAGGTGGCCCCGTTCTGGCAAGGATTGGGGGAGCACTCGTCTACTTGTTCTTCGCAGTAGCTGCCGGTGTAACCCGGCTGACAATGGCAGTAGTGCGTGTTCCCGGTGTCCCGGCACGAGCCAGAGTTTCGGCACAGACTGTGCACGTCGACAGCTGGTAACAAACGGTTTGATGGAACAGAGGTTGAGAGTTACGGTACAGCTGGCCGCTTCCTTTGCAGTTTTATAGAAGACGGCGGACTTTCCTGAGTGCACCACACTCACCTTGTTGTATGGCTGCCACCTCGCAGGAAACGTTCGGCACATCGCAGTACAGGCCGGTCCAGCCACTGTTGCACTCACAGCGATACAGGTTGTTCGTCTGCCAGCATTTTCCTCCATTTTTACAGGGAGAGGAGTCGCACCAACGCACCAAGTTCTGTAGAACACAATATCATTAAATACAGTTCCAGAGATTTAAAGCCCAATCAGACCTCCTCTAGCAACGGAGCCATCAGTGCCCTGCGTCCATGCTTACCTGGCAGTTAAGGCCGGTGTAGCCCTGTGGACAGGTGCACTTGTAGGTTCCATAGCTGTCCTGGCACGTCCCACCGTTCAGGCAGGGTTTGGAGTCACACTCATTGATGTCATGTTGGCAGTAGCTGCCAGTGAAGCCCGGCAGGCACAGACAGGTGAACGTGTTGATGCCATCCACGCAGGTGCCGCCATTGAAGCAAGAGCTGGAAAAGGACAAAACAATATTAAAAGTATAATATGCAGGTGTATATAATAAACGACTCTTGCCGCAGCCATCGTTCATCTGGTACACAGAAAACACTGCGCTGGCACACACCAGCGGTCTCTGGGCCCTAGGCGGTCGTACCTTTCTGTGCAGTCGGGAGTATTGATCTCACAGTGAATGCCACTAAATCCGGACGGGCAGGTGCAGGTGTAGCTGTTTACACAATCTGTGCAGTTGGCGTCATTCTTGCACGGATTGCTGGCACACTCGTTAATATCCTCTTCACATTTTGGCCCACGGAAGCCGGGTAAACAGTTGCAGAAGAAAGCGTTAATGCCGTCTGAGCAGGATCCTCCGTTGTGACACGGATCTAGAAGAATACAGTAAGCGCTGAATATACCTCGGTTGCAGCTAACACATCAAAGGCCCAGATAAAGGGGTGACCTCATTCTGTACCCGCTTGTTGGCTAACATAACAGGTCACAAAAGAAGTCATGAAACTGAAAGACGTTGGTCTTAGGACTTGTGTGCGGCACTCACTTGGCTGGCAGTCGTTGATATCCGTCTCGCAGTTCCTGCCGGTGTAACCAGGCTTACAATTGCACCGGTAGCTCCCGTTGAGGTTCTGGCACACCGCACCGTTTCGGCACGGGCTTTTGACGCATTCGTTGATATCGATCTCGCATGTTTGCCCTTGGTGAAAAGAGGAGAACATGAGGTAAGTTTTCGCAGTTAACACCGGACCCTCTTCCGCTTCACCGGTTGAGAAGGGTCTAGAATTCAGCTGGAAGCGCGCAGGTTCGCAACACCATGACAAGGGTATCTATAAGCCTACCGCTGCATAATGATCACATTACACGGAACAGCGTTTTGCAAAGAACAAACCCGGAAGTCGGTCAGTCACTGAGGACCTTGTGCTACATAAATAGAATCCACCTGATATTTCTTCCGTGCGTTTCATGACATACCTTGCCAGCCCACCGGGCACATGCAGGAAAAGCTTTCGTAGTCATCGGACTCTTGGCATCTGCCTCCATTTTTACACGGGCTGTTCCCACAGGGCGCTAGGACATCCTCACAGGTGGCCCCTAAATGCAAAGCAGACCAAAATCTCGCCATTAACACCTCTGTTCCTTGACACAAATGATAAATGTACACAGAGAACTCCACAGGGACTGCGGAGTATCACCCACCAGCCAATGCCATGTACCCTCGGCCATTTTATTTTTAAGATGGATTATGAAGGGGGGGGGGGGGGGGTGTTAAGAGACCACAAATACAAATGCGCTGTTATTTTTTAAAAGCTACTAAAAGTTTTTACCTATATACAGTATAAAAGACATCAGGGTTTTTTCAGGGGTGGGGTTGGAGGATTGCTGTAGCTCTAGCAGCCTTTTCCAAATGCCTCCATTATCCTGACCTGTTGCTACGGGCGAACGGGGCCAGGCAGGAAATTCAGCAGGGCTTCCTGCAATTGTGCACGCTCTGCCATTTTAATGGAAGAGGAAGCAGGAAGCTGGGATTTAGGACTGGACTCGGACAGCGGTTCCCAGCTACTACAAATCTGTCAAAATAAGCATTTATCCGCCCAACAGAGCTGGATCGTGCCGATCGCTGCTGGCCTCTTCAGCTGTCAGAGGTGCAGGATAAAATGTGCGTGCAGAGGTCCCGTCCACCTCCCCCAGCGCTCCTGAAACTATCTAGGAAGTTTCCACTGCGGATCTTAGCTTGTTTTCTTAAAGACCGAATGCGAAATGCGTGGCTGTTATTGTTGGAGAAAACACAACCATAATATTTTCTCCCCTTTATTGCGAGCAGAACAATGGAAGCAGGCGAGAAAATAAGGCTCTATATAGGTAAATGTTTCCACAGTTTGTCAGAACCAAATGAGCTTGTAAAACGGGGGAAGCTTTTCTCTCCATGCAGAACACACTTATTGTCTGTAAGCTCATGTAAGAGGTTTTCCACAATCAACCATTTTATTGGCTTATTTGTGCCCCCTGAAACTATTACCAAGTACACAGGGCTGGTTACAGACATCACATTTACATGCAGTTAAAGCACAAGATCCAACGTTAATAAAATAACGCTCTTGGTTTACCTAGCGTGCAGAATCTCCAGCCGCACTATCATCAGGCAGAGCTGGCATACAGACTGCTCACACTGAATAATGTCTACTCAAAACAGCTTTTTGTCGTGATCCAGACGTAGAAATATAGGTCATTGACTGATGATATAAGTAAATGGCTAAGATGTGAAGAGGGAAACTATAAAGTTGCCAGAGGGTACAGCTAAATGGACTGTCATCTGAAAGTGGGAAAGCCGCCTTGTGTTTTAGATATCGGGGAAATAAACGGAAAGTATAAGCCGCCTTCTGACTGTAGCACCGTACAGCCTTCCTGCGTGAACACAGCGTCCCTATTGGGGATTTTTTATGGGAAATTAATGGTTTGTAGGGTTACATTTTCCCCATTATTCTCAGGGTTCGGACTGCTCATACACGAGACTACTGAGCCCCCAGAAAGCCCGCCACATGCAGCGCCAAAAACTATAGTGCATTGCAGCGTAACTATATTGGGGCCGGTGTGGCCCTCTCTCCCCCAGGCCCGATTATAGATACGCCGCTGTATACAGTACATAAAGCATTGAGTGGAGAACGCTGCCTGTTTTTGTAAAAAGACTAATGCTATTTTCCGGAGGCGCTTACCGGTATAAGGTAGCATGCAATTACACTTGTAACCGGCCACGCCATCAATGCACGTCCCCTGGTTCAGACAAGGGTTGGACGCGCACTCATTGATGTTAGTCTGGCAGTTTAGTCCTGTAAAACACACCACAAAATGCCGTAAGTAAATCCAGCCTCATAAATACAGTAAGTATACTTCTCCTTGGTCTATAAAGCCAGCAGAGCGGGCAGGGGTCTTACCGCTAAAGCCCTCCCTACAGGCGCAGATGTACCCGCTGGTCATGTCCTTACAGGTCCCACCGTTCATGCACGGGTTGGAGTCGCATTCGTTGTTATTGATGTCGCAGTTGGTGCCGCTCCAGCCAGAGTCGCAGTCGCACTTGTACCTGCAAAACGCGCGTGAACAGTAAGGTCACCACTGAGGTCATCTATAAAGTTTAACCCCCCCTCCCACCACCACCTCGCCCTTCTTCCGTGCCATTTATCTTTTGCCTATTTACCCGTTGATGCCATCGCGGCACAACCCGTGGATGCAAGGGTTGCTCCTGCACTCGTCCACTTCGGACAGGCACATTTGCCCTTGATAACCTTCGGGGCACGTGCACTTGAAGCCGTTGACGAGATCTTCGCACGTTCCGCCGTTGCGGCACGGATTGCTGGAACACTCGTCAATGTTGATGCTGCACATCTTTCCTGAAAAACAACACAACCACAAGCGGCGGCCAAACGTCAGATCGCATAAGGTGGCGGGTGCGGCAACGTTTTTCTTTCTTACATTTAAGAGCATAGAGCAGTTAAATCAAACGCAACATTATGTGGCAAAGGATTTGTCTGACTGGTTCCGCGTCTCCAGTTACCGTCTCCCGTTTCTCCTGTAACCGAGGCCTTTAATGGGATATGCACACTAGCTATTTTAAGACATAAAGAGTCTATTGAGCGCAGGACGTGGGGTGGGGGGGCTCCATTAGACTTTTGCACAGGTGAGCGGTAGGCCTTATAGAGGGGCTTTACTCCTAATCAAAGGATTCCATTAACCTCCCCTAATCAAACATACCAGTCAGACAAGCTTAGGAACCCGACCCTGAAAGGAATCCCTAATTACAAACCTCAGCCCGCATGAATAGCAGAGCGGCGCGAAGCCCACTCCCCGCTCCGCAGCCGACAGTGGCCGGCTCAATTATACCCCACCTAGGAAACTGATCTGCGGCTGGGATTTTAAATGAGTTTACTCAAAGAAAAGATCCCTTTCACCAAGCCCTTTGCCCAGTCTGGCTTCTCACCTGTGTAGCCCGGCTCGCAGGTGCACTCGTAGCCGTCAATCTTATCGATACACTTCCCCGAGTCGCACGGGTTACTAGCGCAGTCATCTAAATTGGTCTCGCAATTTATCCCTTATAAAAAAAAAATATATATAAATATTTTTTGGTCAAAGTGAACAGTCATTGAAATTATTAAAAAGGCAAAATAATTAATATTTTTTTTTTATTTAAATACAAGAGACTTTATTCCCCATCACGCCTGTTCCTCCCCCATCGCTGTACCCCAAGATGGCGCCCCTACCTGTCGTCCCTTTCAGACACTGGCACACGTAGCTGTTATCCATGTCCACGCATTTGCCGCTGTTCTGACACGGCGTGCTCTGGCACTCGTTAATGTTGGTGTCGCACCGCCTCCCGGTGTAGCCGGCTCTGCACTCGCAGGTAAACGTGGCGATGCCGTCAACGCAGGTACCATGGTGGCAGGGGTCGGGCTGGCAGTCGTCTATGTCCACCTCACAATGCGGTCCTGTAAAACCTGGAAGATGGAAGACTGGACGTTAAACGGTCGTTAAACCCTTTGATGCAGAGAACGGACTTTCTTATTCCGAAGACCAGAACTTACGAGTTCCAGTTTGTGGTATTAATAGAAGAGGTCTGTGCGCAGCCAGAACACTTAACGCCACGTACCGATCACTTATATCCCATTTACAAGCAGTTTAATATAAGTGTGTTCTATAGTTATACAGATGATAGAACAGCTAAAAATCACATTCTGCAAACCATCAATAATTCACTACTAAACCAAAACGTGGCGTCCACTTATTTACGCAGACACAGAAGTCACGCCGCCGAAACATTTACTTCTCAGCGTAGTGTCTGTGTCTTATTCGGGTCATGTAACAATACAACGCGCAAACTATTTCAGTCCCAAACTATTTTTTAAAAACAATAAATACATTTAAATTGCGTCTGCAGAAACGGAAACATAAAGGAACAGCTACTCCTACCGCAATAATATACGAATGTTTACACCTACCTAGCACCCTGTAAGGGGAATAAAGGGTTAAAGCTTTAGGTGGTTTTCTGCCGGCCTGCTCTCTCCGAGACAGAACTATTCAGAGGACAAAGTAAAACACTGACCGCGCTCGGAGGATATAGCGGCTTTTCATCGCTCGCTGCCTTTCACAGGAGCCCGATTAGAAGTTATTCAGCTGTGAGCTCCCCCTGGCATAACAATAGGGGCATTGTCCCCCCCCTCCCTCTCTCCCCGCCCCCCGCTTGGGGTTCATGTTGTCGCTCCATCAAGGCCGTTCCTCACGGCAGGTTCTATGCAACTCGCAGTCGGCTAAAGCGGCCTCAAACTTTTCTCGTGCCATTTTTTTTGTGTCTGCACGGAAAAAAAAAACAGCAACTTGTGGCTTGGGGAAGGATAAAAAGGGACAAAGGGATAAAATAAATCCACCCGTCTGACAACTTCTGGGCCCCGCGCTTTGCATGTGAAGCCGTCTGCTTTCATTCAGGGATGCCTGGGACAGACATATGGCTTACGCGCAGACTTACAATATATACAAAACCGAACAACGGATAGACAAAGGCAGGCTGGATGGACCTATAGGTGCTCTGCTGCCGTTCTAGGTTTCGTAATAAGAACGCTGCCTCCTCGCACCGTAACGGTGCCGCGCCATCACAGTACATACACCCCTCTACATACATGTCCAACACCCGCCAAAGCTGCATGCAACCCTAGTACCCTGAAAGCGGCACACTGTGGGCACCCTAACTGGCACACACGTACGGGTCTAATTTAGACACCAAAGTGTCAGAAAACAAAATATATAAAGACATTCACTCTGCAAACAAAAAAATACAAAATTCCAGTATCCTACACAGAAGCCGGCCGGAGACTTGGCGCTCAGACGTTCTACATTATACGGCGTCTTACCTTCTGTACACTGGCAAGTGTAGGTGTTTGGCCCGTCCACGCACTTGGCGCCATTCCTGCAGGGCGTACTGGCGCACTCATCGATGTCATATTGGCACAGGTGCCCATTGAAGCCTGCAGAGGAGAAAGATGAAAATTGTTATACGCTATACCCCAGATCACAGACAACCAGTGAAGCCCGGGGGAAGAGAACGATGAGAGACACTGGAAGTTTGGGAACATACCTTTCCTACCTCGCCCTATGTGCCCTTTTAAAGTCAGGACAATGTGTTCTATGGAGGCAGAATATCAGTATAGCAATACCCTCCGCTCTCCATAATTAAGGGACATAACGAGGAACAGTATCTATCACTGGCGTCAGTGCATGTACGCAGGGTAACACAGCGTCGCCCCAGATGTGACTATATATTAGTGCGGGCAGCAAATAGCAGACGTCACATTGCTACAAGCATCCCGTGGTCGTCCCTGGCGCTCTCACTACACGGGTAAGTCAGGGCTCGCCAGGCAGAGGGCTACACGGGTAAGTCAGGACTCGCCAGGCAGAAGGCTACACGGGTAAGTCAGGGCTCGCCAGGCAGAGGGCTACACGGGTAAGTCAGGGCTCGCCAGGCAGAGGGCTACACGGGTAAGTCAGGGCTCGCCAGGCAGAGGGCTACACGGGTAAGTCAGGGCTTGCCAGGCAGAGGGCTACACGGGTTAGTCAGGGCTTGTAAGCCAGAGGGCTACACGGGTAAGTCAGGGCTTACCAGGCAGAGGGCTACACGGGTAAGTCAGGGCTTGCCAGGCAGAGGGCTACAGACGTGCCGCTCTCAGGAGAGAGGAATGTATTTTCCTCTTGCAGTCAGATGAGCGTTGCCTTCAGGAGGAGATTAGCTGTAACCTTGCTCTCGGCACAGTCCTATCGATCGGTTCTCTCACCTGTGGGGCACTCGCAGTGAAACTCGTTGATTTTATCGATGCATTTGCCGTTGTGTAGACAGGGGCTGCTGGCACACTCGTCCGTGTTGATTTCACAGTATTGCCCTTCGTAACCTTAGGAAAAGAAGAGAGAAAAGAAAAAAAAAAAAAAAGATATAAAGGCTGCAGCAAAAATGACGGAGGAGACCTAAATTCCTAACAAATATATTCTCTCGCCGGCGTACGGAAGAATGGCAACTGACCTGGCATGCAAATGCACTGGAATTCGCCAATCTGGTCCAGACAGGTGGCATCGTTCTGGCAAGGGTTGGAGAGACACTCGTTGACGTCAATCTCGCAGCGGGGTCCAGCGTAGCCGGGGAGGCAGTTGCACTGAAAGGACCCCTGGGTGTTGATGCACTTGCCAGCGTGCTCACAGGGGTTGGCACCTGCAGTTGGACATAACAGGTCATTCCTTGAGCACGTGTGAACAATCCTTTGCAGACAGCAGCCCACAGGAGGTTCCCTCACACCCGTCAGCATGGGCGACTTTGTGCTTAGGTCCCCTATGAAGGTATTAACTGCGCATGCAGAGCTCTGCAGGCTGCAACTTACCCAGAGAGCACTCGTCCACGTCGTAGTTGCAGGCCGGTCCGGTGTAGCCGGACGGGCATGTGCAGATGGCCCTGCCATTCACTGGGTTGGTATCGCAGTTGGAGCCTTCGTTGCAGGGGTTGCTGATGCATGCGTCATCCAGGTGGCAGAGCAGACCTGTAACGTAGGATGGAGCAGTGCGCCGTTAGTGTATTGGCTCCGCATTTACTAACCGTATCACCACGAATGGCTTCCACTGCCCTTTCTACTGTATTCCTGCAGACCATACCCAGCCAATGCCCTGGTGAAACACGTTCCCACTCTGCCCCAGCAATTCTGATTGCATTGTGCGTGGTCTATATGGACAGACCACCAGTTACAACCTCCGCCCTCCCCAAGACCACGACAAGGCAATATACATATATGGGGGAGATTTATCAAAGCTTAGGGAAGATAAAGTGAGCCGGCCAATCAGCTCCTACCTGCCATGTTACAGGCTGTTTTTGAAAAAATGACAGGAGCTGATTGGTTGGTACTCTATCTCCAATATTTGATAAATCTCCCCCTGTGTCTTTTAGGCGGTACGGTATCGGAGAGCGTCTCTTCACCTGTGCGGCCGTGCGGACACTCGCAGTAGAAAGATGCCACCCGATCGTGGCAGGTGGCACCGCTGTTGCAGGCCGCGTTGGCACAGTCGTCAATGTTCTCACTGCAGTCCTCTCCCGTCCAGCCGTTCACACAGACGCAGTTGTACCCGCCGTGGGTGTTGTGGCAGGTGCCGCCGTTCTGGCAAGCGTTTGGCATCAGTTGGCACTCATCTACATCTTCCGTGCAATACTGGCCTGCAAAGACAGCGCAAGGGGGAATGAAGACAGACGTTCACAGGTATTGCCCCCCACCCCCACCCCACCAACCCCCGTGGGGCCCAGAATGGGTTTTAGGGAATAAAATGAATTTAAAAGTTCTTCCAAGTTAGTAAAAACTTTTACATGATCTGGTCGGTTACCCCCGGCGACCTGTATTTACCTGTCCAATCTGGGGGGCACTGACAGTTGTAGGTGTTAACCCCGTCCACACAGGTCCCCCCATTCCTGCAGTTGTTTCCTGGACAGTCGTCAATATTTTCCTCGCAGTTCAGACCGGAGAATCCTATTGAAAATATACGTGTAACATAAAAGACAATGCCGTGTTTGAGGAACGGAGGCAGATATACTGTACAGCGAAATAATAACTGAGAGAATCCATTTTTACAGATGTGTCACATGCACCTATCCTCAAAATTGCGCCAGTCGCAAAGTCCGTGACGCGCCAAACGGGGCTGAGCCGCACACTTTCACACAATACGCATGTTAGTCATATCACTTATGCAGCAAAAGTACAGCGCACGAGTATCCTGGAAACGGACGCAGGCGCGGCGCACAGCTGCTGCCTGCGATTCAGGCGCGAATCTCGGTAGCAACATCAGAAAATTGATTTGTGACCTGCGCCAGGCATCGTTCTGCTTAATCCGCGACTTTATACCAATTCCTTTGTGACATATATACTAATCCTAAGTGCCCAGGACACTATGGGGGTCATCAGAGTTGATCGCTAGCTGCTTTCGTTCAAAATAACGGCACTTCTGCGCATGCGTATGCGGCACAATGCGCACGCGCGAAGTAATTTTACAACGAACTATGTAGTTTATCACAAGGTCTAGTGAAGCTTTTCAGTCGCACTGCTGGCCGCAGAGTGATTGACATGAAGTGGGCTGGGCGAACGCAGGGCGTGTTTGTGACGTCAAAACAGGAACTGAACATTCTGAAGTGATCGCAAGCGCTGACTAGGTCTGGAGCTACTCTAAAACTGCACAAAAAAATGTTGCCGCCGCTCTGCGATCCTTTTGTTCGCACTTCTGCTAAGCTAAAATACACTCCCAGTGGGAGGCGGCATAGCGTTTGCATGGCTGCTAAAAACTGCTAGCGAGCGAACAACTCGGAATGACCCCGTATAAGTGACGTGCATGTGGCTACAGTGCAAATAAGACGGTAAATTCAGGGAAAAGTACAGTTACCCGTGGCTGAGAGTCTATACGCTGCGCTAGGTGCCTCGTACCATGTGGCGCAAAAAGGATATAGGTGTATGAGAACCAGTGACATCACTGCGGCATAAGGGGATATATTAATCTGCACGATGATGAATCTTGGCTCAGGACCGCCAGTGACTGGTCACCAATTACCCTACGGCACTGCAATCAATTCATCCACTATATAGCGACTTTTGGCTCCTGTTTGGTTTCTGTAACCGCTAGCATAGAGCGAGACGGAGTATACACAATAAAAGGAGTTTGTTCTTTTGTGTTTACAGCAAACAAACCAGGGCAAACAGTTTGGCCTGGTGTAGTTACATTGCTGCACTGTGCTAACAAACAGTAACCTGAACAGAAGAGAAATCCGTGCCGCCAGGGAACCCTGAGATTACGTTCAGGAGCCATCAATGTGCCAGGGAGGGGCTCGGTAATAATCCGGCACTGAAACTGCTCATAAAACTTAAGATAGCAGTCTTCTGACACTGCCGCCAGCCGGATTACTGCAATCCTGTCCACAAGACCAACATGTGGCAAGTTACTAATTAATCCCCGTCCTACTGACTTCTCCCCCTGCACAACAGCCGCAGTGGGAATAAGCGTGGCCCGCGGGGAATGGCGCTGTGTGATCTCAGAACTCGGGGCCTGCACAAATGCCTGGGATGCACAAGCTTGCAGCCTTCAGCCGAACTAGGAATTTAGGAAAGATCTAGCGTGTGAAAAACACACTTTTCCTCTGTTACATATTGTTGCTGTTGAATTCACGCGTGCGCTACATTGCCATGAACAAAAAAAAAGTAAAAACCGGTATGCGCAGGGGAAAAATAAGTAAGTCTGCGGGTCAACGCAAATAATTATACGCATATAATTATGGCCCTTTTATTAGAATGTTAAACCGCTGAGCGAGTCATCTCGCTGCGACATGGGAGAGGTCACCTGACACTCCGGCAATTGAGTAAATCACTAACATTCTGTGAGTGCATTATTTAAACAGCTTATCTGATAAAAGCTGGATTTACACTGCAAACAACTGGTAACTATTCCACAACCTCTGTGCGCACTTTTATTTTCTATCCATCTTCCCTCCACCTGGCAGGCGGGGATGGGCCCAACAGCAGCCATGAATGCGGACAATGCAGAAAGCCCGTCCTCCGTGTTATGGGTTCGGTTATACTGTGTTTACAGTAAATACAAAGCACAGGAGTGGATCTCTGCCAGGTCATTCGGGGCGTGCAGATTCCCCCGAGCCCTTCTATACTACCCCTGGCAGGTGTAATCTGACCTGTACATGTTTATCCAACAACAAGAAACAAGTTTTTCCAAAGTGTTTCTAAATCTTCTGGCACAAGCTACGGCTTTATAGCCCATACGGAACTGGTTACAGCAAACTCTCAGCATCCAGCCCACGGGCCAGAGGCACAACAGTGTCCAAAAATGTATCAATAGTCAACAAATAACACACACAACCGAATAAAGGCGATTACAGATGTGTCCACATACACTGTTGCTCAAGTCGGGGCAAATAGCTCCTCTTGGGGAGCTAGGACCCGGCGCTGGGGGACTCCCGAGCGCACCTTTCGCTCAAAATGCGCAATAAATAAAACCACTTTTCTAGATTGCACCAATTTGATGTGCGGCATTTGCACATCTGTGTGTGTGACGTCTGGTGTTTGATCTTTCCAGCCTATGTACAATAGGTTGTTTTTATTTTCCGCCTTCTAATTCTATATAAAACTTTCCTGGGTGCTTGCCCTGCATGAGACACCTGCTAGACAGGCCCGTAAAAGAGACGTAAATCAGAGCGCAGGCAGCTATTGTTCTCAGGCTTCAAAGTACCATCAAGGTTAATGTTTGCCCAGATTTCACATGCCTGAGCGCAAGGCTGAGAGGAAGAAAGGAAATCTGATTATTCAAACTTAACCCGTACAGGGGCGAGGACGTCTTGTAACAGCATACGCTGCCTGTGGAGCACACGTGACGGGAGGCCGTCAGACTAGATGAGACGCGAGGTGCCACAGTTATGGGGTGAGGCACCCAGCCACTGAGAAGCTAAAGGAATTCTCTTGTTTAAGAGGGTGGTAAATGCAGAAGATACAACGTAACAAGTTCAGAGACACAGATCATCACAGTCACCATTATCTACTTTAAAAAGTAGATTTGGGGTTTGAACAATGAAGCAATAGTTAGAATTTTGCAACAGACAAAAAATTAAAAATAAAATATCAGGAGACCAGTGACTGAACGACGTATGAACGAATCGCAGCATAAAATGAGAAACTTGTTACGATTGGCTGAGACGCTGGGGTGGAGTCCAAATGTTTGACTTTAGAGCAATTGTCCCCAGCTCAGAAGGATGCTTAACTAGCATGTAACAGGCTATAGTCTGTCCCAAACACAGTGCAGTGTACGTAATACAGGACCGTCAGACATATACAAGCCCAGAGATCCTGCTAAGACCCTTACAGATTCTGTCTCTGGTGCAATGACTGAGCACTCACATCCACAGACACACACACACAGCAGTCTTGGTAGGAAAATCTGCTGCCACTGGTCACGTGCAACAGCTCCATTCCACCCTATATACTATTTCTGGGCAACTGGAACCCCCCCCTGCATTTGCCTATGCACATATATACAGTAGCAGCACGTCGGGACCTCACTTCGCTTCTGCATTCCTGTGTCACCATGCGCTTGTGTACCGTGTTTCCATACAGCTTAGGGATCAATGATCCCTCTTGTTAAAGACATACACTGCCTGTGTGCAGTGTTATATATTTATACCCGGGATTTGCGGAATCATCTACAGATATCAGATGAGTTTGGTTTTCCAAGGACTTTGCTGATGGCTATGAGGATGGCCAACCTACATCCGGTCGCGGTTCTGCGGCGATGCCGTGTACCTAGAGGGGCACAAGTCACATCATTGTCATATAAAGTATTTTAGATTCAACTTGGCTTGCCAAAAGGGGACTTATTCTTTTTATCCTGCTTCACTGCGACTTGGAGGAGGAAGATGAACTTCCGCTTTGTGCGAGGTCACAGCTTCCTGTTCTAGTAGATGTGTGATGTATGTGGCTCTCATCTTCCTCCTCAGAACGAGCCCGGCCGCAGTCGCTATTAGCGGCGATGCCTGCGGACACCCTTTCATTTCTCCAGAACCAAACAACAGTTTATCTGTCATTAACTAGTCAGCAAATCCCACCGAGTCGTTACACAGCAGAGATGCTTAAAATCGGGCTTGTGAGGGCCAAATCAATCATGTAATGGGCTTCCTTACATGATTCCCATAGCATCTGCTCTAGATCAGTTTCTTAACTGGTTCCAGCCCCCCTTCCCCATTGCATAATTAGAACACATTTACCACCTATTATATAAGAATTCAGCGTTAGTCCACGGTCTAGGCTGCAGATTAAAGCCGCAGTACTCCGGGAGAGGTCACATTAACCTCCCCCCGGACCCCATCTTTACAGACGCTTTACAACTGCCCAATTCCTTATTTAAAGGGCAAAAGTTCAAAGCGAATGAGCATATCCTTCTATTGTGGAAAGAGGTAGTAAGCAATTGTCACTTCAGCAAACAAAACGCTTCCTGTTGCCACACAGGAGAGCACAATCCCAACATTTGCACACAGAACACACAGGGAACACTGCAGCTACAAAAGGTGGGATATCTGTCTGTACGTCATGGGCCCCAATTGTACAGAGCTGTTAACAAAACATCCGTCGTCACACAAATCATCTGCGTTTCTGAACCAAAGTCAGCAGATTTCACAGCGGAAACTGTCGCCACAAAAGTGAAAATGTTACAGTGCCAGATTTAGTCTAGCATCAAGTTCCATCAAAAGTGGCCACATTGTCCGTGTTTCACCCCAAACATTTAAGACAAAGACAAAAAGCCTCACGTGGCCCCCCCCAAGCTTCCCTCCCTCCCTCCCCATATACTGCAGTAGAAGATGAATGAGACTAGTACCTGGTAAACAAGTGCAGTCGTAGGACGTGTCGTCGGTCTGCCGGCAGGTCCCGCCATTTTGGCACGGCGACGGGTTACACGGCACGTACAGGTTCTCGCAGTAATTCCCAGTGAACTTGCTTTTGCACTTGCAGTAAAACGTTCCGACTTCGTTGACGCAGGCTCCGCCATTCTTGCAGGGATTCTGCTTGCATTCGTTGACGTCCTGTTTGCAGGTTTCGCCGTGGAATCCTTCCACACATTTACACACATACTGGGAGTCGAACGGGACACACGATCCGCCATTGCCGCAGGGGTTGGAAGCGCACGCGTCCGCCTGCTGACACGTTTCACCTGTAGGTACATTTTGCAGAGACATTAGGGCCACAATCAGTAGTAACAAAGAAGTAAGTAGGTTGCTTTTCTCACTATACAGAATATAATTTACAATTGGCATTTATAGTACCCCATCTGTGTCACCCCGGTCTATCTGCCCCTCCCTTTGAGACTGTAAGCTCTCACGAGCAGGGCCCTCTCCCCTCATGTGCTTCCCTTCCCTTACTTATACTATCATCTGCTATGACCGCTGATCCAGCAATGCGGCGCTATATACAGTATAATAATAATGACAGAAGCTGTGCAATCAGATGCCCCCCCCCCCCTTCCTTACACATTCACAGAGGGTACCAAGGCAGCAACAGCATAAAGCTGCGTTATTACTACGCCACCTATTGGAGTGTTGTGCGGGAAGACTGGCAGGCTGATACAGGGATGAAGATGTATAGGGGACTGTATAGCGGTTCTCCTCCATACCTGTCCATCCAGGGGGACACTTGCACTTGTACTTCGATTCGACTGTGATCAGTTCGCAGGTTCCGCCATTGCGACAGGGGTTGTTGAGACACACGTTGTCCTTTGGGGTGAGACAGCGCGAATCCTGGTACCCCAGCGGGCAGGCGCAGGTGAAGTACACGTTATTCCCTTTGATCTCAGGGTTACATGTTCCTCCATGTAGGCACGGACTACTTGTGCAGGGGTTATTAAACTGGCACCTGTCGCCAACGTGGGAACTGGGGCACCTGTGAACAATAAAAATGGAATCAGCGTTAGCAGAAATTTCCAGGTTTATTTTGGGTGGGAAAAAAAATATTTACCAGAAGAAGAAAAAATTTTTTTTGTCTTATACAGTCTAAAATCCACACTTCTTTAATTAAGTGGTGACCCATTAATTATTATAACATTCTGCTTCTGGGCCCTAAGTTTGGAGTGACCGGGAGGGTCAGTTAGAAGCTGCCATCTCAGTGATTGTGGCTACTTACTGGTACCCACTAGTTCACCCCCACCCCTGCAAGAGGGGCTGCGTTGAGGGGATCGAAGAGAAGGAGCTATGCTTTCACAGTTCCTGGTAGTGCGCTCTCCAGGTATATGCAGAATATAAGTAGACATTTTGGTTTTTTTTCCAAGAATGAGGAGCATGGAGCAGTGTACCACCACGAAGCCATGTACCCCTGGTTCCTCTGAGGTTCCTGGGACCTCCCTTCCCTCAGCAATCAGAGAAGGGAGGTCCCATGTGGAGAAATAAGTGGTACCCTGTAGGGGAATAAGTGGTACCCTGTGGGGCAATAAGTGGTACCCTGTGGGAATCTCACACCTACAGATAATAAGCCTTTAATGTCAGGGTTCCGTGTAAAAAGCATGAAACAGCCGCAGGTCGGCCCAGAATATTTGAGGCTTGGTTAGTGGAGGGAGGAGGCAGATCTTAGCACAACATTAACACCTGTTCCCAGCTCAGCCAGCCTGGGAAAGGTTCCCTCAGAGCAGCCAAATAACCTATGTTTGGGTTCATCGCTTCCAAGTCTTCCCAAAAATCAAAAGTCAACAGAGCAAGAACTAGACAAACACAGAGCCTCAGCCTCCCTCTCAGGCAATTACAGGCCGTGGCCCATTCATTACCTGAAGGGCAACATGAAACTAAAATGGCTGTGTTATGTACCCTCATACCTCAGCTATGGTCCTACTATAAACCCTCAAAGAAAGACAACGCACAAGGACCCTAAAGCTATAAGATGTCAAACTAATATGGAATCTTATTTAAAATTCAGCCTTACCTTTATAATCGAGTGAAATTAATTCAAATAAATTCCTGACACATTAAGCAGTCGCCATGGCAGCCATTGCACGCTAAGGAACATTGCACCTCTGTAGTGTATAAAATGCCCTTGTGACACCCCTCTTACAAGCAGCCCTGTCATATAGAGCAGCATTTTCTATCCCCAGTAACCTAGATACAGCAGTGGCAGCCATCTTTGTGAGCAGAAACAATATTCATGAGAAGATCAATCCACAAGGAAACCAGGCTGAATGTTGGCCCAGCCCACAAAAGTGCTGCCTCCGCTCTGTGACATGTAGTTAGTTCAGTGCGCTATGCCATTTTAGCAACTGCACACTTCCAACATGTTGGGAAACCATATTAGTAAGACCAGACAGCTTGGTTACGGAAGCCGAAGTTCTCATTTGAAACCGTTGTTATGGGGGGGGGGGTTACTAATTTTATTACCCCAACACAAGTGTTCCTGTTTTGTATTCCAAAAGAAACAAATTAAAATGCAAAATCAATTACAAAGCATGTGTAAGATGTCCAGACTATTCCATTTGGCCTCAAGACTCGTCTGTGATGGAACATTTCTGAAGATAATAGTAATAGCAGGTGGGAAAATATGCAGAACGCCTGTAAGACTAGCTGCTACTATAATGAGCAAAGACATGAAGAGAAAAATCTAACCTCACCCAATAACAGGGGTGAGAAGTCATCTGACATTGGATCTGTAGCCACCATCTGCTGGGAGCAGCCAAAAGGCCTAAACCATTTGGCTCTTGGTGACCGGACTGGAGATCAGATAACCTGGGAACGGAGTTCTGTGGCAGCAGTGAGTCCAACGGCCTAGCGGTGGGGGGGTGTTCACAAGAAGAGAGGTGGCAGACATCTGGGGACAAGTCTTTGTCACTAGGCTCTACTTGACAGGCCGACAACTGCTCCATCTGCCGACATGTAGGTACTAATGGCTGGGATGTTAGGTTACTTCATAAGATCATGCCTCATTTGACCTCGCACCTACTTGAGAAGACTCGTTGGAAGAGGCAAGTGGTGGGTCATGGGGAAAAGGTGCCTCTTTGTTCCTGGTAGTCTGGAACGTTCTCTTGAAAGAAAAAGTTAGGAGATGCCATCTGTGAGAGTGGTTGCACGAATATAAACATCTCAGTAACGGCACGATTAACCCCACATGGAGTCACATTTATTTTTAACCAAATTCCAAAATAAATGTGTGGAGAAAAATGTAATAAATGCTGAAAAAAGGAAAATAAAGAAACACTAGTACACAAAACCCTGATCCCTGAATTTAGGTCACTGTGCGACTTTACTGGGAATATAGGTGGTCATTCTGAGTTGATTGCTCGCTAGCTGTATTTAGCAGCCATGTAAACGCTACGCCGCCTCCCTCTGCGAGTGTATTTTAGCTTAGCAGAAGTGCGAACGAAAGGATCGCAGAGCGGCTACAAAGTTCTGTTGTGCGGTTTTAGAGTAGCTTCAGACCTACTCAGCGCTTGCGATGACTTCAGACTATTCAGTTCCTGTTTTGATGTCACATACACGCCCTGCGTTCGCCCAGCCACACCTGCGGATTTTCGAACACTCCCTGAAAACGGTCAGTTGACACCCAGAAACGCCCTCTTCCTGTCAAATCACTCTGCGGTCAGCAGTGCGACTGAAAAGCTTTGCTAGACCCTGTGTGAAACTACATCGGCCGTTGTAAAAGCACTTTGCGCGTGCGAATTGCGCCGCATATGCATGCGCAGAAGTGCCGTTTTTTTGCTTCATCGCTGCACAGCGAACGAATGCAGCTAGCAATCAACTCAGAATGACCCCCATAATCCGCAGAGAGCTGGTGTTTTGGCAGCCATGTTTTGCAAGTCCCCACTCCTCCACCACGCAGTGAAGGCCGCCATTTTGTGCACTGTGCAAACCTTTACATGACTCGCCCAATTAAAACACCGGGAATGGATGACATCACTGATCTATGAGGCAATTCCTAATCGTCTGATGACCGCCAAAAGATTTTACATTTCGAGCTGATCAGAAGCAGACAGAATTCATCCAACCGGCTGGTTGCTCGCTGTGCAGGGCCCGGCCGATTCCATCTACGACAGACATATATCGCACAATAAGTGCAAAAGTGCCAGCCAATCAGCTCCTAATTGTCTTGTTACAGGGTGTGTTTGAAAACGTATTAGTCCGTGCTGGTTGTACTTCGCCGCCGCTCAGCGCAGTGGAGTACGTTACCAGCGCTCTGGACGCACGAACGTACACGTCTGACATACACTGCCTCTGCGCTGAATGTACTGCGCTGACAATGCTGTTTTTGGACGTATGGGGCAGTCGCCCCCCTAACTAATGGCGTTCATCTCTGCAAGATTTCTCATTAAACTTGAACAATAGGGGGGGAAAGTAGCCAAATAAAAGTTAGTGAGAGAAAGTATGGCTGTATTCTAATTTTCTCCTGAATAATAGTAGAAAAATGAAAAATAAAAACCTGTAAATAAATAAAAATCCCTCCTGTTCTCCCGCTCAGATTCTCTTTGTTGGGGGATTGTGAGAGAATTTGTTAGGAATCGGAGACATTTCAAGTTAATGAGAATCCATTATCCGGGCCAAAAGGAGTGTAAAGAATAGGCACAAAATTAATCAGGGCATCTGCCGGCCGCACAAAAGCCGGCAGAGAGCAGGTGTGCATATTAATGAGCGCAGCAGCTGCCTCCTGCCACTGGCGTCCAATCAACTTGAAGAATAAGTTGGGCTGGTTGGGGGGAAACTGGAGGTTAGAATAGGCCTAGGCTTCTGGCTGGCTGATTTCACTGCTCTCAGTCAGAGAAAGCAGCAGGCCGGGTGGCACGGTCCTGCCAGTCTGACGAGAGGGAGCCTTTGTTCCCTCCTCTTCTGGGCACCGAGATGCCAGTCATACCTCGGTCGGCATCTGAAATGCGAATTTACGTGGAAGGTGCGCCACGCACCACGCTCTCTCACAGATGCGTGCAAATAACAAAACGCTGCCAGTCACCTCCTGCCTTTGCCCCGAACTCTTCCAAGGCCGGTTCTGCTAGCTATGTACCTGCTGGCTACGTTCTGTGTCACTTGTGGCCAGACAGTTCTGATTGATCAGGCACAGGGCCTAACAGCTTAAAAGAAAAACGACAAGCGACAACCAAGGATGTTCTAGATTATCCCATTGGCCACACACGCCGTGGAGGCAGACATGTTGCGTTGTATGATCGCCGAGGCCTAAAGGATGCGTACAGACCGCATCCTCACGCACAGGGTGCCAGACCACAAAATGGCTGCTTCTGCTGTGAGGTGGTGGAAAATGCTCAACAGAACAGTAACGTCCGGGGACTTTGAGGACCATTGTTTAAGAGAGAGAGTTTATTTTTCAGTAGGCCCCAGCCGGAGGAACCGGCTTGTGATAAAGGCGGAAGAAGTGTCACGCTATTTTTAGACGTGCAGCCGACCGCACCTCAGGTGCGTATAGAATTTCCAACATATCGAGTACTGGTTCTGCCCTCGCCTCCAAGGAGCGGACTTTAGTGTAACCGGGAGACAAACATCAGCCGCTTTATTTTGCTGTTGCACACAGAGTTCTGCAGACAAACATGAGGAGCCTGGGTGCAGCGGATAATACATTCCCCCCCTCAGGCCATTTATACAGAAGCACATGACAAGTCTCACGCAGGAAAGAGGCCTCGGAACGTAGAAAGCTTTGGAGAACTAGAATTCTCTGAAGGAACAAATAAATCATTTTAATCTTAAATCAAACAAAGAACAAAGTAAGGTTTTGTTGGTGGTTTCAGCTTGTTGTTGTTACAATTGCTTTAGAAATAAGTCGGATATAAGAAATAAACAGGATCCACCTAAATATAGAAGACGCCTCGCCGAAGTCTTAAAGATGGATTTCTGGGCTCTAAAAGCGGTGGTGGGGCCATATGGGTAACGCGTCACACAAGGGGAGAGAAAATGGCCGCTTTGCAACCAGATCAGCTGAAACTATTCTAGTAGCCGACACAATGCATCGGTATTATACGCCACCTGTCCCTGGTAGGTGGTTATGTGATAAGTTATCCGGTTACTACAACAGAGCGTTCTAATAATATAGAATACACCACACTATCTATACATTGGGACCCATATAAAGACAAATTTTGGCCAAAAAAAAAAAACTTGCGCCGGCCATTTCCACGTTGACTCTGTCGACCATATGTGTTCGACCTATTGACGGTCTATCTAATTTGCGTAGATCTATTATAACACACCCCTTTATACAACTGCGTCAAAGTGGTCACCAAAGATTCTCGGTGCAGCGAAGCGGGGCAGGTGCCAGATGGCATCCACTGGTACCGACACCTGCCACCTCTAGCTCTGCACGTCCAAGGACAGCTAGGGGGAGAAGTGAACGTTTTCTTAGCCGCCCCCCATTTAACGGGTCTCTAGGCAGCGTCGATTGCTTTGAAAATAAAACCACTACAGATATGGAGATTATTGGCTGCGCTCCTGCCCAAGACATTGTGCTGTGAAATCTGGAGACGCCTCACCTAATGTGTCATAGATGTGCTAAATACACAGACGGAGGGCTCGCATGTGCCTGTCAGCCCTGCAGAATAACCCATCGCTGACTTTTGGGAAATTCTTTCGCGACTAAGCAGTACCAAGGTTACAGGGAAAGAGACGAATGTCAGCTCTTGGGTTCTACATCTACCTATGTGGGCTGCCACCTTACTGCATGGACATACAGGTCCACAAACCGGTGGATTAAAAAAAAAAAAAAAAAATAATAAAAAAAAAAATAAAAAAATATATATATATATATATATATATATATATATATATATATATATATATATATATATATATATATATATATATATATATATATATATATATATATATATATATAATTTTTTATTTTTATTTATATATATTTTTTATTATTTTTTTTTATATTTTTATTACCTATTTTACTATTTGGATTTTCAAGGGTCCCAAACCATCTGCCACACATTTATAGCACTTGAAGTGCAATTAAAGAAAGAAGCAAACTGTATTTACACTTTCTGAACAGGAGGATAAGCCACTTCAGAAACGTGGCCCGGCCGAGGATCTCAAAATGGCAGATGTTTCCCGGCGACCTCTGAACCCGGCCTCATTTCAGAGCTCATTGCATTCTCGCCATTGTCTGCAGCCATCTGCCGTATTATAGACAGAGGACAATGACACCGGAGTAAACGCAGAGAACTTTAACACATACAAAACCACAAACGCTGTCTGGACCACAATTGTGCAGTTTACCTTTGTACTGCTCGTATAGGTATTGCAACAGAAAGGTCATTGTTGGTGCCATAAATTTATGCAGAAATGAACATTTGCAATATTCATGCAACATTAAAACCTCTCATTTTTGCATTAGCTACACGTTTGCTGGGTGTGCTCCCAAGAATCATGGAAGCGGCCATCTTGGAGGAAGAATCAATACTCAGCCTCTCAATTCACTAGGAGTTTCAGATAATGAGGCATGAGGCACAGGCTTGTGCCTCAGTGATGAGACTACTGCCTCAACAACGTCGTCAGTGACAGCTGGAACGCAAGTGCCCAAATCCTGCATTTTACAATACACAGTCAGACGCGCATAGAACATAACATGGGACGTATTTGTGCGTCCTGACCAATGCCCGTGGCCCACACGGCACATACAGAATACAGGTTATATGTACATGTGTGGAGGCGCTCTGTGCCCCTTATCCTGAAGGTAAAACCTTAATCCTCTCAAACGCCTTCAACCTTCTATTTTACCTTTGCTTTGTTTTTTTCTAGTCACATTACACACAAGATTAACCGTGGGAAAGAAGCATTAAACGTAAAGGGGTCAGCGCTTTAATTAGCTCCCTCCTGCCTCCCAGATAACTCATGGAGTGTTGGAGTACTTGGAACAGCTCTAAGCGTCTCCAGGTGCCAAGTGTCAGACACAAGCCGCAGAACCGGTGCCCGCGCTGACACCCAGGCTAATGAGCCCTCTTTTCCAGATGTCAGGTAAGGATCAAGCGTTTGCTGAAACCAAGTGCAGGACAATGTAACCTGCGAATGACCTGGCTCAGGTCACCTGGCGTTGCGAGTCTGTGGCGCCACAGTCAGCGGTATGTTTTTATAAAAGCGTGTAATGTCTAGTAATGGTGTCCGGGCTGCAAGAGTTTCAAAACAAGAAAGTATTGATGGCTACATTATAGACTATCCCAGAAGCCCTCAGGGCACCCCAGCGGACCAGGGTTTAGGTATATCCATGGCTCAACACAGATGGTTAAATCAGAATTAACTGAAGTGTTAATTCAGTCACCTGTGGCCAAGCATGGATAAACTTAAAACCTGGGTGTCTTGAGGACCGCGTTTGAGAACCTCTGGACTGTCCATACCTCAGTGATGCACAGTGCGGACTCACGGGCTGAGACAACACTGAGAGTGCAACTTATCGGCTCACTACAAACCAGCAGCATCACTGAGGAACGAGGCATTTTGAACGAATGGGTTGAACTCACAAGCAAAGGGAGTTATCACTGGCAACAGGGTTAGAGATGGGAGTGTTGAGGTTTGGGGCCTCTAAAGCCATCGGAGACCCAATCAGATCCGGCCAGCGGCGCATCCCTCAATTTCTCTTCAATTTTTATTTATATTAACTTGTTGAATACCACCCACAATGACACGGTCATAGAAAATTTGGGGCCTGAGCACACACCCCTCTGCCCGACCTTCTGTCGACTACAAGTGGCTGGGGACGCTCTCTGCAGATGTGACTGGGGGCCTCCGAGAACACAACCTGCCTCCAAAAGCCACAAATAATCTGTTTAACCCACAGAACAGTCTGCCGTCCTGCCCCCTGGCTGCGAGGGATGAACAGGAGGCGGCAGATAAGGTTACTCAGAGCAGTCACCTGGATGGGAGTTTAATGTGGTATTTAGCATCTGTTCCAGGAATTTGTAGCCCGTTATTAAATAGTCATCACACAGGAAACCTGGGTAAGACGATCGGGTTAATTAACCCCGAGCAGCAGAAGTGATACAACCCTCTGAGACTGAAGATTACATCTAATAAAACTAATGACTGAGTATTGCGGCAAAAAGGAATTTCCATATAAAGGAGGAGTAAAGTGGGGCATTTTCATCAATGGTTTTAGGTCAGTAGAAGGCGAGGGCATCTCACCAAGCTTGACCCTCATGAGTCCCATTAAGGAATGCAACCAGATGACCTAACAGACCCATTTACACTATACAGCGCACAAGTAGCACAATTGATGCATATAGGGGGTAATTCCAAGTTGATCGCAGCAGGAAATGTTTTAGCAGTTGGGCAAAACCATGTGCACTGCAGGTGGGGCAGATGTAACATGTGCAGAGAGAGTTAGATTTGGGAGGGTTATTTTGTTTCTGTGCAGGGTAAATACTGGTTGCTTTATTTTTACACTGCAATTTAGATTGCAGATTGAACTCACCACACCCAAATCTCTCTCTCTCTGCACATGTTATATCTGCCTCCCCTGCAGTGCACATGGTTTTGCCCAACTGCTAAAAAATTTCCTGCTGCGATCAACTCAGAAATTACCCCCATAGTGCACGACATGAGACAGGGTCATCTGATTCAGCTTAGTGTGCACTCCACTTTAGCCAAACTTGGCTGCAAGGTCAAACTTCCAAACTAAAACTCAACCTTCCAACCAACCCCCTCTACCCAAAGAAGTTAGGGGAATTGTAACATCAGCACCCTCTAATAGATGGATGAACATGAAAGAAAGACCTGGAGCCCACAATCCTGACTCCACTCTCCTCTGTGGAGCATTCCCCATAGTCCATGACCCCAGTGGTTGGGATGAAGCACTAGGCATTCAGAATGTGGGTCCCGGGCCATGTCAACATTAGGAGGCTGAAGTGGCTGGTCACAGACAATAGATGGGAATTTACGCTGGAATTATTAGATCGCATTCCTCGCCAGGATCCTGGGAGACCCAGCGGCCTCTATGGCTGGCTCTGGAGCCTCCGTGTTTAACCCCTTGGTAGGGGAAGTTTGGTTACAGCATGTTCAGGAATCTCTGGTCAAGAAATCAACTTTAGGACCTCCAAGAGGGGTCACCAAAAGCTTATGTCAGTAGCCTGCTCTGAGCCAATCTCAGCTGCCTCCAGCGATCACAGATCCATGCAGACAGCCGCATCGATGCTACCGTGCCGCCACCAGCCCTCCGCACTACAATCTGCACCAGCCACATCCTCGGCGCAGGAGATTTGACTCAATAGCCCGCAACTCCGTCTGCACGCCCATGAGGTACCTCTTCTATGGGCAAACGCCCTTTTGCAACACAGGGACACCCGCTTTGACGTCATTTAAAAAGGACCAAGATGCAGCTGACTTAGAAGGCCCTAAATTGTGTATGTCAGGCTGCGACGCATGAGCGGTTTAATAATAATCACGAGGTCCGTCCGCATTCGGAATTGCGTGCATCTCTGAAATAGGCCCTTATGTTCTGTTTTAGATATAATTAAGATAAAAAGCAGAAGCAGCCGTTGCTCAAATAGCGTCACATCGAGTACAGGCGACGAGCGCAGTCATGCCAAAAGGAAAGCTTATGGTTATCCTAGACAGACCCCCAAGAGCGTTCAAGAAAACAAGGCAAAAGTTTACCCGTGTGCCTCATGCCTCAGTGATGTTATTGCCTCTTAGAGAATTGTTAGACTACACAAATATTATTTAAGCCCAAATATATCTGCCTCCACTCCACCGGGGCCCCTACTACGTACAGAAGCTGGTAGGGGTGTCCACCAAGATGATAGCACTATAAAGCCAAATTAATATTCAAAGTGGAAAAGACCATTAAGGCAGCATGGTTGGTGTAGTGGTTAGCATCACTGCCTCACAGTCCTTATTGGAGTATGTATGGAGTTTGTATGTTCTCCAGTGTTTGTATGTATTTCCTCCCACACTCCAAGAGCATACCGGTGTTGGGCAATAAAATGAACCCTAGTGTGTATGTGGTAGGGAATTTAGAGTGTTAGCTCCTCCGTACAGTGCTGCGATTGTGTGTGAGCTATTTACATGGCTGTAATACAATATATAAAATGAAGACTGACTCTGTCCTACAGTATATACTGTTCTTTTACCAGATTTCCTTTCCTTTCGCTGTGAGATACTGTGGGAAACAGGTTGTAAAAACTCCCCCGACGGTTGGGGTCACCCACTGCTGAGCAGTGAAGGGAGGGCCGTCTCTGCACTCCCCTCTAATAGAGCTGTATCTGGTATGAGGGCCAGTGGTAACCCACCCATATTGGCCCTGGTGACACAATGACGTTGTCATGGAGACGGCATTCTAGGACTACCCAGGTGGTGATGTAAAGTGCGCATTCCACCAAAGCACCGGGGCTGAACCGTGCACTGGATGGGAAAACACTATATTACATATATTTTACCTCAGCAATTGTCCATATGATGACTGCAGTCCCGCACTCCCCCAACATCCGCCATTACCCAGAGTCCCCATCATGTACGCAGTTACCCAGAATCCCCATCATGTACACCATTACCCAGAATCCCCATCACGTACACCATTACCCAGAATCCCCATCACGTACATCATTACCCAGAATCCCCATCACGTAAGCCTTTACCCAGAATCCCCATCACGTACGCCGTTACCCAGAATCCCCATCACGTACGCCGTTACCCAGAATCCCCATCACGTACGCCGTTACCCAGAATCCCCATCACGTACGCCGTTACCCAGAATCCCCATCACGTACGCCGTTACCCAGAATCCCCATCACGTACGCCGTTACCCAGAATCCCCATCACGTACGCCGTTACCCAGAATCCCCATCACGTACGCCGTTACCCAGAATCCCCATCACGTACACCATTACCCAGAATCCCCATCACGTACGCCATTACCCAGAATCCCCATCACGTACACCATTACCCAGAATCCCCATCACGTACGCCATTACCCAGAATCCCCATCACGTACGCCATTACCCAGAATCCCCATCACGTACACCATTACCCAGAATCCCCATCACGTACGCCGTTACCCAGAATCCTCATCACGTACGCCTTTACCCAGAATCCCCATCACGTACGCCGTTACCCAGAATCCCCATCACGTACGCCTTTACCCAGAATCCCCATCACGTACGCCGTTACCCAGAATCCCCATCACCAAGCCCCAAACTCTATCAGCCTACATAATAAAGAACGTAAAGCTGCAGTCAGCGTCCTATTACCAGCAACACGTATAGAATAACCAACTAGTTGTACAATTTGTTGCGCCCCACACTCCAAAGCAAAATGGATGCACTTTTATGTTCACGTCCTTCTTAACACCTGTTGGACACGACCTGTAAATAACGCGCGCCATTAACTTCAGTGCCGCCAGTTTTTAATGCATGAGGCCTTTTAATAACGCGCCGCACACTGAGACGCCAGCGCTTCCGTTACACACTTCAGACAGCCTTGGGGCTTATTTGCATGTTAAAGTGACTGAACACGCCATTAGCCGGCTGCAGGCTGCGAGTGTCTCACCTTTTTATGAGCGTTACCTCAGGAGAAGGGAAATAAGCAGAGTATATGCACAGGGGGGAAGATGGGGGCCCCGGCTATGAAACACACCATTTAACCTGAGGAATGGCAGTCACCAGTACAAGTCAGGCCTTTCAACGCTTCCCTGAGCGCACAGGCTGGAGAGAGTCACTTCCCATCATAGCTGCGGCAATACAGAGATAATTATTTACAGGTACGCAGCAGGGAAATGCAGAGTGTAAAAGGGACACCACCCCACACAAGTGCTCTCCTCTCTCTCTGGCTAGATGCTAGCAGTATACTGCAGGGGAGGCGTGAGGAGAATGCTGCAGGAGGGAAGGGTCAGCAGTCAAGGGCCTGCAGTATGGCGCTGCCGTATGGTGATCTATCAGGGTAGAGTCTCCTAACTGAGGTCATCTCTCCTCTTTCAGGAGGTCCATACCAGGGAGCAGGTACCACCTGGCTCGCCAGCTGCTCTGGAACTACACATCCCAGCAAGTTCTGCCACATTGTAACAGACAGCGCAATTTTCAAAAGCAGTTTAACGCGTTTCTCCTTGTTGATACATAACCGTTTCATCAGATGAAACCGTTCAGTATCTACAACGGAGAAACGCGTTACACTGCATTTGAAAACTGCGCTCTCTGTTACAATGTGTTTTATTTTTTTCAACGACTGTATAGACCTGGAATAGACAATATCTGGCACTCCAGCTGCTGTGGAACCACACGTCCCAGCATGTGAAACCACAGTTTGCGCCAGCCCCAAAACAAAATTGTGGCAGAACATGCTGGGATGTGTAGTTCCACGGCAGCTGGAGTGCCAGATATTGTCTACTCCAGGACTATACAGTCCTTTAAATCAGTATTTACAATGGAGAAACGCGTTAAACTGCATCTTAAAATTGCGCTGTCTATTACAATTTGTTGCATCATTCTCAGCAACCCAGATTATTGCTTGGCAGCTGCATTCAGAGTGAACATAATATAGTATAAAAGATCTTTATGGACTGCGCCCAATTATATCATCTAAATTGTTTACTTCTATAAATTAAATATAAAATTGCAGCCCCGTCATTTAGAGAAAGCGAAATTCTGATATAAAAAGCACCCGGCCTATTTACATAGCGCCAACGTATTCCGTAGCCCTTTAGCTAGGAGTTACAAATCCCTCCCTCCAGAGTAAAGCCGCAGTAGTCGCCGATTTTTGCGGTGGCTCTCCCTCCATTCACAGAAAAGCAGGGATCACCTTTCTCCTGTACCGGCCTGAATACACTTGACTTTCCAACTGGATCTCATTTTCTGGACAACATAAAGGAACCTTTGTAGGCAGGCCGCTAAGTGACGGGTGAAATCGAGATGCGGCTCCTGGCCAGCCTGGCACCTTTTATCCCGACCTGGCTCAGGATGTGCCACGCTATCAATGGTGCCACTTATCTGCAGCTGGCGCTGCGACGACGGAGACGCCAAAAAGTGCGAGTCAGGAGACGGAGGCAGAGAGATCTGCGGCTCCAGATACAGGGAATACTTCCGTCAGAAGGAATCCGCAATGATACACCGGGAACCGGTCCCTTGTTATCCCAATCATAATACCCCCTCCGCCACATCACCAGGCGATAAGCTTATTTAATTGGTGCAATTAATGCCACCAGGTTCTCATTAAGGGACAGCTCACGGGGGAAGAGGAGGAGGACAGCAGAGCAGAGAGTGATCATTTTGGTTCTTTTCCAGATATGCCTTTGGGAAAAACATTTAAGGAGGTTGATTGGGCTTAAAATTACTACTCTGGTTAGCCTGACACAGGAGAGAACACAGGGAGGGTCCAAGGGGAAGCATGAAAGCGCAACAGCAGCGTTCCACAGAAGCCCCCCGGGACAGGGCAGCCACCTGGCCGCAGATTACAGGCCCAGCATTTATTTAGCAGCGCCGGTGTATCACAGCTTGGCGCCCCTGCACGGCTTATCTAGCTGCTAGTGCCAAATTACAGTCCGAGGCACAACAAAGTAATCAGGATGGCGCAGCCCAGACCCTGCTCATTTGGGTACAGCTGCTCGGTCCCCCTCCCCTGCTCCCCACCCCATTTAAAGCTGTCACAGGTTTTGTTCAGACCCACTGAAATGCCAGGCTGCCAACACATTCCGGGTATTCAGAGCTTCACAAAGTCATTTTTACAACCAGTTAGGGCAATTTACAAAAATTCTGAAAAAAGTTTTCAGCCCTGGTCAATAAGCATTCAGCCCAGGTTATACTATTAACCCTTGCAAGACTCTCCATTCGCTAAGTATAAAAGGGGGTGATTGGGGGGGGGGGGGGGGGATAACAAGAAAATAATAATAAACCCCCTCCATGAAAAAAATGGTGCTGCATTCTGGGAAACCCCCATGATCCAGCACACAAGGGTAACCTGCCTCTAGGAACAATGGAGGGCAAATTTCGACTGAACCCCAGCTGTCGTTCTGTCAATGAATGAAAGCAAGATTTACAGCGTCGCCAAGCGTCCATGTGGCTTGAGCATCAGGGAAGGGGGGGGGGGGGGGGGGGTAGCTGTATTCATTAGGGGCTCACAAAGGATTGCAGCCCTTTGTACTGTATGGCTGTCTGTCGATGGGCCCTGAATAACTCCCTATTGTGCAACAGAACGTCATGGAGGCTGCTCTTGGAACCACCAGGGACTTTTAAGAAGCTGACTTTATAAAGCATGGTCAGTGTTCCACAGGTAGGTATCACCCCACCAGAGGTATTTCTCCAGCTTTACTAAGATTGCCGGGGACCCACAATCTGTCTATGAAATGACAGTAAGCTGGTTGGTTGCTACGGGCAACTTCTCCACTTTATCTTTCTGGAAAGTTTGCAGTGACGGGATGTAACTTCACGGCCACTTACCTGCATTCTGTCCCGCTGGTGTCACACTTTCCGTTGTTCAAGCATGTTTGCTGCATACACCGTAAACCTGGAGAGAAAGAGCGAGAACAGTTACAGACTTGTAAAGAGAATATAGGGTTCTATTTACTAAGCCTTGGAGAGAGATAAAGTAGCAGCCAATCAGGGTCTAACTGCCATGTTACAGGCAGTGTTGGAAAGATGACAGGAGCTGGTTGGTTGGTCCTTTATCTCTCTCAGGGGCTTTAGTACATAGCTTACTTGCAGGAACATTACACTGGAATACTGACAGTCTACGCCGCAGAACCTGTCCTGCAGAATAAAACAATACACAAGATGCTTGGCCGAATGATTTCGCGTGGGCAAAGATAGGCCACTCGGAGCCACGTGTGGGGGCGATGCGTCATGGCGTCTCTACTTACTAATCAACATGGCAGCTACCACCGAAGATCATATAATGCAAACAGAAGAATACATTTGTAGGGGCACAAAGTCTATGCAAAGGATCCGCCAGTTGCACGTTTGCAGCTCATCTCAGGAGAACCTGAAGGCCTGCGCTGCTGAGTGGGGGTTTGTATGCAGTTTGTGCAGCACCGGTATGTCGGATCTGCTTATAGACCAGGAAACAAATGACAATTTCCGTGCACTTATTATAATAAGCAGAGCCGGCCTTAACCAATATGATGCCCTAGGCAAGATTTTGGCTGGTGCCCCTTAGCACCGCCGCTAGTTCTTCAGGAGATGCCTGGCATGGCAGCTCTGCTAACGTCGGGCGCCTTTTGTTTATGAAAATGCATCTTCTTTGCATTACTATGTGGCTAGGATGCACAAGCAGCTTCTGCTGATTAAAATGATATGCAGCACGCCTATATTCTGTGTGTGACTGTGGCTGTATCTGCATACGAAATGCTGAATTACAGTGATTTCCAGGAATACACTGCAATATAGCATTTCGTATGCAGATACAGCCAGTCACACACAGAATATAGGCATGCCGCATATCATTTTAATCAGCAAAAGCTGCTGGTGTCCCTAAGCATACCAAATGCCCTAGGCATTTGCCTAGTTTGCCTATGCCTAAGTCTGGCTCTGATAATAAGAGAGAAGGTTCCATGTGAGATTTGTGGCGAGTACTGAACACGAAATCACCGGGGGCCGAATACATGGTGGACTGATGACCGCAGAGCATAAACGGTCTCTTGGGGGTGAAGGCTACAAAACCTGTAACTTTATCTTCCCTCCTGGCACTCACATTGTTACATGTCAGAATATCTGACATTTATGGGCTGATGAGGTAGTACAGGAATGCAAAGATAACATTTAGCTGCAGGCAGAAATACACAGTGTATCCAACACAGTACAGGGCAGGTAAATGGACTGTGTTCCCATTATACCCACCAGGAGCTCTCATCCATTCCACCGACTCAGGACATGCTTAAGGTTATAATTATATGGAAATAAGTAACTGTATATAAGTAAATATATATCCTGGAGTGACACTGCTGCATCTGTAGTTAAGAACAAACATCTTTGTTGGCATGACTCTCAGGCAGTTGCATAGAGTGCCACCAGAAAATAGGGGCTCCATCCTCCCATATGTGTAAGTAAGGATTGTAAATGTAAAGTGGGAGGTAGGAGTGTTTTTTTTTCTAGCATTGATGCATGTAAATAAGATGACCGTACAACACCAACCTCCTCAACCACTTCTCCTGTGTGTGTTACTTCCTGACCAAGGGGGTGATTGTATACAACAGCAGCATCATCAGGGAGCACACTTGGAAACGGCACCTGCAGTTTTTTACTATAACACTGTAAGCTGCACACGTTGGGCAAGACCGTGTGGTCTTACACACAGCTCAGGATAACAAGGCTTAGCCAAGCAGCGCACTACAAGTTCCAGCCTGTCCTGCCAACCGCAACATCCGACAGCCACAGTAGTACAACTGCGTGAACATCAGAGAGAAACAAATCTCTAACAATATTTGAAAAGTTGACACACTTTGGGGCCTAGATTTGAACCCCTTGCGGTGCCAGAGAATGGTCACACCTGGTGACTGTTCCACCGTCTTATCTCTGTCTTCAGCTGATCAGATCACATACAGTATCTCTATAAATAAATGGTTTCCCTCCATCCTCCATGCTCAGAGATAACATCTACACCCTTCCCCAACAGTAACAGGAAACACAAAGTTCAGCAAATAAGTGGTTTTAAAAGAGAGGGGGTCATCTAACTATATTAGTATTCATAGAGTGACACCCCCCCCCCCCTCAAATGTCCTGAGGTACCCGGTGTGTGGCGAGGGGGGGCACCAGTGCACAAACAATCTCCCCCCCCTTTCACGGTTGCCCATGGGAAAACACAACAGCTGCAGAGTAGGGCCTATTATTGATTGGCAACAAAGAGGGAAATCAGAGCTCACCATTGTAAAGCGTTAAACACACCTCTTGGCGTATTGTTCAGCACAGGGCAGGAATCCCTGTCTCCCTCCCTTGTCACTTAATACATGCAGCCTGAAGCTGGGGCTGTAATAACCCCCTGCTATGAGAACACACTGCAGCCTATGTCTGCTGCCTGGGAAGGGGGGCATCAAAGATAAAGCGGCAGTTTAACCCTCTGTAGCCTGTTCACTGTCCAGGTCCCTCCAAAAAACTTTGTGACTTGACGGCTGTTGTGGAACTACAAATCCCAGGCTACTCTGCCAGTATGACAAATGTACAATAAATGGCACTGTCTGTAAGTGTTAGGGTAACTTTCCCATGCTAAGAATATATTCTTGTGTTCAAGAAAAATAAAGAGGGGGGGGGGGGGGGGGATTTCTAGGGAAGTTGCAAAATTATCATTATTACATAAATACAAAGATGTATTGAATCAGCATAAATGTGCAAAACTGACATTTGCTCACTGTATTGGGCTTAACCCTTTACCTCCTGGCCAGCCGGGACTATTTGCTTTGTACTTGATACTTTTTGCAAACAAACAATAAACAAACAAACAGAAAAGGAAATGTGTCACTTCCTTCCAAAGGGCCCAGTGCTGCACTCTAAAGGTCATTATGTAGGGAGCCAGCAGTGGAGACATAGATCCAGCAGAGGTGGGGATTGGGGGCAATGGAAGGAGGACAATCAAATTCTGAAATAATAATAATAAAAAAAGTTACAGTAACTCTGATCAACGTACTATAAGGGAATGAAGCCTCCAACCATACTGAAACCATGAGAACTGTGCAAGGAAGTCACATTAACGTTCTGTTACAAACTTGTTGCCAGATTAAACGGGACACACACTGTGTCCTAGCATACTCCTGATCCGGCCGCTGGGGGCGCTGTTTTATTGCGGTTGATGGGTAATGTGTCCACACGCATTAAATTAGTGTACAGCGATCTTAGCTGAAAGCCTTTTTAAGTGTTTATCACTCCAAATATCTGATTATAATCGTTCGATAATAAACTGCCGATCACATCGGACGATTGTAACACGATTTTTATCGGCCCCGACTTCTTGCAATTACTACGATTTGGTAGAGACTAGCAGAGCGGGATGGATCGGAGTAGACTGCTACAGAGAGAACTCGAGAGACCACATCTCCAAGTGGGACAGAAAGCAGAAGGATGGGAGACAGCACAGGAAACCCCGAGTCGGTGCAGACAGTGAAACCACCGATCTGAGATCACGCTGGGGTGACAGAACATCACCCCGGATTACACCAGAGGTCCCTGCCCCCTCTGCCCAGCTGGTTCCATGCCAGTGCACACTCAGGGGGGGGGGGGGGGGGGGGGGCACAAGGCTACAGAACTATAAACAAGATCAATATTAGAAAGTTTTACATCCAGCAACCAGGGGCTACATGTGTCCTAGGCACCATGATGGGGAACCACAAGTCTAAGCATGCCCAGCCACCCAAGACATCTGCTGGCATTGTACAGCGCTACAGACCACTCGGACTGGAAGCAGCAGATGCCAGGGCTAACCCCACTGATCCCCAGCATAGTGTACCACCCAATGCAGCTCTAACCCTGGCCATTATATCATGCCCTTCATATACCCAGAACTGGAGGTGGCATCTGCCCATCTTACTGCAGATCAGATTGTCTGATACAGGAGTGTAGCAATGACTGTACCAGATCCCCAGACACCAGGAAACATCGTGTCACAGGAGCCACTCTCACTATGACTGCTTTCCTGTCCCACTCCGTAGAGTGCAAGCTCTGTGGGACACAAACTTCTGTTCACACTAACTCTTCCTCACCCCCCTGGAGTTCTCCTTCACCCCAGTGCCTCTGGGCACCCATCAGGTAACACTAGACATGACATTGCACCATCACCTGCCCCAGGTCAGCCACACGTGCCTGGCAGAGACCTCAGAGCATGGAGTGCAAGCTCTCCGGGCAAGTGGCCGTTACATGGGTGGTGGGAGCAGCTTCCTACCTTGTGTCTGGACAGTCAGTGACCAGAGCAGCAGGGAGACTCCTATCCGATACATTCCTCCGGGATATCAGCTGCTCTGTAATCACATATGTCCTGGGGGTGCCCGATCCCAGCAGCGGGCAGGAGGTGCCAAATCCAGGGGTAAATCCGTCCCAAGCCCTGGGAGAAGCAACGAATCAGCCAGAAGGTCTTTGCTACAATGTATCAGCCAGCCAGGGACTCTGCAACAATGTATCAGCCAGCCAGGGGACTCTGCAACAATGTATCAGCCAGCCAAGGGACTCTGCAACAATGTATCAGCCAGCCAGGGGAATATGCAACAATGTTTCAGCCAGGTGGTGGGGAGGGGACTCTGCTACAATGTATCAGCCAGCCAGGGGACTCTGCTATAATTTATCAGCCAGCCAGGGGACTCTGCAACAATGTTTCAGCCAGGTGGTGGGGAGGGGACTCTGCTACAATGTATCAGCCAGCTAGGGGTTCTGCTATAATGTATCAGCCAGTCCAGGGGGGGACCCTGTTATAATGGATCAGCCAGTCCAGGAGACTCTGCAACAATGTATCAGCCAGCCAGGGGACTCTGCTATAATGGACCAGCCAGTAGAACTCTGCTACAAAGTATCAGCCAGCCTGGGAGACTCTGCCACAATGTATCCAGCCAGGGAGATCCCTCCGCCGCAGGTGTCTCTTGCTCTCAGCAGCCCCACGCCACGGTCCCCATCCGCCTCCTCCGTGACACTGCAGACAAATGCTGAGACTGAGAGGCAGCTGGGTGTCTGTGTGCTGCGAACGTCTACTTCCGCCCGCTGGGGGAGGGGACTACTTCTCCTCAAACTTCAAGGCAGTGGTGAAAAGTTTTTTTTTTTTTTTTTGCTGCTGCGGGCGGAGGGATCTGATGCCTCATTAGCATGTGAATGGGAGTGTGGAAGGCAGTGGGGTGGCTGCTGCTGTTCCTTCTGGGCATCTTGGTGGCTTTTGTCTTCTGAGAGAGAGGGAGAGGGGGGAAGGGGCCTGGGAGAAAGACTGCAGGCTCCCCGCAAAGTGTGTGAGAGGAGGGAGGTGGACAGGTGACCTGGTGGCTGCTGAAATATCTGCTTACACACAGGTAGCCCCAGGGTCCAAGATTCTGCAAGCTCTTCAACAACCTGTAGTCCTGCACTCTTGTGGAACTACAAGTCTCAGCATGGTAAACACCTCGATATCTAGTCATGGGCAGAGCCGTAATGAGGGGCGTGCGACCTGGGCCGCCACCCAGGGCGCAAGACTAAGAGGGTGGCGCAGTGGCTACCCCAACGGAACGACACCAGCGTGCTCTGCCTAACAGGGTCCTGTAAAGGGGGATCCGGTCTGTAGGTCGACACTGTCTAGGTCGACCACTATTGGTCGACAGTAAGTAAGCCAACATGGTTTCTAGGTCAACAGGGACTCTAGGTCGACATACTAGATCGACATGACAAAAGGACGACGAGTTTTTCAAATTTTTTATTTTTTAACTGTTTCACTTTACTATTCACGTCGACTACAATTGGGAACGGTAACTTTGCCCGAAGCGTGGGAGGGGACGCGGTGCACTAATTGGGCGACCCGGTCACTTTGCGAAGAACACAACACAAAAAAGTGCAAAAACTCATGTTGACCTTCTGTCATGTCGATCTAGTACGTCGACCTAGACACTGTAGTCCTAAGTGTGGTCGACCTTGCACACCACACCCGCTGTAAAGGGCGGCCGGTGCTAGGAATGTCACAGGACATGCCCAGAAGCCCCCTTCCTTCTCCAGCGCTTGCCGTGTGATGTCATTTGCGCCGGCGGTGCCAGCCAAGGTACCCAGGCCATGCTACGGTGCTGGTCGCAGTCTGCCCATCTCCACTGCAGCATTATAAGCCGTCTTTGTGTAACTTTAAGCCTGAATATGGAACAGTACTGATACCACAACTCTCAGGCAGGGGGTCATTATTTGCTAAAGGGGGTCATTCCGAGTTAATCGCCAGCTGCATTTGTTCGCTGCGCAGCGATGATACAAAATAACGTCACTTCGGCGCAGACGTATGCGGCACAATGCGCACGCACAACATACTTTCACAACGGCCGAAGTAGTTTCACACAAGGTCTAGCGAAGCTTTTCAGTCGCACTGCTGGCCGCAGAGTGATTGACATGAAGTGGGCGTTTCTGGGTGTCAACTGACCGTTTTCAGGGAGTGTTCGTAAAAAACGCAGGCGTGCCAGGAAAAACGCAGGCGCGGCTGGGAGAACGCAGGGCGTGTTTGTGACGTCAAATCCAGAACTGAATAGTCTGAAGTGATCGCAAGCGCTGAGTAGGTCTGGAGCTACTCTGAAACGGCACATTTTTTTTTTGTAGCCGCTCTGCGATCCTTTCGTTCGCACTTCTGCTAAGCTAAAATACACTCCCAGAGGGAGGCGGCATAGTGTTTGCACGGCTGCTAAAAACTGCGAGCGAGCGATCAACTCGGAATGACCCCCCTGGAACAGTACTGATACCACAACTCTCAGGCATGGGGTAATTATTTGCTAAAATCTGTAACTTTCGCTACATCCTGTCTAATCAGATGCGGGGCGGGGGGGGGGGAGGCCTTCTCCACGCGTTCTTACATATCCCTGGCCTCCACGCTTCCCATATCCCTGGCCTCCACGCTTCCCACATATCCCTGGCCTCCACGCTTCCCACATATCCCTGGCCTCCACGCTTCCCACATATCCCTGGAGGTTCCGGTATGAATGGTCGACCATGTTATGGTCGACAGTCATTAGGTCGACCACTATTGGTCGACATTGACATGGTCGACATGGACACATGGTTGACACATGAAAATGGTCCGACACATGAAAGGTCGACATATGAAAAGGTCGACATGAGTTTTTTAACTTTTTTTGGTGTCGTTTTTTGCGTAAAGTGACTGGGAACCCCAATTAGTGCACCGCGTCCCCTCGCATGGCTCGCTTCGCTCGCCATGCTTCGGGCGTGGTGCCTTCGCTCCGCTACCGCTTCGCTCGGCACACTTTACCGTTCCAATCGTAGTCCATGTGGATCGTAAAGTATGGAAAAGTTCCCCAAAAGAAAAAAAAGTTTAAAAACTCATGTCGACCTTTTCATGTGTCGACCTTTCATGTGTCGACCATTTTCATGTGTCGACCATGTGTCCATGTCGACCATGCCAATGTCGACCAATAGTGGTCGACCTAATGACTGTCGACCATAACATGGTCGACCATGTGAACGGATACCATCCCGGGACAGGAGGAAGGAGAACACTGCTAATGTTGCAAAGTTAAAGATTTGAGCAAGAGTTCTTCCAAGTTCTCACAGCCAGCTACGTATCCATTCCTGCTGCCCCCAGTCCACACACGCTGATAGTCACAGGCAGTAGCGCGCAGGAAATAATACGCTATTTACTGACAGTTATTTATATAGCGCCAGCATATTCTGTTGCGCTTTGCAACATTTTTCAAAAATTACAAGTGAGGACAAAGTACACTTTAAAAAAAATTCCATAAATAAATGCAACACCTGATTGCGCAGGGCATCGAATAGCGCAGTGTATTACTAAGAAAACGTATAAAACATCCGGGAACAAACAAAGCTTTGTCTGCAAAAACCGCCACCAACGTATTCTCACGTTTACGCTTTTATCTTTACTTATCTTCTTTTTTGAAAATCTAAGCCGGAATTATGTTCATAATGTTAAGCGCCTTGAGTCTTATTGGCGAATGGCGTTATATAACAAGATTGTAAGCTTGCGAGCAGGGCCCTCCTACCTCTATGTCTGTCTGTTTTTACCTAGTTTTGTTCTATTACTGTTGTTCCAATTGTAAAGCGCAACGGAATATGCTGCACTATATAAGAAACTGCTAATAAATAAAAAGAAAAAAAATATTATTATCAGGGCCGGATCTAGGCCTTGTGGCGACCAGGGCGAAAAAATAGGGGCATGACTTCGGAGAAGGGGCGTGGTCAGTTATGCCCCCTGTAGCTGTGCCCTCAGCAGTTGTGCCCCCAATACTGTGCCCCCAGTAGCGCCGATCACCCCAAAAAAACTCACAATCCCCGCTCCTGCTTCCCGACCTCTGCTGTCCTCCGTCTCCGGCCGCCGGCGCCGCTCCTCGGATCTATGGGAGAGACGTCATGACGTCTCTCCCATAGCACAGCATAGACACTAGAGGTCAGTTATGACCCCTAGCGTCTATGTGCCGGTCCCACAATGCCGTGCGCTGCGCGATGCCGTCTTCGCGCACTGCACAGCACCACCAGTAGCGGATCTTGCCACAGTTGCGGCACCCTCTGGACGGCTGCACCCTCCAGAAGGCGGCGCCCCGGGCAAAAATCCTGCGTGCCCGTAGCAAGATCCGCTACTGATTATTATAGAGGATAGTTCTAGCTATTAAGCTATTATTATGCAATATGGTATAATGACACTATACAGCTACACTGTAACCCTGATTTATAAAGGGGCTTGTATTCAGAGTTGGTTGCATTTATGCGGCTGCGCCGTCTCCAATCTATCCGCGTGATAGCTTTTTTTTTTCACACTAAATTTTTTTTACCGGTTTTCGCACATACGTAGGATCCGCGTAAAGGCTATCCCCTTACATCTGCAAGATGAGTATAGATCCACAGCCATTATTCAGTGAGAAATTATAAGTGACGCCTGTGTCTCTTTACAGCTATACAATGTATCAATCAACTGAAACTTCATGTTATTTTATTTTTTCCATCTTGTCCAATGTATTTTACTGACTCATGGAACGGAGGCTATAAACAGAATGCATCTGGTACTGAAGGGGTTAATCGGACTCTTTGTACCTACAGGTAATGTAATGTATAAGTATATGCTGTGCTTCAGTCCATTACATCTGCATAGGACGCAGTGTGGCTTTCACGCTGCCAGACTGTGAATTAGGGTTTGGGTATGCCATCTGTCAGGCCATATAGTGTACGTCGTCCCCCCCCCCCCACCACCACCACAAAGGACAGCATCAGTGCAGGTCATTTAGGTAAGGAATGAGTGGATATTACAGACCCTCCGGCACTGCTCCATCTTCTATCACTATGAATGGAGACCATGGTGCCCCCAGGTTGGCTCTGCCAGGCTTGGACATTCTAGGACTCTTGAACTGTTGTCAAAATTGCAGGTTTGCAACAAGCAGAGTCACAAGCTGCCGAAACGGTGTCTACGCCACAGATTCTGAAGACAAAGCAGTTACTATGAGTATCAGCGCACATAGGGGGTCATTCCGAGATGATCGTAGCAGCACAGCTACGATCATTCACACTGACATGTGGGGGGACGCCCAGCACAGGGCTATCCCGCCCCGCCTGGCAGTGCCGCCCCACCCCCCCCTCCTCGGAGAAGTGCAAAGGCATCGCACAGCGGCGATGCCTTTGCACTGCAAGAATAGCTCGAGACCAGCGCAGATTTAGCGTGCTGTCCGGGAGCTACTCATCGCTCCCCGGCCCGCAGCGGCTGCGTGTGACGTCACACAGCCGCTGCGGCCCGCCCCCCGTTCGGTCCAGCCACGCCTGCGTTGGCCGGACCGCACCCACAAAATTTTTGCAATGGGCTTTTTTTCTCAATTTCTGGCCGGCAACTTTTTGATCGCAGAATTTGCTACTTACTGAATAAGGCCCTTTATCTCTCTGATTGTTAGAAGCTGAGATTAAAATGCTAGTCTCATAAATAGACCCCTTAAAGTTCTGCTTAAATTGTGTCCATGTGTTCCGCCAACAGCGGCTAAAAGACCTGCGCTGTGGAGGTAACCGAATGTTGGGGGTCATTCCGAGTTATTCGCTCGTTGCCATTTTTCGCAACGGAGCGATTAAGGCAAAAATGCGCATGCGCATGGAACGCAGTGCGCATGCGCTAAGTATTTTTGCTCAAAACTTAGTAGATTTACTCACGTCCGAACGAAGAATTTTCATCATTGAAGTGATCGGAGTGTGATTGACAGGAAGTGGGTGTTTCTGGGCGGAAACTGGCCGTTTTCAGGGAGTGTGCGGAAAAACGCAGGCGTGTCAGGTAAAAACAAGGGAGTGTCTGGAGAAACGGGGGAGTGGCTGGCCGAACGCAGGGCGTGTGTGTGACGTCAAACCAGGAACTAAACGGACTGAGCTGATCGCAATCTGTGAGTAGGTCTGGAGCTACTCAGAAACTGCTAAGAATTTTCTATTCGCAATTCTGCTAATCTTTCGTTCGTTATTCTGCTAAACTAAGATACACTCCCAGAGGGCGGCGGCCTAGCGTGTGCAATGCTGCTGAAATCTGCTAGCGAGCGAACAACTCGGAATGACCCCCGTAGAGTCTTGTTTTTCATTTTTGTTTCCAAACTTTCCCATCACTGCGTAGTGTATAGACCTGCTCTAAACAACCACAAATCAGAAGGGTGGAGCCTAGTCATTCGCTAGCAGCAGAGTTTCCAACCATTTGAATAAATCTACCGCATTCAAAAATGTGTCTCTAATTTTTGAATTCAGCGTCATGGCTATACACCAACCCTTAGCCCTGATGTTCCTCGATTTCACGTATAGGCCGTGAATGTGTATGCGATTGCAAGTGAGTTTGTGACGGCTCCAGGAGGTGTCTCTGATTATTCGTGGGCGGCAGCTTCACTTCCTAACATTAGCGGCTGCGTAGCTGAGAAAATCGCAATTGCATACAAACATGAATTGGGCCCGGAGTCAAATTTACCATGTCTGAGCCAGTCTGCACATCGGCTGGGGAGTTTTGGAAATCGGCTGGGGAGGTCTGGATATCGGCTGGGGAGGTGTGCACATCGGCTGGGGAGGTCTGGATATCGGCTGGGGAGGTGTGCACATCGGCTGGGGGAGGTCTGCGCATCGGCTGGGGAGGTCTGAACATCGGTTGGGGGGGTCTGCGCATCGGCTGGGGAGGTCTGGATATCGGCTGGGGAGGTGTGCACATCAGCTGGGGGAGGTCTGCGCATCAGCTTGGGAGGTCTGGATATCAGCTGGGGAGGTGTGCACATCGGCTTGGGGAGGTCTGCGTATCGGCTGGGGAGGTGTGCACATCGACTGGGGAGGTCTGAGCATCGGGCTGGGGAGGTCTGCACATCGACTGGGGAGGTCTGAGCATCGGGCTGGGGAGGTCTGCACATCGACTGGGGAGGTCTGAGCATCGGGCTGGGGAGGTCTGCACATCGACTGGGGAAGTGTGCACATCGGCTGGGGTGGTGTGCACATCGGCTGGGGAGGTGTGCTCATCAGCTGGGAAGGTCTGGATATCGGCTGGGGAGGTCTGCGCATCGGGCTGGGGAGGTGTGCACATCGGCTGGGGAGGTCTGCACATCGGCTGGGGGAGGTGTGCTCATCAGCTGGGAAGGTCTGGATATTGGCTGGGGAGGTCTGCGCATCGGCTGGGGAGGTCTGAATATCGGCTGGGGAGGTCTGGATATCGGCTGGGGAGGTGTGCACATCGGCTGGGGGAGGTCTGCACATCGGGCTGGGGAGGTCTGCGCATCGGCTGGGGGAGGTGTGCACATCGGCTGGGGAGGTCTGCACAGGGCCGTCTTAACAGCAGTGTGGGCCCCTGGGCACAGCAATGCACTGGGGCCCCTACCCATCCTCCAGGGGGGGGGTGCTATCAGCGGCAGCTGTGATGTCCCGCGGGCGGTATGGGGTGTTCTATCTTCTGCTCAGCATATAAGACCTGGAGCAGTAATTTCTGCTAATTACTCCTTTACTGCACAGATGGGGAGGGAGGTAGAACACTAAACTGTAGAAGGGGGCATTGGGATGACTGAAGGGGCCCCGGTACATGACTTCCAGGGTGGTAGGGGGTGTTTAATATGTAAGGGAGGGGTCGATAGTGGAGTGGGCTTAATATTCATCATTTTCTGGTGAGGGAGCAGCTTGCTTGACTGCAGATATCTCAAGTTCCTGGAAAAAGATTTCTTAGCTCTGAATGGGATAAAATATTAGAGTGCCTCACCTGTCAGGGGGTTCTGGGGACTTGGAGATCAGAGTTCAGGAGCCAGAACAATCCACCAACGAATATATAAAACTGCATATTAGGTGTGTGGAGCTGGGGCAGGGACCAGCTGCTTGAAGGCTGATATCTCTGGTTCTGGGCATAGTAGAGAAAATCTGCCAGTGTCCACCAAAGGGGAGAGTCCCAGATTTTAAACTGTACCCTCAGAAAAACTCTAAGTCATACAGAACCTGAGATATCTGGCTGGGAAGAGCAATTAACAGGCTTGGATGGGGACCACTGCTTTGAAGTTCGATACCTCCTATGGCCGATTTTCAAAAATCTGGTACCTCTGGAAACCTCAGCTATCAGCCTAGGGCCCTTATACTCCTGGGGCCCCTGGGCAAGAGCCCATACGAAAAGACGGCCCTGGGTCTGCACATCGGCTGGGGAGGTCTGCGCATCGACTGGGGAGGTCTGCTCATCGGCTGGGGAGGTCTGCACATCGGCTGGGGAGGTCTGAACATCGGCTGGGGAGGTCTGCACATCGGCTGGGGAGGGCTGCACATCGGCTGGGTGAACATCGGCTGGGGAGGTCTGAACATCGGCTGGGGAGGTCTGCACATCGGCTGGGGAGGTCTGCACATCGGCTGGGTGAACATCGGCTGGGGAGGTCTGCACATCGGCTGGGTGAACATCGGCTGGGGAGGTCTGCACATCGGCTGGTGAACATCGGCTGGGGAGGTCTTTACATCGGCTGGGTGAACATCGGCTGGGGTGCACATCCAGTGGAAGGCTCAGAACAGGTTCCCCGGATCAAAGTTCTGCCCAGCGTACTCAAGAGGGAGGTCCGACTGGGACCCTAGCGCCCCTAAACCTGGCCAGGATTCAACTGGATCCCCTTGCCATGGTTTCAGCCCAATCGGTGCAGGGATGTCCGAATGCATAACCGGACAGACAAACAGACAGAGCAATGAATTTTATATATAAGATCTCACGGCTCAGCCGCTGACATCTCCCTGAATATACGCTTGGTCCCTAATATTAAAGTTACAGGTCAGAGTGACTTTGCGTGTGCATATATCAGGCTTATATTACACAGAGGTGGAGACTGCTGAGGATGCACCGGGACGTGTTATCGTACTGACAACCTCTGACATCACTACTCTCCAATTATAACAATATAATTGTGCAGCAGAGATGAGAAAATGCATCTAAATTCTAATGACATTACTGAAGGTAACAAGGGGGGGAGATATAGGCTGAGGCCGTGATCTGGGGTTGGACGCAATGCCAGGCGTTAATTACTCCTGCATGGCGCGCACTTGGACTGACTGGTATATTCGCCCGTATGTAGAGTATTACGCATCTTTGCGAGCGAAGTGCCCCTCCTCCCTGTTTATATGCTTGGGGGAGATGTACTAAGCAGTGATGAGTGGAGAAGTGAGCCAATGGAGAAGTTGCCCCATCAACCAATCAGCTGCTCTGTATAATTTTATAGTATACAAATGATAAATGTTACTTTAACGCTGATTGGTTGCCATGGGCAATTTCTCCACTGGCTCACTTCTCTCTTTTCACTGCTTAGTACATCTCCCCCTCAGTCTGATAGCGGTCAGTAATACTTTGGGTCTGATGCATGAATGTACAGTAATGACGCTTCGTCCCTATGAGGAAGGTGATGTTACACTGCACATTCTCTTCCTTTGCTGGTAGTTGATGGAAACTAGTGATGAGCGGGTTCGGTTCCTCGGAAACCGAACCCCCCGAACTTCACCTATTTTACACGGGTCCGAGGCATACTCGGATTCTCCCGTATGGCTCGGTTAACCCGAGCACGCCCGAACGTCATCATCCCGCTGTCGGATTCTCGCGAGATTCGGATTCTATATAAGCAGCCGCGCGTCGCCGCCATTTTCACTTGTGCATTGGAAATGTTAGGGAGAGGACGTGGCTGGCGTCCTCTCCGTTTATTCATTGTTGCTGCAAATATTTGTGCTTGCTTATATCTTCATTGTGGGGACTGGGGAGCAGCTGTATATTAATATAGGAGGAGTACAGTGCAGAGTTTTGCTGATCAGTGACCACCAGTTTTATCCGTTCTCTGCCTGAAAAAAATGCTCCTTATCTGTGCTCAGTGTGCTGCATATATCTGTGCTCACACTGCTTAATTGTGGGGACTGGGGACCAGCAGTATTATATAGGAGCAGTACAGTGCAGAGTTTTGCTGACCAGTGACCACCAGTATTATACGTTGTCTGCCTGAAAAACGCTCCTTATCTGTGCTCAGTGTGCTGCATATATCTGTGCTCACACTGCTTTATTGTGGGGACTGGGGACCACCAGTATTATATAGGAGTACAGTGCAGAGTTTTGCTGACCAGTGACCACCAGTATTATACGTTCTCTGCCTGAAAAACGCTCCATATCTGTGCTCAGTGTGCTGCATATATCTGTGGTCACACTGCTTAATTGTGGGGACTGGGGAGCAGCTGTATTATATAGGAGGAGTACAGTGCAGAGTTTTGCTGACCAGTGACCACCAGTATACGTTGTCTGCCTGAAAAACACTCCATATCTGTGCTGCATTGTGTAGTATATAGTAGGAGTACAGTGCATAATTTTACTGACCACCAGTATATAATACATACCCTCCAACATGACCCGCCCCACTAGGTACAAAATGCTCTGTTTCTGGACTTCCCTCTTAATTTATTATTGCCATCACCTTTGAAGAAACAGCTTTCTTATCATTTAACTAGTTCAACACAGGTGATGGAAATCATAAATTAAGAGGGAAATCCAGAAACAGAGCATTTTGTACCTAGTGGGGCTGGTCATGTTGGAGGGTCTGATAATATATAGGAGTACGGTACAGAAGGCCACTGCTGTACCTACCTCTGTGTCGTCAAGTATACTATCCATCCATACCTGTGGTGCATTTAAGTTTTGCACAGTTTGCTGACCACCAGTATAGAATATATAGCATTACGGTACAGTAGGCCACTGCTGTACCTACCTCTGTGGTGCATTTCAGTTTTGCACAGTTTGCTGACCACCAGTATATAATATATAGCATTACGGTACAGTAGGCCACTGCTGTACCTACCTCTGTGTTGTCAAGTATACTATCCATCTAGATTCTATACCTGCGGTGCATTTCAGTTGTGCAGTTTGCTGACACAGTGACCACCAGTATATATAGCAGTACGGTATGGAAGGCCACTGCTGTACCTACCTCTGTGTCGTCAAGTATACTATCCATCTACATTCTATACCTGTGGTGCATTTTAGTTTTGCAGTTTGCTGACACAGTGACCACCAGTATATATAGCAGTACGGTATGGAAGGCCACTGCTGTACCTACCTCTGTGTCGTCAAGTATACTATCCATCTACATTCTATACCTGTGGTGCATTTGTTGTGCAGTTTGCTGACACAGTGACCACCAGTATATATAGCAGTACGGTACGGAAGGCCACTGCTGTACCTACCTCTGTGTCGTCAAGTATACTATCCATCTACATTCTATACCTGTGCTGCATTTTAGTTTTGCAGTTTGCTGACACAGTGACCACCAGTATATATAGCAGTACGGTACGGAAGGCCACTGCTGTACCTACCTCTGTGTCGTCAAGTATACTATCCATCTACATTTTATACCTGTGGTGCATTTTAGTTTTGCAGTTTGCTGACAGTGACCACCAGTATATATAGCAGTACGGTACGGAAGGCCACTGCTGTACCTACCTCTGTGTCGTCAAGTATACTATCCATCTAGATTCTATACCTGTGGTGCATTTCAGTTGTGCAGTTTGCTGACACAGTGATCACCAGTATATATAGCAGTACGGTACGGAAGGCCATTGCTGTACCTACCTGTGTCATCAAGTATACTATCCATCTACATTCTATACCTGTGGTGCATTTTAGTTTTGCAGTTTGCTGACACAGTGACCACCAGTATATATAGCAGTACGGTACGGAAGGCCACTGCTGTACCTACCTCTGTGTCGTTAAGCATACTATCCATCTACATTATATACCTGTGGTGCATTTTAGTTTTGCAGTTTGCTGACACAGTGACCACCAGTATATATAGCAGTACGGTACGGAAGGCCACTGCTGTACCTACCTCTGTGTCGTCAAGTATACTATCCATCTACATTCTATACCTGTGGTGCATTTTAGTTTTGCAGTTTGCTGACAGTGACCACCAGTATATATAGCAGTACGGTACGGAAGGCCACTGCTGTACCTACCTCTGTGTCGTCAAGTATACTATCCATCTAGATTCTATACCTGTGGTGCATTTCAGTTGTGCAGTTTGCTGACACAGTGACCACCAGTATATATAGCAGTACGGTACGGAAGGCCACTGCTGTACCTACCTCTGTGTCGTCAAGTATACTATCCATCTACATTCTATACCTGTGGTGCATTTTAGTTTTGCAGTTTACTGACAGTGATCACCAGTATATATAGCAGTACGGTACGGAAGGCCACTGCTGTACCTACCTCTGTGTCGTCAAGTATACTATCCATCTAGATTCTATACCTGTGGTGCATTTCAGTTGTGCAGTTTGCTGACACAGTGACCACCAGTATATATAGCAGTACGGTACGGAAGGCCACTGCTGTACCTACCTCTGTGTCGTCAAGTATACTATCCATCCATACCTGTGGTGCATTTCAGTTGTGCGCAGTATATATAGTAGTAGGCCATTGCTATTGATACTGGCATATAATTCCACACATTAAAAAATGGAGAACAAAAATGTGGAGGGTAAAATAGGGAAAGATCAAGATCCACTTCCACCTCGTGCTGAAGCTGCTGCCACTAGTCATGGCCGAGACGATGAAATGCCATCAACGTCGTCTGCCAAGTCCGATGCCCAATGTCATAGTAGAGAGCATGTAAAATCCAAAAAACAAAAGTTCAGTAAAATGACTCAAAAATCTAAATTAAAAGCGTCTGAGGAGAAGCGTAAACTTGCCAATATGCCATTTACGACACGGAGTGGCAAGGAACGGCTGAGGCCCTGGCCTATGTTCATGGCTAGTGGTTCAGCTTCACATGAGGATGGAAGCACTCATCCTCTCGCTAGAAAACTGCAGTGCCACTCCTAGATGGGCCAGGTGTTTGTGTCGGCCACTTGGGTCGCTTAGGTTAGTCACACAGCGACCTTGGTGTGCCTCTTTTTTTCTTTGCATCATGTGCTGTTTGGGGACAATTTTTTTGAAGTGCCATCCTGTCTGACACTGCAGTGCCACTCCTAGATGGGCCAGGTGTTTGTGTCGGCCACTTGGGTCGCTTAGCTTAGTCACACAGCTACCTCATTGCGCCTCTTTTTTTCTTTGCATCATGTGCTGTTTGGGGACTATTTATTTGAAGTGCCATCCTGCCTGACACTGCAGTGCCACTCCTAGATGGGCCAGGTGTTTGTGTCGGCCACTTGGGTCGCTTAGCTTAGTCACACAGCTACCTCATTGCGCCTCTTTTTTTCTTTGCATCATGTGCTGTTTGGGGACTATTTTTTTGAAGTGCCATCCTGCCTGACACTGCAGTGCCACTCCTAGATGGGCCAGGTGTTTGTGTCGGCCACTTGGGTCGCTTAGCTTAGTCACACAGCGACCTTGGTGCGCCTCTTTTTTTCTTTGCATCATGTGCTGTTTGGGGACAATTTTTTTGAAGTGCCATCCTGCCTGACACTGCAGTGCCACTCCTAGATGGGCCAGGTGTTTGTGTCGGCCACTTGTGTCGCTTAGCTTAGTCATCCAGCGACCTCGGTGCAAATTTTAGGACTAAAAATAATATTGTGAGGTGTGAGGTGTTCAGAATAGACTGGAAATGAGTGGAAATTATGGTTATTGAGGTTAATAATACTATGGGATCAAAATGATCCCCAAATTCTATGATTTAAGCTGTTTTTTTAGGGTTTTTTGAAAAAAACACCCGAATCCAAAACACACCCGAATCCGACAAAAAATTTTCGGTGAGGTTTTGCCAAAACGTGTCCGAATCCAAAACACGGCCGCGGAACCGAATCCAAAACCAAAACACAAAACCCGAAAAATGTCCGGTGCACATCACTAATATATATATATATATATATATATATATATACACATTAGTGATGAGCGGGTTCGGTTCCTCGGAAACCGAACCCCCCCGAACTTCACCCATTTTACACGGGTCCGAGGCATACTCGGATTCTACCGTATGGCTCGGTTAACCCGAGCGCGCCCGAACGTCATCATCCCGCTGTCGGATTCTCGCGAGATTCGGATTCTATATAGATTGGTAAATGCTCAATTAGCTTAGTGATATCATTCAGGTGCTCGAAAGGAAGGGGTATTTCTGAGCAAGAAAAAAAGCAATTGGTTTCCCCAGCACCCTGAATGATAACAGTAACCAGATATAAATCCCACATGATAATAGAATTCAGAGATCTTCGTTACACATATTTGCGCAAATGTGTGGTTAAGCCCCAAAGCTGCATCAAGGCCTCTCTGTATATTTGGGGTCCCTTCCTTTCGAGCACCTGAATGATATCACTAAGCTAATTGAGCATTTACCAATCTATATGTCTGTTGTGAGAGGCAGAGAGGTTCCTGCATTAGGAGGAGGTGCAGGCCCTGACATGCCACATGGAGCATTATGGGGTTGCTCCAAGGTAGGTAGCTCTTAGCTTAGACATATTTTAGTAAGGAGCCATTATCATGTGGCTCCTTGCTGGTTAATATTAGACCCAGATTGGGGTAATGGAGGTGTGAGGTGTGGTGCCTCTGGACTGGCTGAGCTGGATGGCTTTAGTGTGGCATACCTTTACATTCTATTAACACTTTTCACTTATTAATTTTCTAACACTATTTCTCTATTTTAATTACATTTCATGTTTGTATCACCCTCTCTATAGCTTCGGCTTCCTAAATACTAATTTATTAACACTATAGTTTTTTACACTGGTATGCCACGCTGGGCTTTCTGGCTCATTCTGGTGTTTTGGGGTGCCACACCCTGCACCTAGATATAGCGCTAGGGACCCCAAATATACAGAGAGGCCTTGATGCGGCTTTGGGGCTTAACCACACATTTGCGCAAATATGTGTAACGAAGATCTCTGAATTCTATTATCATGTGGGATTTATATCTGGTTACTGTTATCCATTCAGTGTGCTGGGGAAACCAATTCCTTTTTTTCTTGCTCAGAAATACCCCTTCCTTTCGAGCACCTGAATGATATCACTAAGCTAATTGAGCATTTACCAATCTATATGTCCACTCCTAGATGGGCCAGGTGTTTGTGTCGGCCACTTGTGTCGCTTAGCTTAGTCACACAGCTACCTTGGTGCAAATTTTAGGACTAAAAATAATATTGTGAGGTGTTCAGAATAGACTGGAAATGAGTGGAAATTATGGTTATTGGGGTTAATAATACTATGGGATCAAAATGACCCCCAAATTCTATGATTTAAGCTGTTTTTTAGGGTTTTTTGAAAAAAACACCCGAATCCAAAACACAACCGAATCCGACAAAAAAATTTTGGTGAGGTTTTGCCAAAACGCGTCCGAATCCAAAACACGGCCGCGGAACCGAATCCAAAACCAAAACACAAAACCCAAAAAATGTCCGGTGCACATCACTGGAAACAGGGCAGACGGTGGAGCCAGGCAGCCCCTGTATACTCTGCAATGTCTCTGGCTATTGTGCTTGGATGCAATTGTTTGCTGGTCTCTGTTATGCCAACGCTGGTGCCCACCCACCTCTGCAGGAGACTGGCAACCAGATGTAGGGTGATAGAAGACTGGCAAAGGGTGGGGTCGTGCCCGCACCCAAGTTACATTGAAGGGGAATTTTTGTCTTTTTTTTTTTTTTTTCATAAAAAGGATTTAATGTGAAAATGAAGTTCAGTCACTTAATGAAAGTGGAAATCCCCCATCTACACACAGGTGGAAATGACTTGGGAGAAAGGGAATTGAAAATAATTGGCATTTACACAGAGATTTAAAACAAAACAAAAACCGTACCCTCAGGCAATGGCAGTGTGTGTGTGTTCCATCGGCACATCCTGCAGAGCTGTGGTGCCGTTCAGGGGCAGAATGGGGGCTTATGCCGCAGTTCCTATGGAAACAGCCCGCGCAGTGCAATGCAATAGCGGCGCTTTATTTTGAGTCAAATATGTCCATTCTCCGGAGGCGCACTGTGAGGATCGGTGGATTCAAAGTCCATCAGTAATACATTTATAACTTTGGGCCTCATTCAGACCCGTTCGCACGCTGCATTTTCTCGCAGCCATGTGAACGGGTCTGATTCTGCGCATGCATGTGACCTGCAATGTGCAGGCATGTTGCTGCCCGGCGACGGGGGTCGCCGGAGAGCGACGGCTTCAACGACAAAAGCGATCGCAGGGGCGATCGCAAGAAGATTGTCAGGCAGAAGGCGTTCCTGGGCGGCAACTCACCGTTTTCTGGGAGTGTTGTGAAAAACACAGGCGTGCCCGGCCGTTGCAGGGTAGGGATCCTGACGTCACTGCCGGCTCCGATCGTCGCTGCATCTGAGTAAGTCCTGGGCTGTGCAGAAATGCTCACTGCACAGCCCATCACACCCCTGCAAAGCCCTTACCCCCTCCCCCTGTAGGCGGCGATTACCTGGTCGCAGCAGTGCAAAAAACAGCCTGCGTGCGACCAGGTCTGAATTAGGTCCTTTATACAAAGCTCATGCAATATTGCGTTTTACCTTCTGATTCTGCTGCGGCCGCATCTGCATCTTATGATAATGCTGCTACAGCCCTTCCTCGAATGTTCCCTGTTGGCGCTGGTAGACGCTGTAATACCACCTGGTGCGTCTTTAGACACCACCATAAATTGCACCAGGAAAACTGATAGGGTTACATGAGGACTACGTTTCAGAAACACTGCTGTACGGTATAAGAAGGGTTAACGTGCCTAGAATACTTATTGTACACCATCACTGTTCTTACAGGACTGCACACCGCTCATTCATATTGCAATAGCTTACAAATCAGGGTTTCCAGCGATCACGTGGGCGGCTTGTGTATGTACGAAGTCTCTGCCAATAAGATGAAGAGCTTACACCAGTTTATATATCAACACGGCGGAAGGTATTTTAAACGTCTGAAGTCTGAACTAATCCGCGTTGCTCTACCTGCATTTTTTAAATGATAATATCCCATTCAGCTCATAACAACCTAAAGACACAAGAAAGTCCCAGCCCTAGACTTCCAAATTCTTTGCCCAGACATGTCCTCTATCAACCGAACACATTGCTTCTGCCTATAGAGATGTACAAGCCGACGACAGTCTCTACCTATAGAGCTGTACGAGCCAGCAGCTGCTTCTACCTATAGAGCTGTACAACCCAGCGGCAGTTTCTACCTATAGAGCTGTACGAGCCAGCAGCTGCTTCTACCCATAGAGCTGTATGAGCCAGCAGCTGCTTTTACCTATAGAGCTGTACAACCCAGCGGCAGCTTCTACCTGTAGAGCTGTATGAGCCAGCAGCTGCTTCTACCTATAGAGATGTACAAGCCGGCAGCTGCTTCTACCTATAGAGCTGTATAAGCCAGTAGCTGCTTCTACCTATAGAGCTGTATAAGCCGACACCCTCTACCTATAGAGCTGTATAAGCCAGCAGCTGCTTCTACCTATAGAGATGTACATGCCGATTGCATCCTCTACCTATAGAGCTGTATGAGCCAGCACCTGCCTCTACCTATAGAGATGTATAAGCCAGCAGCTGCTTATACCTATAGAGCTGTACGAGACGGCAGCTGCTTTTACCTATAGAGATGAACAAGCCAGTAGCTGCTTCTATCTATAGAGCTGTACCAGCTGGCAGCTGCTTCTACCTATAGAGCTGTACAAGCCGGCGGGTGCTTCTACCTATAGAGCTGTATAAGCCAGCATCTGCTTCTACCTATAGAGCTGTATCAAGCCAGCACTTGCTTCTACCTATAGAGCTGTATGAGCCAGCATCTGCTTCTACCTATAGAGCTGTACAACACAGCGGCAGCTTCTACCTATAGAGCTGTATGAGCGAGCAGCTGCTTCTACCTATAGAGCTGTATAAGCCAGCAGCTGCTTCTACCTATAGAGCTGTACAACTCAGCGGAAGCCTCTACCTATAGATGTACAAGCCAGCAGCTGTTCTACCTATAGAGCTGTACAAGCCAGCAGCTGTTGCTACCTATAGAGCTGTATAAGCCGACACCCTCTACCTATAGAGCTGTATAAGCCAGCAGCTGCTTCTACCTATAGAGATGTACATGCCGATAGCATCCTCTACCTATAGAGCTGTATGAGCCAGTGTCAGGATTTTGTAACTTTGTCTGTCCCCGGAGGGGGCACTAGTGGGTCAGTGTAGGAGTGATAGAGGAAACGGGGAGACTGACAAAAAGTTCTGCGCATGTGCGCTTGATATTTATTATCACAGGGATAATGGATGATAGGAACAATGAATAATAACTTAATCCGATAAATGGATATTTCAAAAGTCACTGGTAACATGAGCAATGAAGATGAACTTGTAACTTGATATAAATGATAAGGCAATAATGAAATCAGATGCAGCAAATGAAACTCCGATATATAACAAATAGCAATCAAAGCACACAGTCTCTGTAGAAGCACACGTCTTTAAGCCAAGCAAGGCCCTAGCAGGAGACAGTTCTAACACAGCAAGTTGTTAAGTGCTGAATGCAATGCACAATGGGGGTCATTCCGAGTTGTTCGCTCGGTAAATTTCTTCGCATCGCAGCGATTTTCCGCTTAGTGCGCATGCGCAATGTTCGCACTGCGACTGTGCCAAGTAAATTTGCTATACAGTTAGGTATTTTACTCACGGCTTTTTCTTCGTTCAGGCGATCGGAGTGTGATTGACAGGAAGTGGGTGTTTCTGGGCGGAAACTGTCCGTTTTATGGGTGTGTGTGAAAAAACGCTACAGTTTCTGGGAAAAACGCGGGAGTGGCTGGAGAAACGGAGGAGTGTCTGGGCGAACGCTGGGTGTGTTTGTGACGTCAAACCTGGAACGACAAGCACTGAACTGATCGCAGATGCCGAGTAAGTCTCGAGTTACTCAGAAACTGCACAGAGATGTCTTATCGCAATATTGCGAATCTTTCGTTCGCAATTTTAAGAAGCTAAGATTCACTCCCAGTAGGCGGCGGCTTAGCGTGTGCAATGCTGCTAAAAACAGCTTGCGAGCGAACAACTCGGAATGACCCCCATTGCTAGATGCTGGTAATCAGGTGCACAGGCTGAGTAATGGAAGAACACCTGAAGAAAGTCTCTTACTGCAAGTTGTTGTGGCAAACTGTGGCTGGAGTTCATAGCAAACTGAAGACTGAAGAATGACAACAAGGAAACCACTGGAAACAGGAACACAGGAACCAGGAGAACTTGTACACCGAATGTGACTCGTAGGAAAGCTGGAATGGATGCTGGTACTTGTAGTTCCACAGGAACACTGGAACAGGGAAACAACTTGGAAATGCCAGAAATAGGAGATCGCTGGAAACAGGGGATTGCAGACTGGAACTGGAACTGAACTGCTGGAACCTGTAGTTCCACAGTAAGTAATGCGATGGAGAATGCAGATTCCTGACAGTGCCCCCCATTTATGGGTGGGCACCGAACACCCACGCTGGAACTTGGCGGATCCTTGAAGAAGAACTTTAGGAATACACAAAAGCAGAGGTCCTCAAAAGTCTTCCCAACTTTCATCTTCAGAAGAAAGACTTTTGTCATCAGAACAACTAGACCATTCATGGTCATTTGAGACAGAATTTACTGGAATCGGCTGGAACCGAAGGAGGTAGCCCATCATTGGAGCCACTCAGGCCGGCTGGAACCAGTGGAGTATTACTGGAATCGGCTGGAACCGAAGGAGGCTGATCCGGACAGACGGATGGGACCGGATTGGATCCGGAAGAGCTTGAACCGGCTGGAACCGGAGGAGTCTTACTGGAATCGGCTGGAACCGAAGGAGGCTGATCTGGACAGACGGATGGAACCGGATTGGGTCCAGAAAAACTTGAACCGGCTGGAACCGGAGGAGTCCTCAGATGGACAGATAGGACCGGATTTGATCCGAGGATGCTGGAAACAGCTGGAACCGAAGGAGGCTTACTGGAATCGGCTGAAACCGAAGGAGGCTGATCCGGACAGACGGATGGGACCGGATTGGATCCGGAAGAGCTTGAACTGGCTGGAACCGGAGGAGTCTTACTGGAATCGGCTGGAACCGAAGGAGGCTGATCTGGACAGACGGATGGGACCGGACTGGGCCCAGAAAAGCTTGAACCGGCTGGAACCGGTGGAGTCCTCGGACTGACGGAGAGGACCGGATTTGATCCGAGGATGCTGGAATCGGCTGGAACCGAAGGAGTCTTACTGGAATCGGCTGGAACCGAAGGAGGCTGATCCGGACAGACGGATGGGACCGGATTGGGTCCAGAAAAACTTGAACCGGCTGGAACCGGAGGAGTCCCCAGACTGACAGATAGGACCGGATTTGATCCGAGGATGCTGGAATTGGCTGGAACCGGAGGAGTCTTACTGGAATCGGCTGGAACCGAAGGAGGCTGATCTGGACAGACGGATGGAACCGGATTGGGTCCAGAAAAACTTGAACCGGCTGGAACCGGTGGAGTCCTCGGACTGACGGAGAGGACCGGATTTGATCCGAGGATGCTGGAATCGGCTGGAACCGAAGGAGTCTTTCTGGAATCGGCTGGAACCGAAGGAGGCTGATCCGGACAGACGGATGGGACCGGATTGGGTCCAGAAAAACTTGAACCGGCTGGAACCGGAGGAGTCCCCAGACTGACAGATAGGACCGGATTTGATCCGAGGATGCTGGAATCGGCTGGAACCGGAGGAGTCTTACTGGAATCGGCTGGAACCGAAGGAGGCTGATCTGGACAGACGGATGGAATCGGATTGGGTCCAGAAAAACTTGAACCGGCTGGAACCGGAGGAGTCCTCAGACTGACAGATAGGACCGGATTTGATCCGAGGATGCTGGAATCAGCTGGAACCGAAGGAGGCTTACTGGAATCGGCTGAAACCGAAGGAGGCTGATCCGGACAGACGGATGGGACCGGATTGGGTCCGGAAGAGCTTGAACTGGCTGGAACCGGAGGAGTCTTACTGGAATCGGCTGGAACCGAAGGAGGCTGATCTGGACAGACGGATGGGACCGGACAGGGCCCAGAAAAGCTTGAAACGGCTGGAACCGGAGGAGTCCTCGGACTGACGGATAGGACCGGATTTGATCCGAGGATGCTGGAATCGGCTGGAACCGAAGGAGGCTTACTGGAATCGGCTGGAACCGAAGGAGGCTGATCCGGACAGACGGATGGGACCGGATTGGGTCCGGAAGAGCTTGAACCGGCTGGAACCAGTGGAGTCTTACTGGAATCGGCTGGAACCGAAGAAGGTAGCTCATCATTGGAAACAGAGCTACTCGGGCTGGCTGGAACCAGTGGAGTCTTTGGACCGACGGCTGGAACCGGGTTAGTTCCATTGATACTTGACTCTTGATCATTGAGTCGTGACACTGAACTTTAGAGACACTCTGACCGCACACTCTGACCACCGTCCGGGTCCACGGGCCTTGGACAAACTGTCACATACCTCCCAACATGACCCTCTCCAGGAGGGACAGAATGCTCTGCTCCTGGAATTCCCTCTTAATGTATGATTGCCATCACCTGTGCTGAAACACCTTTCTTATCCATTAACCTGTTCAGCACTGGTGCTTGCAATCATACACTAAGCGAAAAGTCCAGAAGCAGAGCATTGTGTCCCTCCTGGAGAGGGTCATGTTGGGAGGTATGCTGTCAGGATTCTGTAACTTTGTCTGTCCCCGGAGGGGGCACTAGTGGGTCAGTGTATGAGTGATAGAGGAAACGGGGAGACTGACAAAAAGTTCTGCGCATGTGCGCTTCATATTTATTATCACACAAGGATGACGGATGATAGGAACAATGAATAATAACTTAATCCGATAAATGGATATTTCAAAAGTCCCTGGTAACAAATGAGCAATGAAGATGAACTTGTAACTTGATATAAATGATAAGGCAATAATGAAATCAGATGCAGCAAACGAAACTCTGATATATAACAAATAGCAATCAAAGCACACAGTCTCTGTAGAAGCACACGTCTTTAAGCCAAGCAAGGCCCTAGCAGGAGACAGTTCTAACACAGCAAGTTGTTAAGTGCTGAATGCAATGCACAATGCTAGATGCTGGTAATCAGGTGCACAGGCTGAGTAATGGAAGAACACCTGAAGAAAGTCTCTTACTGCAAGTTGTTGTGTCAAACTGTGGCTGGAGTTCATAGCAAACTGAAGACTGAAGAAGGACAACAAGGAAACCACTGGAAACAGGAACACAGGAACCAGGAGAACTTGAACACCGAATGTGACTCGTAGGGAAGCTGGAATGGATGCTGGTACTTGTAGTTCCACAGGAACACTGGAACAGGGAAACAACTTGGAAATGCCAGAAATAGGAGATCGCTGGAAACAGGGGATTGCAGACTGGAACTGAACTGCTGGAACCTGTAGTTCCACAGTAAGGAATGCGATGGAGAATGCATATTCCTGACAGCCAGCACCTGCCTCTACCTATAGAGATGTATAAGCCAGCAGCTGCTTATACCTATAGAGCTGTACGAGACGGCAGCTGCTTTTACCTATAGAGATGAACAAGCCGGCAGCTGCTTCTACCTATAGAGCTGTACAAGCCGGCAGCTGCTTCTACCTATAGAGCTGTACAAGCCGGCAGCTGCTTCTACCTATAGAGCTGTACAAGCCGGCGGGTGCTTCTACCTATAGAGCTGTATAAGCCAGCATCTGCTTCTACCTATAGAGCTGTAACGAGCCAGCACCTGCTTCTACCTATAGAGCTGTATGAGCCGGCAGCTGCTTCTACCTATAGAGCTGTATGAGCCGGCCTCTGCTTCTACATATAGAGCTCCACCCATTATTGATAGGGCACTGTTTGGGGCCCTGGCGCACCGCACACCCTCCACCCATTATTGATAGAGCACTGTTTGGGGTTCTGGCGCACCGCATACCCTCCACCCACTATTGATAGGGCACTGTTTGGGGTTCTGGTGCACCGCACACCCTCCACCCATTATTGATAGGGCACTGTTTGGGGTTCTGGTGCACCGCACACCCTCCACCCACTATTGATAGGGCACTGTTTGGGGCCCTGGCGCACCGTACCGCACACCCTCCACCCATTATTGATAGGGCACTGTTTGGGGCTCTGGCGCACCGCACACCCTCCACCAATTATTGATAGGGCGCTGTTTGGGGTTCTGGTGCACCACACACCCTCCACCCACTATTGATAGGGCACTATTTGGGGCTCTGGCGCACCGCACACCCTCCACCCACTATTGATAGGGCACTGTTTGGGGCTCTGGTGCACTGCACACCCTCCACCCACTATTGATAGGGCACTGTTTGGGGCTCTGGTGCACCGCACATCCTCCATCCAATGTTGATAGGTCACTGTTTGAGGCTCTGGCGTACCGCACACCCTCCACCCACTATTGATACCTGTAGGGCACTGTTTGGGGCTCTGGTGCACCGCACCCCCCCCACCCACTATTGATAGGGCGCTGTTTGGGGCTCTGGCGCACCGCACACCCTCCACCCACTATTGATAGGGCACTGTTTGGGGCTCTGGTGCACCACACACCCCTCACACACTATTGATAGGGCACTGTTTGGGGCTCTGGTGCACCACACACCCCTCACCCACTATTGATAGGGTGCTGTTTGGGGCTCTGGTGCACTGCACCCCCCCCACCCACTATTGATAGGGCACTGTTTGGGGCTCTGGTGCACCGCACACCCTCCACCCACTATTGATAGGGCACTGTTTGGGGCTCTGGTGCACCGCACACCCACCACCCACCATTGATAGGGCACTGTTTGGGGCTCTGGTGCACCGCACACCCTCCACCCATTATTGATAGGGCACTGTTTGGGGCTCTGGTGCACCACACACCCCTCACCCACTATTGATAGGGCAATGTTTGGGGCTCTGGTGCACCACACACCCCTCACCCACTATTGATAGGGCACTGTTTGGGGCTCTGGTGCACCGCACACCCTCCACCCACTATTGATAGGGCACTGTTTGGGGCTCTGGTGCACCACACACCCCTCACCCACTATTGATAGGGCACTGTTTGGGGCTCTGGTGCACCGCACACCCTCCACCCACTATTGATAGGGCACTGTTTGGGGCTCTGGTGCACCGCACACCCACCACCCACTATTGATAGGGCACTGTTTGGGGCTCTGGTGCACCACACACCTCACCCACTATTGATAGGGCACTGTTTGGGGCTCTGGTGCACCACACAACCCTCACCCACTATTGATAGGGCACTGTTTGGGGCTCTGGTGCACCACACACTCCTCACCCACTATTGATAGGGCACTGTTTGGGGCTCTGGTGCACCGCACACCCTCCACCCATTATTGATAGGGCACTGTTTGGGGTTCTGGTGCACCGCACACCCTACACCCATTATTGATAGAGCACTGTTTGGGGCTCTGGTGCACCACACACCTCACCCACTATTGATAGGGCACTGTTTGGGGCTCTGGTGCACCACACACCCCTCACCCACTATTGATAGGGCACTGTTTGGGGCTCTGGTGCACCACACACCCCTCAACCACTATTGATAGGGCAATGTTTGGGGCTCTGGTGCACCACACACCCCTCACCCACTATTGATAGGGCACTGTTTGGGGCTCTGGTGCACCACAAACCCCTCACCCACTATTGATAGGGCATTGTTTGGGGCTCTGGTGCACCACACACCCCTCACCCACTATTGATAGGGCACTGTTTGGGGCTCTGGTGCACCACACACCCCATACCCACTATTGATAGGGCACTGTTTGGGGCTCTGGTGCACCACACACCCCTCACCCACTATTGATAGGGTGCTGTTTGGGGCTCTGGTGCACTGCACACCCTCACCCACTATTGATAGGGCACTGTTTGGGGCTCTGGTGCACCACACACCCCATACCCACTATTGATAGGGCACTGTTTGGGGCTCTGGGGCACCGCACACCCTCCACCCACTATTGATAGGGCACTGTTTGGGGCTCTGGTGCACTGCACACCCTCCACACACTATTGATAGGGCACTGTTTGGGGCTCTGGTGCACCACACACCCCTCACCCACTATTGATAGGGTGCTGTTTGGGGCTCTGGTGCACTGCACACCCTCACCCACTATTGATAGGGCACTGTTTGGGGCTCTGGTGCACCACACACCCCATACCCACTATTGATAGGGCACTGTTTGGGGCTCTGGGGCACCGCACACCCTCCACCCACTATTGATAGGGCACTGTTTGGGGCTCTGGTGCACCGCACACCCTCCACCCACTATTGATAGGGCACTGTTTGGGGCTCTGGTGCACTGCACACCCTCCACACACTATTGATAGGGCACTGTTTGGGGCTCTGGCTCCTGTTTGCAGTCTCCCACTTTGATTTTGTAGTTACTGTTATCTGCAGCACTGAGCCGCCCATCTGGACTCTGCCGCCATGTCACTCACATCATCAGCACCTACTTAAGCACTTTCAGATAAGTTGCCAAGAAAAGAGTGTAGTCAGGACATCCAGTGACCCGGCACTTAGTGCGGGTCAGAGATTAATCCCCTGAGTTCTCCTTCCAGAAGGAGGCCAGGGAAATATTGTCCAGCCTGTGTCCTGCTCTCTCTGATCATCTGCAATCTGTGGTCGGAGAGGAAGTGGCTGGTTTTGAGGTTGATCATCACCCGGGTGACATTCTGCTCGCCGCCTACTGGAGATGGCGCTAAGACGATGCCCGGCTACCCAACAGATGCCTGGCCGAGGTGCGGTGGGCTGCTAGATGCTGGAGCCTTTGAAATCCCCCCTCCTCCCTATCTCCCCCCTCCCAGATTGTACACTACATTTTTCTGCAATAAGAAAAACAGGAGATAAGCCGGGCATTGTTGTCATGAATGCAGACAGGACGGTTCTGTAAAGTTGTGTAAACATTACACACATCTGAGCAGACTTCTGCACATCTGCCAAGTGTTGTTCTAGTGCCTCCAGAGATGAGAGGGGGGTAGGAGCAGCGTTCGGGGCCCTGCGCTGATCCCCACCACACATTACAGGTAGTGCAGACTGCAGAGCCCGCCCGCAGTGCCGGCGTGGGAATGTTGACTCAGTGGAACTTTTGCCTTGGGCGCAGTTTGAGCTGAAGTTTGTATTAGTGGAGAATATTTCCCTGGCCCTGAAATAAACCAAGCAGCCTTCTATAATAATAATGATGAAGAGTTACAGACGGGGTAGAAGAATTTCTGTAACTAGTATCGGCGCTTCTGGTCACACACTGCCGTGCGTCCGTCCCATCGCTGCTTCTCTGTAAGTGCTTGTGGTTATAAGAACAGCCATGGATTGGCAACAGATATTATTATTATTAATAATAATGATGACAATAATTATAATATTGAAAATAACACATTCATTTTGGTCTTTTTTTTTTTTAACTGCCAGCATGTTTATTTTCCAGAATACATAGGTGTATTGCGAGAGAGAGAGAATGCGTATATACGCCCATAGGCAAAGCTGTCCGTATCTCGCAGCGTGCCCGCCCTCTGGGCCTAATTCAGACCTGATCGCTAGACTGTGTTTTCGTACAGCCTGCAATCAGGTGTGAACTGCGCAAGCGTATGCACCGCAATGCGCAGGCGCGTCGGTTCGCAGCGCCGGGGAGCACCGTACAGCGACGGGACGGTGTGAAAAAAGTGATTGCATGAGCGTTTGCAAGGAGAGTGACAGGAAGAAGGCGTTTATGGGTGTCAACTGACCGTTTTCTGGGAGTGGTTGGAAAAACGCAGGCGTGTCAAAGCGTTTGCAGGGCGGGTGTCTGACCTCAATTCCGGTCCCGGACAGGCTGAAGTGTTCGCAGCGGCTGAGTAAGTCCTGGGCTGCGCAGAGACTGCACAAGATCTGTTTGTACCGCTCGGCTACACATGTGTTCACACACTTGCACAGCTAAAATACACTCCCCTATGGGCGGCGACTATGTGAATGCTGGACTGCAAAAAAAAAGCCTAGCGAGCGATCAGGTCTGAATTAGCCCCTCTATCCGTAGGCTTAGCTGTCATCATCCGTGCACGCCCGCACCAGCGCTACAGTTGGTACAATAGGTGCACTTACATCCATGTCTGCATAGCCCGCCGTAGCGCCGACACACCTTCACAGAACTTTGCCTGCGTGAGAAAACACCCCGTTCCACTTTTCCAGTGGTAAGTGGGGATGCGACTGAAATGCGTACGGCTCTGAAACACCCTGTACTGCAATGTGCTCTGCTACAGCGCATGTGCAGTGCAGAAGCATGCAATTCTGCAAAACCAACCTGCGTTCAAGTCTGCGTCGGTCCCACATAGGGGGTCATTCCGACCTGATCGCACGCTAGGTTTTTTCACTGCGGTGCGATCGGGTCAAAACTTGGCAAAACTGCGCATGCGTATGCACCGCAATGCGCAGGCGCGTCGTACGGGTACAAAGCGGATCGTTGCTGAGCGATGAATTTAACAAATAATCCATTCGCACAGCCGATCGCAAGGAGATTGACAGGAAGAGGCGTTTGTGGGTGTCAACTGACTGTTTTTTGGGAGTGTTTGGAACAGGCTGAAGTGATCGCAGCGGCTGAGTAAGTTCTGGGTAACTCAGAAACTGCACAAAACTTTTTTGTACCGCTCGGCTGCACATGCGATCGCACACTTGCAAAGCAAAAATACACTCCCCTATAGGCGGCGACTATCTGATCGCAGCGCTGCAAAAAGTAGCTAGCGAGCGATCAGGTCTGAATGACCCCCATAGTCTGAGCCTAATTAAGGAGAACTGCTCAAAGTTCAATGTCAGAAGGCGCGGGAATAACTTATACTGTTCTCAAGTGGGCATTCTTGAGTGATAATAAGATGATTTGCAAATTAGATTTTATTAATAACTTTTTTACATTACTAAGGGGGTCATTCCGAGTTGTTCGCTCGCAAGCTGCTTTTAGCAGCTTTGCACACGCTAAGCCGCCGCCTACTGGGAGTGAATCTTAGCTTATCAAAATTGCGAACGAAAGATTCGCAATATTGCGAAAAGACTTCTCTGTGCAGTTTCTGAGTAGCTCCAGACTAAAGGGCCCTACTCACTGGCCGACCCGCCGCCGAGCTGCCCGACGGCGGATACGGCCGACGAGCGACCCGGCGGCGGGGGGGCAGTGACGGGGGGAGTGAAGTTTCATCACTCCCCCCGTCACGCGGCTGCATTGAAGTGCAGGCAAATATGGACGAGATCGTCCATATTGGCCTGCATGCACAGCCGACGGGAGACCAGCGATGAACGAGCGCGGGGCCGCGCATCGTTCATCGCAGGAGTCTCCACACTGAAAGATATGAACGAGTTCTCTTTCATTTATGAACGAGATCGTTCATATCTTTCAAAAAATCGGCTAGTGAGTAGGGCCCTTTACTCTTCCAGTGCGATCAGTTCAGTGCTTGTCGTTCCTGGTTTGACGTCACAAACACACACAGCGTTCGCTCACAAACACACTCCTCTGTTTCTCCAGCCACTCCCGCGTTTTTCCCAGAAACGGTAGCGTTTTTTCGCACACTCCCATAAAACAGCCAGTTTCCGCCCAGAAACACCCACTTCCTGTCAATCACATTACGATCACCAGAACGAAGAAAAAACCTCGTAATGCCGTGAGTAAAATTCCTAACTGCATAGCAAATTTACTTGGCGCAGTCGCACTGCGGACATTGCGCATGCGCATTAGTGACTAATCGCTCCGTTGCGAGAAAAAAACAACGAGCGAACAACTCGGAATGACCCCCTAAGTTTTTGTTAAATTCTGCTGGGAAAAGTATTTATGCTGATTCTAACCTATCTACTTGTCAGCTGAATATTTCAACCAACATGAATCAAATCAGTTTAGAGAAATCACTCTCAGCTCTTTCCCCGTTTCATACTCTCTCCTCTAATCGCTGTGCCCAGTGGTACCCATATATCATGGGCAAGGTCCTTATTCCCCGCCCCTGAGATGGAAAATTAGGAATTTAAAAAATCCCAAATCTCTGATCCTGACCTGGGGACTAATTCACACCTGATCGCTCCTCTGTGAATTTGCAGACGTCAGTGATCGGATAGTCGCCGCCCAGAAAGAGTGAAAATCCGCCCCGTGCAAGTCTGCGTACGCTGTGCAAAAAGCTCTGCAAACGCCGGACAGCGGCAAATCCGTTCGCCACTCACTCACCATTGGATGATTTTTCCGGTCTGTGCGTAACCCAGGACTTACTCCTACCGTGCGATACACACAGGCTGATCGGGGCCGGAGCTGACGTCACACACCCGCCCTGACAACGCTTGGGCACGCCAGCGTTTTTCCTGACACCCCCAGAAAACGGCCAGTTACCACCCCCAATCGTTCCCTTCCTGTCAATCAATCTGCGTACACCTTGCAAACAAAAAAGACGCAAGATTTGTTCGCAGTTTGGCCTGGAGCCTGCGCATTACGATCCGTACACATGCATAGTCGTTTGATAATCGGCCGCCTTGCGATTTCACACAACAGCGAACAGGTCTGAATTAAGCTCCAAAAATGGTCAGGATTGGCAAATCGGGAATTTTTAACATGTTTCATTTCCCCAATTCCCCGACGGGTCGCTGATCGTCGCTGGCCACCGATTGGTCGATCTGTTCGGCGGTTCCGGCCGGGTTGGGTAATCTGTGCTTCGATGTATGCAGACCATCTGTACTTACGACTGAGGCGTAACTAAGAGGACGTGTACTTAGGCTATATATTGCACCTAGTCTAGCGCCGGAGCACGTGCGCCTTGATGACAAGTAGCAATCCCAGCGTGCGGATGGTGACAGGTAAAACCGCAAGAGGTGCACATCTCTACGCATGGGCGAATACGCGCATTTATATCTGTGCATGCAAGGCGGAAGCAGTAATGTCTGGTTTTCCTCATCAGGCTGCCTAGCCCTTTCTTTTGTCCCAAGAACGCTTCTTTTGTCACTTTCTCCCCTTTAAGTCAGCGCAAGCCACCGTGTGCACTGTACAGAAACCTGCAAGTGGGAGCAAGCCCATAAAAAGGCCTGTATTTGGAGATACTACTGTCCTCTGTATACACTGGAGGGGGACGCACTTGGGATTGTATACACAGAGCAGCCGACCTGTCAGAACGCTAGCTGACATTAACATAAGCATCATAAGATGACACAGTGCCTGGATGGGACCTGTGAGCTGCGCAGACAACACCGTGCAGGTCACCACTGGCGGCTAAACATAGAAAACGCCAGGAAACCCCAGTATCAGCCGGCAGATTAGCAGGGAGCGGAGATACGGAATGATCTGCTCGTCCAGAATGGCTCGTTCTTTCCCGAGGGAACAGTCTTCCTGCAAACATTATTGTCTCATTTCTGCAAAGCGTTTTCTGGTCCACTGTACGAGATAGGGCCCGGGAGATAGCGGTGGAATGTCAAGTCACGCGGCCATCTGTAATGCTATCATTTTGTACAGTCTGCAAAAAAAACGTGTAAATTGTACTTATTTATTATACTGTATATATAGCGCACACACGTTCTGGAGCACAGTACAGAGTTTATCTGGCTATTCACAGAATATCCTGCCCCAGTGGAGCTTACAATCTATAGTCCCAATCACATATACTGCGGGAGAACCCTGGGGTAACCCACACAGGCAATGGAGAGGACATACAAACTCCACACAGATAAGGCTGTGGTGGGAATCAAACCCAAGACCTCGGTGCTGTGAGGCAGTAATGCTGACCACTAAGCCAACCGTGTATTGCAATCATTTTGATTCAATAAAATACAAATTCTGAATGCCCTCCTTTGTGCCCATTAACTTCAGCCAGGCAGCGTTTGGCACGACACGCGGGTACTCCCAGTGACCAGAGTTTGCAGCAGGAATACAACTGCACAGATCATTCTAAACGTGGAATATAATGGATACCGCGCAGCAATAATGGGTCAGTTATTCTGATGGCGGCATTCCCAGAAGACAGACGGTATGAAAGCAGCAGCAGAACATGGAAAGTAAGGAGGACAGATTTCTGGGCCAGTAGGAAACAGTGACTGAGCGCTGGAAGGGGAAGTGGGCGTGATCATGGTGTAAGGGATACAAACAAGATTTGGGAAAACAAGGAGCTTTCAGATAAGAATGGGTTTGGGAGACAGAATACTTCAGATCTGTTTCCGTGGTGAAAAAACATAGTTACACCGGGACAAGAATCTCCAGAGCACGAAGCTTGGGGCTTATTCCCAAAGGCAGTCCCTTACAGTGCCTAGGGCCTAAGTCTCAGGAATGGAAGTAACATCATTTATTACTATATACTCTATGTATAAACAACACTGAGCTCAGCGCTCACCATAATAAACAATGGGGTTTTGGTTCATGAATTGATCAATGCATTTAAGCGTGCAGCCCCCGACAAGGGACCCCATTTCTCTGCAAGTCCTACTCTATCACTCACACTCATACTCGTACTCCGTGCGAAAACTTCGCCAGACAGCGGCCATCTGGAAATCCATTCGCAACTTACTCACCATTGAATGATTTTTCCAGTGTGTGCGCAGCCCAGGACTCACTCCTACAGTGCGATACACACAGGCTGATGGGGGCGGAGCTGACGTCACACACCCGCCCTGAAAACGCTTGGGAACGCCTGCGTATTTCCTGACACTCCCAGAAAACGGCCAGTTACCACCTCCAAAACGTCCGCTTCCTGTCAATCACCTTGCGTACGTTTTTGCACCATCCTGTCGCTGTTTGGCGACACACCTGCGCATTGCGGAGCATATGCATACACCGTCATTTGATAATCTCCCGCTATGCAATTTCGCACAACAAGCGATCAGCTCTGAATTAGGTCCAAAACGTGTTAATCAGTAAAATGAGAAATTTAATCAGCGCATCTCGTGACAGACCGCAAATAGCTTTATGACCACGTCTTAACACGGGCATGGAAACGTTACAATGAGAGCATAACCACACACTCCTCCCCTCCAGGTCATTGCCGCAGCATTCTATACCTCACAGTTTTCCCGCTCACGGGGCACAGGACCTGGTTCATGGTTGTAAGGAAAGCAAAAAAGCACGTTACTTTTGTGTCTGGAACACCCCATGCTGCCATGCAAGGGGAGCAAATACAGTTATATTGTTTCTGTGCAGGGTAAATACTGGCTGCTTTATTTTTACACTGCAATTTCGATTTCAGTTTGAAACCCCCCCACCCAAATCTAACTCTCTCTGCACATGTTACATCTGCCCCACCTGCAATGAGCATGTTATCTCTACATCATACTTGCCTACCCGACCCTCTCCATGAGGGAGAAAATGCTCTGTTCCTGGACGTTCCTGGTAATGTATGATTGCCATCACCTGTGTCCTGTGGTGAAACCCCTTTCTAATCAATTACCCAGCTCACCACAGGTGATGGCAATCATACATTACCAGGAACGTCCAGGAACAGAGCATTTTCTCCCTCATGCAGAGGGGCAGGTAGGCAAGTATGATCTACATACCTCCCGACTATCCCGATTCCAGCGGAACAGTCCCGCTATTCGGACACTGTCCCACTGTCCCACCCAGGTTGGGAGAACCAGCTTTGCAAAGCAGCATGCGCCCGGCATCTGAACAGTGCGGGGAGGAGAGAAGGGGGCTGCCCAGCTGCTCGGGGAGTGTTGGGCATGCCCCAAAATAGTAAAAACGGGTGTTGTAATGCATGCCCCGCCCCTTCTCATGAGGCTCCACCCCCTTTCCAGACTCAACCGCACCTCAAGGCGTGGCAGGTCCAGCCATGAGGAATAAGAAAGTTGGGAGGTATGCATCTGCCCCACCTGCAGTGCAGCCTGCTTTTGCCCTGTTGCTTTTTTGCTTTACTTACAAACATGATTTAGGCCCATAGTTTCCTGTGGTCAGGACACAGCCCTCAGATCGTAACTGACCTGCCCGATCCAGACCTGGTCGCTGCTGTGGCAATTTTCGAACTACTGCGCATGCGTAAGCACCAAAATGCGCGCGCGCGTCACCAAACAGCGTCAGGATGGTGCGAAAATTTCAATCGCACGGCTGTTCGCAAAGTGATTGACAGGAAGCGGACGTTTGGGGGTGGTAACTGACCGTTTTCTAGGAGTGTCAGGAAAAACGCAGGCGTGCCCAAGCGTTTTCAAGGTGGGTGTGTGACGTCAGCTCCGGCCCCGATCAGTCTGATTCCTTTGCACTGTAGGAGTAAGTCCTGGGCTGCGCACACACTGCACTGACTGGGAAAAACATTCCATGGTGAGTGTGATGGGAACGGTTTTGTAGCTGTCCGCTGACTGGGAGTTTTTTCGCACAGCGCACACATGCGATCGCACACTTGCACGGGGTAAATCTTCACTCCCGCTGGGCAGCGAATATCTGATCGCAGGACAGTGTAATTTGCAGCACAGTGACCAGGTCTAATTAAGCTCTAAATCAGAACAATTGGGAGCTGCTGATATGTGTGTGCGTGTGTATATATATGTGTGTGTGTGTGTGTGTATATATATATATATATATATATATATATATATATGTTAAGGTTGAGTGACAGCTATAACACCAGCAGGAAACCAGGCCATGTGTGCGGCTTCCAGCCATTCCGCTATATTTACAACAATATAAAAGTCACACGGCAGCTCAGCTCAGAAATGCAAACACTCCGTTAACGCCAGCCGCACACAGGGAACATATAAGTATTCCTCTTTATGATGTGATTGCTGTAATGTAAATACTGCGCCGTGGGAGAGCAGCCTGCAGAATGCTGGGAAATTACGCTGCGCTCACTACTGACCTCTGTACCTCTAACCCAAACCACTTGTGCACACGCGGGCGCCGGGCCAACAGCAATAACTCCCTTCCTTCCAAACTAATCAACACTATGAAATGAGCGCGGTCAACAAAATAAAGGGGCTGGGGGGGCGAGTGAGAGTAGGACGCCGTATGCGCAGCGCGTCTTGTGTATTTCCGCAAGGGAGTTTGCTTAGTCTATTTACTAAGCCTTGGATGGAGATAACGCACCAGCCAATCAGCTCCCAACTGCCATGTTACATGATGGGTTTGAAAAATGACAGTTAGGAGCTGATTGGTTGGTACTTTATCTCTCTCCACGCTTTGATACAAATGCCCGTCGGTTGGTTGCTGGTACATGGGGAACCAGGGAGCGGCTCCCACACACCCAGGATGGATAATTCTCCATCACATTTCCGGGATGTTTGTGGTTCTGGGATGGCAGCAGCTATGTGCCGTGACCTGCCCCGTTATATCTGCGTGACCCAGTTACACAGAGATAGTGGAAGGTATACACACGCAGGTAAGACCCAGGCAGCTTCGCTCTTCCTGTCATATCTGGAATGAGGTCAGATGGAATTCCAGCTTCTCCCATCCCTTGCGTAGTTACAAAAAGATCACGGCAAATAAAGTCTTCTGGGTCATGATGCTAACTGGGCTCAGGAGCTTGCTATCGCTGGGGCCGAATTTCCACCTGCAGGCTGTCTGGCCCGTTTGGGGCACATGGCCGCAGGACGTAACCCATACTTGCCTACCTGACCCTCTCCATGAGGGAGAAAATGCTCTGGTCCTGGACTTTCCTGGTAATGTATGATTGCCATCACCTGTGGTGAGCTAGTTAATTGATAAGAAAGGTGTTTCACCACAGGTGATGGCAATCATACATTACCAGGAAAGTCCAGGAACAGAGCATTTTCTCCCTCATGGAGAGGGTCAGGTAGGCAAGTATGACGTAACCACCTAATACAGATGACGACTAGTAGTAGTGAGCCAGCCGTAGGCCCCTGTTGCATTTGGAGATGCGTACAACTCAGCACGTGGGTATACACATCGTGTTCCACGCACGCTTCTATTTGCAGCCAGTTCTGCATAAGACCCAAGGGCTATATATGAGTATATAACGGCTAAACAGGCCTGACATGAAGTTGTGCTCATGAAGGTGGGGGGAGGGGGGCTTTTCACCTATGGGGGGGAGGGGCTTTTCACCTATGCACACCATAATGGCTGTCAGTAAAACTATCCACATATTTGCTGATATTACGGTTCTGCGTTAATGACAATCCTGCCGTACAGGATGCGGGGCAGTCGGTGACATTTTTTTCTTTCCAAAAATATCAACTTCATCATGTAAATGAAATAAAAACCAAGCGGTACTTTGAGCACCCAAATACGGGCGATTATACCCCACTACCAGGAGCGACTTAGCTTCTGGCACCCCGGGGTAAAATGTTCTCTGACTCTCTAAAGGCTGCAGGCACAGATCGTAATAGTAAAGTAATAGTAAAACAATAGTAATAGTAAAAGAAACGTTATTTTAGGAGATGACACATAACAACACAACGTGACAGCAAAGGCAGAAGCGTCCTATAAAATGTTTACTAGGAGAGCTGTATGGAAGTTGTCTAGACGGCCTGACAGCTCCTGCACGCCATTGTTCCTTGTAGGGCCCGGTCCCATTAGCGGGATCAATAGGATCTACCAGCGTCTTTCAGCCCATTCCTGGTGATAGGAAACAGGGAGAGGGGCACAGAGTACAGACCATGACTGGGGGGGGGGATGAGGAAGCGGGGGGCTACAGGGACGCTACCAATACTCCAATTGTAATCTTTCATCCATTACACGTCTTCAGGCGTACTGCAGGAGATTAATTACATCCGTGACTTCTGAGAAAACAAACATGGGAATTCGGAAGCTCTGTCCACCCCAAAAAACAATGGAAATTCCAGGACAAAGAGCGTAGTAAACCCTATCTCTCTCTGACCCATCCTGGTGACCCTCAGGGTATGCAAAATATGGGGTCTGGGGGTGACGTGGGGTTAAGGCAGGAAAATAAACGTGTATTAGCCAAGCCCTGTACGTGCGCAGTGACGCCCTGTCTAAGATGATAGCGGGTGCAGGCAGTGGCGGAGCCAGCGCTGATGCATGGAGTGCAGCGGGCCCTCTCACCTCTGGGGCCCCATAGGCATGGCGTGAGGTAGTAGACAAAAATAAAGAATAATTAGTGGACCTGATGCAGATGTGGATGGAGCGGGTGTCACTTCCTTGGAAGCAGCAGTGATAGCGCTGTACGGCGATGCAGCGTCTATTACACGCAGACGCCTCCTGCAGCAGTAGTGAAACGACCTCCGTCCTATGACGCAGCATCGGATCTCTCATGCACCACTGGGCGGTTTGCAGCACCCATGGGGACACACAAGCCACCCTTCGCAGAGCCCACGAAATCTCCGTCCAACGAAGGAGATCCCTGGCCTCTTCCATCCCCCTAAACAGCGGCAACATGTCCTCATTTTGGGAAACGGAGGCGGTCGCCGCCCCCACAAACGGCAGCAGACTGTCAATCACTGACACTCTGCTGTGTCCTGCTTTACACATCGCGTGAGCCATTTGCACATGCGAAGAACGAGTCTTGCGTATGCGCAAAGTAACGATAATCGGTACTTTGCTGCATAAGAAGCAGCAACGACCGGACCTGAATGAGGTCCAATGTGTGTTGGCCAAACGGTTTTATTTTGGCTGTAACGTGACTTTTAAAAACCAAATAAACTAATATCTTAAAAGTTATATTAAGTTTGTATTACAATTTTTTTAAAAACGAACACATATTTGTGTGATAAAATCACTACGTGTGTGTGTGTGTGTGTGTGTGTGTGTGTGTGTGTGTGTGTGTGTGTGTGTGTGTTCTCACCACTACAATCCATTGTGACTGCAGCTGTGAGGCTAATCTTCCTCGCTAGACGTTCATCGTCTGCTGATCCGCTCTGTCAGTCCCTCCATTGGTTACCGGTATTCCACCGTATTAAATATAAAATACTTTTACTCACACACAAGGCGATTAACCAAACTGCACCAACATACATCTCTTCACTCATCTCAAAATATCTCCCTACCCGACCTCTCCGCTCTGCACAAGATCTATGTCTCTCATCCACACGCATTACTTGTTCACACTTAAAATTACCGGACTTTGGGAGTCATTCCGAGTTGATCGCTCGCTAGCAGTTTTTAGCAGCCGTGCAAACGGTATGCCGCCTCCCACTGGGAGTGTATTTTAGCTTAGCAGAAGTGCGAACGAAAGGATCGCAGAGCGGCTACAAAAAAAATATTGTGCAGTTTCTGGGTAGCTCCAGACCTACTCAGCGCTTGCGATCACTTCAGACTGTTCAGTTCCGGATTTGATGTCACAAACACGCCCTGCGTTCGGCCAGGCACGCCTGCGTTTTTTCCTGGCACGCCTGCGTTTTTTCGAACACTCCCTGAAAACGGTCAGTTGACACCCAGAAACGCCCACTTCATGTCAATCACTCTGCGGCCAGCAGTGCGACTGAAAAGCTTCGCTAGACCTTGTGTGAAATTATATCGGCCGTTGTGAAAGTATGTTGCGAGTGCGCACTGCGCCGCATACGCATGCGCAGAAGTGCCATTTTTTTCCTTAATCGCAGCGCAGTGAACATTTTCAGCTAGCGATCAAGTCGGAATAACCCCCTTTATCCGGGCTTCACCCACTCTGTGGAATGCCCTCCCACGCACAATAAGACTCACCTCTAGTCTCCAAACCTTTAAGCGTTCCCTGAAAACTCACCTCTTCAGACAACTTATCACATTCCAGACCCACCAACATAACCTTCAGTGCTTCCCTATCTAATTACATCCTCTCTGTACACTACACATAACATCACATATCTTGTCTTTCTTTACTCTCACACCCTCCTGACACTTGGCCAACATTGCTGGGTGATCATATCATACAACCCATTAAGAACCTAGCAATCTGGTGACCATTATGTGACAGGTAGCATCTATCCTTGTGTATCTATGCCTATTTCCCTATAGATTGTAAGCTAGCGAGCAGGGCCCTCCTACCTCTATGTCTGTCTGTTTTATCCAGTTTTGTTCTATTACTGTTGTTCTAATTGTAAAGTGCAACGGAATATGCTGCGCTATATAAGAAACTTCTAATAAATAAATAAATATATATATATATATATATATAATTATTATTTTTTTGCCATCTGCAGAACATATATTATCTGTATAACTCTCTCTCTCTCTCTCTCTCTCTCTCTCTCCGTCTCTCTCTGATAAGTAATTTGAACGTCATTTTTGCGATATTATGCCCATAAGAAAGATTCCCTCAGTGATACAGTATAATCTCCCTTTGTGCAGAGCCGCCCCCCCTGTAACGCTGCCATCGCTCTGTCTATTCAGGCCAGGCCGCTAGTTATTGGCAGTTCCGTTGCAGAAGAGTTTGGACATCACAGGAAACCCAGCCTAAAATGTAACAAATACTTTGCAGATGCACTAAAAAAAGTTCCCCTGACCCTCTCCAACACAGAACAGGAACAAGTAATTAAAATATTTGAGCTATAAGTGCTGGAGGTAACGAGCAGAGTTCAGAACAGGGATTTGGGCTGCTGTACGGCTGCACTCGGCGATTATTCTGCTGTCAGACAACGCTTGTGGGAAATCATTCGTATGAGCTGAAATCTGCTCCATCATGGGATAACTGAAGGGTTTGTCCCTCCTCAGTATACAGGGATTTAGCAATTATTTCAGTAATGGTTACCCCTGGAACCAATGTTACCAGATGCCAGGGCTGTGCCAGAGGGGCAACCACCCGGCATGCAAAGCTGGAGGGGGGCACTGGGAAATTCATAACTCTGTATCTGGTCTTCATACTCTTAGATTACAGCAGCAGCGGAACACCCGTGGGTGCAGCTACTACAGGGCCCGGTAGTGAGGGCTCCCACCAAGCAGGGTCTGACTGGCCCACAGGTGTTCAGGGTAAACCCCCAGTGGGCCCACCGCCTCCTATAAGGGTCAAGTTCCAGACTGCACTTGAATTATACGTATGATACCTTATACTCAGAGCCGGCCATAGGCATAGGCAAACTAGGTAATTGCCTAGGGCATTTGATATGCCTAGGGGCATCAGCAGCTTCTGCTGATTAAAATGATATGCGGCATGCCTATATTCTGTATGTAGCATTTCATATGCAGATACAGCCACAGTCTCACACAGAATATAGGCATGCTGCATATCAGTTTAATCAGCAGAAGCTGCTTGTGCATCCTAGCCACATAGCAATGCAAATAAGATGCATTTTCATAAAAAAGGTGCCCGACGTTAGCATTGAGGCAAGATTTGTGAGGACACATCTGTATCCAAGCAGAGGCAGAGGTCACAGTGTTAGTGGAAGTGTGAGTGCTATGTGCATGTGAGTGGGTTGGTTGTGCAGTAGTGTTCGGAATATGTGTAAGGAGTATTATGTGTGTCATGTAAAAATGCATTAATAATGTGCAGCATATGTGTAAGGGGCACTATGTGTGTCATTATGTGTATAAGGGCAGTAATAATGTGCGGCATATGTGTAACAGGGTACTACTGTATGTGTGTCATTATGTGTATAGGGGCACTAATAATATGCAGCAAATGTGTAGGGGGCACTATGTGTGTCATTATGTGTATAAGGGCATTAATAATGTGCAGCATATGTGTAAGGGACATTATGCGTAAAAGGGCATTAATAAAGGTTGTCATAATGTGTAAGGCACATTATGTTTATATGGACATTAATGTGTCTCATATGTGTAAGGGGCATTACTATGTGGAATTGTGTATAAATGCATTACTAATGTGTGGCATTATGTGTATAAGGTGCTCTACTATGTGGCGTTGCGTATAGAAAGGGCACTACTGTGTTGTCTAATGTGAATAAAGAGAAATAGGGTGTGGTGTAATGTGAATAAGGAGCAATTCAGTGTGATGTAATGTGAATAAGGGGCTCTACTGTGAGTAACGTTTATAAGGTAAAGTGATACTACTGTGGGATGTAATATGAATTATGGACACTATCACATGATCAAATGTGAATAAAGTTGCAGTACTGTGTGGCGTAATTGGAATTGGGGTTACTATTGTGTGGCCATGCCCCTTGCCAGCAAAAACACACCCCTTTTTGGGCTGTGCGCCAAATGTGCGAACTGTTCCTATTTAAAATATAGGGGGTACAAACACCAAAATAAGGACTGCTATGGGTGAGGGGTGATGGTGCTGGGAAAGAGGTGCAGGGTCAGAGGCGGAACCAGCGGTGGTGCTAGGGGGCACCAGCCAAAATCTTGCCTAGGGCATCATACTGGTTAGGGCCGGCTCTGCTTATACTGCACAGGACTATGGTGTATTCTCTACAGTGCATCGCTGTTATTAATCTGATACATTATCCTGTATGCATTAGCAATATTTACTATAAATATATTTCTAAAAGGGCCCAGACCATGCATTCTCTAATGGTTAGCCAAGACTCTGTGGAGGCTGGCCACACCCCCTCTGGAGACTAGCCACACCTCTAAGTATGGGCCCCTATCACTGCATTCTCCGAGGCCCCTCCCTCTGCGCTGGAAAATGTTCACATGATGTAAGTGGGCGGGGCTTGCTTACTGAGGACATACAGGCAGGCGAAATGCGTAAGTGCAAAAGGAGTCTTTTACCTAATAGCGTACATAGCAGAGGTGACGTAGAATTGTTTCATTATAATTAATACATTGGTGTCTATCAACGCTCATCAGTCAGTGGTAATTACCGCCGAAACCAGAGGCAGGCAACCTTGTGGTATTCAGCTATGTAGAACTACAAGTCCGAGCATGACTTGACTCTTCTTTATTTTTACCTATTGAGACATTATACTGAAACATTTCTTATTTTTCTTCTTTTCTCCACTTCCTGAGGTCTTGGGGTCTCTCTTTAGACATGAGGGCATCGGGAGACGATCCAAAAATGGGGTACGCGGGCAGCATCTTCCCTATGGGTGTATAATATGTGTGCGCTATTTAAATAACTGTTGCATAAGTAGATGAGGATCAGCCAATAAAATAGCAGCGTTTCCTCAAAGACAGACAACTCTTTAGAGATAGTCTATAACGGTAAGAGAAAGAGGGCGGGATGTACTAAGGCCGGTAAAGTGGACAAATCTCAGGAAATGCCATTTTCGGAGCTTTGTCCACATTCCCACATGTACCAAGCTCCGGAATGTATCGCAGCTTGGACCCGGTGGGTAATACCATCGTTCCGCATTTCCCTCTAAGAGGCCGCCGCGTCGCACTGCGCATGCACAGAAGGTCTCCTCCCGGGTCCTAAACACGCTTCGCTCGCCACAGGTTATATTCCCCACGAGTGGAAATAATCTGCGGTGGTCGGGATTACGTCTGTCGGTATTTCACAGGCTGTCAGGATTCCAGTGTCGGTCTCCGGAACGCTGGGATCCCGACAGCCGCTATATTAACTGCATCCCATCTCGTGTACACAGCCATGATAGTGAAAATGGCTGACTTATCTCCAAACATCAAAGTACCCCAGTGAGCAAGTCAGAGAGGGACCCCCTTGGTAAACAAGGCTTTTCTTAATGAGCTATGTATAAATACAGCAATTAGCGTTAATGCAGAGATACTTTGGTAGGTGTGCCCGGTGTGTAAATACCTCACGTGGGCCCATTAACTCTTTGCAGTTTGAATATTAGCTGTAAAATACCTGTAGAACACAGGATTTCCTAGCGGCGCACAGGATGTGTGTTCCCAGACCTTTCGCACTACTGCGTCCAGTCCCACAAGCGCATAACATCCCACAGACATTCCTCTCCGTCTGTTGCCTGTCAGACTGTGACAGAGGTTAGGCAGTGTCACTTATCAGCGCAGTGGCGCACAGTACACACACCTTCCATCGCAGGTGCGCTATCTGCAGAGGTTGGTGTTGAAAAAAATATATTATTATTGCACTTGTTTTCCAATGATGAAGTCCATTGTTTCTAACTGGGAGTTCCCCTTGCTTGATTAATGTGGACGATGAGATATTTAAAGTGCACCTGTCATCTGAACACAATGCAGGCAGCCATTTTGTGAATGCTGTGATGTCACTGGTTCCTAGTGAACTGGGGGGATGCACGCTCATGAAATGGTTCACTGAAACAAAATGGCTGCACCCACGGTTTGTAGGCAGCAATCTGATAAAAGTCTAGACCAGATCCTGTGTAGATTCAGAATTGAAGTCCTTTTGACGGAACGGTATATCCTTATATAAATTTTCCAGTTATCTTATTGCAGTAATCGCGAACTGTTGGTGCTGACTTCCGATCGCCCACAAATGCAGCCATCTTGTTACACAAACATAGTCAGCGTGGTGGAAGTCCTGGTGCATGGCAGTACAGTACTATATTGTGATAGACTTGCTTTATTAAATGTCCAAAATGGGTGCAGTGTGTGTGTGGTGTGCCCCCCCCCCCCCCCCCTTGACCCAGGGGCCCATGTGCACTGCACCCATTGCACCCATTATAGAAACACCTATGGTGAGACTTAAAATGGGGGAACAGCAGAGCAACAGTGGGTAAGTAAAATGGCTGACCCCATCGCCATAACAACACAGTGACCACAGAGACTTACTGATGAAAACGGAGTGGAACTAAAGTATATTTCCAATTACCGGGCTGTTGTGGAGTGTTCAAGGATATATACTGAGCGGCTAACAGCTCACAACCATAGCGTGTGTGTAAATGTATAAAATACAGGTTATTATTATTGGTCATTTATGGGCGTTTCAGGCTCCTTTCATGGTGACTCCCCACCAGAAGATGAGGAATTTCTCCTCCATTCCAGAGCAGATGAAGGGTTTAATCTGGTGACTCCTGGGTCCTGGGAACACAATCTAATACCCCTTATAGATAGACACGTGTCTCTACAAATGAACAGAACTTAGCTTCCAACTTTCCAAGACCCTCACTGTATACCACATGTGACATAACGGGATCAATGACTCTGTTTCTGTCATATATACTTGAACCCAAAATATACGAGGTGTGACTATTATATAACGAGACTGTACTAATAAACCATACGGCGTGAGTGAGGAGGGAGTGGGGGAACATTGAAGTTGGTCTATCCCAAAATGGTTTTGTACCAAGATGTGTACATGACAAAAGTTTGTGCTAAGATGGTTCCGAGCATGGACGCTTTAAGAGAGGAGGAGGCGCGGGTGCAGCCTCCTTCGTTCAGGCCCCCTCCACTCTGCCGGCAGCACTGAGAGTCTGAGCACTAGAGCGCTCAGACTCTACTGCGCATGCGCAGATCTCCAGGAAAATGGTGCGGTGGCCATTTTCCCTGTGATTTTTTTTTACTGTGCATGCGCAGAACTCTGTGCAAATGCCCGCTGCGCCATTTTCACAGAGTTCTAACACTGACGTGGGTGTCGGCGCGGAACTCCGGAGGGGTGAGTATTTAGAAAATGGGTGCAGAGTGTGCGGTTGGGGCCCCCTCTGGAATCGGGGCCCATGTGTACCGCACACACTGTACCCACTATAGATACGCCAGTGGTTCCGAGGCGTCTCACTGCTGAGCAAAAAAGAAATCGAAAGCGAATTAGAACAGACATTTTGGAACAAATTCAAGCAGATTCGCATTTTTTTAAGTTATTATCATGGATCTCCCAGTACGATCCTGAGATAAAACTCCAGTCAGTGCACTGGGAAACACCATCGACACCAAGAATGAAGAAAGTGTGTCAAAGCAAATCCAAATTCCCAGCCACGTTAATTGTTTTCTTTGTTATCATGGCGTTATTTGGCAGACTGGGTACCAGTGAATCAACATTACTATGGAAATGTTCTAGAGACTTTACAGGAAAGAATCAGAAGAAAGAGACCAGAGTTGTGGAAAATGGTTTCATCCTCCATCAGGACAGCGCACCAGCCCACAAAGCGCTCTATGTAACGCAGTATTTGGCCGAGAAACAGATTGCAGTGCTAGAACACCCTCTACACTCTCCAGACCTACAGTAGCACCGCGTGACTTCTCTCTTTTCCCTAAAGTCACATCTGTACTCAAGGGGGGTGTAGTATGGTATGCTGGCTGTTGGGGTCCCGGCGCACAGCATACCGGCGCTGGAATCCCGACCGCCGGCATACCGACAGCTGGGCAAGCGCAAATGAGCCCCTTGCGGTACATGGAGTGCAAAATAACTGAATCCTACATTTATGAAGCCACGAGAATACAATAGCTGGTGAAAGTTGCATCAGATATTCCTGTGACGGGAATGGTATTGGGCAACTGGAAAATAGGGACATTTCCAAAGGCAGCATTTTCCAGGGGTCAAATCTCTGAAGCTTTGCACTGTCCTTGAAAAGCTGGGACAGGTGACATTTCCGCAATGCGTGCCACATGCGCCTTGGTTGCTAAACAACCACGTGCTACCACCTCCTGAGACGTCACCACTGCACCCTGCCCCCCGGGACTTTGGGTAGTGGGAGGAGCTGGCTGGTAATATATAAGACTTAGTGGTAACACAGCTTTAAATAAAAAATTAAAGGAAAATGCTATTGATACTGTTTGGTTCCATTTTGGAAGGTGTCGAAATTCTGACGCGGCAAATGGAGTGTCACGCAGATGAACGTGCTACGTTAACATATAGGGTCATACTGATGAAGTAACACGTTTTTGTTCAGAAGCAAATTATTTTTCTCCTTTCAGAACGTCTCTGGAGGGAAAACAAAAATGGCTGCCAGACAGTCAATCTGTACAGGCTCTCAGCATGTCATGTGATGGTAGGAGGGAGAACAAAGAAGTCACATTGCAGTTGGAGCTCAGAGGAGCATTCTAAAGCCTCTCTGCTCACTAATTAACGTGTCACGTGACTGTGGTTGTCACTGTAGTTTAGAATCATAACTCATTTATAGCAGCCTGAAGTCAAAAGGCAAGGGGAAATGGTAAATACCAACATTCTTCTTATGGCCTGCAATAGTGATGTATGCCCTATTAAAGGTAGAAATTTCCATGACAATATGGAAACGGACACGCTGAAATTGAGCGATCTTAAAAATTCCGGTTGGATTGCTAATTGCGATCCAACCTGAATTAGCCCCATTACTTGTCAGACAAATATTGCTTGTACGATGGGATACAGTGTTCGCCCGAGCAGATTTACTCTCCGTCAACATCTGTTAGATCCTGGTCATTAATGGGCTCCTATCACTGCCAATCTGCAGCCAATCAGATCAGAAAAACAGTACGTCTAGGCGGCTACAGGGAGCCGGCATGCCAAGAGTAAAACGTTTCAGCTGCAGTCGTAACATTATCTTAATTACATTTATTTTACCTGGTTAACGGGCTGAAGTAACCTGTAAATCTGTCTGAGACACCCCTGGGGTGTAAATGCAATAGTTTGGGGAGCCCTTTGCTAAATGTTTGCAGCATCATGATCATGTGAATGAGGCCATTGGCTACACAGTGATACACCATGAAGTCTTGCATTGGCGTGCTTAGCACCGGTGCAGGGGGGCTGCAGGCAATGGGCCTAACTTAGACCTGATCGCAGCAGCAAAATATTTCTCTAATGGGCAAAACATGTGCAGTGCAGGTGGGGCAGATGTAACATATGCAGAGATAGTTAGATTTGGGTGGGTTATACTGTTTCTGTGCAGGGTAAATACACACCCCACCCAAATCTAACTCTCTCTGCACATGTTACATCCCCCCCCCCCCCCTCCAGTGCAGCACGGTTTTGCCCATTGGAGAAAGATTTTGCTGCTGCGATCAGGTCTGAATTAGGCCCAATATCCATGCATATGAACCCAATGGGACAATCATGAGCCAAAATAATCCAGGAAGAGTTGTGTGTGGAATGAGTGTGAGTCAGCGGCAGCATGGGTGACACACATCCTGTTATATAAATAGCAGGGCCGGGAGCGGGACGGGAACACAGACAGTATTTATAGGACATGGGCAGGAGGGCACCTACAGTACCTACCCAGAGATTGCCGCTCTCACCCACTCTCTGGGTATTCTATTCACAAGGACAGTGTACTGCAGTACAAACAGCTCCTAAATGTATACACACGTGCTACATGCGTGATACACACGTGCTACATGCGTGCTACATGAGGCCTTTCTTCACAAAGCCGGAGTTCTGATCTCTTATTTAGGATCTATTTATCCAACTATCTCATATCTAACTGCCTATTTATCTATCTATCTATCTATCTATCTATCTATCTATCTATCTATCTATCTATCTATCTATCTATCATACATTCATCTGATATCTACAGTATCTATATGTCATATCTATCTATTCATCTTATATTTATCTTCCTCCCAACATCTGTAGTAGGAAACGTGGGACTTCCTCGCGTGGCAAAGCCACGTGCGAAAAGAAAAGGGGCATGGCCTATTGGAAAGGAAGCGTGGCTACGAGGGAGTACAGTGATCGCACGCACACAGTGTCTATTCACCGCTGCGCTGCTAAGCAGGACTCTGCGGACTGCACGTGGGACGGTCCTGAAAAAACGGGAATTTCCCGTGAAAACCAGGACAGTTGGGAGGTATGCATATCTATTTATTTACTATCTACTGCACATCTATCTATCTATCTATCTAATAAATATCTATCTATGGGGCATATTTATTAATTTATTTGCCTGAACATATCATTATTCAGTCGTCGGTACAAGGCTCGGTTAGGTTATAATGGGCAATCAGGGCCAAGCTTGATAAAACCAACAGCACAGCAGCCCCCCTAGACACCTATGGCAGCGTCTATAGACCACTATGGCAGTCCCTGTAAACACCTATGGCTGCCTCTATAGACACCTATGGCATCCCCTGTAGACACCTATGGAAGCTCCTGTAGACACCTATGGCAGCCTCTATGGACACCTATGGCAGCCCCTATGTCACTCCCTGTAGACACCTACGGCCACCCCTATAGGCACCTATGGCAGCCCCTATAGACACCTATGGCAGCCCTGTATACAAATATGGCAGCCCTTGTAGACACCTATTGCAGCCCCTATGGAAACCTATGGCAGCCCCTATAGACCCCTATGTAGTCCCTGTAGACACCTAGGGTCACCTCTATAGACACCTGTGGCATCCCCTGTAGACACCTATGGCAGCCCTTGTATGCACCTATAGCAACCCCCTATGGCAGCCCATATAGACCCCTATGGCAGTCCCTGTAGACACCTATGGCAGTCCGCAGCCCCTGTAGACACCTATGGCAGTCCCGGTAGACACCTATAGCAGCCCCTATAGACCCCTATGGCAGCCCCTATAGACCCCTATGGCAGTTCCTGTAGACACCGATTGCTGCCCCCATAGACACCTACAGCAGTCCCTATGGAGACCTATGGCAGCCTCTGTAGACACCTATGGCAGTCCCTATAGGCACCTATGGCAGTCCCTATAGACACAGATGGCAGTCCCTATTGACACCTGTGGCAGCCCCTATAGACCCCTATGGCAGCCCCTATAGACACCTATGGCAGTCCCTATAGACACCTATGGGAGCTCAGCTGCCTCTGCTGTGGGAAATGGGAATGAAGCACATACTGTATCAGAGATATCTGCTGTGGTCCCTCCATGGTACACTGGGGTGTTACATAATATTTGTGGGTATAGCGCGCAAATATTATTAGATAAATAGGCCCCTCTCTATCTATTCCATATCTATCTATCTATCTATCTATCTATCTATCTATCTATCTATCTATCTATCTATCTATCTATCTATCTATCTATCTATCTATCTATCTATCTATCTATCTATCTTAATTTCCCTGGGTGGAGTGAGACATATACTACAACTATATAAATGTAAGGTGAATGTCTGACCCTATATGGGTGATAGTGTTTCCTGCCTACTACTACATGTAGAGAAGTGAGCAGACACAGAATATTCACCAGTCAGACCGGGCTGACGAGTCTCAGTGATTGTCACATCATGCCCAGCGTACGGTGGGATCTGCAGTTCTGGGTCACAGGCACAGCGGGGTCTCTGGTACCCCCTGGGCAGGAGGGTAACGCTGTGGGTGATCACTGACATCTTTGTGTCACCACCCAGCGCAGAGTCAGCGCGCTCTTTATAATCACTCTGCTAGTGGTTAGTTCCTGGTCACAAGATTCAGATTGCCGCTAGTTCTGGTAAAGGGTTTTTTAACTTGTTTGAGGTCAGGGCAGTGTAAGCGCTGGTTTTCACCGGTCTCAGAAGTGTTTCTATCACAGGCTTAAAGGGACAGTCCTATTCCATGCCTCTTTGTACTTCTCCCCCCTGTAATGCAACCACGAGGTATGTATGTGGCGGCAGCGCAACACAATCCGCCCATTCCTCTTCTATAACCAATCTCCCATTAAACAACCTAAGCTCCTGCCTAGGGACAAGTGTGCGCTGAGTGGTCAGGATTACCCTAACCCAGTGTCCTATGGGGGTCATTCCGAGTTGATCGTAGCTGTGCTAAATTTAGCACAGCTACGATTATCTTCCCTGACATGCAGGGGGACGCCCAGCACAGGGCTAGCCCGCCCCGCATGTCAGTCCGCCCCCCCCCCCCTTCCCCGCACAAATACACAAGCATCGCACAGCGGCGATGCTTTTGTATTTGTGGAGTAACTCCCGGCCAGCGCAGCTCCTGCGGCTGGCTGGGAGTTGATCGTCACTGCCACTGACCACAGCGGCTGCGTGAGACATCTCGCAGACGCCGCAGCCCGCCCCCCCCCCCAACGGTCCGGCCACGCCATCACCGGTCAGCGATGGGTTTGTGCGAAGGATCCATTCGCACAGGCGAACGCAAGGAGAGTGACAGGAAGAGGGCGTTTGTGGGTGGCAACTGACCGTTTTCAGGGAGTGTCCAGGAAAACGCAGGCGTGTCCAAGCATTTGCAGGGAGGGTTCCTGACGTCAGTTCCGGTCTCGGACAGGCTGAAGTGATCGCAGCGGCTGAGTAAGTCCTGGGCTGCGCAGAGACTGCACAAGATCTGTTTGTACCGCTCTGCTACACATGCGATCGCACACTTGCACAGCTAAAATACACTCCCCTGTAGGCGGCGACTATCTGATCGCAGTGCTGCAAAAATCACTGCTTAGCAATCAGATCTGAATGACCCCTGTAATTTGCAGTGGATTGCGTTAGTTTGGACTGATGTCCGATAATTGCAAGAAATATATGCAATAAAATGCATTGTACGATAATAAATACAAAAGCCAAGTAATCTGCGTCTGTCTCTCCTACATACAGCGGCGGCAGCCATGTACCAGAGTGAACCAAAAAAGTGCCTCGTGCCTCAATGAGGTCACTACATCCTAGCGAATAAATAGACTGAAGATTCGTTTAGCTTGTAGATGACAGGGAGAGCATAGTAAGGATTACTGGGAGGCTGGGGCCTACATAAAGCCACTCATATACCTGGGATAACCGGGCCCTAGGTCACTGACTATGTTGCACAATCCTGGGGCTCGTTCTTCTACACGGCTGAATTCTGCACAGACGGGTTTACGTTCTGTAATTTGTTTAAAACAAAAATCCCTTTAAATGAACTGGAACATTGATAATCTCCTCGGCTTCGTCCTGCTGCTTATACGGTCCTTAGCGAATTCCCTGGGTGACTGACAAAGAAGCCGCAGGAGTGGAAGCGAGTGGTGAAATCTCAGCCGGCTGATGAAATGCGATTGCCGGGAGAGACGGCGTATTTACTGCCATCCCCAGACTTTGATCTTTCAGTCCTGGAATATGACACAAAAAGTGAGTATGTATCCGATGCGGCTGTGATAGCCTGGTGGCGCGGTGCCATGAGCGCACAGTAGTACATTGAGCAGCAGACAATGGCTCGTCCAAATGATTATACCTGAAACGAGGGGCACGCTGGCAGCTCTCTAAGTGATTTGTACTGGCGCAGGTATCACTATGTGATGTGTCCCTCCCGGGGGAGTCTGTGCTCCTATACATGCCACCTGAGCGGACACAGAGGGCCTGATTCTGAGCTGAGAGCAAAGCAAAAACCAACAGGTAACTTTGCACCTTGGAAAAACCATGCTGCACTGCAGGGGGGCAGATGTAACATGTGCAGAGAGATAGGTGTGGGAGGGGCGTGTGCGGTGAGCTAAATGGCTCAGGAGGCACTGGCTAAACCCAGAGCCAGAATTCCATGCAATATATGAGCCAAAGCATACATCTGGGCATTATACACAGGTGCATTAGTATAAACTCCTGGAAATTTGGTAAGTTTTGATCAAAGATGTGCTGAAAAGATAAGCAGACGAGGCACTGCCTCACCTGCCATAGACTTTTTACTCCAGAGTTTGGGCTATAAAAATTATTAGAATAATGCAAAGAAGATATTTCAAAGAAATTATTAGTATTTTTCATATACTTTATTCAGTCAAAACTCTGGTTTAAACGTAAGTATGACAGGAAAGGCTCTGCCTTACCTGCCTCACCCCACCGCACGTCACTGCCGTGTCCTAGCTCAGAGCTACATTGCAGTGTGAGAATAAAGCTGCCCAGCATGTGTAGGGTACATGCAGAAGCAGCCAGTAACTGAGCACCTGGGTCACACTATGCTGTTCTGCAGCGTGACAGATGTAACATGTGCAGAGAGTTAGGTGTGGGATGGGCGTGTCCTAGCTCAAATCTAGACTAAGCAGCAGGGTAAGAATAAAGCTGTCCAGCATTTGTGGATTGCATGCAGAAGCAGCCAATAACTGAGCACCTGGGTCATAACATGCTGCGCTGCAGGGCGGCAGATGTAACATGTGCAGAGAGAGTTAGAATTGGGAAAGACGTGTCCTAGCTCAGATCTACATTGCAGGGTAAGAATAAAGCTGCCCAGCGTGTGTGGGCTACATGCAGAAGCAGCCAGTAACTGAGCACCTGTGTCACACCATGCTGTAGTTTAGAGGGAAGGGGGGCAGATGTAACATGTGCAGAGAGTTAGGTGTGGGAGGGGTGTCTCATAGCTCAGATCTACATTGCAGTGTGAGAATAAAGCTGACCAGCATGTGTTGGCTACATGCAGAAGCAGCCAGTAACTGAGCACCTGGGTAACACCATGCTGCACTGCAGGGGGGCAGATGTAACATGTGCAGAGAGTTAGGTGTGGGAGGGGCGTGTCCTAGCTCAGAGCTACATTGCAGTGTGAGAATAAAGCTGCCCAGCATGTGTGAGCCACATGCACATGCAGCCAGTAACTGAGCACCTGGGTAACACCATGCACACTGCAGGGAGCAGATGTAACATGTGCAGAAAGTTAGGTGTGGGAGGGGTGTGTCCTAGCTCACAGCTACATTGCAGTGTGAGAGTAAAGCTGTCCAGCATGTGTGGGCTACATGCAGATGCAGCCAGTAACGGAGCACCTGGGTAACACCATGCTACACTGTAGGGGGCAGATGTAACATGTGCAGAGTTAGGTGTAGGAGGGGTAGGTCTTAGCTCAGATCTACATTGCAATGTGAGAATAAAGCTGCCCAGCATGTGTGGGCTACATGCAGAAACAGCCAGTAACTGAGCCCCTGGGTAACACCATGCTGCACTGCAGGGGGGCAGATGTAACATGTGCAGAGAGTTAGGTGGGGGAGGGGCATGTCCTAGTTCAGATCTAGACTAAGCTGCAGGGTAAGAATAAAGCTGTCCAGCATTTGTGGATTGCATGCAGAAGCAGCCAATAACTGAGCACCTGGGTAACACCATGCTGCGCTGCAGGGGGGCAGATGTAACATGTGCAGAGAGAGTTAGAATTGAAAAGACGTGTCCTAGCTCAGATCTGCACTGCAGGGTAAGAATAAAGCTGCCCAGCGTGTGTTGGGATACATGCAGAAGCAACCAGTAACTGAGCACCTGTGTCACACCATGCTGTAGTGTAGGGGGAAGGGGGGCAGATGTAACATGTGCAGAGAGTAAGGTGTGGGAGGGGTGTCTCATAGTTCAGATCTACATTGCAATGTGAGACTACAGTTGCCCGGCATGTGTGGGCTACATGCAGAAGCAGCCAGTAACTGAGCACCTGGGTAACACCGTGCTGCACTGTAGGGGGGCAGATGTAACATGTGCAGAGAGTTAGGTCTGGGAGGGGTGTGTCCTAGCTCAGATCTACATTGCAGTGTGAGAATAAAGCTGCCAGCATGTGTAGCTACATGCAGAAGCAGCCAGTAACTGAGCACCTGGGTAACACCATGCTTTACTGTAGGGGGGCAGATGTAACATGTGCAGAGAGTTAGGTGTGGAAGGGGCGTGTCCTAGCTCAGATCTACATTGCAGTGTGAGAATAAAGCTGCCCAGCATGTGTGAGCTACATGCAGAAGCAGCCAGTAACTGAGCACCTGGGTAACACCATGCTGCACTGCAGGGGGGCAGATGTAACATGTGCAGAGAGTTAGGTGTGGGAGGGGTGTGTCCTAGCTCAGATGTACATTGCACTTTGCAGTGTGAGAATAAAGATGCCCAGCATGTGTGGGTTATATGCAGCAGCAGAATCAGCCAGTAACTGAGCACCTGGGTAACACCATGCTGCACTGCAGGGGGCGGATGTAACATGTGCACCTGGGTAACACCATGCTGTACTGCAGGAGGACAGATGTAACATGTGCAGAGAGTTAGATATGGGAAGGACATGTCCAAGCTCAGAGCTAAATTGCAGGGTAAGAATAAAGCTGTCCAGCATTTGTGGATTGCATGCAGAAGCAGGCAGTATTTACCCTGCTCCCAACTAATCATCCCCCCTAAAGTGCGCCTCTCACAGCAAATTCACTAGTCCTGATTCAGAACGTAAAAATATCTGGCGTTGCAAAAATCTACTTTTGTAAATGAACATTTGTTTTCACTTATATTTGTTTCCTCTCCCTTGTCTGTAAGAATCCCCTCCATAACAAGAGACACCCAGATCAGGACGGAGGAGAAGCAGGAGACAGACTGAGCAGAACTGTAGTTGTTTAAAAGAAACGCTGAAGCTGGGAGGCGCAGGGTTTTATTTTTAAAAATAAAAACAGGTTTTTTTTGTGTGGCATAAAGCCAGCGACTAACAGAGACAAGATGAGAAAACATGTATGAAACATACTGAGATATGGAAACATACTGAGATATGACCCAGCTGAAGCACTGCATTCAGTCAAAGCTGCATGAGGGCATGTGCAAGTCAGCAAATTAAAGTCACATGAAGGTGTTCAATACTTTCCAACCACAAGGATATTAGGGAAGGCCACTGAACGGTTTTCCATGGCTGATCTCCGCAGATGGTGACATCGGTACTTGATGCTGATGTTTGGAGACCATCAATACAGGGTGATTCAAAAGTCGCAGTACACCCTTTTGTTTCAAAAACTGTGCAGGAAATGGGAGAACTGAATACTCCAGTAAGGTATGGGTGAGGTGGGCCTGTGCTGTAACTAGACATTTTAGCGCTGTGTGCAAGAAACAGCATCAGCGCCCCCCCTGTACAAACCAGGGCCAGAAATATAGGGGCGTGGCTTCACTTGTAAGGGGCGTGGCCACATGGCTCCCGTTTACACATTACGGCAGGCATAGCTCCCTTTTTACACATTACGGCAAGCAGAGTCCCCCTTTTTACATATTACGGCAGACAGCGTCCCCCTTTTTACATATTACGGCAGGCAGAGTCCCCTTTTTACACATTACGGCAGACAGCGTCCCCCTTTTTACACATTACGGCAGGCAGAGTCCCCTTTTTACACATTACGGCAGACAGCGTCCCGCTTTTTACACAATACGGCAGGCACAGTCCCCTTTTTACACATTAAGACAGACAGCGTCCCCTTTTTACACTTTGAGGCAGAGTCCCCATTTTAACACATTGAGGCAGACAGAGTCCCCATTTTTACACATTGAGGCAGACAGAGTCCCCATTTTTACAAATTACGGCAGGCAGAGTCCCCTTTTTACACATTACGGCAGGCAGAGTCCCCCTTTTTACACATTACGGCAGACAGAGTTCCCTTTTTATACATTACGTAAGACAGCGTCCCCTTTTTACACATTACGGCAGGCAGTACCCCTTTTTACAAATTACGGCAGGCAGAGTCCCCCTTTTTACACATTGAGGCAGACAGCGTCCCCATTTTTACACATTGAGGCAGAGTCCCCATTTTTACACATTACGGCAGACAGCGTCCCCATTTTTACACATTAAGGCAGGCAGAGTCCCCATTTTTACACATTATAGCACAACTTGCTGGAGAACATCAGGACACATGCTGCAGTCACTAACCTGGGGTCCCGCCTCGTCCTCCTCCACAACCGTACACCTGTCACTCTCATCAATCATGGCTTCCGACGGCAACCAGGCCGCACTGACTCTTGCGCAGTCACATAGCCCCGCTCACCCTTGTCAGCAGCGCCAGGATCTGAGTGGCCGGACAGTGACGGGGGAGGCGGGGTAACGCCCACTGCACACTGCACACAGGGCAGAGGCGGGCGGGAGGCAGCTGTGATTGACATATGAGTATCCTGCAACTTGTATAGTGGGTGCGCTAACCGCTCAACAGCAGAGGGCTGAGCACACACCACATACAGGTCAGCGACGCAGCAGCGGCGGGTGACGGTCACTGGTGATGAGTGAGTGACACTTGAGAGAGCGGCCATGCGGGTGATGCTGCCAGATGGTGCGCCCACAGTGCATTTGCGCTGTGGGCAAGGCACCACTGGCCCACACCTAGTTACGGCCCTGAGGTGGGCTATCTTTTACGGTATGTACCGAACATGGGCGCCATCTTGAAATCGCCCATCTTGAATCTAAGTCATTTTTCCCATTTCCTTCACAGTTTTTGAAACAAAAGGGTGTACTGTGACTTCTGAATCACCCTGTATTTTGAAACATCGATTGGCAGCACTGCTGTGGGGCAAATGTCCGCAGCGGGCCAATCAGAGAAGGGGGAGAGCTAAACAGGGTGTGCTGGGAAAAAACAAAACACCACCGGGTCTCCACCATCGATGGAAAAACCATTGACTATTGGTGGCAAACCATCAGCGGTTGTTAACCGTCAACGGTCGATGGCCATCCCTGAAGGATATAAAGAATGGAACATAAGCTGCAATGTATCACTGCATTAGGAAAAGATGTTTCCGATAATAAACACAAAGCAGCCAGCACATCCCCGTCCTCCGCAGGTCAAATGGGACTTGTGCTGTTCCCGGCCTGTTCTCAGGCTCCCCGGTACTCCAGCTTTCTGATGGTAGCGGAGAGATGGCCTGTCACCACCAGGCCTCAGAATGTGGCACATCAAATCTCTGCAGGGAGGAGGCCGGGGTCTGGCTGTGCGGGGTGACTGTGAGAACACTCAATGGCAGCATACCGTCTGTACTCCACTATCGGTCAGCTCCCGGGCGCCCAGACAAAGCCCGCTCTGTGGTCCGGGGGCGTGAGGGCAGCAGATAAGTGGGACAAATATTAGCAAAGTCCAAGGACCAGTAAAATGTCCAGTAATTCAGTAAACATTAGCGCTGTTAACCCTCGCAGTGCTGGACGATAGTAACAAGCCTAGCGCTGGGAGATTCTGCACTTTGCGCAATTCAGTCCACAGTGAAGTGTAGCCCTCCAGCCCCCTTCTGTCTGACTTGGGGGCTATCATCGGCCTTTGGGGCTAGCACCGGCCTTCGCCGCTACGTTTCGGAGCGTGTATTTTGAGTCAGAGCGGCTGGCCCGCTCAACACCGCCGTCACGAGCCTCACTCGCAGGTCAGCACTCAACGCTGTCAGCCTCAGCCCAAACACGCAGACATACAAGTGTGGGGGACGTACCCATGACACACTACATTACGGGCCACGCACTCACATCACAGCAGCCTGTACATTTTGGTAATGGCCATAGTGAGCTGCCTCTTCCCCTCATTCTCTTAAACTGACTCTGATTATTGTGAACTGATCTGTGGCCGTAGCGAATTTACTGTATGTAGCATTGACTAGTATGCGGCAGATGTACTAAACCTTGGCGAGTGATAAAGTGGACTGAGATAAAGTACCAGCCAATCAGATCCTAACTGTCATTTTTCAAATACAGCCTGTAACATGACAGTTAGGGGTCTATTCATGAAGCAGTGATAAGAGTGGAGAAGTGAGCCAGTGGAGAAGTTGCCCATGGCAACCAATCAGCATTGAAGTAACATTTATAATTTGCATACTATACAATTGTACGGAGCAGATGATTGGTTGCCATGGGCAACTTCTCCACAGGCTCACTTCTCCACTCTTTTCACTGCTTCATGAATGACCCCCTTAGGATCTGGCTAGCTGGTACTTTATCTCTCTCCAATATATCACTCTCCAAAGCTTAGGGGTCTATTCATGAAGCAGTGAAGAGTAGAGAAACAGAACATTGGAGAAGTACATTCCATAAAATGTAAGGGAGATGCTGATTGGTTGCCATGGGCGACTTCTCCATTGGTCTGTTTCTCCACTCTTCTCACTGCTTCATGAATAGACCCCTATCTCCCTTGTAATGACTAAGGGGTCATGAAGCAGTGAAAAGTGTAGAGAAGTGAGCCAGTGGAGAAGTTGCCCATGGCAACCAATCAGCATTGTTGTATGGAGCAGCTGATTGGTTGCCATGGGCAACTTCTCCATAGACTCACTTCTTCACGAACAGACCCCTAAGCCATCGTGCAACAAGACCATCTCACAGACGTAAGTGCAAGCTGTGATGGCTGAAGGTGGACGTGACTGGGCTAAATCTGTGGCTGCAGAGTCTCTCACATTCCTGCAGATGGGATCTTATACCTGTAACCCCGAAGGATTGAAAATCACTCTTAATTACAGTCTGAGTTAATTACACAACCTGGAGGTGGATCCTGACAGGTACTGGATTTACCATGCTAAATTCTACAAGGTGCTTCAGTAAACTCCGGTGAGTGGCTAACACTACAGCCTCACGGCGCTGGGGTAATGAGTTCAAGTACTGTCTGTGTGGAGTTTGTATGTTCTCGCCATGTTTTACTCTTTTCGCCGCTTGATGCATCAACCCCTTATAGATTGTAAGCACCTGGGGCAGGGACTGAATGACTACTGCCCGTAGAGTGCTGCGGAATATGTGTGCGCTATGTAAATAACTGGAACGGGCGATTCAATCGCATGCAGAGGCGAACTAGGGTTGCCTTCTGCTCCTTATATGTGCGAAAATAAAAACAATTTTTAAAACGCACGAACGCAGTAGCCTGGCTTTTGTGCAATGAGCCCTTTTCTCTATTTGAGCTTACTAGGCCACGGTATCGTAGGCTCTCCGACAAAGGGGGTGATTCCGAGTTGTTCGCTCGTTAGCTGCTTTTAGCAGCATTGCACACGCTAGGCCGCCGCCCTCTGGGAGTGTATCTTAGCTTAGCAGAAATGCGAACGAAAGATTAGCAGAATTGCGAATAGAAATTTCTTAGCAGTTTCTGAGTAGCTCCAGACCTACTCACAAATAGCGATCAGTTCAGTCCTTTTCGTTCCTGGTTTGACGTCACACACACGCCCAGCGTTCGCCCAGCCACTCCCCCGTTTCTCCAGACACTCCCGCGTTTTTCCCTGAAACGCCTGCGTTTTTCCGCACACTCCCAGAAAACGTCCAGTTTCCGCCCAGAAACACCCACTTCCTGTCAATCACACTCCGATCAGCAGAACGATGAAAAAACTTTGTTACGCCTTGAGTAAAATACCAAACTTTTGTGCTAATTTACTTGGCGCAGGCACGCTGCGTACACTGCACATGCGCAGTTTGCGACTAATCGCTCTGTAGCGAAAAAAATAACGAGCGAACAACTCGGAATGACCCCCAAAATGTATTAAAGTGCGGTGCTTGTGAGCTCTCCCCCTCCCCCACTCGTACAAAGTTTTGTGACTGTCAGAAGTAAAACATTAAGCCGCAGAAGTCAGTCTTTCCCACCAAGCTTCATCCCCCAGCGCGTGGCTTATTCTGCAGCATATGGGGTTAACCTATTTATCTGAGCGTGTCTGAGCGAGCCCCTTCATAGTTCCCACAGCCCCCCACTCCGCTCCCCCCACAAGGCAGAAGGAGCCTGTGATTGATGGCAGACACATATGCCAAAGTTTGCAGGACAATAGTTTGGTGTGAGTGTGGGAAGAGAGTAAAGCCCCTCTGGTGGACAATGCGGGACAATGGCGGCCAGCCCAGTGTTGTTACTGCACACTCCCAGCTTCACTCCTGCCCGGATTGTGCTGCCAATGTTTTCTCTCTGGCAACAATGGGGAGGTCTCTCGGCAAATGCCCAGTCTGGAGTTGGTTTAAAGATTTGGCCATTAAAACAGTTTTTGATAGACTTTATACAGAAGCAGAGGCCTCGGAGGCCGCGGCCGCCACAGACAGGATTTTCTGTGTGTGACTGAATTTCGTACTTTGCTATAAAATGTAAAGAGCCAGTGGCGTGATTTATTGGGGAGTGTATTATACCGCAATTTACTAAATATCGCTGATAGGCGGTCGCCATGTGCAGAGGCGCACATCGCTAATAATTGCTGTGCAGCGACATTGCAGATTGTGCGCACCTCTGAGGAAAAAACTATGATGGTGGTCGCAAGGCGCGGAAAAACGGTTGCAGCGCCAGCAACGCACAGCACCACTGCTAACTGAATACGGCCCTTCACCAACCAGAGGTGCACGTCCAATACTCCAGAGGTGCTCGTCCAATACTCCAGAGGTGCACGTCCAATACTCCAGAGGTGCACGCCCAATACTCCAGAGGTGCATGTCCAATACTCCAGAGGTGCACGTCCAATACTCCAGAGGTGCACGTCCAATACTCCAGAGGTGCACGTCCAATACTCCAGAGGTGCACGTCTAATACTCCAGAGGAGCACGTCCAATACTCCAGAGGTGCACGTCCAATACTCCAGAGGTGCACGTCCAATACTCCAGAGGTGCACGTCCAATACTCCAGAGGTGCACGTCCAGAGGTGCACATCCAATACTCCAGAGGTGCACGTCCAATACTCCAGAGGTGCACGTCTAATACTCCAGAGGTGCACATCCAATACTCCAGAGGTGCACATCCAATACTCCAGAGGTGCACAGGCAATACTCCAGAGGTGCACAGGCAATACTCCAGAGGTGCACGTCCAATACTCCAGAGGTGCACGTCCAATACTCCAGAGGTGCACGTCCAATACTCCAGAGGTGCACGTCCAATACTTCAGAGGTGCACGTCCAATACTCCAGAAGTGCACGTCCAATACTCCAGAGGTGCACGTCCAATACTCCAGAGGTGCACGTCTAATACTCCAGAGGTGCACGTCCAATACTCCAGAGGTGCACGCCCAATACTCCAGAGGTGCACGTCTAATACTCCAGAGGTGCACGTCCAATACTCCAGAGGTGCACGTCCAATACTCCAGAGGTGCACGTCTAATACCCAATACTCCAGAGGTGCACGTCCAATACTCCAGAGGTGCACGTCCAATACTCCAGAGGTGCACGTCCAATACTCCAGAGGTGCACGTCTAATACTCCAGAGGTGCACGTCTAATACTCCAGAGGTGCACGTCCAATACTCCAGAGGTGAATAATCCAGAAGTGCACGTCTAATACTCCAGAGGTGCACGCCCAATACTCCAGAGGTGCACGTCCAATACTCCAGAGGTGCATGTCCAATACTCCAGAGGTGCACGTCCAATACTCCAGAGGTGCACGTCCAATACTCCAGAAGTGCACGTCCAATACTCCAGAGGTGCACGTCCAATACTCCAGAAGTGCACGTCCAATACTCCAGAAGTGCACATCCAATACTCCAGAGGTGCACGCCCAATACTCCAGAGGTGCACGTCCAATACTCCAGAGGTGAATACTCCAGAAGTGCACATCTAATACTCCAGAGGTGCACGCCCAATACTCCAGAGGTGCACGTCCAATACTCCAGAGGTGCACGTCCAATACTCCAGAGGTGCACGTCCAATACTCCAGAGGTGCACAGCCAATACTCCAGAGGTGCACGTCTAATACTCCAGAGGTGCACGTCCAATACTCCAGAGGTGCACGTCCAATACTCCAGAAGTGCACGTCCAATACTCCAGAGGTGCACAGCCAATACTCCAGAAGTGCACGTCTAATACTCCAGAGGTGCACGTCCAATACTCCAGAGGTGCATGTCCAATACTCCAGAGGTGCACGTCCAATACTCCAGAGGTGCACGTCCAATACTCCAGAGGTGCACGTCCAATACTCCAGAGGTGCACGTCCAATACTCCAGAGGTGCACGTCCAATACTCCAGAGGTGCACGTCCAATACTCCAGAAGTGCACGTCCAATACTCCAGAGGTGCACGTCCAATACTCCAGAAGTGCACGTCCAATACTCCAGAAGTGCACATCCAATACTCCAGATGTGCACATCCAATACTCCAGAGGTGCACGTCCAATACTCCAGAGGTGCACGTCCAATACTCCAGAGGTGCACGTCCAATACTCCAGAAGTGCACTTCCAATACTCCAGAAGTGCACGTCCAATACTCCAGAAGTGCACGTCCAATACTCCAGAAGTGCACGTCCAATACTCCAGAAGTGCACATCCAATACTCCAGAGGTGCACGTCTAATACTCCAGAGCAGTGACGTGCGGTGAAGTCAATGGATGGGGAGGCACTGGCTTCTCAAGTACATCCACAGTCGCACAAAAACACAAACCTCAGCTCACTTTTTAGGGAAAACAAATACATTAGAGTGCACGGGGGGGGGGGGGGGGGGGGGGGTATGGTACTGCAGCAATTGTGTATATACAGTACTGCACAGGTTCTCAAACTTGGTCCTCAGAACTCCACACAGTGCATGTTTTGCAGGTCTCCTCGCAGAACCACAAGTAAATAATTAGCTCCACATGTGGACCTTTTAAAATGTGCCAGTGAGTAATTAATACACCTGTGCACCTGCTGGGTTACCTGCAAAACATGCACTGTGTGGGTTCCTGAGGACCGAGTTTGAGAACCTATGCAGTACTGTGATTACAGGACAGATCGCAAAGTACCCAGAGAGCAGCCAGGCCTGGGTCCAAAACTACTGGCATTCTGAGCGAGATCTGTTGAAGCACCCCCTCTCCCCCCAATGTGCGCAATAGGCGCGCGCACTCCTAGGAAAGTGGGACTAGCCTCGTAATTATATATTATCAAATTTTAAATATATATACCGTATTATCATCACCTCCTACAGTCTTACACATAGTACTTTAGCCAACCCCTGGGGAGGTTAGGGTTAGGCATCAACGGGAAGGATTAGGCTGCGGAGGGTTAGGTTTAGGTACCGCCGCAGGGATGTTAGGGTTAGGCTGCAGGGATGGAGGGTTAGGTACCATCACAGGGAGGTTAGTGTGCAGGGAGGGGGGGTTAGGTACCGCCGCAGGAAGGTTAGGGTTAAGCTGCTGGTTGGAAGGGTTAGGTTTAGGTAATGCCACAGGGAGGTTAGGAGCAATAGGGGGAGGTTAGGGGCTCTTGGATGCTAGTGCTGTGCTCAGGGCATAGGTGTAGTAGCTGCGTTTCATCAGTGCTGTAACTAAGCATTTTAGCGCTGTGTGCAAGAAACGGCATTGGCGCCCCCCCTTCCCATGCAAGATAGGGGCAGTGCGCGCTGTAGGCGCGTGAAAAATGTATAGGGGTGTGGCTTCATGGGGAAGGGGCATGGCCACAAAATAATACCAATTCATACTACGGTGCACAGTAGTCTCCATTATTCAAATTACGCTGCACAGTAGCACAACTACACCAGGTAGAGCCCCTTTTATACATTACGGCAGACAGCGTCCCCCTTTTACACGTTACGGCAGACAGCATCCCATTTTTACACATTGTGGCAGACAGCGTCCCCTTTTTACACATTACGGCAGACAGCGTCCTCTTATTACATATTATGGCGGACAGTGTCCCCCTTGTTACACATTATGGCAGACAGCGTCCCCCTTGTTACACATTACGGCAGACAGCGTCCCCTTGTTACACATTACGGCAGACAGCGTCCCCTTGTTACACATTACGGCAGACAGCGTCCCCCTTGTAACACATTACGGCAGACAGCGTCCCCCTTGTTACACATTACGGCAGACAGCGTCCTCTTATTACACATTACGGCAGACAGCGTCCCCCTTGTTACACATTACGGCAGACAGCGTCCCCCTTGTTACACATTACGGCAGACAGCGTCCCCCTTGTTACACATTACGGCAGACAGAGTCCTCTTATTACACATTATGGCAGACAGCGTCCTCTTATTACACATTACGGCAGACTGAGTCCTCTCTTTTCACATTACGGCAGACAGCATCCCCCTTGTTACACATTACGGCAGACAGCGTCCCCATATTACACATTACGGCAGACTGCGTCCCCATATTACACATTACGGCAGACAGCGTCCCCCTTGTTACACATTACGGCAGACAGCGTCCTCTTATTACACATTACGGCAGACAGCGTCCCCCTTGTTACACATTACGGCAGACAGCGTCCCCATATTACACATTACGGCAGACAGCGTCCTCTTATTACACATTACGGCAGACTGAGTCCTCTTTTTTCACATTACGGCAGACAGCATCCCCCTTGTTACACATTACGGCAGACAGCGTCCTCTTATTACACATTATGGCAGACAGCGTCCCCCTTGTTACACATTACGGCAGACAGCGTCCCCATATTACACATTACGGCAGACAGCGTCCTCTTATTACACATTACGGCAGACTGAGTCCTCTTTTTTCACATTACGGCAGACAGCATCCCCCTTGTTACACATTACGGCAGACAGCGTCCCCATATTACACATTACGGCAGACTGCGTCCCCATATTACACATTACGGCAGACTGCGTCCCCATATTTCACATTATGGCAGACAGCGTCCTCTTATTACACATTACGGCAGACTGAGTCCTCTTTTTTCACATTACGGCAGACAGCATCCCCCTTGTTACACATTACGGCAGACTGCGTCCCCATATTACACATTACGGCAGACTGCGTCCCCATATTACACATTACGGCAGACTGCGTCCCCATATTACACATTACGGCAGACTGCGTCCCCATATTACACATTACGGCAGACAGCGTCCTCTTATTACACAATATGGCAGACAGCGTCCTCTTATTACACATTACGGCAGACAGCATCTCCTTTTTTACACCCCCCATCCCCTCTCCGGCATCACTGACACCCAGATAAGGCTGCAAATATGAAGTCTGGGGATCCGGGTAGGGACAAATGGTAGTACCTGATCTGTGTGCGGTGTTCCCTCTCCAGAGATCACATGGAAGAGCAGGTAGCGCTGGGACCCGTGCAGAAACCACCGCCAGGAGATGGCAGCAGGCATTGGGGTTTCTGCCTGTGAGAGAGGAGAGCTCCGGCTGCCGCACGATTTCCTCCCTGTGTCTGGTCTTACCGCCGCCGCCGCCGTGCAGATTAGCTGCTGCTGCACGGCGACACTTGGCTCTGCCCCCCTCCCCGGATCTTGAATTCTACTTCTAAATCCCCGGGTGCTGTCAGGTGATCGCGGGTGCTGGCGGGAGAGGAAGAGAGGAGACCGCTAAGTCTCTTCCTTGTCCTGCCACTGCGTATTGATGATTGGGCCAGCGGATCCAGCGCTGGATCCGCTGTCCAATCAAATGTGTCTCGCTAGCAGGGGCGTGCTTTCCCTGCCAGCGAGGCACTTACATAAGTGCCGCTTTCATTGAATTTTGTAATGGGCTTTTTCAGCCCAGCGCTTGGCCCCGCCCCCGGCATTATACCCCGTTCCCACTGTCCACACGCTGTCTCGGGAGGCACTTGATATCAGTGCCTCCCAATCTAGTTTAATACACTGAAGTTATTAGAATAATATGAACAGGATACATATGACACAGAATATGTGTCATATGTATCTTTTTGTATTATTTTAATCATTAATGAATGACAGGGGAGGCACTGCCTCCCCTGCCTCCCCTGACTGCACGTCCCTGCTCCAGAGGTGCACGTCCAATACTCCAGAGGTGCACGTCTAATACTCCAGAGGTGCACGTCCAATACTCCAGAGGTGCACGTCCAATACTCCAGAAGTGCACGTCCAATACTCCAGAGGTGCACGTCCAATACTCCAGAAGTGCACGTCCAATACTCCAGAGGTGCACGTCCAATACTCCAGAGGTGCACGTCCAATACTCCAGAAGTGCACGTCCAATACTCCAGAGGTGCACGTCCAATACTCCAGAGGTGCACGTCCAATACTCCAGAGGTGCACGTCTAATACTCCAGAGGTGCACGTCCAATACTCCAGAGGTGCACGTCTAATACTCCAGAGGTGAACGTCCAAAACTCCAGAGGTGCACGTCCAATACTCCAGAGGTGCACGTCCAATACTCCAGAGGTGCACGTCCAATACTCTAGAGGTGCACAGGCAATACTCCAGAGGTGCACGTCCAATACTCCAGAGGTGCACGTCGAGGTGCACGTCCAATACTCCAGAGGTGCACGTCCAATACTCCAGAGGTGCACGTCTAATACTCCAGAGGTGCACGTCCAATACTCCAGAGGTGCACGTCTAATACTCCAGAGGTGAACGTCCAAAACTCCAGAGATGCACGTCCAATACTCCAGAGGTGCACGTCCAATACTCCAGAGGTGCACGTCCAATACTCCAGAGGTGCACAGGCAATACTCCAGAGGTGCACGTCCAATACTCCAGAGGTGCACGTCCAATACTCCAGAGGTGCACGTCCAATACTCCAGAGGTGCACGTCCAATACTTCAGAGGTGCACGTCCAATACTCCAGAGGTGCACGTCCAATACTCCAGAGGTGCACGTCCAATACTCCAGAGGTGCACGTCCAATACTCCAGAGGTGCACGTCCAATACTTCAGAGGTGCACGTCCAATACTCCAGAAGTGCACGTCCAATACTCCAGAGGTGCACGTCCAATACTCCAGAGGTGCACGTCTAATACTCCAGAGGTGCACATCCAATACTCCAGAGGTGCACACCCAATACTCCAGAGGTGCACGTCTAATACTCCAGAGGAGCACGTCCAATACTCCAGAGGTGCACGTCCAATACTCCAGAGGTGCACGTCTAATACCCAATACTCCAGAGGTGCACGTCCAATACTCCAGAGGTGCACGTCCAATACTCCAGAGGTGCACGTCCAATACTCCAGAGGTGCACGTCCAATACTCCAGAGGTGCACGTCCAATACTTCAGAGGTGCACGTCCAATACTCCAGAAGTGCACGTCCAATACTCCAGAGGTGCACGTCCAATACTCCAGAGGTGCACGTCTAATACTCCAGAGGTGCACATCCAATACTCCAGAGGTGCACGCCCAATACTCCAGAGGTGCACGTCTAATACTCCAGAGGAGCACGTCCAATACTCCAGAGGTGCACGTCCAATACTCCAGAGGTGCACGTCTAATACCCAATACTCCAGAGGTGCACGTCCAATACTCCAGAGGTGCACGTCCAATACTCCAGAGGTGCACGTCCAATACTCCAATACTCCAGAGGTGCACGTCCAATACTCCAGAGGTGCACGTCCAATACTCCAGAGGTGCACGTCTAATACTCCAGAGGTGCACGTCTAATACTCCAGAGGTGCACGTCCAATACTCCAGAGGTGCACAGCCAATACTCCAGAGGTGCACGTCTTATACTCCAGAGGTGCACATCCAATACTCCAGAGGTGCACATCCAATACTCCAGAGGTGCACGTCTAATACTCCAGAGGTGCACATCCAATACTCCAGAGGAGCGCAGCCAATACTCCAGAGGTGCACGTCTAATACTCCAGAGGTGCACGTCCAATACTCCAGAGGTGCGCAGCCAATACTCCAGCTGTAACAACCATTGTTTCATGTATGTTGTATTCCTTGGCCTCTGGGTACACATTTTGTCGATCAGCCGGGCTGTGTCTGTACCCAGCTGTGGCCCCCTGTGAGGTGGGGGCAGCGGCGGGTCATATCTGGTTGGAGTAGCGTAGCATGCAGTAAAGTAACGATCATCGGTACTTTGCAGATGTGCGGGACCCATTCTGCGCATGCACGAAAAGGTCCTGTGACGACGGACGCAAGTTGGCATCAGACTGTTAGTTGTGCAAAGATGTGAAGTGCCCCTGTGCCTGCAGCCGTTAGGTGGGCTGAACTGGTGGGAATGCAGGAATATATTATATATATATATATATATATGTATGTAGGCGACAGGTACACCTAAAGCTCATAAACTATTATATGTAACTTTGGGCTGTAGCGGTATTTGCATAAGGTGGCTGAAGCTATAGCAGCAAAAGACGCGGACGCCGCAGCGCCTGACTCATAATCAGGCTCCCTATATTAGAGACGCACATACACTTATTACTGCCACGTTGCTGCTTTCACGCTGCATCCATCCCGGTTACACAATGCACTACTGATCTTCTCATCCTTTCACCGTCCATTACCCGAGGTGAATGTAGTGAAGACAGGCTACTGACACATGGAATGCATCTATGAATTCCTGGCAGAATCCCGCGCCGCCGTCCCATTCTTCCACACTCCGCTGCCGAAAACCTTCGCCGCACGGGATGTGTTCCGCAAATATTTACCCAGCGAGACAGTGAAAGCGCGGGATCTTTGTGTTCTGTTTCCTGAGCTTGTTGGCAACTTCAGTTTGAAAACACAAAAACAGCCTATTGCTTGGGTAGCGGAGGGATGAAGGGCCTATGTAGCCATTGGCGCCTTTCTCCGGCTTTCACCGCAGTGTGCCAAAATATTCACCGGGTTAGCAGAGATTTAGGCTTCCTGTTTCACTAATAACAGATACATAAAAAAGAAAAACCGTGACACTTTTTATTCAAAGAAAGTAAAAAAAAAAAGTTTACATTATTTATATTTGTTATTGCTACCCTGAGATGATGATAACAGTATACAGTAGGTGCCAGGAGGGTACACGTAATATTAGCAGTACCTAGAATCTCCCTTCATTTATTTGATTTATTTGGGCATTGAGCTTTTAGCTTTGTGGCTCTGACTCTATGGAACTCGCTGCCCCGCACGGTTGAACAGGCCTCCATACGAGAATCCTTTAAAAGCAGACTCTAGACTTAACTGTGTCCTCATGCATTTCACTGATGTCCACTGTGTACTCACGCGTTTCACTAATGTCCACTGTGGGCTCACGCATTTCACTGTTGTAATTTCCTCAGCCACTGTGTGCTCATGTTTTTCACTAATGTCCACTGTGTGCTCACGCGTTTCACTAATGTCCACTGTGTGCTCACGTGTTTCACTGATGTCCACTGTGTTCTCACACATTTCACTAATGTTCACTGTGTGCTCATGCATTTCACTATTGTCATTTACTCACAGCCACTGTGTGCTCATGTGTTTCACTAATGTCCACTGTGTGCTCACGCATTTCACTAATGTCAACTGTGTGTTCACGCATTTCACTAATGTCCACTGTGCGCTCACGCATTTCACTATTGTCATTTCCTCACAGCCACTGTGTGCTCATGTGTTTCACTAATGTCCAATGTGTGCTCACGCATTTCACTAATGTCCACTGTGTGCTCATGCGTTTCACTGATGTCCACTGTGTGCTCACACATTTCACTATTGTCATTTCCTCACAGCCACTGTGTGCTCATGTTTCACTAATGTCCACTGTGTGCTCACGCGTTTCACTAATGTCCACTGTGTGCTCATGCGTTTCACTGATGTCCACTATGTGCTCACACATTTCACTATTGTCATTTCCTCACAGCCACTGTGTGCTCATGTGTTTCACTAATGTCCACTGTGTGCTCACGCGTTTCACTAATGTCCACTGTGTGCTCACGCGTTTCACTGATGTCCCTTTAGTTTCTTAAGAAAAAAAATACAAACCAATTGCTTAGTTCTCTTATCTAGTGGTAGAAAAATGCTATATAAATAACATTATTATTATGTATGGCCGTGATACTTGCTCCGTAGGCTCCCCCAAACATAGAGGTGACAAATCGCCTGGGGTAACCCTTTGTAGGGGAAAATTAGAAAAGGCCCATCATGTAAATGGCCTTCTCACCAGGTTTTTGAACTTAGATAAATAGTCCCAAAAATGTTTTGAATCTCAAAATCAAAGATGGCGCTGCAGTTCCGCTGGTATTCCCTGGCATCTGTATAATAAACGTTCTGCCGGTCTATAATGGTCATGATCCTATTTTTTCTGCACAAATTAACTTTTTTGACCACCACATGTCCACTGTATGCAGCGTCGAGGTCAGCCGTGCAAACGCCCGACCCTGAGCGAGATGGTAGGATAATGTACGGAAGGTGCAACAACTGCTGGTCCCACTCCTTCTTTATAATATTCATTCAGTGTATGCATCCCTGCTTTGTTTTATTATGGCAGAGAAGGTAAGACAAAATTAAGTATGAAGTGGAAAGGGGAGGGCTTAAGGTTGCCTGGCAGCATCTGTTACCATGAGCAACAAAACTATACAGCATAATACTCCATGCGAGACCGGGTATTCCATGTTGGCTGAACCAAGGATTGCAGGTAAGCTAGATATGTGCTTACATGGATATGAAGATAATATGAAATGGGGCATTTACAGAATTTCTGTATATAGGCGCTGCGGATCCCTTGTGGCGCCATATAAATATAGCATAATAATAATTTCTTGCTCGTTTATTATCCTGGTCTCTGGAGCACGTCTAGGGGTTAATGTCTGATTTTGACCCTACTGAGTTATTCTTTGCTGACACTGTAAAACAATCCCCACATTTACAGAATCATTGTAAAGAAAATTGTTCCTTTTTTTGCTTTATTCGTTATTCCGCCTCGAAATTACTCATTTAAACAGACAGGGAAATGGTTATTAGCACAAGGCCGGATTGTTGTCTGCTAGCACCAGACTTTGTGCTGCGCTGTGGGGCTCTGACTGCTAGCGACAGATGCCGCAGATCCTGATCAGGGGGTCAAGGGTTTCGGGAGACCACAAAGTGAGTGCTTAAATGTATATACTTACCACTTCACCAACAGGAGCCAGCACCCATCTCCCGGGGGTAGGCAGGCTGAAAAGTGGGTATTAATAGCATTAGGCACGCTGCTCCTGAAAACAGGGACATGTTACACCAACTGTCGGGGCTAAGTGACTTCACCACCACGTCACCTATAACCTGAAGGATCATTCGGCCATCTGTCCAATATGCACTTCATCTGAGACACAATGCGTTGTGCTAGCAACCTTCCATTTATACGGAAACAGAAATACTGCAGCGCACTTCCATCTATCTATCTATCTATCTATCTATCTATCTATCTATCTATCTATCTATCTATCTATCTGGAGGGGCACGCGGAACGGCTCTGAATTTTGATTTTTGAAGGCTGATTTCAGGCCATCTAGTTGTTATGTAAAAAAAAAAAAACAGTAGGATGAACCTGTGTTATCCATGACCTATAGTAGTAGTTACGCGGAGGTATACGTTGCTTGATATTTAGATAGAAACAAAGGCCCTCATTCTGAGTTGTTCGCTCGCTAGCTGCTTTTAGCAGCCGTGCAAACGCTAAACCGCCGCCCTCTGGGAGTGAATCTTAGCTTAGCAGAAGTGCGAACGAAAGGATCGCAGCGGTGCTACAAAAAAAGATTGTGCAGTGTCTGAGTAGCTCGAGACTTACTCCTACCTTGCAATCATTGCAGACTATTTAGTTCCTGTTTTGACGTCACGAACACGCCCTGCGTTCGGCCAACCACGCCTCCGTTTCCCCAGCCACGCCTGCGTTTTTCCGCACACTTCCTGAAAACGGTCAGTTGACACCCAGAAACACCCACTTCCTAGACCTTGTGTGAAACTACATCGTTCATTGTAAAAGTACGATGCGCGTGCGCATTGCGCCGCATACGCAGAAGTGCCGACTTTTTGCCTGATCGCTGCGCAGCGAACGAAAGCAGCTAGCGAACAACTCGGAATGACCACCAAAGAAACATAGAATGTGACGGCAGATAAGAACCACTTGGCCCATCTAGTCTGCCCCTTTTTTATTTATTTTTTACATTATTTTTTTCTCTAACCTTATTTGATCCTTATTTCTGTTTAAACTGCTCTACTGTCTATCACCCTAATTTTTCCTCAAATTTCCCCTGAACCTCCCCTCCTCCAGTCTCAGTGCATGTCCTCGTGTCCTATTCAGTGGCGGATCTTGCCACGGGCAAGCAGTACTTTTGCCCGGGGCGCCGCCTTCCGGAGGGTGCCGGCGCCATCCGGAGGGCGCCGCACCATGGCAAGATCCGCCACTGTGCCCCCCGCTGTGCCCGCCGCTGGTCCCCCGCTTTGAAGGGAACCAGACGCTACGCGTCTAGTTTCCCTTCATGGAGAGGACCTGTGCTGTGCGGTGCGCGATGACGTCATCGCGCACCGCACAGCATAGTGGCACAGACACTAGGGGTCATAATTGACCTCTAGTGTCTATGCTGTGCTATGGGAGAGACGTAATGACGTCTCTCCCATAGATCCGAGGACAGGAGAAGAGCGGCGCCGGCGGAGTTGGAGGTCTGGAATCAGGAGCGGGGATTGTAAGTATACTTTTATTTTATTTTTATTTTTATTCCAGCTGCGCTACAGGGGCACAAATGGGGGCGTAACTGACCACGCCCCCATATGAAGCTACGCCCCTATTTTTGCCCGGGGCGCCACAAGGGCAAGGCAAGAGCCGGCCCTGGTCCTATTGCTTCTCTTCATTTGGCGAATGTTTCCCTCCTGAACTTTGTTAAGACCCTTGATATATGTGACAGTCTCTATCATGTCCCCCCTTTCCCTTCTCTGCTCCAAACTATACATATTGAGATTTCTTAGTCTATCTGGGTATGTTGTGTGATGTAGGCCATGCACCATTTTAGTTGCCCTTCTTTGTACAGTCTCTAATGTATTTATATCCTTCTGGAGATATGGCCTCCAGAACTGGACACAGTATTCCAGATGAGGCCGCACCAATGACCTATACAGTGCATACTTGCCTACTTTGTATTTCTCCTCTCCGGGAGAAGCCCGGAGAGGAGACGCTGCAGGAGTCTTCAGGGGGCGGGGGCGTACTGTGACATCACCAAGCCCCGCCTCCATATCGGGAAATGCGGCTATTCGCAGGAAGGGGGCGGGGCCAAAATGACGCGATTTGCGTCATTTTAACCCCTTCCCCACCCGACGGACCTGCAAATACGGGAGAATATCTCTCCATCCTGCTGGCATCACTAGGGTGCGAGCAGGATGCGGGAAACCTGCCCACTCTTCCGGGGGTGCGGGGGGCTACCCCAAAAAACGTGAGCCTCCCGCAGCTTCCGGGAGAGTAGGTAAGTATGATACAGTGTCATTATTACTTCTCTTTTCCTGCTACTGATTCCTCTTCCTATGCAACCAAGCATCTGACTAGCCTTCCTCACTGCCTTGTTACATTGCTTACCTGCCTGAAATACCCTCATAATATATGTATCTATTCTAAATAAAGGCTCATTAACTCCTCAGCTCTTGTTTCCCCTGGATAAATATGGTAGAAATACATAGACAATTGTGAAATATCCTGTGATAAAAAATGTCTTGGCTTGGCTGAGGAAGACGAAGTTACAACACAGCAAGAAGAGTTCTGACTGGGAACAACGTAACTGACTGGGTGCCTGCCTGCCCTAAGGCCCTATACACCCAGATCCTATATGTACGAGTCTTCTCAGAGCTCATAGTCCAGTACAGAATGTAAGTGAATAGCGACAACGGTCATTTTTACAAACACAGCCTGTACCATGGCACTTAAGAGCTGATTGGTTGGTACATTATCTCTCTTTGATGCTTAGCACATGTTCCCCTTTATCTCTCTCCACTTGATGGGGGTCATTCCGAGTTGATCGTAGCTGTGCTCAATTTAGCACAGCTACGATCCGGCACTCAGACATGCGGGGGGACGCCCAGCACAGGACTAGTCCGCCCTGCATGTCAGGCCCCACCCCCCTCGCACAGCGGCGGTGGTTTTGTACTTAACAAGTAGCTCTCCACCTGCACAGCTCCTGCGCGCGGGCAGGGAGCTACTTGTCACATCCCGGGTCACGGTGGCTGCATGTTAGTGCCGGCACCCCCACAGAAATGCAAAGGCATCGCACAGCGGCGATGCTTTTGCATTTCAGGAGTAACTCCCGGCCAGCGCAGCTCCTGCGTCTGGCCGGGAGAACCTCCTCGCTGCCCGGGTCGCAGCAGCTGCGTGTGACATCACGCAGCTGCCGCGGCCCGCCCCCCCCCCAACGGTCCGGCCTTAACGCCGCCTTCCAGCTCCCTCCTGCCCAGCAACCGCCTCTGCCTGTCAATCAGGCAGAGGTGATCGCTGCACTACAACGGCCTTCGGCCGCCCAGCATGCGCCGACGCACTGCGGTGCCGGCGCAGATCCGATTGCTGCGCTGTGATAAACTGCAGCGAGCGATCGGGTCAGAAAGACCCCCGATATCTCTCCAAGCTTTGATACACTCCCCCCTATGTAGTTGTAAGGAAGCACTCACTAACAACATAGGGACTCAGCTGCACAATGGCCCTCATTCCGTGTTGTTCGCTCGCTAGCTGCTTTTAGTAGCAGTGCAAACGCTAAGCCGCCGCCCTCTGGGAGTGTATCTTAGCTTAGCAGAAGTGCAAACGAAAGGATCGCAGAACTGCTCGTGAAATTTTTCCTGCAGTTTCTGAGCAGCTTGAAACCTACTCCTACCTAGCGATCACTTCAGACTGTTTAGTTTCTGGTTTGACGTCACAAACACGCTCTGCGTTCGGCCAGCCACGCCTACATTTCTCCAGCCACTCCTGCGTTTTCACCTGACACGCTTGCGTTTTTTAGCACACTCCCGGAAAACGGTCAGTTACCGCCCAGAAGCACCCACTTCCTGTCAATCACTCACCGATCAGCAGAGCGACAGAAAAGCGTCGCTCACCCTTGTGCGGCCCGTACGCATGCGCAGAAGTGCCGATTTTTAGGCTGATCGCTATGCTGCGAACAATGGCAGCTAGCGATCAACTCGGAATGAGGGCCAATGATCTTTTACGTCAGACTTGGGCTTTTCACTTTTATTTATCAAACAAAAAAACTAAAATATAAAAGAAAATACAATTTTATTTTATTTTTTAAACTGAAGCATAGAAAAAGAACAAAGCATTTTATCAAATGTTTTCTTGTTACTGTGAAGGAATGGGCATTGCGGCAGTGATTGTATTGCCATGATACTTGTTAAATAGGATTGTGCGCAAATTTTACTGGTATTGGGGCATCCTGGCCTTTGACAAACAGGGACGCAAAGGGGGGGCATGCAGAGTACTTGTACGCCCCCTACAGCAGCACTTATAGACGGGCATAGCTTTGAATGCCCTAACCATGCCTGCAATGGTCAATAACTTTGCCAGTAAAAATATGAACTTGCAGTCGATAGTAAAATAGCCCCGGATACCGACATATGATCACGTTTCTTTCATTTCAACGTCATCTTTCAATTGACAATAATTCCATTCTCTCTTAATATTTTATTGTATACGGCATTTAATGAGCTATTTCAGATAACCCGCCCTACCATCACCCCACTTTCCCACGACCCCTGGCAGGAGGAAGCACCCTTCGGATACAGAGTAATGTCAGGAGCAGAGGTCGTGCCCCGGAAACGGTGGAAGAAGGAAAAGTAATGAATCCAAGGAACGGCTGAAGTCTGAACAGGGTCTGAGCAGTTTATGTTTCTCATGGAAAAATACATAACCCATAGCATGCCTGGTGCCAGGCTACAACAGTGCCCGTAGCGCCAACCAGACCCTCACCACTGAGAGGTGCCACGAGTGAGCCTGGGTAGTGGTTCCCCGAGTCTCCAATAATGTCCTCTTTATTTCAGTATAGCCTGTATGAGACCTGCAGTATACTATCATCATTGTGTACAGCTATGGACAGTGGGCAAGTATAGGACAAAGGCTGAAAGTACCAATTGGTAATTACAGGGCCTACAGGAAGGGTTGGGTTTGATCTGCCAGCGTTTGGGATGCCGCCGGTCAGATTACCGACTGTGGCATCCCGATGATCGGAATCCCGCCAGGGGAAGGTTGGTATACTTACCATTCCTGGTAAGTGATTGCCCCTTTCAAAAAATGTGTTATGCCGAAACTCTCAGGAAGTGACATCACCGACACTGCCGGGAGGGGTCATAGTTCAGACCAACGTCATTACATGCCAATGTGATGACATCATTCTATAATTTGCAGACAAACAGTGGCAGTTGCTCTATCATTCCTGGAGATAACTATGGTGGTCATTCAGAGTTGTTCGCTAGCTGCAATCGTTCGCTGTGCAGCGATGAGGCAAAAAAATGGCACTTCTGCGCATGCGTATGCGGCGCAATGCGCACGCGCGACGTACTATTACAACGAACTATGTAGTTTCACACAGGGTCTACCGAAGCATTTCAGTCGCACTGGTAGCCGCAGAGTGATTGACAGGAAGAGGGCGTTTCTGGATGTCAACTGACCGTTTTCAGGGAGTGTTTGGAAAAACGCAGGCATGCCAGGAAAAACGCAGGCGTGACTGGGCGAACGCAGGGCGTGTTTGTGACGTCAAAACAGGAATTGAACAGTCTGAAGTGATCGCAAGCGCTGAGTAGGTCGGGGAGCTACTCTGAAACTGCACAAAAAAAGTTTGTAGCCGCTCTGCGATCCTTTCGTTTGCACTTCTGCTAAGCTAAAATACACTCCCAGGGGAAGGGGCGGCATAGCGTTTGCACGGCTGCTAAAAACTGCTAGCGAGCAATCAACTCGAAATGACCACCTATATATCAGGTGCTAGAAAGGGGGAGGGGTCACAAACAAACAGCAGACAAAGAGGGGGGGTGCTTCCTCCCTCTCCCCCCCCCCCCCCCCCCCCGGTACCCCCCCAGCACACTAAAAATTATCTTTAACCATACCTGAACGTATCTGTTAATAGAATTTCAGAGAATTGGTTGCAAGGGTTTGCAAAGACATGTTTAGCTGCTGAGCCGCACCAAGGCTTCTCCGATATCAGCAGTCCTAACACTACACAATAGCAGTGCCCACATGTAATTTGTCTACAATAAGGCCTCATGATAAAGGCTCATACTAAAATGCAGTCAGACAGAGAGCTAACTTACCCGGGAGCCACCCCCAGGATCTCCCATTGGCACTACAAGGAACGTCAACACCCTATCTATCATTCTTCCGCTATACATACTGTATGTAGATGAAACTTAAAAGCCAAAATTGGTCCTGGAGGGATATTTAAAAATGGTGGGCGTTTCAGTGGGTGATAAGGCGTGAGAACGGTATGAGACGTGGTTGCTTAATCTGCCGCTTGGCTTGTCCAATTGGTGTTCTCAGAGCCCCTCCTTGGCAAATGAAACGCGGCTTACGCACTTTATACCGTTCAATATCACATGCTTGCAGTTATTACTTTATTGAGTAATTGGGTTATATCTGATGCAGTTCTCTTGCACTTTTATATAAAACTGTAGAAGTTTATCGTAGCGTGAAATGCAAACGCCAGCATTAAATTATGTGTCATCACATGGGGGTAACAAGGGGCTAGATCATGTAACGTCACGTGTCACAGTATCCAGGGATAGCTCTGCAGCCTCCTGTCCTGACCAGGAGAGTCGCTCTCTGTGTGCTTATACCTCTCTCAGTGCTAGTTTTCCCTCTTGGATTTGGGTGGGATTTGGGGAGGGGTCTCTTCCTCATTCCCAGGACTTGCAGACTGCTGTCTGTTTATGACAGTGGATATTACTGTAGAGCAGACTGTACAATCAGCCATAAAGTGACGGGGAAGGGGGGGGGGGGGGGGGGGGCAGGGACCCTGCAAGAGTAGAATCCTAGACAAACATAAATAGACATTTCTTTTTTTCCACATTTAAGCAGGAAAAAGCAACAATTAGCTGAGCGCGGAGGGGGTAAACCGTCAAAAGACGGTGCGGCCCCCCTGCTGGTGTCTGCGGCCACAATTGGGCAGGAAATAAACAAGTAGTGTGTTTGTTTCAATTCATCAATAGAGAAAATAAAAGGATATCCTACTGCTATTCCGTAGTCGCAGTGCCCTGCGCTTCTTCCTCAGGGCTTCTCGGCCACTGGGAAATGCTACAGGGACTAGTGCAAGTGTGAGAACAATCCTACCTGAGCCTAGGTGAGACGGCCGGCAGGAAACAGAGCAATAGAATGGAAACTAATGTTTCATACGGTTACAGAAGCTGCAACACACAAGCAGGACAAACTGTGCACAAGGTGCAGCACATGTGGAGGCTGCCAGCGCTTCCTGCTTAGGCTTTTGGGTTTGAGTTTGAACCAGGCCCAATGGGGGTCATTCCGAGTTGATCGCTCGCTAGCAGTTTTTAGCAGTCGTTGTTGCAGTTTTAGAGTAGCTCCAGACCTACTCAGCGCTTGCGATCACTTCAGAATGTTCAGTTCCTGTTTTGACGTCACAAACACGCCCTGCGTTCGCCCAGCCACGCCTGCGTTTTTCTTGGCACGCTTGCGTTTTTTCGAGTACTCCCTGAAAACGGTCAGTTGACACCCAGAAACGCCCACTTCATGTCAATCACTCTGCGACCAGCAGTGCGACTGAAAAGCTTTGCTAGACCTTGTGTAAGAATACATCGGCCGTTGTGAAAGTACGTCGCGGGTGCGCATTGCGCCGCATACACATGCGCAGAAGTGCCGTTTTTTTTACTTAATCGCAGCGCAGCAAACACTTTCAGCTAGCGATCAACTCGGAATGACCCCCAATGTGTTCCCAGGCTAGTATTCTGCATTACGGGTTCATCAGCGCTGCCCCAGGGAAGGGGGGTTTTTCCCAAGCGTGTTCTGTGCTATTTCCAGCCAGCTGTGTGTACGAAACGCACCGGAATGCTTGTGAATACGGAACAGAAATGCCACAGCCATGACAGGTGTGATAATAACCCTGAAGGGCAAAATATCCGGAGGACAGGACACTCACACTGACACTTCGTACATGTTCCTGAGATACTTGTCACAAACAGTGAAGGAGGGGGGGGGGGGGGGGAGGGGGATAAATGACACAGAACAAGAATGTGCGTTTCCCAGGAGTAATTCTAGTAGCGTCCGTTTACCTGTCTCTGCCCTGCGGTGATTCAGCTTAATTCCCATTGGTTGTGTGACCGCTGTGATGTCATTGCGACCAACGCGTACAATATGTTTTACCCTCCGGAAAGAGGATTTACTGGGAGCAAGGGGCCTGCCGCGGGCCCACACGGCATAGAGAGAGGCTGCAAATTCACCATCCACCGCACACTGGAGTCACACCAACAAAACTCTTGTGTAACGTTTTATATAAAACAATGGACAATTACAGCAAATGCACAGGAGTGTGATCATTTTTACAATAGTCCCGATCCAGGTAAAAGAGCCCCAATTTGGGGCGGGGTGGGGGATGTTCTGTCATCTCGGCCCAACAGTACGGACATTGGGGGTCATTCCGAGTTGTTCGCTCGCTAGCAGTTTTTAGCAGCCGCCTCCCACTGGGAGTGTATTTTAGCTTAGCAGAAGTGTGAACGAAAGGATCACAAAGCGGCGGCATCATTTTTTGTGTGCAGTTTTAGAGTAGCTCAAAACCTACTCAGCACTTGCGATGACTTCAGACTGTTCAGTTCCTGTTTTGACGTCACAAACACACCCTGCGTTCGCCCAGCCACGCCTGCGTTTTTCCTGGCACGCCTGCGTTTTTTCGAACACTTCCTGAAAACAGTCAGTTGACACCCAGAAACGCCCACTTCATGTCAATCACTCTGCGGCCAGCAGTGCGACTGAAAAGCTTCGCTAGACCCTGTGTGAAATTACTTTGTTCGTTGTAATAGTACGTCGAGCATGCGCATTGTGCCGCATGCGCAGAAGTGACTTTTTCCCCCCTCATTGCTGCACAGCGAATGAATGCAGCTAGCGATCAACTCGGAATGACCACCCTTGATCCCATCTGCCAGAAACACTGATATACAGTTAGTGTCCCTCTCTAATCAATGCCCCTCCCCCCCGCTCTCTTGGCGTCCCTCGCAGTAAAACTGGAAGACCTGGCCGGGAGTTCAACGCTGCTGAAAATAGGATTAAAAAAAATAGTATATACAACAAATAAAAAAAAGATATATTTAAAGCAATAATTATTTTAAAAAGTTCCCCACTGAAACAAATGTTTTATTTAAATAAATAATTTCCCCCGCTATGGCCATACTGGGATGACGATAGACTAAGCAAGCCTGCACATGTAATCGCCCACTTTCCTTGTGACGCGGACTGTCAGCGAGACTCGGTAAAGCTATCTGCCGCAGGGTGTGGCAGTTAGGGATACACATCCGCAGGTAATTAATAACTAGGCCCCTTTGTCTCTTCTGATAGTGCTGCTACAGATCACTGTGGAAGTGTCAGTGGTCACACACAGCACGTGTTGCCTGTGGGCGATTACCACGCTGCCATCGTCCCCTTGTACTATAACGCCACAGAGAGATCATCCGTGCTCGGTGTCACCCGGTATTACCGCGCCCTCCCGATGAGTCAGATCTACCTCTCCTAGCCTGACCTGTCTATCTGTAGCTCCTCCTGGATGTCCCAACTCTTCCTCAAACTCATCACGCCCAAGACTGAACTCATTGGGGGTCATTCCGAGTTGATCGCTCGCTGCCAATTTTCGCAGTGCAGCGAACAGGTTACTACTGCGCATACGTATGCACCGCAATGCGCAGGCGCGTCGTATGGGTACAAAGCGAATCGTCGCTGGGCGATGGATTTAACGAAGAATCCATTCCCACAGCCGATCGCAAGGAGATTGACAGGAAGAGGGCGTTTGTGGGTGGCAACTGACCGTTTTCAGGGAGTGGTAGGGAAAACGCAGGCGTGTCCGGGCGTTTGGAGGGCGGTCGTCTGACGTCTATTCCGGGACCAAAAAGACTGAAGTGATCGCAGCGGCTGAGTAAGTCCAGAGCTACTCAGAAACTGCAAAAAAACTTTTTTGTCCCGCTCGGCTACACACGCGTCTGCACACTTGCAAAGCAAAAATACACTCCCCTGTGGGCGGCGACTATCTGATCGCAGCACTGTAAAAAATAGCTAGCGAGCGATCAACTCGGAATGAGGGCCATGGTTTCCCCCCTTCCAGGGTCCCTCCTCCGCGCTCCCTCTCTGTGAATACCATCACCCTGCATTTTGTGTCTCCATGACGGCTGCCTCAACGTCATCGTCAACTCTGCTCGCCCCTTCACACCCCAAATTCAGGCCGACTCTTAATCTACCTCCTACGCATCTCCAGGAACCGGCCCAACTTCACCCCCGAGGCCACCAAAACTCTCATCATCTCCTGCCTAGAGTTCTGTAACCTCCTCCTATTTTGGCCTCCCCCTCACGTGCCTCTTCCAATATATCCTGAATGCTGTTATCGCCGTATCAGGACATACATCAACTAGCAGATACGGAATAGTGATAGAGTGCATCGTACACCCGCAGTCACACAGTATGTATGACAAGCACAGACCTGTAATATCTCTGCAGCTCCGCGGGCTCCGCCGCGTGTAATACCGCCTTGCAGCCATTCCCTGGATGTCACATATATGTTTGTATTAGCTCCACGCTAATCCACAATCAATACAAGTCTTCTCCTTTGTCAGTCAATTGAACCCATAAATTAGTGGGTCCCCCCCAAAGCCCCTGCAGAATGTCTAACAGCTGGCCCTGGCTGGCTTTGTGTTACCATGAAAGAGACAAATATCTCGCAGGGCGGCAGATGGTCACCGCCGGGTCATGTGACTGCTCGCCTGGATTTTTACAAGGGAGAAACTTGATTGTGTGTAAAGGGGACTATCGCGGTATCCTGGAAACAGCAGCTTCTGTCCGGGGAGAAGCCGGGGGGAACACGCAGGAAACAACAGCCGGACATTGGTATACAACATGGATAAATAACATGTAACGGGTCACGTGACTGAAGAGCTCACCTTATGTGAATACATGGAATATTAATAATGTTGCTACTTTGTTTTAATTAAGACAGAACTATATGCTGCTAATTACAACAGTGGAGGTTTTGTGCGGCAGAACTGCGCCAATGCTTTATGATAGCAGTAAGCGTGGCTTATGTCAGACCACAGCACTAATGCTCGCCCACAGCATGTGCCCGCAATGGGGTTGTATGGGCACAGGATACAAGGCCCTGACGTCTCCCCGCAGGGTAACAGGCGACACCTAAGTGGGATGGGAAAGTAAAATAGTCCTTTGTGTGTTGTATGTACACAACGTGGTTACTTCCCCCCCCCCCCCCCCCCCCTGCTGTGCGTTCTCAATCCCCTGCCTACACACATGGACACTGTTCTCTCATTTGTGTGTATGTGTGCGTATGTGTATGTGTGTGTATATGTGTGTGTGTATGTGTGTGTATAGAATGACATAGAATATCCTTTGCGATTTACAGAAGTTAAAGGACATTTCTTATTGGTGCATTTGTTTGCGGGAATCTGATACCATTGTATCTAATCTCCATCCTTGGCTAGTTCTCAGATCCAATCACATCAGCAGAATACTCACAGCAGCACAGAGTATATCAGGAGATAAGTAATGTGTCAGTGAGAACAGGGCTGAATGTGACAGGGGCAGTGACATGATGTGAGGAGGGGAATGGAGGCAGCAGGAAGCCACACACTGAGAGTTATATAGTAGGAGGAGCAGGGTCCCCAGCAGCACAGAGTATATCAGGAGATGAGTGAGGTGTCAGTGAGGACAGGGCTGCATGTGACAGGGGCAGTGACATGATGTGAGGAGGGGAATGGAGGCAGCAGGAAGCCACAGACTGAGAGTTATATAGTGGAAGGAGCAGGGTCCCCAGCAGCACAGAGTATATCAGGAGATGAGTGATGTGTCAGTGAGGACAGGGCTGCATGTGACAGGGGCAGTGACATGATGTGAGGAGGGAAATGGAGGCAGTAGGAAGCCACAGACTGAGAGTTATATAGTGGGAGGAGCAGGGTCCCCAGCAGCACAGAGTATATCAGGAGATGAGTGATGTGTCAGTGAGGACAGGGCTGCATGTGACAGGAGCAGTGACATTACAGTATGTGAGGAATGGAGGCAGCAGGAAGCCACAGAGTTATATAGTGGGAGGAGCAGGGTCTCCAGCAGCACAGAGTATATCAGGAGATGAGTGATGTGTCAGTGAGGACAGGGGCTGTATGTGACAGGGGCAGAGACATGATGTGAGGAGGGGAATGGAGGCAGCAGGAAGCCACAGACTGAGAGTTATATAGTGGGAGGAGCAGGGTCCTCAGCAGCACAGAGTATATCAGGAGATGAGTGATGTGTCAGTGAGGACAGGGCTGCATGTGACAGGGGCAGTGACATGATGTGAGGAGGGGAATGGAGGCAGCAGGAAGCCACAGACTGAGAGTTATATAGTGGGAGGAGCAGGGTCCCCAGCAGCACAGAGTATATCAGGAGATGAGTGATGTGTCAGTGAGGACAGAGCTGCATGTAACAGGGGCAGTGACATGATATGAGGAGGGGAATGGAGGCAGCAGGAAGCCACATACTGAGAGTTATATAGTGGGAGGAGCAGGGTCACCAGCAGCACAGAGTATATCAGGAGATGAATTATGTGTCAGTGAGGACAGAGCTGCATGTGACAGGGGCAGTGACATGATATGAGGAGGGGAATGGAGGCAGCAGGAAGCCACATACTGAGAGTTATATAGTGGGAGGAGCAGGGTCACCAGCAGCACAGAGTATATCAGGAGATGAGTGATGTGTCAGTGAGGACAGGGCTGCATGTGACAGGGACAGTGACATTATGTGAGGAGGGGAATGGAGGCAGCAGGAAACCACAGGCTGAGAGTTATATAGTGGGAGTAGCAGGTCCCCAGCAGCACAGAGTATATCAGGACAGAGATGAGTGATTTGTCAGTAAGGACAGGGCAGCATGTGACAGGGGCAGTGACATGATGCGAGGAGGGGAATGGAGGCAGCAGGAAGCCACAGACTGAGAGTTATATAGTGGGAGGAGCAGGATCCCCAGCAGCACAGAGTATATCAGGAGATGAGTGATGTGACAGTGAGGACAGGGCTGTATGTGACAGGGGCAGTGACATGATGATGTGAGGAGGGGAATGGAGGCAGCAGGAAGCCACAGACTGAGAGTTATATAATGGGAGGAGCAGGGCCCCAGCAGCACAGAGTATATCAGGAGATGAGTGATGTGTCAGTGAGGACAGGGCTGCATGTGACAGGGGCTGTGACATGATGTGAGGAGGGGAATGGAGGCAGCAGGAATACATAGACTGAGAGTTATATAGTGGGAGGAGCAGGGTCCCAGCAGTACAGAGTATATCAGGAGATGAATGATGTGTCAGTGAGGACAGGGCTGCATGTGACAGGGGCAGTGACATGATGTGAGGAGAGGAATGGAGGCAGCAGGAAGCCACAGACTGAGAGTTATATAGTGGGAGGAGCAGGGTCCCCAGCAGCACAGAGTATATCAGGAGATGAGTGATGTGTTAGTGAGGACAGGGCTGCATGTGATAGGGGCAGTGACATGATGTGAGGAGGGGAATGGAGGCAGCAGGAAGCCACAGAGTTATAAAGTGCAAGGAGCAGGGTCCCCAGCAGCACAGAGTATATCAGGAGATGAGTGATGTGTCAGTGAGGACAGGGCTGCATGTGACAGGGGCAGTGACATGATGTGAGGAGGGAAATGGAGGCAGCAGGAAGCCACAGACTAAGAGTTATATAGTGGGAGGAGCAGGGTCCCCAGCAGCACAGAGTATATCAGGAGATGAGAGATGTGTCAGTGAGGACAGGGCTGCATGTGACAGGAGCAGTGACATTACAGTATGTGAGGAATGGAAGCAGCAGGAAGCCACAGAGTTATATAGTGGAAGGAGCAGGGTCCCCAGCAGCACAGAGTATATCAGGAGATGAGTGATGTGTCAGTGAGGACAGGGGCTGCATGTGACAGGGGCAGTGACATGATATGAGGAGGGGAATGGAGGCAGCAGGAAGCCACAGACTGAGAGTTATATAGTGGGAGGAGCAGGGTCCCCAGCAGCACAGAGTATATCAGGAGGTGAGCGATGTGTCAGTGAGGACAGGGCTGCATGTGACAGGGGCAGTGACATGATATGAGGAGGGGAATGGAGGCAGCAGGAAGCCACAGACTGAGAGTTATATAGTGGGAGGAGCAGGGTCCCCAGCAGCACAGAGTATATCAGGAGGTGAGCGATGTGTCAGTGAGGACAGGGCTGCATGTGACAGGGGCAGTGACATGATATGAGGAGGGGAATGGAGGCAGCAGGAAGCCACAGACTAAGAGTTATATAGTGGGAGGAGCAGGGTCACCAGCAGCACAGAGTATATCAGGAGATGAGTGATGTGTCAGTGAGGACAGGGCTGCATGTGACAGGGGCAGTGACATGATGTGAGGAGGGGAATGGAGGCAGCAGGAAGCCACAGACTGAGAGTTATATAGTGGGAGGAGCAGGGTCCCCAGCAGCACAGAGTATATCAGGAGATGAGTGATGTGTCAGTGAGGACAGGGCTGCATGTGACGGGGCAGTGACATGATGTGAGGCGTGGAATGGAGGCAGCAGGAAGCCACAGACTGAGAGTTATATAGTGGGAGGAGCAGGGTCCCCAGCAGCACAGAGTATATCAGGAGATGAGTGATGTGTCAGTGAGGACAGGGCTGCATGTGACAGGGGCTGTGACATGATGTGAGGAGGGGAATGGAGGCAGCAGGAAGCCACAGAGCTATATAGCGGGAGGAGCAGGGTCACACATCAGCAGATAGGGGCGTATTCAGCAACCCGCCCCCGGTTTCCTCGTATCGCCCCCACAATGGTCCGTTGACGCCCCCGCCCGTGAATGTTCTACCTGTCTATCAGGCACAGCCGTTCACTGCTAATGCGCGCGATAGCATTAGCCGGGCTGCACAGGATGGAACGTGCGCACTGGCGTTGGGAACAGGTATATTGTGGTCTATTGCTTAATAATCCCCTTTATCCGGACTGATAAGGGAACTAGACAAAGGTTTGCAGGAGATGGCAGATGAATGGAAACAGTGGACGCTACCTTGGCATTCTATATTTCTAATCAATTTACCTAAAAAAGTGCCCACTAAGCAATTTGGTACATAAACAAATAACCAAAACAGGAAAACAGCGACTTACAGTTGATGACAGTATAGGACAAGTACAGGGTAAATAAACATAGTTACATCAGCAGATGACACTGGAATAAGTATCAGGTGGCAGAAGACTGCTGGATGTGGTGCAGTTGAAGATTATTAAAGTAAGAAAAGGATAAGCACATGAGGGGAGACGGGCCCTGCTCGTGAGAGCTTACATTCTAAAGGGGAATTTATCACTGTTGTTTCCAGTTGTAAAGCGCAACGGAATTTACTGCGCTATATGAGTAACCGATAATAAATACATTTTAAAAATAAGTAATGAAAAGTTACGTTCAGCTTGTAGTCCATTCCCAGAGAGCTGGAACAGACCCCTTTAAATTGCATGAGAGCTCAGGTTACAGGTGTCACTTCTGCTATTGCTGTCTATAGAGAGGATTTGCCTGAGACTAGACACCCTCCACAGATAGTAATATAGGGGGTCATTCCGACCTGACGGTAGCTGAGCTAAATTTAGCACAGCTACGATCATCTTCCCTGACATGCGGGGGACGCCCAGCACAGGGCTACTCTGCCCCGCATGTCAGTGCCGCCCCCCCCCCCGCACAAATACAAAAGCATCGCACAGCAGCCGGCGCGGCCCACCCCCCCAACGGACCGGCCACGCCTGCGTTGGCCAGACCGCGCCCCCTAAATGCTGGCTTAGCGCCGCCGTCCAGCCCCCTCCCGCCCTGCGACCGCCTCTGCCTGTCAATCAGGCAGAGGCGATCGCTACTGAACGACAGCCTTCGGCCGTCCGGCATGCGCCGGCGCACTGCGGTGACGGCGCATGCGCAATTCCGACCCGATCGCTGCGCTGCCATAAACAGCAGCGAGCTATCAGGTCGGAATGACCCCCATAGGACCGTGGATGTGTAACAATAAGTTGTGGAGAGGGATCTGAAGGATACCCAGCTCTCTGCAGATACTGTCTAGAAGCATTAAGCAGAGATCTGCCGCGTCGGCAGCCCGTCGGGTTTGTGTACGCTGCAGTGGGAACCTGGCCTTTGCTTTCCAGGTGCATGCTCTCCAAAAATGTAAAATGTTAGTAGAGAATGTATTCACACATTTTTACTGTGCAAAGTATTACTTCAATCAAAAAAAAATCCCCTTGTAATAGAAACCTTCCAGCTTTGCGCCTGCTGAGAGGACGCATGTAGGAAAAACACCAACTCTTTCCTTTAATCTCACACTCATGTCTATCACCCTAGGAGATAACGCCCCCACACTCCCAGGTGAGAAAAGTCCCACTGCCCTCAAACAGTGCAGGAAACAGAGGTTTATTAGCATCTAGGTGGTAAATAGGGGGGTGGTACTCTCCCTCTGCATCCGCTGAGGAATCCACACTCATAAAAAGAAAATATAAAGGGGCTAATTCAGATCTGATCGCAGCAGCAAATTTGTTAGCCAATGGCCAAAACCATGTGCAGTTTGTGCAGTGCAGGTGGGGCATACTTACCTACTCTCCCGGAAGCTACGGGAGGCTCCCGTTTTTTGGGGTAGCCCCCCGCACCCCCGGAAGAGTGGGCAGGTCTCCCGCATCCTGCTCGCACCCTAGTGATGCGAGCAGGATGTAGAGATAACCTCCCGCATTCGCGGGTCCGTCGAGTGGAGACGGGGTTAAAATGACGCAAATCGTGTCACTTTAGCCCCGCCCCCTTCCCGTGGACCCGCGAATCGCGGCATTTCCCGATGCGGGGGCAGGGCTTAGTGACGTCACAGTCCGGTCCAGCCCCCCAAAGACACCTGCAGCGTCTCCTCTCCGGGCTTCTCCCGGAGAGGAGAAATACAATGTAGGTAAGTATGAGGTGGGGCAGATGTAACATGTGCAGAGAGAGTTACATTTGGGTGGGTTACTTTGTTTCTGTGCAGGGTAAATACTGGTTCATACTTGCCTACTCTCCCGGAATAGCCGGGAGGCTCCCGAAAACCAGATGGCGCTCCCGGCCCCCGGAAGAGTGGGCAAGTCTCCCGGCCGAGCACCCGTCACCCACAACCCCACTGAATCCCCTGACAAAGTCAAAGTTGGCGGTCTGGGGGGTCAGATGACGCGATTTGCGACATCCCGGCCCCGCCCCCTGTCTTGCAATGCCAATTTTATCGGCGTTGCTAGGCAGGGGGCAGGGCCAAGGTGACACGGACATGCAGTTACACCCCCAATCCCACCCCTAAACATCGTCATCCATCCTCACCACGCCCCCGCTGCTCCAACCTGGCTGGTTGGAGGGGGCAGCCAGATTGTCGGTAAGTATGCACTGGTTGCTTTATTTTTACACTGCAATTTAGATTTCAGTTTGAACACCCCCCACCCAAATCTAACTCTCTCTGCACATGTTACATCTGCCCCACCTGCAGTGCACATGGTTTTGCCCAACTGCTGCAGTGATAAGATCTGAATTAGGCCCAAAGTTTTGTTCTGGCAAAAAACGAAATGGAGGAATTTGGGGGGCAGCCTGTGACCTGTGTACAGCCCGAAGAATGGAGCATGACAATCAGATTAAACTGTGCTCTTACCTGTAATCCAGATCTGTGCCAAAATAGAATTATTGCCAATAATCTATATAAATATCATGGATTCACCACTGGTTATTGATTAGAAGGTTCCACAACAGAAGATGCCCAAAATTAATAACTAGAAAATAGAAACAGGACGTCATTTAGTGTTTGCTAAGACATTAAGCCCATTTCCTGGCTTTATTTATGTGTCTCGTGTTTCTATATACACCCAGCTCCGCACAGTACCTGGCGTCTCATTCCTCTATATACACCCAGCTCCGCACAGTACCTGGCGTCTCATTCCTCTATATACACCCAGCTCCGCACAGTACCTGGCGTCTCATTCCTCTATATACACCCAGCTCTGCACAGTACCTGGCGTCTCATTCCTCTATATACACCCAGCTCCGCACAGTACCTGGCGTCTCATTCCTCTATATACACCCAGCTCCGCACAGTACCTGGCGTCTCATTCCTCTATATACACCCAGCTCCGCACAGTACCTGGCGTCTCATTCCTCTATATACACCAAGCTCCGGCCCTTATCATGCAGTGTGTTAGATAAAGGATTACACATTACAGAAACTGATATCATATGAAAGATAAGTGATTCTGGGGGAGATTTATCAAAGCTTGGAGAGAGATAACGTGGAGAGAGAGATAAAGCATCAATCAATCAGCTCCTAACTGTCATTATTCAAACACAGCCTGTCACATAGCAGTTAGGAGCTGGTTGGCTGGTACTTTATCACCGTGCAATTTTATCTCTCTCCAAGGCTTGATCAATCTGGGCCACAGCCTGTAACATGACAGGAGACGGTTTACTTTACCTCTCTCCAAACTTTCATGCATATCCCCCTCTCTTTGATACTGCAGAATATACTAATTTCTCTGTCACAGAAACTGAGAACTGAAGTCTACCTGTCACATGTCTCCCAAATATAAGTCTTCTGTAGTCGGGACAATGCGTGTGCACATCAGGCACAGGGGTGTGGTCAGCACTTCCAAAGTGCTGGGGTGCCACAAGCCCTCCTTTGGGGGTTGACCTTTGGGGCCCATCGGTAATGGTAAATAAAACTCTTCTGCAGTAAATCATCTGACTGACCCAGATTATAGATGGGAAAAGTGACTGTGCGGACTAATAACTTCCTGTTGATCAACTTGGTCATCCCTCTTTGGTGTCGCAGCACAACACCAGCACATGCCACCTAGGAGAAGGGGTATATGTGGGCACACCATACTGCGTATGCAATGTAGGGGCGGGGCCAAGAAGTGGATGCAATGAGGTTCAGCGTAGTGAGTCTGGATATCACTGGGGCATGAGGCACTTTGTGAATTGATTTTGGATTTCACCACAAAATGGCCGACTTCTCTGGGCCTCATTTTTTATACAGGACATTAATGAGGCCAAATGTTAGTTTTATACAAATATTTGTAATAAGGTTTGCAGGAAAGTGGCCTTGCAATGTGACATTATACTTTTGTGCAGGGTGGCTCTGAGGATCTTACTTGGCACACCTGGTTGCGAGGAACAGATGAGTGACTTGATGCGCCCAAGGACTATCATCGGGTTACAAAACATGGAGTTAAATATGGTGGATTATGCAGAGACCATGGGGTAAATTTACTAAGATGGGAGTTCTATTTCAGATGGGATGTTGCCCATAGCAACCAATCAGCTTCTACTTCTCATTTATCTAGCACCATCTAGAAGATAATACCTGAAATCTGATTGGTTGCTATGGGCAACATCCCATCTTAAATAGAACTCCCATCTTAGTAAATTTACCCCATGTGTCAACAATTAGCAAGCAAGGGACTGAGAGATTCCATAATTATCCATATGCTGACGTTCCACAATTCTCATGGTTACAAACGTTCAATATCTGACTAAACACAAGAATTCTGCTTTCTGTGTCTCTTCCATCTGGCCGCGGGAAGAGACAGTCATATAACCTCATAGCAGCAGACAGAAACTTCGCTTTTTCATTTTATGTAACACATTCACCTCAAGCTGAAGCTATGCCACCAAACACACACATGAGTAACCCACTTCCCAGAACCCTCACACATATACAGATCTGCTCTAGCAAAAATATCTAGTTTCACTTTCCAAAAATCAGACGTATGTACTGCAGTCAGCAAACAGAATATAGGGGGAGGTGTATCAAATCTTGAAGAGAGATATAGTGGACAAAGATGAAGCACCAGCCAATTTTCTCAGTCTGTAACATGACCGTTAGGAGCTGATTGGCTGGAACATCTGCACTGAGCAGCTGCTAAATAATTGGGGGGGGGGGGGGACACAGCAGACAAATCTTTAAAACCTGGGGCTTTTCTCGGAAATGAGGGGCAACCAGCAGCTATGATAACACCAGTGGGCCTAACATTTAGGTTAGTTCGCTATGCCCTGTGGGCCCAAATGCAGTCATTTCCGGCTAGTCCGTCTGGGGCTTATTTTGATTTTCTTTTCTATAAATGTCCAGTCATATACAGAGGCTGCATCTGTTCTGTGCAAGAAACGCACTTTTCTGATATGTACATTCAGGCTAAGGGGAAATTCCAGATTGCTGTCTCTTGTACAGAGTAGACCGTGACGGGGGATGCGGTCAATTTGCCTTCAATCAAAATTCCGACAACCACTGACCGATGGTCAAAATCCCGACAAGGTCAAAATCCCAACATTTACAATCCCGACCTTTAAAATGTCGACAGGTCAAAAAGTCGACATGGGTTTTTCATGATTTTTTAATTGAAACCGACTTGTTCCTACTTTACCATCCCAGTGGACCTGCAGGGGAAATATAATAGTGTGCCGAGCGCAGCATGGCGAGCCGCAGCGAGCCATGCGAGGGGACACGGTACACTTATACGGTGTCCATGTCGACCTATGTCAACATACACCCCCCAAAAAACAATGAAAATCTTGCGTCGACTTTTTGACCAGTCAACTTTTTAAATGTCTTTATTTTGACCGGGATCCGGACTGAAAGTCGACAGTAACTAGGTCGACAATGTCTAGGTCGACCACTATTGGTCGACAGTAACTAGGTCGACAGGGTGTCTATGTCGACAGGGTCTTTAGGTCGACATGTTCTAGGTCGACAGGTCAAAAGGTCGACATGAATTTTTCACAATTTTTTTTCTTTTTTTGAACCTTTTCATACTTAACGATCCACGTGGACTACAATTGGAACGGTTATCTGTGCCGAGCGAAGCGGAGCGAAGGCACCATGCCCGAAGCATGGCGAGCGAAGCGAGCCATGCGAGGGGACGCGGTGCACTAATTGGGGTTCCCGGTCACTCTACGAAGAAAACGACACCAAAATAACATTAAAAACTCATGTCGACCTTTTGACCTGTCGACCTAGAACATGTCGACTAAAAGACCCTGTCGACCTAGACACCCTGTCGACCTAGTTACTGTCGGCCAATAGTGGTCGACCTAGACATTGCCGACCTAGTTACTGTCGACTTTCAATACCACACCCATTTTGACCTTGTCGGTATTTTGATTGTAGGTATTTCATACTAAACCCCACGACGGAATGCTTGTATGCTACCAAGGGGCTGATTCTGAGTCACGTAGATTTCTCTTCACGGACGCAGATGGTGAGTTTGGCGTGCAGCGCTCGCTTAGATGCCACTTTACGCATTTTTGTGTACGGCCGTTCGGGCGCATCTCGGCTGCATCTCTCTTTCCGTTAAAAAGGACGTCTTGGGTCAGGAACTGGGGGAGGTGGTAAAGCGATCGCAGGGAACCACCCTGACTTGTGGGAGTGTCAAAAGCCCTGCGCTATTCGTGCGTGCGGGGAAGGGACGCCTATTTCTGACGGATGCAATACTAATGGTGACAGTAGTGACGGCGACGTAAGACCCATTGGCGGCGCGGCTTCTCGCTTGCAGACGCACGGACCCCTGTGTTAGCTGAATGGAACCTCCCATTAGCATAATAATCAGAATTCCGCGGCTGCCGGACGCTACAGACACTTTACAATCAGCGCCTGAAAGACGGTACCGAATACCGATACTCAGAAAGAGGCTGCCGGTACTCACCTACAGTAACAAGTTGATACAAGATGTACAGCGGCTTCTATAAGGGCGCAGATACTGTTTTTTTCTTTTCTGAAATGATGTCAGCGATTTCTTCCTGTATGGGGAACTATATATAAGAAATACAATGATACCACAGAAGGACGCCGTCACTGATTGTACCTGGGCACCACCAGCGGAAAGCACTAATGTCACCAATAATTCATTGTCACACCTGGCTCACACTTATCTATTTATAAAAGACCCAAAAGATTAGGTTTTAGAATAAGTAATGTGATATTCCTGGAAAACCTCTTTGCCAAAAGATGATCGGGACCCGGCACTGGGGACCCCTCATGGTGGCTCTGCCGCTTCATTCTCCGGGCGCCAATGGCGCGGTGATGTGTCAAGAACGCTGGCCAGCCAATCCGCTCTCTGAACACACGATAAGCCCCTAATTATGCACAAAGCACTGTACCATGAGCGTACGGAGAATCAGCCCCTGGCGGGGCAATTAGTGGGTTTCTGGCGAATGGTGGCGGTGCCCTGTATAAGACCCCTGCCATTCTGATAATTAGAGGGTATGGGGTTTCTAATTAAATATTAATTTGAGTGAGAAAATAATATTTCTAATTTCACAATAATTACAATTTTGACATTACATTACGAACATCAACAATGTACATATGTATTTCGTTTTGGAAGATGCTATTAATCAGGATGTAGAATACAACCAGTGTCGGACTGGGGTATGAAGGGCCCACCGGGGGAATGCAGTGATAGGGGCCCATACTTAGGGGTGTGGTCAGCCTACAAAGGGGGTGTGGCCAGCCTCCACAGAGGCTTGAAATACACAATAGTTTAGTGCAGTGTAATGCAACATATCTACCATGTATAATACAAGTGCACAGTCTGGAACCTGATCCCTAGAGGAAAGAGTGGGCACTCAGGCAGTAGGGCCTACCGGTGGTTTCCCTGTACCCGTGTAGGCCAGTCTGACCCTGAATACAACTGAAATTCCTGTATATGCTACAGAAATAGTTTATCTATTCCATACCATAAGGCGGTGTCACCGTGTCAGACACTTACTCATGTAGTGACAGTCTGTGCTTGCTGTTGTTCGGCGATGGGGTTTTGTCATGTAACTAAGTAGGGTAAGTAGTTATAAACACTTATTACATGTGTGCAGGCCTTGCCCCCCTTTGGCAGGGCACCCTTCCCCTGTAGGGCGTTATCTCCTGCTCATCATTCAGCGTGGGCACCGGGCAAGGATATGGTGCAGGGGTATCACTGCTCCGTGGTTTTATATATCTCCCATTATAGTAAAAGAAGCTTCTACTACAAGGTAACACGGTGGTATAGTGGCTAGCATTGCTGCTTCACAGGACTGAGGTCAATTCAGGGTCATGGCCCATTGGTGCAAAGTTTGTATGTTCTCCCCATGTTTGCGTGGCTTTCAGGCAATCGGGGACGAATCTTGATAGCACAGGCCTACTGGTATGGTAAGCAGGGAACTAGCAGACGTGAGTGCTAGCTTCTAAACCACGGATGAGCTGCAAAAGCACTTTACGGAGAAACAGGATGGGATCAAATATAATGTATTTTAAAACTGAAATCACATTTTATATTTGCATTCTGAGAAAAAAAACAGCAGCTTTCCGCTAAACGCTTTACCTCTATTACATCCATCACGAGAGGGTGACAGCAGAGCAGATACGCCCATGGTACAAGTGGGATGCACTCAATAGGTCGACCACTATTGGTCGACATGCATTAGGTCAACACCTACAAAAGGTCGACTTGAGCATTAGGTCGACATGGCAAAGGTCGACACATGAAAAGGTCGACGTGAGTTGTTCACTTTTTTTTTTCTTCATTTTCTGAACTTTTTCATACTTTACGATCCATGTGGACTTCAATTGGGATAGTGGGGGTCATTCTGAGTTGATCGTAGCTGTGCTAAATTTAGCACAGCTACGATCTTCTTCCCTGACATGCGGGGGACGCCCAGCACAGGGCTAGTCTGCCCCGCATGTCAGTGCCCTCCCCCCCCGCAGAAGTGCAAAGGCATCGCACAGCGGCAAGACGTTACGCAGCTGCTGCGGCCCGCCCCCCATTTGGTCCGGCCACGCCTGCATTGGCCAGACCAAACCCATGACATGGCGGCCAAACACCGCCGTTCCATCCCCCTCCCGCCCAGCGATCGCCTCTGCCTGTCAATCAGGCAGAGGTGATCGCATCCCTGCTACAGCCTTCGGCCGGCGCAGCAGGGACCCGTTCTCTCTGCTGCGTTAAAACACCGCGAGCGAACGGGTCAGAATGACCCCCAGTAACCTGTGGCGAGCGCAGCGGTAGCAGAGCACTGATTGGGGTTTCTGGTTACTTTACAAAGGAAACAACGACAACCACCCCCCCAAACAAACTCACGTCGACCATTTTCCATGTCGACCTTTCCACGTCGATTGCGTCAACCTTTTCCATGTGTCGACCCACTGCCTGTCGACCAATATTGGCCAAACTAATGAGTGTTGACCTAAATAGAGTCGACCCAACAAACCCATTCCGGTACAAGTACCACCAAAATACTTAGAGAACAGGCAAAGGCCTGGGGAAGTCTTTGCTGCTGTAACTTACCAGTTACCACCAGCAGTAACCACTTACAGCTAGCGGTAAGGGGCATATTTACCCATGGTCGTATTATGCCAACTTGGGGTTCTCAATCCCGGCAATTGCTGTATATATGTACAAGCGGTCATTACAGAAAACACTGCGATAATGTAGCGTTAGTTCCGGCCCTCGGGCTCTATCCTCACACGGTTATTGATAGGTGATCACCCATCTAATCATTGCAGGAGCCACATCATAAGCCATCGCCAGTATATGATGTGTTTCAATATACACTGGCATCTCATTATAATGTGTTTCAGTCCATCAGGTCATCCGTGTAAACACCGGAATTTCATCCCCCTTTTTATTTAAACAAACAGAATTCCACAAACTTATCGACTCCATAGTTAAAGCCAGCGCTTCGTACTCATCCACTGAGAATCCTCCCTGCATGAATAAAACAGGATTAAGGAGGATCACAGTCGTGTCACCCGCACTCAGTCTGGCCAATTCCGCCTCCCCTGGACCTAACCCAGAGCGCAATTACAGCAATTACCTAAAATTAAACTGCTAAGTGAAAGGGCTAAATGGGACAGGCCGGCCACCCCTTCAGTGCCGGACGGGTCGGAGCGGATGAGGTCACAGGGTTTTGCTTGTTCAGCCGACAGCAGAAATCGTCCAGAGCTCCCCGGTATTCCATCAGGACCACTTTGCTTTTCCTTACGTTCCCCAAACTCAAGTGCAGCTGCATTCCCACCATACAGAACCCCCCACCCCCTCCCCGACTCACTCCGTACCCTAAAGCACTGTGATGTGAGGTCATGGAATGGGGGAACTCTATCCCACATGTGCAGTAACGTGGTAACTACTCTCCTGTGCCTGGGAAGGAACATGCTGCAGACTGTGTAATATACAACAGAGTGTCAGGTGCTCATGTTACAGGATAAACCACGGAAAGACATGTTATAGGGGTAGACGTGCCCTAGGGGCCTAGCTTCCACATTTATTAAGTAACGGGCCTGTTCAGTATTAGGGGCTGTCAGTTTGCAGAGTTCGCTTGCGGGAAGTGACGCTATCTGGAGTGTGACGCGATTTCCGATCAGACCCCTCCAGCCCCGCCCCTGCGTCTCCTCTTGCAGCGCACATGCGTGTACTCACGTCATGCATGTGCACTAACGGTGCCGTGTCGGACCCAGCAGTATAAATTCCACTAGCGCAGGAAAAAGCTGCTTTAAGTATCGCGGGGACGGCTGCTTTTTGGAGTAAAGTCAATTTTGCGCAAATGCGTCCCATGCTGCAGACATATAGGCCAATCAGGAGGCGAAACAGCTGTGGCTGCTAGTTATCTGGTTGAGGCACCCAAAGCATAATAAACGATAAGTGCCGGGTATGGGAGCTAATTGAATAAATCCCAGCAACATCACCGGTGACGGAACTTGCTGTTGCCGGGAGCGACGGCGGGGAGGCATGCTGCATACGGCAATATAGCTCTTAAGCTCTCGGTAGCCCCAACGCCGCAGGAAGTAAGACGCCAGAGCGCTTTCTACTGCAAACGGGGCTGTAGTCGCATGTTGAAAACGGTCACTTTGTGCCTACGTTTGGGTTGCCGCACAAGCGCTGCCACCCACGAGCGGCTCCTGCCTGCAATCGCTTTGCAAATAAATCCGCTCTGCGACCACTGTTGCGGCACATGCGCAGTGCAACTTCGACATAAGCGCAGCCGGCCGATAGTCACTTAACTGTGGAAAAATCGACACTGCGCACTGCGCACATTTCTGAACCACGACCATTAATAATAAAGGGTGATAAAGGGTGATTGTTAAATGTTAGTAAACTGGACTCTGATGTGACATTTCTACTGTTTCCCCTATAGCGGTGGTTCCCAAACCGGGCGCCCTGGGGCACTTGCAGGGGTGCCATGGATTGATGGTCCAGGACCAAATCAAATTAGTTGGTCAGTGTTATTGGCAAAACCGGTGATGGTGGTTACCAATTATATCATATCTAACAAACCGAAACATAACCGACCACATCACTGAACGTAAGGATGACAGAAAAGCACAATTTACTGGAATTTCTCAATGAGAAACTTTTGGCCTTGGGGTACCATGAAAAACTTCTGATACTACAGGCCACCGTGATTCTAGAATGTTTGGGAGCCACTGGCATAGAGGGATGTTCCGGAGCCTCCGCAAGCCCAGAGATATAGGCCCTCATTCCGAGTTGATCGCTCGCTAGCTACTTTTAGCAGCCGCCCACGGGGAGTGTATTTTCGCTTTGCAGGAGTGCGAACGCCTGTGCAGCAGAGCGGCTGAAAACACATTTTGTGCATAACAAGACCAGCCCTGTAGTTACTTATTCTGTGCAATGATTGCTGCGACGAATGACACGGTAATGACGTCAGATACCCGCCCAGCAAATGCCCGGCCACGCCTGCGTTTTTCCAAACACTCCCAGAAAACGGTCAGTTGACACCCAGAAACTCCCACTTCCTGTCAATCTCCTTGCGATTGGCTGTGCGACTGAAAGCGTCGCTAGAACCTGTGCAAAACCACGATGCTCTTTGTACCCGTACGCCGCGGGTGCGCATTGCGGTGCATACGTATGCGCAGTTTTGCCGTTTTTTTAACTGATCGCTATGCAGCGAACAACGGCAGCTAGCGATCAACTCGGAATGAGGGCCATAGGCGCTAACCACATTCTCCCTTCATCACAGATCACGTATGTAATCCGAGGCTGGGTGTTCACTAATACACTTCAAAATCCTATAATACGAGAGAAGAGAAGAGACGGATCGCTCTACCCCACCCTCCCACCCGCGTCCCCCTTTCCTCAGGGCTCTCCACCTTCCCTGGATTAAAAGTAAAAATACTGGATTCTGGCCATGCTGCTCCGTGGGAAAACGCAGAGCGCAGGCACTTAGGAGGGAACCAGTTTGTTTTAATCTAATAATTGGAGTTGTTAAATCTGCATCCAAGGGAGAGCGGGGGAAGCGTTTCTAAAAATAAAGAATACCTTAACAAGGTCTGACGTTAGTACGCCCAGCAATTATTATAAGCAGTGTTTTGTAAATTGCGCTCTGTTCTACCAATGAAGAGTACCGTAGTTCGGTGGCACAGTAGTGGCAGCGCGCTTGGCTCAGTGGTTAACACTGCTGCCTGGTGGCACTGGGGTCATGAGTTCAAATCCTGACTAAGGAACTATCTGTGTTGATTGACAGGCAGAGGCGTTCGCAGGGTGGTCGTGAGCAGCACCGCAGCGTTGCAGGGGGGTGGCGTTGGGAACGGGGCAAGTTTGGGGCGGCTGCGTGATGTCACACGTGGCTTCTTCGAAACAAAACATATCCGCGCAGGCAGCGGGCTACCCTTGTGTTGCAGGAACAGAGATGTGATCGCAATTGAATTGCAAACGCATCACTGGCAGCCATTAGATCGCAAGCAGTTGCAAATTTGCTAATTTAGCAAAACTGCAACTGAAGCTGAATAGGGTCCTAACTCCTGTGAGATGTATGTAAAAGTTTCCACCCTTTGACAGAACTAGAGAGATTTGACATTTTATATCCATTTGAACTTTAGCTAAAATATAAAACTACTATTCTCTATTATCAGTACTTTCTGTTTGCGGTGTCCTCCGGAGGTTTACTGGCAGGAAGTCCGCTGTGTGCATGAAAATAGCTCAGCCCACGAGTGCAACCTTTACTCAGATACTTTCAGTTCTGATAAGCACGTGACCCACACACGCACACTTCTATCTAATTATATTTCTATGTAGCTATCTATCTGTATTAATATATATCTATAGCAACCTATAAGTTAATGGGCCTAATTCAAGGTTGATTGCAAAAGCAAAATCTTCCTCTAATGGGCAAAACCATGGGGGTCATTCCGAGTTGTTCGCTCGTTATTTTTTTGTCGCAACGGAGCGATTAGTCGCTAATGCGCATGCGCAATGTCCGCACTGCGACTGCGCCAAGTAAATTTGCTATGCAGTTAGGTATTTTACTCACGGCATTACGAGGTTTTTTCTTCGTTCTGGTGATCGTAGTGTGATTGACAGGAAGTGGGTGGAAACTGGCCGTTTTATGGGAGTGTGCGAAAAAACGCTACAGTTTCTGGGAAAAACGCGGGAGTGGCTGGAGAAACGGGGGAGTGTCTCTGGGCGAACGCTGGGTGTGTTTGTGACGTCAAACCAGGAACGAAAAGCACTGAACTGATCGCAGATGCCGAGTAAGTGTGGAGCTACTCAGAAACTGCTAAGAAGTGTCTATTCGCAATTCTGCTAATCTTTCGTTCGCAATTTTGATAAGCTAAGATTCACTCCCAGTAGGCGGCGGCTTAGCGTGTGCAAAGCTGCTAAAAGCAGCTTGCGAGCGAACAACTCGGAATGACCCCCCATGTGCAGTGCAGGTGGGGCAGATGTAACATGTGCGGAGAGATTAGATTTGGGTGGGGTGTGTTCAAACTGACGTCTAAATTGCAGTGTAGAAATAAAGCAGCCAGTATTTACCCTGCACAGCAACTATATAAACCCACCCAAATCTAACTCTCTCTGCACATGTTACATCTGCCCCACCTGCAGTGCCCATTAGAGGAAGATTTTGTTTTTGCACTCAACCTTGAATTAGGCCCAATGTGTGCTAATGGTTGCTTTGATTTAGTGCAAATGTAGCCACACAATGCAATGTTGGTAAACAGTCCTAGGGGCCTATTTATCATCATTTTTTGTCTCTACAGCGAAACTGGCCGCAGCAGTGACTTATTACATAGCCGGTGAGTCGGTATCTCTTCCGCACATCCATGAACTGGCACTGACGGGTCACACATGCGCACTATACCTGGAAGATGGCTTCCACAGGATTACGGCTTGTCGCCAAGATAAATAGACCCCTTAAAGAGTGGATGTATTAATGCCTATTTCCTTATAGAGTGTAAGCTAGTGAGCAGGGCCCTCCTACCTCTATGTCTGTCTGTTATTACCCAGCTTTGTTTTATCATTGTTGTTCCAATTGTAAAGAGCAACTGAATATGCTGCGCTATATAAGAAACTGTTAATAAATAAATAAAAAAGCTAAAAACCCCATCCCTGCCACAGAGTACAATGTTATAAGGACGTGAATAATGTCCAGTCTGTTTTATCTGCAAGATAAGTGAATCAGCCTGGACTGGTTAAAGACACAGGGGGCTGGATAATGCAATGATAAAATAGGATTTTGGTACCTACCGGTAAATCCTTTTATCGTAGTCCCTAGAGGATGCTGGGGTCCACATTAGTACCATGGGGAAGTACCAAAGCTCCCAGAATGGGAGGGAGAGCGCGGAGGCTCCTGCAGAACCGATTGACTGAACTTCAGATCATCAGAGGCCAAAGTATCGAACTTGTAAAACTTTGCAAACGTGTTCGACCCAGACCAAGTTGCAGCTCGGCAAAGTTGCACTGCCAAAACACCCTGGGCAGCTGCCCAGGAAGACCCCACCTTACGAGGAGAGTGGGCCTTGACAGATTTTGGACAGGGCAGTCCTGCCGTAGAATAAGCGTGCTGGATAGTGAACCTGATCCAGCGAGAAATCGTCTGCTTAGAAGCAGGACACCCAATCTTCTTGGGATCATACAGGACAAACAGAGAGTCCGACTTCCTGTGACGAGAAGTTCTCTTCACATATATCTTCAGAGCCCTTACAACATCTAAGGACTTTGATGAAATTGAGGAGTCAGTAGCCACTGGCACCACAATAGGTTGGTTGATATGAAATGCCCACACAACCTTCGGAAGAAACTGCTGACGCATCCTGAGCTCAGCTCTATCTTCGTGGAAGATCAAATAAGGGCTTTTACAGGATAAAGCCCCTAATTCGGACACGCGTCTAGCCGAAGCTAAGGCCAACAACGTGACAGCCTTCCATGGAAGAAACTTGACCTCAACCTCCTGTAGAGGCTCAAACCAATCCGTCTGGAGGAACTGCAACACTACGTTAAGGTCCCAAGGCGCCGTAGGCGGTACAAAGTGAGGTTGATGTGCAGAACTCCCTTCAAAAAAGTCTGAACCTCAGGGAGGGCAGTCAATTGTTTCTGAAAGAAAATAGATAGGGCTGAAATCTGGACCTTCACAGATCCTAACCTCAGGCCCATATCTACTCCTGCTTGCAGGAAGAGGAGAAAACGTCCGAGTTGAAACTCCACCGTAGGAAACGTCTTGGACTCACACTAAGAGACATATTTCTTCCAAATACGATGGTAATGTTTAGATGTTACGCCTTTCCTAGCCTGTATCAGGGTAGGAATGACCTTCTTTAGAATGTCCTTTCGAGCAAGTATCAGGCGCTCAACTTCCATGCCGTCAAACGTAGCCACGGTAAGTCTTGATAGGCGAACGGCCCCTGCTGCAGTAGGTCCTCCCGAAGAGGAAGAGGCCTCGGTTCTTCTTGCAGTAGATTCAGAAGATCCGCGTACCAAGCCCTTCTTGGCCAGTCTGGGGTAATGAGGATCGCTTGAACCCTTGTCCTCCTTATGAGCTTTAGGATTCTTGGGATGAGTGGGAGTGGTAGAAACACGTACACTGACTGGAACACCCACGGAGACACCAGGGCGTCCACTGCCACTGCCTGTGGGTCCCTCGACCTGGAACAATAACGCTGAAGCTTCTTGTTGAGACTTGAGGCCATCATGTCTATTTGTGGTAACCCCCAAAGGTCTGTTATTTCCATAAACACCTCCGGATGGAGACCCCACTCCCCTGGATGGAGATCGTGTCTACTGAGGAAGTCTGCTTCCCAAGTGTCTACTCCCGGAATGAAGATGGCTGACAGCGCCAACGCGTGCTTTTCTGTCCAGAGGAGTATTCTTGTGACCTCTGACATTGCCGCTCTGCTCTTCGTTCCGCCTTGTCGGTTTATGTAAGCCACTGTTGTTACGTTGTCCGACTGCACTTGAATGGCCCGATTTCATAGAAGAGGGGCCGCCTGAAGAAGACCGTTGTAGACGGCTCTTAGTTCCAGGATGTTGATGGGCAGGCCGGCTTCCAGGCTTGACCACCGTCCTTGGAAGGTTAATCCTTGAGTGACGGCTCCCCAGCCCCGAAGGCTCGCATCCGTGGTTAGAAGGACCCAGTCCTGAATCCCGAACCTTCGGCCCTCCAGAAGGTGAGGCAATTGAAGCCACCAGAGGAGTAAAATCCTGGCCTTTGGCGACAGATGAATTCTCTGGTGCATGTGGAGATGAGATCCTGACCACTTGTCCAGGAGATCCAGTTGGAAGGTCCGAGTGTGGAACCTCCTGTACTGGAGAGCCTTGTAAGAGCCACCATCTTTCCCAATAGGCGAATGCATTGATGAACTGACACCCGGGCTGGCTTCAGGACATCCCGGACCATAGGTTGTATCACCAACGCCATTTCCTGCGGAAGAAACACCTTTTGCACTTCCGTATCCAGGATCATTCCCAGAAAGGACAACCTCTTGGTTGGTTCCAAATGTGACTTTGGAAGGTTCAGGATCCAACCGTGACTCTCGAGGAGGCGTGTTGTGAGAACAATGGATTGCAGCAGCTTCTCCTTGGACGATGCTTTTATCAGCAGATCGTCCAGATATGGAATGATGCTCACACCCTGTGTGCGGAGGAGAACCATCATTTCCGCCATCACTTTGGTAAACACCCTTGGTGCTGTGGAGAGGCCGAATGGCAGGGCCTGGAACTGGAAATGACAGTCCAGCAATGTGAATCGGAGATAAGCCTGATGCGGCAGCCAGATCGGAATATGGAGGTACGCATCCTTGATATCCAGTGATACCAGGAATTCTCCCTCTTCCAGTCCTGATATCACCGCCCTGAGAGACTCCATCTTGAACTCCTTTAGAAAGGGGTTCAATGACTTCAGGTTCAGAATGGGCCTGACCGAACCATCCGGTTTCGGTACCACGAAAAGGTTCGAATAGTAACCTTTGTTCTGCATGTGAGGTGGTACTGGCACAATGACCGATGCCTCCACCAGTTTTTGGACAGCGTCCTGTAGCACAGTGCTGTCTGCCAACAGGGTTGGTAAGCCTGATTTGAAAAAACGATGAGGAGGGAGAAATTCCAGCCTGTATCCCTGGGATACAATATCTATCACCCAGGGATCCAGGCCGGACGATACCCAGACGTGACTGAAGTTTCTGAGTCTGGCTCCCACTGGCCCCATCTCCAGGCCGCGCGGTCCACCGTCATGCGGAGGACTTTGGCGTACCTGAAGCAGGCTTTTGCTCCTAGGAACCTGCAGCTGCAAGTTTCTTGGACTTAACTCGACCTCCCCTAAAGAAGGTATTGGACGCTCTGGCCTTTCTAGGCCTGTTAGGCCGAAAGGACTGCGTTGCAGATGAAGAGAAGGATTTCTGTGGAGCAAGTGCAGCTGAGGGAAGAAACAGAGACTTACCCGCTGTAGCCGTGGATATCCACTCATCTAGAGCTTCCCCAAAGAGAGTCTGACCTGTATAGGGTAGGGCCTCCACACTTTTTCTGGATTCCGCATCGGCCGACCACTGGTGCAGCCACAGTCCCCGACGAGCTTAAACAGACATGGAAGATATTCCTGTAGCCATGAAACCCAGGTCTTTCATGGATTCTACCATAAAACCTGCAGAATCATGTATGTTGTGTAAATATAAAGCAACGTCATCCCTATCCATCGTATCCAAATCCTCAAGTAAGGTAGCCGACCACTTTACTATAGCCTTTGCAATCCATGCACTAGCAATAGTGGGACGTAATATGGCCCCTGAAGCAGTGTACATTGATTTAAGCGTGTTATCAATTTTTCTATCTGCCGGCTCCTTTAAGGCGGTAGATCCCGGGACAGGCAAAACCACCTTCTTTGAGAGTCTGGACACAGAGGCGTCAACAATCGGCGGGTTTTCCCATTTTTTCCTATCCTCCTCAGGGAAAGGAAATGCCACCTGGACCCTTTTAGGGACCTGGAATTTTTTCTCAGAGTTTACCCATGCTTTTTCAAATATAGCATTCAATTCCTTTGACGCAGGGATGGTTAGCGAGGCTTTTTTATTTTCAGTGAAAAAAGCCTCCTCAACCCGCTCAGGTGTGGTATCATTAACATTCAACACATCCCTGATAGCCTCTATCAACAATTGCACCCCCTTTGCAAGGGATGCGGACCCCCGCAACACATCCCCATCACCATCTGTAGTGTCAGAATCGGTATCCGTGTCGTCTTGTGTGACATGCACAAGCGCACGTTTGTGGGGGTATATAGCAGGGTGTCCTGAGGTACCAGACACAGGTGGTCATTCCGAGTTGTTCGCTCGTTATATTTTTCTCGCAACGGAGCGATTAGTCGCTAATGCGCATGCGCAATGTCCGCAGTGCGACTGCGCCAAGTAAATTTGCTATGCAGTTAGGTATTTTACTCACGGCATTACGAGGTTTTTTCTTCGTTCTGGTGATCGTAATGTGATTGACAGGAAGTGGGTGTTTCTGGGCGGAAACTGGCCGTTTTATGGGTGTGTGCGAAAAAATGCTACCGTTTTTGGGAAAAACTCGGGAGTGGCTGGAGAAACGGAGGAGTGTCTGGCCGAACGCTGGGTGTGTTTGTGACGTCAAACCAGGAACGAAACTGACTGATCGCAATTGCAGAGTAAGTCTGGAGCTACTCAGAAACTGCTAAGAAGTGTCTATTCGCAATTTTGCTAATCTTTCGTTCGCATTTTTGATAAGCTAAGATTCACTCCCAGAGGGCGGCGGCTTAGCGTGTGCAAAGCTGCTAAAAGCAGCTTGCGAGCGAACAACTCGGAATGAGGGCCACAGGCCATACTGCCATAGAGCTCTGTAATACCTGGGTTGCAGATTCAGTACTTGCAACCCTGTCAGAAATCTGAGAAATCCAAGATTTGATAGAGGAAAACCACTCCGGTTCCATTGCTGGTATCTGTGCTAAACCAGTGCTATCCTGATTACATGGAATGGGATCATCCTGGGAGGATAAATCCTCTGCAGCATGACACAGTGTTCCTGGACACAGCTAAAGGAGACCACCAAACACTCCACACACACACAGGTGAGGGCAGACAAGAATGGCAAGAGAGACAAAGAGATTGGAGCCAACCCACACACAGCGCTTTTAGCAAAGGGAGACCCCTTGTCAGCGCTGACTGTGCACCTTAATAGGAGACACAATCGTTTTACAGCCTCCCCTCCCTTCTACAACCCCCTGGTACCGTGTACTGATAGTTGGAGTTGCTGTGGAGGGACCTGTTCTTCCATCCAGCGCTGTGCAGTCAGGAAAATGGCACTGGAACGCTGCTAGGTCCGCTCTGAGGAGAAGCTCCGCCCCCTTATTGGCGCTGTCTTCCCGCTCTTCACAGATTATACTGGCCTGAGGTAAAATGTGCTGGCTGAGATCCGCGGACCCCGACAAGACTTCTGGACCAGTGTGGGGGTAAGCGCTGGCCCAGGGCGCCCCTCACAGCGCCGCACCATGTGCCGCTGAGCCTTCCCAGGAGCGCAGTTAATACTGCGCTCCCTCCCCATTGCCGCCATCTTCACACCGGCCCCCCGCTTGCTCGGGGGGTCGGTGTCTCACTCACCACATCTTCAGCTCTGTAAGGGGTTGGCGGCATGCTGCTGGGGCGAGCGGTCCCCTGTGGTGGAGAACGATCCGACCCCTCTGGAGCTCAGTGTCCAGTCAGCTGAGACAGTGGCTCAGACCCCGCAGAGCCACTGGCTCGCTGCAGGGAGGCTGTTGCCAGCAGCCTCCCTATAAAATCATTAACTCTAAAAAGAACTTTTACTAGAAAAGCTCAGTAGAGCACTCCTAGCTCTGACCGGCTCCTCCAGGCACATTTTCTAAATGGAGTCTGGTAGGAGGAGCATAGAGGGAGGAGCCAGCCCACACTCTCAAACTCTTAAAGTGCCAATGGCTCCTGGTGGACCCGTCTATACCCCATGGTACTAATGTGGACCCAAGCATCCTCTAGGACGTAAGAGAAATTGTGTGTATTATACACCATGTAAAGAGTAAACCATTGCATAAATGTGTATGTTCTATATTATACTACCTTTTACTGGTGTGTGGCAGCTCTTCTAAGACGTATAGTTGACAAATATACACTTGTCCTAAAGATCCTGTTATACTCCTGCAAAACGCCGATACCTGCTGCATTTCTGGGACCTACAAATGTGGCCTAACCCTCTAGTGGTAATGTTTTACATCCGGAATCTTGGGTTAATGTTCTGCCCACTACACAGCCACTCTTTTCCAATGTAAGTGAACAGGGATAATCAGCTCCACCAAACAGCAAATCAACAATTTGGGGGTCACCACAGAGGTGCGCAGTTGTTGAGTAATACCGCCAGAACAGTGGTCATAACGGCAGGCTATAAGAACAAAACTGTAGAACTCTCGCACCCAGACAGGGTGGCAGAGTAAGCCTGATCTGTCACAAGGCCGATAATATTAATGTATTGGTGTGGATAAGATGTGCGCCAACTAAACAAGTGCACAAATGGACAGACTCCATTCTGTAAGACTAGAGGCTCTACTGAGCTTGGAATGCTGCCACTCTGCCAAACTTCTCCCATGGAGAACATCTCAAACTGTACAGCCCTACAGTGGAATCTGTGCAGCGTCTCTACGGTTTTGTAATGGGTAAATATGGTCGATGCATTGCAAAGGTCTTGCACATCTTATTCAGAAACAGCCGTCCCAAGTATTGATGAGCATCTATCAAGCATCACATTTAGGCAGGGAGAAAGGAGGAAATGGTGCAGAATATAACTGTAGTGCATCAAGTGAAAGATACATTGTTCAACTTCTGATGCGTCCATCAGTCATATGAGTAACCTTCTGGTTACTGAGGATGGCTGGGATATTCCTGCAGCTGAACTGAAGACAGTAAAGCTCCACTAGCTTCAGCACACCCAGAAAAGGGGGGTGACGCCCCATTCTCACCAATGCTGCCTGTCTCTGCCCCACTCCCAAGCGGCAGCATGTCAGCCAATCCAGGGATGGCGGGATTCAATTGTGCCGGAGATGCTGGCTGCTCACATATTGCCAATTTACTGTAGTGTCGGCATTGCAAGTTTTCCCTTAGATGTCTTTGGGATGCAAACAAAACCTTGCAATGTTGGTGAGCACAACAGTACCCAAACGCCTACTGCAGCTCATACTTCAGACAGTTTTGCAGAAGCGCTATGGGAATCAAGTATGCACCATGGTACACAAACATGTTTGTGGCACAACATCTGAAAGAATAACTCCTACACACATATCAACAGGCTGGATTCTAATTACTTCATTGATCGAAAAATGCAACCACCATTGCAAATGACTAACCAATAACAATTATCTGACAACATAAAAGAAGGGGATATACCGAGGCCCCCACAAAAAAAAGCCTCCAGAAAACAAAGAATTAGCTTCGATATTAACAGGAAGACATTACTGCAGAACCTCAGTTAATTACTAGAGATGTGCACTTGAAATTTTTCGGGTTTTGTGTTTTGGTTTTGGGTTCGGTTCCGCGGCCGTGTTTTGGGTTCGACCGCGTTTTGGCAAAACCTCACCGAATTTTTTTTGTCGGATTCGGGTGTGTTTTGGATTCGGGTGTTTTTTTAAAAAAACACTAAAAAACAGCTTAAATCATAGAATTTGGGGGTCATTTTGATCCCAAAGTATTATTAACCTCAAAAACCATAATTTCCACTCATTTTCAGTCTATTCTGAATACCTCACACCTCACAATATTATTTTTAGTCCTAAAATTTGCACCGAGGTCGCTGGATGACTAAGCTAAGCGACCCTAGTGGCCGACACAAACACCGTGCCCATCTAGGAGTGGCACTGCAGTGTCACGCAGGATGGCCCTTCCAAAAAACCCTCCCCAAACAGCACATGACGCAAAGAAAAAAAGAGGCGCAATGAGGTAGCTGTGTGAGTAAGATAAGCGACCCTAGTGGCCGACACAAACACCGGGCCCATCTAGGAGTGGCACTGCAGTGTCACGCAGGATGGCCCTTCCAAAAAACCCTCCCCAAACAGCACATGACGCAAAGAAAAAAAGAGGCGCAATGAGGTAGCTATGTGAGTAAGATAAGCGACCCTAGTGGCCGACACAAACACCGGGCCCATCTAGGAGTGGCACTGCAGTGTCACGCAGGATGGCCCTTCCAAAAAACCCTCCCCAAACAGCACATGACGCAAAGAAAAAAAGAGGCGCAATGAGGTAGCTGTGTGAGTAAGATAAGCGACCCTAGTGGCCGACACAAACACCGTGCCCATCTAGGAGTGGCACTGCAGTGTCACGCAGGATGGCCCTTCCAAAAAACCCTCCCCAAACAGCACATGACGCAAAGAAAAAAAGAGGCGCAATGAGGTAGCTGTGTGAGTAAGATAAGCGACCCTAGTGGCCGACACAAACACCGTGCCCATCTAGGAGTGGCACTGCAGTGTCACGCAGGATGGCCCTTCCAAAAAACCCTCCCCAAACAGCACATGACGCAAAGAAAAAAAGAGGCGCAATGAGGTAGCTGTGTGAGTAAGATAAGCGACCCTAGTGGCCGACACAAACACCGGGCCCATCTAGGAGTGGCACTGCAGTGTCACGCAGGATGGCCCTTCCAAAAAACCCTCCCCAAACAGCACATGACGCAAAGAAAAAAAGAGGCGCAATGAGGTAGCTGTGTGAGTAAGATAAGCGACCCTAGTGGCCGACACAAACACCGGGCCCATCTAGGAGTGGCACTGCAGTGTCACGCAGGATGGCCCTTCCAAAAAACCCTCCCCAAACAGCACATGACGCAAAGAAAAAAAGAGGCGCAATGAGGTAGCTGTGTGAGTAAGATAAGCGACCCTAGTGGCCGACACAAACACCGGGCCCATCTAGGAGTGGCACTGCAGTGTCACGCAGGATGGCCCTTCCAAAAAACCCTCCCCAAACAGCACATGACGCAAAGAAAAAAAGAGGCGCAATGAGGTAGCTGTGTGAGTAAGATAAGCGACCCTAGTGGCCGACACAAACACCGGGCCCATCTAGGAGTGGCACTGCAGTGTCACGCAGGATGGCCCTTCCAAAAAACCCTCCCCAAACAGCACATGACGCAAAGAAAAAAAGAGGCGCAATGAGGTAGCTGTGTGAGTAAGATAAGCGACCCTAGTGGCCGACACAAACACCGGGCCCATCTAGGAGTGGCACTGCAGTGTCACGCAGGATGGCCCTTCCAAAAAACATTCCACAAACAGCACATGACGCAAAGAAAAATTAAAGAAAAAAGAGGTGCAAGATGGAATTGTCCTTGGGCCCTCCCACCCACCCTTATGTTGTATAAACAGGACATGCACACTTTAACCAACCCATCATTTCAGTGACAGGGTCTGCCACACGACTGTGACTGAAATGACGGGTTGGTTTGGACCCCCACCAAAAAAGAAGCAATTAATCTCTCCTTGCACAAACTGGCTCTACAGAGGCAAGATGTCCACCTCATCATCATCCTCCGATATATCACCGTGTACATCCCCCTCCTCACAGATTATCAATTCGTCCCCACTGGAATCCACCATCTCAGCTCCCTGTGTACTTTGTGGAGGCAATTGCTGCTGGTCAATGTCTCCACGGAGGAATTGATTATAATTCATTTTAATGAACATCATCTTCTCCACATTTTCTGGATGTAACCTCGTACGCCGATTGCTGACAAGGTGAGCGGCGGCACTAAACACTCTTTCGGAGTACACACTTGTGGGAGGGCAACTTAGGTAGAATAAAGCCAGTTTGTGCAAGGGCCTCCAAATTGCCTCTTTTTCCTGCCAGTATAAGTACGGACTGTGTGACGTGCCTACTTGGATGCGGTCACTCATATAATCCTCCACCATTCTTTCAATGGTGAGAGAATCATATGCAGTGACAGTAGACGACATGTCCGTAATCGTTGTCAGGTCCTTCAGTCCGGACCAGATGTCAGCATCAGCAGTCGCTCCAGACTGCCCTGCATCACCGCCAGCGGGTGGGCTCGGAATTCTGAGCCTTTTCCTCGCACCCCCAGTTGCGGGAGAATGTGAAGGAGGAGATGTTGACAGGTCGCGTTCCGCTTGACTTGACAATTTTCTCACCAGCAGGTCTTTGAACCCCAGCAGACTTGTGTCTGCCGAAAAGAGAGATCCAAGGTAGGCTTTAAATCTAGGATCGAGCACGGTGGCCAAAATGTAGTGCTCTGATTTCAACAGATTGACCACCCGTGAATCCTTGTTAAGCGAATTAAGGGCTCCATCCACAAGTCCCACATGCCTAGCGGAATCGCTCCGTGTTAGCTCCTCCTTCAATGTCTCCAGCTTCTTCTGCAAAAGCCTGATGAGGGGAATGACCTGACTCAGGCTGGCAGTGTCTGAACTGACTTCACGTGTGGCAAGTTCAAAGGGCATCAGAACCTTGCACAACGTTGAAATCATTCTCCACTGCACTTGAGACAGGTGCATTCCACCTCCTATATCGTGCTCAATTGTATAGGCTTGAATGGCCTTTTGCTGCTCCTCCAACCTCTGAAGCATATAGAGGGTTGAATTCCACCTCGTTACCACTTCTTGCTTCAGATGATGGCAGGGCAGGTTCAGTAGTTTTTGGTGGTGCTCCAGTCTTCTGTACGTGGTGCCTGTACGCCGAAAGTGTTGCGCAATTCTTCTGGCCACCGACAGCATCTCTTGCACGCCCCTGTCGTTTTTTAAAAAATTCTGCACCACCAAATTCAAGGTATGTGCAAAACATGGGACGTGCTGGAATTTGCCCATATTTAATGCACACACAATATTGCTGGCGTTGTCCGATGCCACAAATCCACAGGAGAGTCCAATTGGGGTAAGCCATTCCGCGATGATCTTCCTCAGTTGCCGTAAGAGGTTTTCAGCTGTGTGCGTATTCTGGAAAGCGGTGATACAAAGCGTAGCCTGCCTAGGAAAGAGTTGGCGTTTGCGAGATGCTGCTACTGGTGCCGCCGCTGCTGTTCTTGCGGCGGGAGTCCATACATCTACCCAGTGGGCTGTCACAGTCATATAGTCCTGACCCTGCCCTGCTCCACTTGTCCACATGTCCGTGGTTAAGTGGACATTGGGTACAACTGCATTTTTTAGGACACTGGTGAGTCTTTTTCTGACGTCCGTGTACATTCTCGGTATCGCCTGCCTAGAGAAGTGGAACCTAGATGGTATTTGGTAACGGGGGCACACTGCCTCAATAAATTGTCTAGTTCCCTGTGAACTAACGGCGGATACCGGACGCACGTCTAACACCAACATAGTTGTCAAGGCCTCAGTTATCCGCTTTGCAGCAGGATGACTGCTGTGATATTTCATCTTCCTCGCAAAGGACTGTTGGACAGTCAATTGCTTACTGGAAGTAGTACAAGTGGGCTTACGACTTCCCCTCTGGGATGACGATCGACTCCCAGCAGCAACAACAGCAGCGCCAGCAGCAGTAGGCATTACACTCAAGGATGCATCGGAGGAATCCCAGGCAGGAGAGGACTCGTCAGAATTGCCAGTGACATGGCCTGCAGGACTATTGGCATTCCTGGGTAAGGAGGAAATTGACACTGAGGGAGTTGGTGGGGTGGTTTGCGTGAGCTTGGTTACAAGAGGAAGGGATTTACTGGTCAGTGGACTGCTTCCGCTGTCACCCAAAGTTTTTGAACTTGTCACTGACTTATTATGAATGCGCTGCAGGTGACGTATAAGGGAGGATGTTCCGAGGTGGTTAACGTCCTTACCCCTACTTATTACAGCTTGACAAAGGCAACACACGGCTTGACACCTGTTGTCCGCTTTTCTGTTGAAATACCTCCACACTGAAGAGCTGATTTTTTTGGTATTTTCACCAGGCATGTCAACGGCCATATTCCTCCCACGGACAACAGGTGTCTCCCCGGGTGCCTGATTTAAACAAACCACCTCACCATCAGAATCCTCCTGGTCAATTTCCTCCCCAGCGCCAGCAACACCCATATCCTCCTCATCCTGGTGTACTTCAACACTGACATCTTCAATCTGACTATCAGGAACTGGACTGCGGGTGCTCCTTCCAGCACTTGCAGGGGGCGTGCAAATGGTGGAAGGCGCATGCTCTTCACATCCAGTGTTGGGAAGGTCAGGCATCGCAACCGACACAATTGGACTCTCCTTGTGGATTTGGGATTTCGAAGAACGCACAGTTCTTTGCGGTGCTTTTGCCAGCTTGAGTCTTTTCAGTTTTCTAGCGAGAGGCTGAGTGCTTCCATCCTCATGTGAAGCTGAACCACTAGCCATGAACATAGGCCAGGGCCTCAGCCGTTCCTTGCCACTCCGTGTGGTAAATGGCATATTGGCAAGTTTACGCTTCTCCTCCGACAATTTTATTTTAGGTTTTGGAGTCCTTTTTTTACTGATATTTGGTGTTTTGGATTTGACATGCTCTGTACTATGACATTGGGCATCGGCCTTGGCAGACGACGTTGCTGGCATTTCATCGTCTCGGCCATGACTAGTGGCAGCAGCTTCAGCACGAGGTGGAAGTGGATCTTGATCTTTACCTAATTTTGGAACCTCAACATTTTTGTTCTCCATATTTTAATAGGCACAACTAAAAGGCACCTCAGGTAAACAATGGAGATGGATGGATACTAGTATACTTATGGATGGACTGCCGAGTGCCGACACAGAGGTAGCTACAGCCGTGGACTACCGTACTGTGTCTGCTGCTAATATAGACTGGATGATAATGAGATGAAATCAATATATATATATGTATGTATATATAATATCACTAGTACTGCAGCCGGACAGGTAGATAATATATTTATTAGGTAATGATGACTGATGACGGACCTGCTGGACACTGTCAGCTCAGCAGCACCGCAGACTGCTACAGTAAGCTACTATACTATAGTAGTATGTACAAAGAAGAAAGAAAAAAAAAAAAACGGGTAGGTGGTATACAATTATGGATGGACTGCCGAGTGCCGACACAGAGGTAGCTACAGCCGTGGACTACCGTACTGTGTCTGCTGCTAATATAGACTGGATGATAATGAGATGAAATCAATATATATATATGTATGTATATATAATATCACTAGTACTGCAGCCGGACAGGTAGATAATATATTTATTAGGTAATGATGACTGATGACGGACCTGCTGGACACTGTCAGCTCAGCAGCACCGCAGACTGCTACAGTAAGCTACTATACTATAGTAGTATGTACAAAGAAGAAAGAAAAAAAAAAAACACGGGTAGGTGGTATACAATTATGGATGGACTGCCGAGTGCCGACACAGAGGTAGCTACAGCCGTGGACTAACGTACTGTGTCTGCTGCTAATATAGACTGGATGATTGATAATGAGATGAAATCAATATATATATATGTATGTATATATAATATCACTAGTACTGCAGCCAGACAGGTAGATAATATATTTATTAGGTAATGATGACTGATGACGGACCTGCTGGACACTGTCAGCTCAGCAGCACCGCAGACTGCTACAGTAAGCTACTATACTATAGTAGTATGTACAAAGAAGAAAGAAAAAAAAAAAACCACGGGTAGGTGGTATACAATTATGGATGGACTGCCGAGTGCCGACACAGAGGTAGCTACAGCCGTGGACTAACGTACTGTGTCTGCTGCTAATATAGACTGGATGATTGATAATGAGATGAAATCAATATATATATGTATGTATATATAATATCACTAGTACTGCAGCCGGACAGGTAGAAAATATATTTATTAGGTAATGATGACTGATGACGGACCTGCTGGACACTGTCAGCTCAGCAGCACCGCAGACTGCTACAGTAAGCTACTATACTCTATAGTAGTATGTACAAAGAAGAAAGAAAAAAAAAAAACACGGGTAGGTGGTATACAATTATGGATGGACTGCCGAGTGCCGACACAGAGGTAGCTACAGCCGTGGACTACCGTACTGTGTCTGCTGCTAATATAGACTGGATGATAATGAGATGAAATCAATATATATATATGTATGTATATATAATATCACTAGTACTGCAGCCGGACAGGTAGATAATATATTTATTAGGTAATGATGACTGATGACGGACCTGCTGGACACTGTCAGCTCAGCAGCACCGCAGACTGCTACAGTAAGCTACTATATTATAGTAGTATGTACAAAGAAGAAAGAAAAAAAAAAAAACCACGGGTAGGTGGTATACAATTATGGATGGACTGCCGAGTGCCGACACAGAGGTAGCTACAGCCGTGGACTAACGTACTGTGTCTGCTGCTAATATAGACTGGATGATTGATAATGAGATGAAATCAATATATATATGTATGTATATATAATATCACTAGTACTGCAGCCGGACAGGTAGATAATATATTTATTAGGTAATGATGACTGATGACGGACCTGCTGGACACTGTCAGCTCAGCAGCACCGCAGACTGCTACAGTAAGCTACTATACTATAGTAGTATGTACAAAGAAGAAAGAAAAAAAAAAAACCACGGGTAGGTGGTATACAATTATGGATGGACTGCCGAGTGCCGACACAGAGGTAGCTACAGCCGTGGACTAACGTACTGTGTCTGCTGCTAATATAGAGTCTAGACTGGATGATAAATTATTGATAATGAGATGAAATCAATATAATATCACTAGTACTGCAGCCGGACAGGTACTATATATATTTATTATGTAATGACTGATGACGGACCTGCTGGACACTGTCAGGTCAGCACAGCACCGCAGACTGCTACAGTAAGCTACTATAGTAGTATGTATAAAGAAGAATGAAAAAAAAAAAAACCACGGGTAGGTGGTATACAATATTATATATATATATATTATATACAATTATATATATATATATATATATATTAAACTGGTGGTGATTGATTATTAAACTGGTGGTCACTTCAGGTCACGTTGCAACTTGCAACTAGTACTCAGAGGCCTAAGCAGACAATCACAAAATATATTATTATACTGGTGGTCAGTGTGGTCACAACAATGGCAGTGTGGCACTGACTCTGGCAGCAAAAGTGTGCACTGTACGTTATATGTACTCCTGAGTCCTGCTCTCAGACTCTAACTGCTCCCCACTGTCAGTGTCTCCCCCACAAGTCAGATAATACACTTACAGTCACACTATCTATTATCTAATCTATAAATATCACTTCAGCAAGTAGTATAGTAGTACTCCTCCTAATAATGCTCCCCAAAATACTGTGTCTCTCTCTTCTCTAAACGGAGAGGACGCCAGCCACGTCCTCTCCCTATGACTCTCAATGCACGTGTGAAAATGGCGGCGACGCGCGGCTCCTTATATAGAATCCGAGTCTCGCGATAGAATCCGAGCCTCGCGAGAATCCGACAGCGTGATGATGACGTTCGGGCGCGCTCGGGTTAGCCGAGCAAGGCGGGAAGATCCGAGCCTGCTCGGACCCGTGTAAAAAACCTGAAGTTCGGGCGGGTTCGGATTCAGAGGAACCGAACCCGCTCATCTCTATTAATTACTTTGCAAAACATTGAATTTAACAACCATTAATCTTGAATCCTTTACATCTATACAAGTTGCAATTTTCATGATAATCTACCCACATGGTGGCAGTGTTCCATTGGGGTCTAAGAAGGAGGATGTGTAGTTTGATTGACCAAGGAGCAGTGTTTAGCATACATAGTAATGAATGGACATTTGCTGAGAGATAGGTTTAATGTTTCCTACAGAAATAAAGCAATCATGTATTTCATTGAACACAAGAAATAAGATGAGAAATAAACCAACTCAAAGCTGGGTATTTTTTAGTTTTAATAGACGACCACAATATCAATTTGGACACGTCAATAATTTCCTGCTTCCGCACATTCTGCCCCCGTTTTCAATATTTCATCTGTCCGCCATGACATTTGTATGTTCTTGGTGAAATGTCCAGCGCTACCAGATCTTACATTCAGTGTAAGATACAGGCTACAAATAGCTGTAACCCTCCCAAATTACAAAAAAAAAGAGCAATTGTAACAATACCGAACTAAACTGTAATCAGAAAAACTCCCATTCCACATGGTGCCTAATAATGAGGATGATGGGCCTATGGGGGAAATGCCCTCCCTGCCGTACTCTATGGGGGTCATTTTTACAGCTGTGCGAACGGGTGTGGAAAGCGCATGCGCGGCGGGCGCGATGTTGCCCGGCGACAGGGGTCGCCGGGTTACATTGCGGCTTCCGACGGGAGCGGTCGCGGCGGCTACCGCTAAGAAGATTGACAGCAAGGAGGCATGGAGGGGCGGATCCGGACCGTTGGAGAGCGTTTTCGGGGAGTGGTGAGTATAACGCAGGCGTGTCCAGGAGAACGGAGGGCGGAGGAGTGACGTCAAAAACGGGCCCATCATCGCTGGATCCATCGCACAGGGTAAGTATGTCCAGGGCTACTCTTCTTCTGCTTGTTTTTTTTTTAGCTTAGCAGGACTGCACAAGCGATCGCAGCCCTGCTAAGCTAAAATACACTCCCCCATAGGCGTGGACTATTGATTGCAGCAGCTGCTGGCTGCGATCAACTCGAAATTACCACCAATGGCCCTTATTCCGAGTTGATCGCTCGCTAGCTGCTTTTGGCCCTCATTTCGAGTTGATCGCACGCTACCTGCTTTTGGCAGCAGTGCAAACGCTAAGCCGCCGCCCTCTGGGAGTGTATCTTGGCTTAGCAGATGTGCGAACGAAAGGTTCGCAGAACTGCTCTAAAATCTTTTCATGCCGTTTCTGAGTAGCTGCAGACCTACTCCTACCTTGCGATCACTGCAGACTACTTAGTTCCTGTTTTGATGTCACATACACGCCCTGTGTTCGGCCAGCCACTCCCCCGTTTCCCCAGGCACGCCTGCGTTATTGTCTGACACGCCTGCGTTTTTTTAGCACACTCCCGGAAAATGCTCAGTTACCTCCCAGAAACGCACATTTCCTGTCAATCACTCACCGATCAGCCGAGCGACTGAAAAGAGTCGCTCGACCTTGTGTAAAACTGCATAGTTTTGTGTGAAAGTACTTGGCGCGTGCGCACTGCGGCCCATACGCATACACAGAACAGCCGATTTTTAGCCTGATCGATGCGCTGCGAAAAACAGCAGCGAGCGATCAACTCGGAATGACCCCCAATGTGCGTACAAGCCTTGCTAGGATTGAGTTGGAGAAAGCGTATTAAGGGGGTTAATCAGAGTTGTTTGCAAACCAAAAAAAGCATACTAATGGGTAAAACCATTCTGCGCTGCAGGTGGGGCAGATGTAACGTGTGCAGAGAGAGTTAGATTTGGGTGGGGTGTGTTCAAACTGAAATCTAAATTGCAGTGTAAAAATAAAGCAGCCAGTATTTACCCTGCACAGAAACAATATACCCCACCCAAATCTAACTCTCTGCACATGTTATATCTGCCCCACCTGCAGTGCACATGGTTTTGCCCAATTGATAACTTATTTGATTTGCTAACAGCCCTAAATCTGCAGCCAGTCTGAGGATAATCCACCCGTAGACACAGAAAAGCACAGACAACTTATTGTGGAAAGAGCCTCCATTCCATGTGGAGGGTTCACAATACACACAACGGGCTAGTTTGTGCAGACTTCCCAGCAGCTGCCTATCATTGGCTCACTGGCAGGGGATTGTTTGCAGCCATCCAGTGGATCAGGGGCTCTCCTATTAAAACCCATCCATCTGGAAGAGAAAGCCAGCGGCAGGGGCAGGTCTGAAGAACTCAGCGAGGTGCTTGTCGACCAGAAGCTCGCCATGTCTCAATCACACGTCTAAGAGGCTTGCGTGCGCACTGGCAGATGCGAATGGCTCCCATTGTCTTCTTGCCAACCTTCTCTGCAATACTGCCACACACAAAAAAAAATAAAAAATGAAGGCCCTTGGTATTCTGTGCAAGCCACGGCTCATGTAAGCTGTATTCATCCCCACTAACCTTGGCTTGCAGTCTCCACCAGAGGACAAAGGCTGGATTGTCTGCAGTAATTGTGCATTCAGTTGGCTCCTCCATCAGCACTCAGTCTCCCCAGTTCCTGACTGACGCACACCATTAAACTAAACTCTGTAACCATTACCAGTGAATGGTCAGCCACCGGGGGTAACTCTTTATTATTTAATGACTAGGGTCCAGTATATTGTCCTCTAGAGGAGTTTGCTGCTAAAGAAAAACAGGTGGGCAAATCGCTAGTAGAACACGTCTGTAAGATCGTCAGCTCTTCAAACTTGTCTGTTCTGTAAAAAAAATTTTTTTTTATCCTAGATAAGTGTTTAAAGGCTGGTTTATACATTTATCAGGTCATTACATGACGGTGCAAATGTCCCCGTGTACCCACGGTTGACGCTCATGTACAAAGTAAAAGTGCTAAAAACAAACAAACAGTGGCCCTCATTCCGAGTTGATCGCTAAGAGTCATCGCATCGCAAATGTCCGAAATGTAAGTATCTGCGCATGCGCAAATGCGTGATTACGCATGCGCGAAGACATACGTACGACAACTGTGCAAAATTACTTTGGACAAAAAAAGCCGTAACTGCCAAACGAAAACAAGGAGTGGCGTGGGCGTGGCGGAGGCGAGACTTCGCAATGCTCCGACATGGGCGTGAAAGTGGGCGTACTGTGTGGGAGTATGCAACTTGCAATGGGCGTGTTTTTCGCACATAAACTTTGTCGCTGTTAAAACTAACATAGGAAACCGTAGCAACATTCACGCAGCAGCAGAGTAGGTCTGCAGTTACTCTACATTTGCGAAGTACTGGTACAAGTGTGTATGCAGTAATTAGCAGTTAATTGGAGAGCACATTCATCTGATGTTCAATTACTTGTTAATTACTGAGCCCATGAAAGTTACCAACCAGCAATTGACTGAACACACATTACATGTTTATTCTACTCACATATTAATCTCACACACTGTTAAATAAGGTTGTTATTTGTGTTTAACTTGGTGTGTAAGCATTGTGCAGAAATGTTTGAATGTGTGTTAGACTACTAAATACAAACAAGTTACATTTTTATTTAAAGTTAGATAATTCTGCAACATTCTGATCAATTAACCAGCACCCACATAATGCCGCATACACTGATTTATTTTTCAAAGTCACAATAATATAGGTTTTTAACATCTGTCAATGTTTTCAATGATGTCATGTTGTCCAAAGATATTTTATCAAGTTGTCGTGTCTGTTTTATTAATATGGACATTAAAGTGTGGTGCAAAACATACCTTTTTTTTTTTTTTTTTTTAAATTTGAAGGAGAATTAGCAGATTGGTCACCAAGTGTCTATATGTTGACATAATATTTTTGTAAGTAAGATTTTGCTAATGCATTACCTTCAAGAAATTGCACACATTTTGAAATTATATTTTTTATTTCAGAAATAATATGATCCAACATTTAAACATGGCTCCACATGAGTCTCACAGGCAGAGATAGACCAAGCACCAAGCAGATGGCACTGACAAAAATTATATTGCAGAACTCAGTACTCTGCAAATTTCTGCTTCTGACAAAAGTATCTTATAAATTCAACATATTTCACACCCTGCCACACAAAAATGTGACACAAACTGAGAAATAATTAGTATCCACCACACAAACACAACAATACACAGCACACTAGTGAGAGGAAGATGGCTCTGTTGTTTTTTAAAAGAAACTCACAGGCTACAATTCCTCCAAACAGAAAAAAAGACATTTCACTAAGAGGGAGTGATCCATTCTGGCCACACAAGCCAAGTCCAAAATAACATAGAGGCAACTACAAAAACATGGGTGCTGCCCATCTGGAGAGACATCACTTTCTTCTTTTTGGCCCCGCCTGAGGCTGATCTTCTTTGCTTGGTCTGCGGAGTGACCTTCGTTGGGCCTGCCCAGTGTCCTGTTCTTCCTGGGCAGGGGCAGGGGAGGGAGCCGATGTGGTTGGCTCTCTGCCACTGTGGGCAAGGGAGACAGCGATGGCCTGGAGCCCTTGCAAGATGTTAGTTGCAAGGCTTTGGTTTGAGGAGGCCAGTTGTTCTTGGGCCTGCCTGATCTCTGCCAGACTTTGGCAGAGTTGAGCAACACCTTGCTCAACACAGGTTCGGATCTCAGTGAGCCGGACAGTTATCTGGCTTACCTCCCGGATGACCCCGTCTTGAAATGTGTTTAGGCTCTCACCATACCTAGCAATTTCAAGCAGGATCTCCGGGATAGCAGAGGGTTGGGTGGGGGGGCCAGTAGGAACCTGCATAGGTGGGTTTTGTTGGCCCACACTGGCAGACCCACTAGGTCCCTCCACCTCAGCCTCAACCACATAACCGGCCTGTGACTCAAACTGTTCACCCCCCTGTGCTGTGTTTTGTGGCAAGCAAATAGAAGAATGTGTGGGGGAAAAGTTGGAGTCAAAATTAGTTTAAGATTATTAATACAGTTCAAATTTCAGACAAATACATGTGTAAACTTACCTTCCAAGTCATGTCCCGTCACAATCTCAGGCAGGTCCGTGTCCATATGAGACACCCCTTGGCCCTCCTCATAACTCACACAGGCCATCGCCATCTCCTCCAAGTCAGTATACTCCACAGCGACAGGTGGTCCCCCCCCTGTTGCCCTTGAGGCATTCCACTCCGCAGCCCTCTTTGCCTTCAGGCGGGATTTGAAGTCGGCCCACCTACATAAATATTGTGAAAGAGGGAAAAAGTTGAGTCTTCTTATTGTTCAAAGTAAATATCTAGCACACATGTTCTGCTTGTGTTTGCTAGACATAACATGACATGTAACTACATTTTTTAGGCAACTTAGCACAGAAAAAGGATTGTCAAGATGCACTTACCGTCGTCTCACTTCCTGTGATGTTCTGACGACAGAGCCAACTTCATTCACAGATTTTGTGATGTCTCTCCAGATGCGTTCTTTGGAAGCAGCCCCCATGTTTTTGGGGCCCCTATGTATTTTGGACATGGCCTGCGTGACCAAGACACGCAACTCCCTCTTAGTGAATGCAGGCTGTCTTTTTTTCCGTCTGGAGGTAGCCTGTGAGGTTTCTTCAGGTTGGTCATCTCCATCTTCCTCCTCACTAGCAGCTTCTGTCTGCTGTGTTTGTGTGGCTAAAGTCAATTCTCCCTCAGTTTGCTCACTATGTGTGTGTGGCAGGGTATCCACACTCAATTCTTGAGGTTCAGAAGCAGAAATTTGCAGAGTACTAGGTCCTGCATTAACCTCCGCAGAGGCGTATTCTAACAAGCGCCTTTGACACTCTATCCGTTGTTTCTGCAATGCCATCTGCTGCTCTGCAATGCGGTCTATCTCTGCTGCGATTTGCTCACGAGAAGCCATGTTTGTGATGACGTGTGTACGCCGAGGTGTGTGCGCTTATATACCTACGTGCGACTCGTTAATTCACACAGGTGTACACTGTTATTCTGTTGAATGATTGCACTGCTTATTTAAGGGCCTACTGTGCATGCTGTAAGTGTTGGTAGTTTGGCGTTTGAGTTGTTGGCTTGTGCGGGAAGGTGATAGTGGAATTGGCAGAGTGAGTAATTGTCAAGCATACCTTTGTCCTTTTCTTTGCGTTTTGAATATAGGCAGTCATTTTTTCTGTGTATTTTCGTTTGTGAGTATTCTGTTTTTTGTAAAAATTTTTTGTGTTTGCAAGTTTTTGTAATACATTTTAATGTTTTAATTTTTATAACACATATATATTTTGCAAGTCCATTTGTGAAAATATTCCCGTGCTTCTTTGTTTTGACTGTCATTAGTGTTCTCTTCTAGGAATCTACTTTTTGGTGAGAAAAACCAATTTTGTCTTTATTTTTGGGTGTGGTCCACAAAAACAAGACTTTATTTCTTTAGGAGCAGGTAAGTGTCGTTGGCCTGTGTTGGAGTTTGTTTGTTGGAAGTGTCTGTATGCTGTTTTTGACTGTCATTTGTGTTCTCTTGTAGGTTTTGTTTTTTTGGTGAGAAAAACCAATTTTGACTTTATTTTTGGGTGTGGTCCACAAAAACAAGACTTTATTTCTTTAGGAGCAGGTAAGTGTCGTTGGCCTGTGTTGGAGTTTGTTTGTTGGAAGTGTCTGTATGCTGTTTTTGACTGTCATTTGTGTTCTCTTGTAGGTTTTGTTTTTTTGGTGAGAAAAACCAATTTTGTCTTTATTTTTGGGTGTGGTCCACAAAAACAAGACTTTATTTCTTTAGGAGCAGGTAAGTGTCGTTGGCCTGTGTTGGTGCTTGTTTTTTTTTTTATTTTTAATAATTTTTTGTGTAAAGTTTGCTAAACAAAGTGTTTGGGGTTTCCAGGATTGATCTGCAAAGTAGTTTTGGTCTTTCCTGGACTAGGTACTAAATTTCTTATTTTTTTTTTTATTTTTTTTTTCAAAAGATTTTTTGCATTAATATATGTTTTTTATATCCAAATATTAAATTTAGTTTTATTTGCTTTTTTTTTTTGCATTTTTGACATGAATTCAACACAGAAAAAATGTACGCTCCTGCAGTAAGTTGACACCACAATTGTAAAAACAGTTATTGTGTAAAATTTTGGAAAACTTTGTTTTTTTTTTAATTGACATTTCTTAACATTCTCTCCAAAAAGTGTGTGATGTCAATACATATTGCGGCAGAAGCCCTACCTCCCCAACCCACGCCAGCACTCCCACCCCAACCGCCAGCCCCACAACCACAGCCGGCTCCTCATCAACCAAGGCAACGGAGGCGTGCTAGGCCACCAATTTTCAGAACCCGTGTCATACTTTTTGGGATGCCAGATGATGTGGTGGTGCGTAGATACCGGCTGCCACCACATCTAATCCTAGACACTCTCTCCATAATAGAGAGTGATCTGGAGTCTGAAATTCGGTATCCTACAGCAATACCACCATTGACACAATTCCTTGCAGTGTTACATTTTTTGGCCACAGGATCATTCCAGCATGTTGTTGGAGACCTGGTTGGCATGTCGCAGGGCCAGTTCAGTAAGGTCCTGCGACGTGTCTGCCAGGCTTTCATCAAGCGTGTTAAGCAATTTATTGCTATGCCTTTGGATGTTGGTGCCCTAGATGTGGTGAAGCGGCAATTTGCGGAAGGTGGTAGTCGCTTCCCACATGTTATTGGGGTTGTGGATGGCACACATGTTGCTATTCAGCCACCAAGACATAATGAAGAAATTTATAGAAACAGGAAACTGTTTCATTCTCTGAATGTAATGGTTGTTTGTGGGCCATCCCTCCAGATCCTTTCCCTGAACGCAAAGTTTACAGGAAGTTCCCATGATGCGTATGTCATTAGACAATCAGGGATATGGCAGAGATTAAGATCAAGTCAACGACCAGACATGTGGTTATTGGGTGAGTTGTTGCTCAAATTTTTTAGTTAAAAAGTAACAACAATATATGAAATTTGAGATCTAAAATGTGGCTCTTATTCCAACAGGAGACCGTGGATATCCTTGCACCCCCTGGCTCATGACTCCTTACCGTAATCCCAGGCCAGGACCACAGATGGCATTTAACTCCGCGCTTACTGCCACTAGGCAGCTGGTGGAGCGCACAATTGGTGTCCTGAAAGGGCGCTTTCGTGTGCTCCACCGCACGGGTGGCGACATCATGTATTCGCCGGAGATGGCAAGTAAAATAGTGGTCCTGTGCGCAATACTCCATAATATCGCGGTAAGGAGTAGTGTTGAGCTTCCTCAGGCAGAGGAATTGCCTGATGAGGAGCCAGGGGTTGTGCCACGCTTCGGTGGGGGGAGTGTGACACGGAGGGGGAGCCAAGTGAGGGCAAGAATCGTAGCAGAACATTTCAGGTATAGTGTTTTTCCCATTTATATTTGCACAAATAATACAACCCAGTATGCTTATGTATTTTTAAACATGATTGCATTTAGTATGTTCTTGTAAAGTGATTTGGGAATGCTGTTGTTGTGTTTGAATGGTTTTTTCTTTTTAAACATAAAAAACAAAAACACGTTAAGCTGACAATGTTTATGTAATAATTTAAATACTGTAATGTTAATAAATAGTGTCCTTATTTATTTTATATCCTCAAATCCTGATTATGTAAACAAACACACAAACAAATGATACTCAATGTTTGACACTTTGTGACTGTCCAGCTGAATGATCACACGACCTGTGGTGAGTACACAGATATGTTTAGTAATTTTCAGTAAAGTCTGTCTCTGTGTGTTTTATCTAATTGTTTCTAACAAACATTTTCGCTTCTGCTAATGCGAATTTCCGCTCGTGCAAAATAACACTCTGCTCTTCACAGCATTGCAAAGATCAATAAAGTTATTAGAAATGACATATTTTTGGCCAATCACATGCTACCAGACACTATAAATATATGCCCAAATAAGGAAAACGCCATTGCCATGATGCGTGCAGCACCGTTCTCCAGGCGGGAGCTCCGCGTGCTGGTGGCGGTGATGGACCGCCGCGTAGGCCGCGTTGGGCGCTTCATCCCCAATCGGGTGAAGCGCGAGGCCTACGCGGAGGTCCGCCGCCTGCTGCGGACTCGCGTCCGCAGCAGGCGGACAATCATCCAGCTGGAGAGGCGCTGGAGTGATCTCCGCAGGCGGACTCCAGATCTGTTGGCGGAGATCCGCCAGCAAATCCGTGCTCTCCATACACGAAGTAAGTTACATTACATACGATTTTTAGCTTAAAATGTGCTAATGTTTGCTTGTTTTTCTTTGTTTCCGACGCATTGTTGAAAACCATTGTGCAAAACCATGTGCACTGCAGGGGAAGCATATGTAACATGTGCAGAGTGTGTAAGATTGTGGTGGTGTGTGTTAAAGCATTTTTTAAATTTGCAGTGTTAAAATAAAACAGGCTGGATTTTCCATGCCCATAATTTCTAAACACACCCAAATCTAACTCTCTCTGCACATGTTATATATGCAACCCCTGCAGAGCACATGCTTTTGGCCAAATGCTAAATAAATTCCTGCTGTAATCCCCTTGGAATTACCAAGATTTTACAGTAAGTGGTAGGCTAATTGCATCCTTCAGTGTATTTTTTTGGAAATTAGGACAGTGTGTGTGGTTAGGGAAAACAGTACTGACTGTAGTAAAGTGACACGAAACAAGTGCATGTTTTCAAGAAATAAGAAGCAGCCTGGAAACTGGTCCAAAATACTGGATCAGTGCTGGCTATATAATAAGGTGCCTTGAATACTAATCTGGTGATGGTGCCTAGACCAATCACTATGACTCAATGGACTAGATTAAGGAATGAGCTTCAAAGTTCACGTTTGGAAACATTTTATTTGCCGTGGCCAACATGAAGAGGATCTTAACATGTTTGAGTTTCAAAATAAAATATATTAAAAAAAAAATATGTAACAGAACATTGATATGAACAAATGAATACTATGTAATTTTGCATAATTTAACAATGTTTACAATATTTACATTCTAGGACAACAACAACGGCACAACTCCCCACCCCCTTCCCCTTCCCACTCACCCTCCCCTTCTCACTCCCCCTCCCCTTCTCATTCCCCCTCCCCTTCTCACTCCCCCTCCCCTTCACAGTCCCCCTCCCCTTCTCACTCCCCCTCCCCTTCACAGTCCCCCTCAGCTTCCCAGTCCCCATCATCTTCCCAGTCCACCTCATCTTCCAAGGCCCCCTCATCTTCCCTGGCCCACTCCACTTTCCATTCCCCTTCTCACCACACCTCTCCATCTCTTTCTGGGACCCCTTCTCCTCCTTCCCATACCCCTTCTCCTTCATCTTCGTCATCCCCATCTGAACCCCCCTCACCCTCTATTGCCTTACATTTCTCTCCACCCCCCTCGCCCTCGCAATCAGACCCCCCCTCTGAAATTGTTGCTCCAATCCAGCCTCCTTCCCCAATCCCTCCTCCTTCCCCAATCCCTCCTCCTTCCCCAATCCATCCTCCTTCCCCAATCCCTCCTCCTTCCCCAATCCCTCCTCCTTTCACCATCCCTCAGCCGGCTTCACCGATCATGCCAAGCTCACCACCCAGTGAATGGGCACAGGAAGCCCCTGACGAACATTCCGGGAGTCAGGATGTTGCCGTGGAAAGTAAGTTTTGTTTTGGTGTCGAAATGATTACCCACTTACACTTACAATGCCAAAACATGCAGGGTTGTACTGTTTGAATTCTTGTCCCCAGGACAAAATTTGGATATTTTCATCATGGTGTACATGTTGCCTTTACATATTTGTGAGTGTCATTATATGTACAGTGTGTATGTGTGCAATATTTTGTGTGTCCACTCTAGGTTGACACTCATTAGGTAGCCAGGGTTGGCAGGACAACAGGGTTTATATGTGTTAGTTTTGAAGGCCAACAGTTAGACCTGAGTGGAGTTTAGTATGTTGTTGTCGATTTACACTTGGGCCTGTGTAGTCAGAAAATTTTAACTTACAAAACACATGCTTCACTTTGTTATGTAGACTAATGACACACTGATTTGTGGTGGGAAAGTTACATTCACAAAATGAAAAAACATTCAAATAAACCCTGTTTGCACTTATTTAGTAAGGGCAGCTTTCAGGGAGTGTGGGAATGCTATGATATGGTGGCCTTCGGAAGATATTGATATGCAGTGTGAGGAGGCAGGACCAAACCCCTTTTAAATAATGCCACAAATAAAGGATGTGAATGAATGGCAACATGGTGTAACAGTGTTGAAGATGGAACATAGGGGTTAAAATCCAAGATGTTTGCATGCCGGACAAATTTTAGCAGTTGGGCCAAACCATGTGCACTGCAGGGGAGGCAGATATAACATGTGCAGAGAGAGTTAGATGTGATTGGGTAATTTTGATTCTGTGCAGGGTAAATACTGGCTGCTTTATTTTTAATGTGCTAATTAGATAGAAGATTGAACACATCCCACCCAAATCTAACTCTCTCTGCACATGTTATATCTGCCTCCCCTGCAGTGCAAATGGTTTGGAGCAACTACTTAAATTTTTAAAGCTGCAATCAACTTGGAATTACCACCATAACTTTAACATGGGATGTTGCCCAGAACAAACAATACAATTAATCTTGACTATTGGGGAACAACTTCTACAAGTTATTAAATTTATTTAGCCTTGTTTGCTATGGCCAACGCTACATCTTACAATGAAATCACATAGGAGCAAATGTAGGCCATGCTCTTTACAATTGGAATAAGTCACACAAAAAAACTGAGCATGCTGGCTTTTTTTAAGGCTAATGATTGAACCCTAAAACAGTCATGATGTATCAACTTTGCCATTAAGCAGGCCTGTCCAAACTGCGCAACTGCAACTGTAGAAAAACTACACATCCCAGCATGCCCTTACACAGGTTTTTCATTCCCTGGCACCAAAACTGAGTCAACGACTGCTGGTATATGTAGTTTCACACAAGCAGGAGGAATGCAGTTTGGACCTGCATGCATTAAAGTGTGCTTTGTGCCTTGCTAGGCTAATAAGCAATGTGAGTAAGTTAGTAATGTTTGTTATCTCTTAATTACAGATGTTGCCGTTGGAGATCCAACATCCTTGCAGGATATAGTTTGCAGTATGAGGCGCCATCTCCAGGCCTTGGTGGGGCTTTTGGACGCCATGCAAAAATTTTGTTAATTTTATGATTATAATTAAAAATATTATAAAAAATGATAATATCAGTATTCCACTTTTAAAAAAAAATAAACTAATAAATTTAAAAACTTCAGCGGCTCTTTATTATTTAGTCATGCAATAAAGGAACAGCAGATTGCAGAACAAACATTTCTTACCTTAAACATTTCAAACATCTAACGTAAGTTATTTTAAATCAACAACTAAAACATGTTATTGGCTTTTTAAACATGCATACACCTTCATTCACATACAAAAACTCTACTTTAATAAATTCTACAAACACATTAGACCAAGCACATTGCAAACATCTATATTTATATTAAACATGTAAATAAAAGGAGGTTATTTTATGGCTACAAAGTGTTTTTCTGGGATTTCAACAAACACTTAATTGATCATGACCATTTCAATTAATTCACTAATTGGATTTGTTATTGAGGAGGGCTTGTGGACTTTGATTTGGAAGGTGTTAGTCCACTTAATAGTATAAAAACAAATTGTGGTGCGTTTTTCAGCAAAAGTGATCACTTTAACTGAAAAATGTGTAAATATACTACAACTTAGTATTTGTACGAAGAAGTATGTGTTTATGCGATGGGTTCGCATTGCTGCGAGGATTTCGCATTGTTGCGATGTCATTTGCCGTACGCCCACTTTGTGTAATAATGCGTGCGAATGTGCTAAAATACGTTGGGGGCGGATGTTCGCAAATTTACTACATTAACGCAACTTTACTAATAGGCTGTGCGAACGAAAAACTTAGCGAACAACTCGGAATGAGGGCCAGTAAAAACAAACACAACACATTACTTCCACGCCTTCACTCCAAGGGTAACATCCCCCGCATGGGCATTTACCCCAGGCATCGAGCAGTCAAGTATTCGCCAGAGGAGTCTGTGCAAAGTTGCATGCGCTCAAACCACTTGGTGAACCAGCTGGTCCGGTCCGAAGCAGGTATGTCTTCTACATGCTGGATGAAGGTCTCCACGGCAGCTTCCGCTGACTCAAAACAAATCCCACGCATCGTGCGCTCAATTTATGGAAGCACGAAGAAGTCGCAGGGGGGCCAGGTCTGGATTGCACCATGCTCCTGGATGCATTCATGGAGCCAGAAAATCCACCACTTTCCTGGACTTGTGGGCAGGTGCATTGTCGTTATGGAAAAGGACACCACAAGTGCGGGTTCTTGGACAGCATCTGGAAATGGCTTCCAGCACTTGCAGCGAGCATTGGTTGGCGTACCGATTCCCAGTGACAGTGCTCTGCTACACGAGTGGTACGGTAGCTACATGACCAGTCTCGGCCACAAAAACAGCCACCACCTGATTGGCCATGCTGCACTCACGTCGGAAGTTCTGTGGTGGAGCATCTCCAACTGGGGTCCACTGGGCCAACTGTGGTCTCGGGTTGAAACTGTTGATCCAGAATTCATTGCCACTGATGATCTCCCAGATAGAGTTTGAGTAACCGCCATCAAACGTTGTCAGCACGTTGCGGCACCAAGTCACCCAAGCCTCCTCCTGCTCTCGAGTCAGCTGATGATGCTCAGCCAGGAGCGGATCTTGGTGCGGGCAAGCAGTGCCTTTGCCCAGGGCGCTGCGGCCTGGGGGCGCGGCCGCAGTCACCACCGCCTGCCCGCACCCCGCTCTACGGCTGCAGCAGACGCCGTGGGCTGTGTGGGCGTCCGCTGCAGCCGGCTCCAGGCACAGACACTAGAGGTCGTTATATTGACCTCTAGTGTCTGTGCGGCGCAATGGGCGCTATGGGAGAGACGTCATTGAGAGGAGCGGGCGGCCAGACTGACGGAGCAGCAGCAGCAGCAGAAGAAGCAGTCGGGAAGCAGGAGCAGGGCAGTGGTAAGTATTGTTTTTATTATTTTGTGTGTGTGTGTGTTTGTAAGCGGCGATAGGGGGCACAGCGACAGGGGGGCAAATAAAGAGGGGGCACAACTACTGGGGGCAAATAAAGAGGAGGCACAAATACTGGGGGCAAATAAAGAGGGGGCACAACTACTGGGGGCAAATAAAGAGGGGGCACAACTACTGGGGGCAAATAAAGAGGAGGCACAAATACTGGGTGCACAACTACTGGGGGCAAATAAAGAGGAGGCACAAATACTGGGGGCAAATAAAGAGGAGGCACAAATACTGGGGGCAAATAAAGAGGGGGCACAACTACTGGGGGCAAATAAAGAGGAGGCACAAATACTGGGTGCACAACTACTGGGGGCAAATAAAGAGGAGGCACAAATACTGGGGGCAAATAAAGAGGAGGCACAAATACTGGGGGCAAATAAAGAGGGGGCACAACTACTGGGGGCAAATAAAGAGGAGGCACAAATACTGGGGGCAAATAAAGAGGGGGCACAACTACTGGGGGCAAATAAAGAGGAGGCACAAATACCGGGAGCACATAAAGAGGGGGCACAACTACTGGGGGCAAATAAAGAGGAGGCACAAATACTGGGTGCACAACTACTGGGGGCAAATAAAGAGGAGGCACAAATACTGGGGACAAATAAAGAGGAGGCACAAATACTGGGGGCAAATAAAGAGGAGGCACAAATACTGGGGGCAAATAAAGAGGGGGCACAAATACCAGGGGCAAATAAAGAGGAGGCACAAATACCGGGGGCAAATAAAGAGGAGGCACAAATACTGGGGGCAAATAAAGAGGGGGCACAACTACTGGGGGCAAATAAAGAGGGAGCATATCTACAGGGGCAAATCAACTGGGGGGGGGGGGGGCAGTGGAAACTCTCGCACTGGGCGCCACAAGGGGTAGAACCGGCCCTGTACTCAGCGTGCAGAAACCTTGCTTAGGCCGAGGCTCTTCTTGGAGTATCAAGCTGATGGATCCGGATGAGATGCCTTTTACACTCTTGTGAATTTTCCATCCGTGGCTGGTGAATGGGATGTTCCACTGAATCAGAAAATGTTAGCAGGTGGCAGGTAATTTATACGTGCGCCATTGGAAATATTCTGTATTTTAGGCAACTATTCTTCAAATTCCAGTGTGTTGTGTCATGTACTTATCTAATTATTTAGTTACATATGCTAATGTAATTAATTTCATGACATGAGAAGAGAGTTATCTTTGTAATTGTTACATATCTCCTTGTTTTTTATGAAACGGCCATTCATAGTCTTCTCTGATACACTCGTGGTATTTGCAACGGCTCCAAACACTGTGTCGGTGGGGAAGCTAGTGTGAACTGGCCAATCGTGTGCGTTCATTTCATCCGGATGTTTGGGTCATATCTTTAATGTATAATCTGGTTTCTTGGGAGTCTAACAATCACGTCTTTGAAGAAATGTCACTGTTACATTCATTCGGCACCATTCGCCGGTTTGCAGCTGCGATATAGGAACAGTATCACTTTCTCTCTCTCTGCGATGACCATGACAAGACCTTCTCATTTCCTGCACGCTTGCAGAAGACTCAGCTGTGGGAAGTGAAATTATCTTATTTATAAATGTGCTTGTGCTTTATAGTGAAAGCCATTGGGACCGTGACTATTGATGAGCGCTACAAACAACGCATACCTCAACAGTCTTGTTTTCTTAGGACAATCCTATTATTTTACCACGGGCTAAGTGGCCATGCGCAGTTTCTGTGGGGTGTGGCCACAGACGAATCGGGGTTCGCCTTGGAGAGATCAGCTTATGGAATCAGCATACATTATATGGGATGGGGTTAATTTTTCAATTGTGACTATACAAGAGCACAATCTGCACCCAGCCAGCTTCCCCTCTTATTTACTTACATGTTTGCGGCTATAACAACAATCTGCTTTCACTGGACTTATTTTTGCGGTTGTTCGATGCAAGCTACCATATTTCTAAGGACGTACATCCAAAGTTGGTGATGTAGGGTAAATTAATAAATAGATTAATTAGCAAAATGATATGCTGCAGTACATGAAATGTGATTTTTTTTTACACTTTTGTCATCAGATATTTATTACACAATGGTGGTCATTCCGAGTTGATTGCTCGCAAGCAGTTTTTAGCAGCCGTGCAAACGCTATGCCGCCGCCCACTGGGAGTGTATTTAGCTTAGCAGAAGTGCGAACAAAAGGATCGCAGAGCGGCTACAAAATAATTTTGTGCAGTTTCAGAGTAGCTCCAGACCTACTCAGCGCTTGCGATCACTTCAGACTGTTCAGTTCCTGTTTTGACGTCACGAACACGCCCTGCATTCGCCCAGCCACGCCTGCGTTTTTCCTGGCATGCCTGCGTTTTTCCGAACACTCCCTGAAAACGGTCAGTTGCCACCCAGAAACGCCCACTTCATGTCAATCACTCTGCGGTCAGCACTGCGACTGAAATGCTTCGCTAGACCTTGTGTGAAACGACATTGGGGTAATTCCAAGTTGATCACAGCAGGAAATTTTTTAGCAGTTGGGCAAAACCATGTGCACTGCAGGGGGAGGCAGATATAACATTTGCAGAGAGAGTTAGATTTGGGTGGGTTATTTTGTTTCTGTGCAGGGTAAATACTGGCTGCTTTATTTTTACACTGCAATTTAGATTACAGACTGAACACACCCCACCCAAATCTAACTCTCTCTCTGCACATGTTATATCTGCCCCCCCTGCAGTGCACATGGTTTTGCCCAATTGCTAACAAACTTGAGGCTGCGATCAACTCAGAATTACCCCCATTGTTCTTTGTAATAGTACGACGCTGTGGGAATTTCTGAGACAGGACGGTACCGTACGGAAGCACTCGCCGCTTGCCGCGTCCCGTCGACTGCGCACAGATTGGAAGGTCAAGCCGCACGAGGCCTGACCACATAGGGGATTCCCGCTTACCGTCAGTAACCGCCTGTTACTGACTCCACCCACTGCGTTGTGTGCGGGTTCTTGCTGCCACCACCAAACTCCTAACCTGCCGTGGCGTTTGGAACCATGGTTCTGCTCTGTATGTGCCGACGCACTGCCTTACCACAGCTGTGTGGTGTTGACGAATCCCCACTAGCCACTTGCTAGGCCTCTACCGGTAGCTGGCGGAAGGCGGAGCTTGGAGACGCTAGGTACTTCCCTGGACAGCCGGAGGACGGGGCTAGGTTTGGCCTAACCCTGTTGGTCACAAGATGAAGCAATCTTCTTGAGGCAAAGATGTTTATTTGCGCAATAGTTCTAAAGAGAACCCTTCCCTATTGCTAGGGGCAACAGCATACAATCAGATGTTTCAGCAGAATAAAGATGGTACAACTACAACTCTGGAGGCACACAGGTCTCCTTTTTATGTCAGTTTTCCACACAGTATCACAGGGGGGTAAGCCCTCCCTGTCTTCTCCAACCAATCAGGTTATTTTACAAAATACCAATAAATTACATTTTACAAGGATATAAGTGCAATAAAACAATATCCTCCTTCCTGTCACCCAGACAACGTTTGGTATCAGATTAACATTCACTATTGATAAATTTATCACATATCTTCAAAATACAAATGTGTCTGGTCATTCCCATCTGCAGGCAATCCCAGTGTTTAAGATTACAACAGGAATAGCTACAATACAAACAAACGGTCTTCCTTCCTTTATCTGCCATTCACGGATCGTATATCAATTACATCCCCTACATGAAACAGATTCCAAGCCCATAGACCCAGTGATTAGTATCTCTCTCTAAGGAACTTACACATCAAAAGGTATTGTCCTTCACACCTCACTGCTAGGACAGGACCATTAGCATGCCACTTCCTATTTCCAGAGGATAAGAGTTGCTTATTCAGACAGCTATAGTAACTGCATTTTTTCCTTTAAATATACACCAAGCCTGTCTTGAATATAAAATAGATACAGTTAAACATGCCTTCCTGCAATGGTGCACAGAGCACTACATATGACATGTTAAAAGTAAAACACATCATTAAACAAACTTTTAAACAGTCCGTAACATGGCGCCGGGCACGAGGGTTAACCCCTTCAGTGCCGCAGACGACATTACACGTGTGGCTGGCTAGTCTCTCCGGCCACATTCCTCCCCCCCCCATTCAAGCGGGTCAACCAGGGACCCATGTCCCAACGATTTGGGTCCTGGTCCCGCAGTCCCTTGTGTTGAAGGGGACGCTACCTAGGGTGTGTAGGCTCCGGCCTAGACAGTTCATCCATAGTGCAGTGGGCCTCTCTTCGTGGGTGCACAATGTTCAAATAGTCCACCTGAAGTCCAAGGTCAAGGCTCCACCACAAAAGTCTGTCCAATTTCCCCAAGGTAGGTTGCAGCCACCTAACAGGTAGGTGGTAAGTCACCACGGTGGGGGGCCGGTTACAAACAAGTGCCACCCAAGGTGTCCCAATCGTGGCATACCCCACCTCCCACAATAGCAGTATACTGCTCAACCAGGCCACAGGGTGCTCCTGCCCATATGGCTCTTTCTGGCTTGGTACAGCTCCCAGTCCGTGCAGTGGCGCAATAGTTCGTAACACACAGTCCTGGTCAAGAATGTGCGCCATCAGCACTGGAGCGGGTACCCGAGCCTCCTTCAATGACTGGAATGCCAACTCGCAAGCGGGTGCAAAGTCCACTGACTTGGGAATGCCCTTCCTAGCCATCTGTGTCAAGGGGTTCACTACAGGACTAAAGTCAATGACAACATGTCCGTAGGGCCTTACAGGTTCTAAGGTCAGTACCGGTCTGGGTGATGTGGGTCGGGGACAGCCTCTGGTTGCCTCCACCCCCTCTGGGTTGGGCCTACCCCTGTCTCCTCCCACATGGTGCCCCAGGCACTGCACCTCCGTCATACCTATCTGGCAACTGTCTGCCCTAACTGTCAGACCTGCCCTCCAATCCTCCTCCGTCAACCTATGACTCGGGAAACCTACCCTGTCACCTAGGCCTACTCCTTCCTCCTCGTCCGCTACCTGTGCCACAGTGATGGCGGCCAGACCACCAGCCTCTGGATCCTGTGTGGCATCCACTACAGGGAGGCTGCGTGTCTTCCCCGATCTACTGTGCACAGGCAGGGGACCTGCTATGTCCACAGCAACTTGCTGCAAGGGTTCTCCTATGGGCAGAGGTCCAGAGACAACACAACCGCTGGAGTGCCCCGGCTTCCAATGCATGTCACCAGCCTTACATTTGGTCTGGGCATCATCCGACATTCCAGACCAGGGTAAGCTCTGTGTCAGGCACTTCAGGGTACGGTCTGTCTCCGGGTTGCTGTCCAAAGGGGTTTCGCTGGCAACCGACACCGGTTGCGCAGGAACGTTCCCTGAGGGGACCAGTTGGACACATTCCCTATCTGGTCTATCCCCTCCCACTTTCCTGGCTACCCTGTACCTTAACCCTTCCCGCCAGGTCAAACTTCCTGCCCCAACCCTGTCAAGGCTGCTGCCAGAGTGGCGCCTCATGCCTTTTGGGGATGGGTCAGAGAGTTGAGCCTCCCTAACCTCCTGCCTGTGGCCCTCAATCTCTCCTAAATTGGGACACTCTACAGGGGGATCTAGGTGGGGACTACTAGGGTCAGTCTGGTAGGGGTCAGTCATGGAAAAGTCAGTGTGGTTTCTCATACTCACCGCCGGAGTTGGCAAACCACTTGGGTCAGGAGCATCATTGGGCACCCCCACAGGATCACACGAGCTGGAACCGACATCCTCTGCGTTGCTAGGGGACGTAGGCATACCAGAGGCAAATGGCATGCGGGGTCGATGTACTGATCTAGCCGCTGTGATCTTTTCCTCTGGGCTGGTTGATGCTGTGGTTGGCTGTGCTGGCAGTTGTCTAGAAGCTGTAGTCTTTTTCTCTGGGCTGGGTTGTGCTGGAGTAGCTGATGTCAACGGTGGGTTTGGAACTTGACTCCGGGGAATGGCGCCAACAAACATAGTGACGATCCCACCACCCAGATCATTTCCTAGGACCACATCAGTTGGGAGACCATCCATGACGTCAACTTCTCGCAACTCTGGTCCAGCTCCCCAGTCCAGGTAGACTCTTGCCATGGGAACCGCTTTTTCTGTTCCTTCTGCCAGGGTGATCGTGGCAGTGCGACCCTGCAATACTGCAGCAGGATCTATAAGGTGGGGGCTCACCACAGTGATTGAGGCCCCAGAGTCTCTTAGGCCTTCTCCCTGCAGGGGTCCCACGTGGACTGGCTGCAGGTGCCTCCACATGTTGTGTAGGGGCTGTTTGGCCATGCAGGTGACTCTCTCCGCAGAGTGCACCTGTCTCTCGCCACACTCCATCGGACTGACTGGAGGGGGAACAGTCTCTGTAGGCTCATCTCCTCTCGTCAAACAAGCGATCCGGGCTCCAGCACTCGGATTTGGGGCACGAGTCTGGGGTGCTTGGGATGCAGGACAGTTCATCCTCAGATGTCCGATTTTCCCACAGCCGTAGCACTTCTTCTCCAGTCGTGGCACCGATGATCTCTGATCAGTTGCAGGGACGCTGCGGTGCGGTTGCTGGCCAAGAGCACCCGGGTTGGAAGATGCTTGTCTTTGGGGGTGATGAGCTGAAGAGGGGGGTCCCCTTGGTGGTACAGTCTTTTGGAGCTGGCTGATGGCTGGGCGCTTCTGCCCCTGTGGCCGAATTGCCACATACTTGTCTGCTAACTGGGCAGCCATCTTTAAGCTGGGTGGCTCCCGATCTAGCACCCACTCCTTCACTTCTTGGGCGCACCGGCGGTAGAACTGCTCCCTGCAGATCAGGTCAATCAGTGCGTCCCATGTAGTGGCTTCCGAATCCTTCACCCACTTCACCACGTACTGCCGCAGCTGGGTGGCGAAATGCTCATGGGTGCTGCTAGGATTCTTGGGCAAGTCTCTGAACTTCTTCCTGTAAGACTCTGGAGTGATGAAGAATCGCTGGAGGAGGGCCTTCGCAACTTCGTCGTAGTTCCCACAGTCCTCCGTCGCCACTCCTCGATAGGCCTCCAAGGCCTCTCCATGCAGAGTGGGCACAAGGTGTCTCACCCACTCTGACTTGGGTAGATCGTGTAGTTTGCAAGTCCTTTCAAAAACTTGTAAATGTCCATCAATGTCCCCATCACTGTCTGCAAACTTGGCAAACTGAATACGTCCTGATCTGTGTACAAGAGCTGACAACGGCTCCCGGGGTACCACGGCCTGTGATGCCCGCTCCGCATGCCACATCCGAATGACAAGCATGCGTTCTTGCTCCGTTGCCCTTTCCCCCAATTCCGCTAGCCGATCTGCTAGGGTATCCGGGTCGCCCCCCCCTAGGACGTTGGGATCCTGGCCCTGCTAGGGATTGCTGGGAAACATGGCTGCTGTGAGAGAGGGCGGGGCTTGTGGTTCTCACCGGTTCCTTACGAAGGTCCACTGTTGGGCCGTCCTCTGCGATGCTGACGCCGTCAGTGCTTTCCACCTCCGCCCGATGAGACTCCTCCACGCTCCTGAGCGCCGCCTTCATGACGCTTCTGGACGCGTTGGAAGGGATATCCACACCCTTCCCCTGGCATACGATCTCCAGATCCTCCTTGGACATTCCGCTGAATTCCGCCATCTTGTGCGTTCTCCTGCGCTGCAGTTACTCCTCTCCTGAGTAACTCGGCTTCTCCAATCGGGTGATGAAAAGCCGCCTGGGAATATCCCACCGCTATGCCACCAATTTCTGTGACAGGACGGTACCGTACGGAAGCACTCGCCGCTTGCCGCGTCCCGTCGACTGCGCACAGATTGGAAGGTCAAGCCGCACGAGGCCTGACCACATAGGGGATTCCCGCTTACCGTCAGTAACCGCCTGTTACTGACTCCACCCACTGCGTTGTGGGCGGGTTCTTGCTGCCACCACCAAACTCCTAACCTGCCGTGGCGTTTGGAACCACGGTTCTGCTCTGTATGTGCCGACGCACTGCCTTACCACAGCTGTGTGGTGTTGACGAATCCCCACTAGCCACTTGCTAGGCCTCTACCGGTAGCTGGCGGAAGGCGGAGCTTGGAGACGCTAGGTACTTCCCTGGACAGCCGGAGGACGGGGCTAGGTTTGGCCTAACCCTGTTGGTCACAAGATGAAGCAATCTTCTTGAGGCAAAGATGTTTATTTGCGCAATAGTTCTAAAGAGAACCCTTCCCTATTGCTAGGGGCAACAGCATACAATCAGATGTTTCAGCAGAATAAAGATGGTACAACTACAACTCTGGAGGCACACAGGTCTCCTTTTTATGTCAGTTTTCCACACAGTATCACAGGGGGGTAAGCCCTCCCTGTCTTCTCCAACCAATCAGGTTATTTTACAAAATACCAATAAATTACATTTTACAAGGATATAAGTGCAATAAAACAATATCCTCCTTCCTGTCACCCAGACAACGTTTGGTATCAGATTAACATTCACTATTGATAAATTTATCACATATCTTCAAAATACAAATGTGTCTGGTCATTCCCATCTGCAGGCAATCCCAGTGTTTAAGATTACAACAGGAATAGCTACAATACAAACAAACGGTCTTCCTTCCTTTATCTGCCATTCACGGATCGTATATCAATTACATCCCCTACATGAAACAGATTCCAAGCCCATAGACCCAGTGATTAGTATCTCTCTCTAAGGAACTTACACATCAAAAGGTATTGTCCTTCACACCTCACTGCTAGGACAGGACCATTAGCATGCCACTTCCTATTTCCAGAGGATAAGAGTTGCTTATTCAGACAGCTATAGTAACTGCATTTTTTCCTTTAAATATACACCAAGCCTGTCTTGAATATAAAATAGATAAAGTTAAACATGCCTTCCTGCAATGGTGCACAGAGCACTACATATGACATGTTAAAAGTAAAACACATCATTAAACAAACTTTTAAACAGTCCGTAACATGGCGCCGGGCACGAGGGTTAACCCCTTCAGTGCCGCAGACGCCATTACACGTGTGGCTGGCTAGTCTCTCCGGCCACAGACGCGCGTGTGCATTGCGCCGCATACGCATGCGCAGAAGTGCCTTTTTTTTTGCCTGATCGCTGCGCAGCGAACGAAAACAGCTTGCGAACAACTCGTAATGACCCCCAATAGACAGAGTAAAGTATTGTCTTTCTCAAGAATGTTCATTGCTGTTTATTTCTATAATATATGGAGATGGTTCTTTGCGCTTTGTTCCGGCTGAGATGGCTTTATCAGATCCAGCATTCTGCGTGAGACTGACTTTTATATTCTCCAGTACATGTCATCCTCAGGCAGTTGGCACCTGAGAAATACTTTGTCTGGCACCGTGTACAATATTGTTGGGCTCAGTGGTGGTTTATGGAATAAGCAGAAGATCAGTAGAAGCAAAGCCAGGAGCGACTCTGCAGCAACACTGGTGGTCTGTCTGACGTTCTGTCCGCAAGCTGTTATACCGACTCCGCACTCATTGATTATTCCCTTCAGTTACCAATATGGAGCTGATTCTAGAAAATGTCAGTTGTTATTTGTTTTTGCATAAAATACGATGGGGGTGTAATACGTTTCCGGATGTGCAGCGCCTAGGTAGAGTAGACACAATCTGACTGTCTGGTTGTGAGCTGTAATCTCTGACTAAAGTCCTTGAGAAATGTCAGAGCACAGAACCATACATAAGTAGCACTGCACACCGAAGAAGGCAGCATGTTCCCTTCCTTCACAAAAACTCGTTATGGAGCTCAGCAGAGGCCACTGGAGAACCATGATCTTCTACGACTACAAGAGTGGTCTGCGACAGCAAGAGAGTTCTGACTGACTGCAAGCTGCTTTTGGGGAGGAAGAACTGTGCCGAAACACTGTGTTCCAGTGGTGTGCACAATTTCTGCGTGTGAGATGGTCCCTAGAAGACGAGGAGATGACCTCTGTACGCCATCACTGAGGACAACATTGCTGCTGTGCAAGCTATAGTTGAGGTGGACGCAAGGGTGACCGTGGCCTAGTTAGAGAAGGAGATGATGAAAAGCAAACAAAAGATTCCTGGCCTTCTTGTAGCCCCTTCAGGAAAGCTCTGAGATGGTAGATGATCCACAGCTCTCTGCAGACATTACAAAGCCATAGTTAGAAAATATCTGGAAGACAGAGTGGAAGAGACTCTGGCACAGCCAGGGATCAGTGCGCAGAGGTCTAGATACCAGAATGGACCAAGAGGCAAGGATTGTCCAGGGTACGTAGCATGGTAAAGCCAGGGATCAGTACAGAGAGGACTAGACACCAGAATGGACCAAGAGGCAAGGATTGTCCAGGGAACATAGTTGGTGGTACAGTCAAGGATCAGTGCGCAGAGGTCTAGATACCAGAATGGACCAAGAGGCAAGGATTGTCCAGGAGACGTAGCGTGGTAAAGCCAGGGATCAGTACAGAGAGGACTAGACACCAGAATGGAACAACAGGCAGGGATTATCCTGGGGATGTGGTCAGTGGTGTAGCCAAGGATCAGTACACAGAGGCAGGGATTATCCAGGGGATGTGGTCAGTGGTACAGCCAGGGATCAGTACACAGATGCAGGGGTTGGCCAGGGGATGTGGTCAGTGGTATAGCCAGGGATCAATACACAGATGCAGGGATTATCCAGGGGATGTGGTCAATGGTACAGCAGCCAGGGATCAGTACACAGATGCAGGGATTATCCAGGGGATGTGGTCAGTGGTACAGCCAGAGATCAGTACACAGATGCAGGGATTATCCAGGGGATGTGGTCAGTGGTACAGCCAGAGATCAGTACAAAAATGCAGGGATTATCCAGGGATCAGTACACAGCCAGGGATCAGTACACAGATGCAGGGATTGTCCAGGGGATGTGGTCAGTGGTACAGCCAGAGATCAGTACAAAAATGCAGGGATTATCCAGGGATCAGTACACAGCCAGGGATCAGTACACAGATGCAGGGATTATCCAGGGGATGTGGTCAGTGGTATAGCAGCCAGGGATCAGTACTCAGATGCAGGGATTATCCAGGGGATGTGGTCAGTGGTATAGCCAGGAATCAGTACACAGATGCAGGGATTATCCAGGGGATGTGGTCAGTGGTACAGCCAGGAATCAGTACACAGATGCAGGGATTATCCAGGGGATGTGGTCAGTGGTATAGCCAGGAATCAGTACACAGATGCAGGGATTATCCAGGGGATGTGGTCAGTGGTACAGCAGCCAGGGATCAGTACACAGATACAGGGATTATCCAGGGGATGTGATCAGTGGTATAGCCAGGGATCAGTACACAGATGCAGGGATTGTCCTGGGGATGTGGTCAGTGGTATAGCCAGGAATCAGTACACAGATGCAGGGATTATCCAGGGGATGTGGTCAGTGGTACACAGCCAGGGATCAGTACACAGATGCAGGGATTGTCCTGGGGATGTGGTCAGTGGTACAGCCAGGGATCAGTACACAGATGCAGGGATTGTCCTGGGGATGTGGTCAGTGGTGCTGCCAGGGATCAGTACACAGATACAGGGATTGTCCAGGGGATGTGGTCAGTGGTACAGCAGCCAGGGATCAGTACACAGATACAGGGATTATCCAGGGGATGTGGTCAGTGGTACAGCAGCCAGGGATCAGTACACAGATGCAGGGATTATCCAGTGTATGTGGTCAGTGGTACAGCCAGGGATCAGTACACAGATGCAGGGATTGTCCTGGGGATGTGGTCAGTGGTGCAGCAGCCAGGGATCAGTACACAGATGCAGGGATTGTCCTGGGGATGTGGTCAGTGGTACAGCAGCCAGGGATCAGTACACAGATGCAGGGATTGTCCTGGGGATGTGGTCAGTGGTACAGCAGCCAGGGATCAGTACACAGATACAGGGATTATCCAGGGGATGTGGTCAGTGGTACAGCAGCCAGGAATCAGTACACAGATGCAGGGATTGTCCAGGGGATGTGGTCAGTGGTACAGTAGCCAGGGATCAGTACACAGATGCAGGGATTGTCCTGGAGATGTGGTCAGTGGTACAGCAGCCAGGGATCAGTACACAGATGCAGGGATTATCCAGTGTATGTGGTCAGTGGTACAGCCAGGGATCAGTACACAGATGCAGGGATTGTCCTGGGGATGTGGTCAGTGGTGCAGCAGCCAGGGATCAGTACACAGATGCAGGGATTGTCCTGGGGATGTGGTCAGTGGTACAGCAGCCAGGGATCAGTACACAGATGCAGGGATTGTCCTGGGGATGTGGTCAGTGGTACAGCAGCCAGGGATCAGTACACAGATGCAGGGATTGTCCTGGGGATGTGGTCAGTGGTACAGCAGCCAGGGATCAGTACACAGATGCAGGGATTATCCTGGGGATGTGGTCAGTGGTACAGCAGCCAGGGATCAGTACACAGATGCAGGGATTGTCCAGGGGATGTGGTCAGTGGTACAGCAGCCAGGGATCAGTACACAGATACAGGGATTATCCAGGGGATGTGGTCAGTGGTACAGCAGCCAGGAATCAGTACACAGATGCAGGGATTGTCCAGGGGATGTGGTCAGTGGTACAGCAGCCAGGGATCAGTACACAGATGCAGGGATTGTCCTGGGGATGTGGTCAGTGGTACAGCAGCCAGGGATCAGTACACAGATGCAGGGATTATCCAGGGGATGTGGTCAGTGGTATAGCCAGGGATCAGTACACAGATGCAGGGATTATCCAGGGGATGTGGTCAGTGGTACAGCAGCCAGGGATCAGTACACAGATGCAGGGATTGTCCTGGGGATGTGGTCAGTGGTACAGCAGCCAGGGATCAGTACACAGATGCAGGGATTGTCCAGGGGATGTGGTCAGTGGTACAGCAGCCAGGGATCAGTACACAGATGCAGGGATTGTCCAGGGGATGTGGTCAGTGGTACAGCAGCCAGGGATCAGTACACAGATGCAGGGATTGTCCTGGGGATGTGGTCAGTGGTACAGCAGCCAGGGATCAGTACACAGATGCAGGGATTATCCAGGGGATGTGGTCAGTGGTACAGCAGCCAGGGATCAGTACACAGATGCAGGGATTGTCCAGGGGATGTGGCCAGTCTCAGTGGTGCAGCCAGGGATCAGTACACAGATGCAGGGATTGTCCAGGGGATGTGGTCAGTGGTGCAGCAGCCAGGGATCAGTACACAGATGCAGGGATTGTCCAGGGGATGTGGTCAGACTCAGTGGTGCAGCCAGGGATCAGTACACAGATGCAGGGATTATCCAGGGGATGTGGTCAGTGGTACAGCAGCCAGGGATCAGTACACAGATGCAGGGATTGTCCTGGGGATGTGGTCAGTGGTACAGCAGCCAGGGATCAGTACACAGATACAGGGATTATCCAGGGGATGTGGTCAGTGGTACAGCAGCCAGGGATCAGTACACAGATGCAGGGATTATCCAGTGTATGTGGTCAGTGGTACAGCCAGGGATCAGTACACAGATGCAGGGATTGTCCTGGGGATGTGGTCAGTGGTGCAGCAGCCAGGGATCAGTACACAGATGCAGGGATTGTCCTGGGGATGTGGTCAGTGGTACAGCAGCCAGGGATCAGTACACAGATGCAGGGATTGTCCTGGGGATGTGGTCAGTGGTACAGCAGCCAGGGATCAGTACACAGATACAGGGATTATCCAGGGGATGTGGTCAGTGGTACAGCAGCCAGGAATCAGTACACAGATGCAGGGATTGTCCAGGGGATGTGGTCAGTGGTACAGTAGCCAGGGATCAGTACACAGATGCAGGGATTGTCCTGGGGATGTGGTCAGTGGTACAGCAGCCAGGGATCAGTACACAGATGCAGGGATTATCCAGTGTATGTGGTCAGTGGTACAGCCAGGGATCAGTACACAGATGCAGGGATTGTCCTGGGGATGTGGTCAGTGGTGCAGCAGCCAGGGATCAGTACACAGATGCAGGGATTGTCCTGGGGATGTGGTCAGTGGTACAGCAGCCAGGGATCAGTACACAGATGCAGGGATTGTCCTGGGGATGTGGTCAGTGGTACAGCAGCCAGGGATCAGTACACAGATGCAGGGATTGTCCTGGGGATGTGGTCAGTGGTACAGCAGCCAGGGATCAGTACACAGATGCAGGGATTATCCTGGGGATGTGGTCAGTGGTACAGCAGCCAGGGATCAGTACACAGATGCAGGGATTGTCCAGGGGATGTGGTCAGTGGTACAGCAGCCAGGGATCAGTACACAGATACAGGGATTATCCAGGGGATGTGGTCAGTGGTACAGCAGCCAGGAATCAGTACACAGATGCAGGGATTGTCCAGGGGATGTGGTCAGTGGTACAGCAGCCAGGGATCAGTACACAGATGCAGGGATTGTCCTGGGGATGTGGTCAGTGGTACAGCAGCCAGGGATCAGTACACAGATGCAGGGATTATCCAGGGGATGTGGTCAGTGGTATAGCCAGGGATCAGTACACAGATGCAGGGATTATCCAGGGGATGTGGTCAGTGGTACAGCAGCCAGGGATCAGTACACAGATGCAGGGATTGTCCTGGGGATGTGGTCAGTGGTACAGCAGCCAGGGATCAGTACACAGATGCAGGGATTGTCCAGGGGATGTGGTCAGTGGTACAGCAGCCAGGGATCAGTACACAGATGCAGGGATTGTCCAGGGGATGTGGTCAGTGGTACAGCAGCCAGGGATCAGTACACAGATGCAGGGATTGTCCTGGGGATGTGGTCAGTGGTACAGCAGCCAGGGATCAGTACACAGATGCAGGGATTATCCAGGGGATGTGGTCAGTGGTACAGCAGCCAGGGATCAGTACACAGATGCAGGGATTGTCCAGGGGATGTGGTCAGTCTCAGTGGTGCAGCCAGGGATCAGTACACAGATGCAGGGATTGTCCAGGGGATGTGGTCAGTGGTGCAGCAGCCAGGGATCAGTACACAGATGCAGGGATTGTCCAGGGGATGTGGTCAGACTCAGTGGTGCAGCCAGGGATCAGTACACAGATGCAGGGATTATCCAGGGGATGTGGTCAGTGGTACAGCAGCCAGGGATCAGTACACAGATGCAGGGATTGTCCTGGGGATGTGGTCAGTGGTACAGCAGCCAGGGATCAGTACACAGATGCAGGGATTATCCAGGGGATGTGGTCAGTGGTACAGCAGCCAGGGATCAGTACACAGATGCAGGGATTGTCCAGGGGATGTGGTCAGACTCAGTGGTGCAGCCAGGGATCAGTACACAGATGCAGGGATTATCCAGGGGATGTGGTCAGTGGTACAGCAGCCAGGGATCAGTACACAGATGCAGGGATTGTCCAGGGGATGTGGTCAGTGGTGCAGCCAGGGATCAGTACACAGATGCAGGGATTGTCCTGGGGATGTGGTCAGTGGTACAGCAGCCAGGGATCAGTACACAGATGCAGGGATTGTCCAGGGGATGTGGTCAGTGGTAGAGCCAGGGATCAGTACACAGATGCAGGGATTGTCCAGGGGATGTGGTCAGTGGTACAGCAGCCAGGGATCAGTACACAGATGCAGGGATTGTCCAGGGGATGTGGTCAGTGGTGCAGCCAGGGATCAGTACACAGATGCAGGGATTATCCAGGGGATGTGGTCAGTGGTACAGCAGCCAGGGATCAGTACACAGATGCAGGGATTATCCAGGGGATGTGGTCAGTGGTACAGCAGCCAGGGATCAGTACACAGATGCAGGGATTGTCCAGGGGATGTGGTCAGACTCAGTGGTGCAGCCAGGGATCAGTACACAGATGCAGGGATTATCCAGGGGATGTGGTCAGTGGTACAGCAGCCAGGGATCAGTACACAGATGCAGGGATTGTCCAGGGGATGTGGTCAGTGGTGCAGCCAGGGATCAGTACACAGATGCAGGGATTGTCCTGGGGATGTGGTCAGTGGTACAGCAGCCAGGGATCAGTACACAGATGCAGGGATTGTCCAGGGGATGTGGTCAGTGGTAGAGCCAGGGATCAGTACACAGATGCAGGGATTGTCCAGGGGATGTGGTCAGTGGTACAGCAGCCAGGGATCAGTACACAGATGCAGGGATTGTCCAGGGGATGTGGTCAGTGGTGCAGCCAGGGATCAGTACACAGATGCAGGGATTATCCAGGGGATGTGGTCAGTGGTACAGCAGCCAGGGATCAGTACACAGATGCAGGGATTGTCCTGGGGATGTGGTCAGTGGTACAGCAGCCAGGGATCAGTACACAGATGCAGGGATTGTCCTGGGGATGTGGTCAGTGGTGCAGCCAGGCAGGGCTGTTTCTAGCCAATTTGGCTTCCAGTGCGAGAATTAAAAATGTGCCCCCCCCCCCCCCACACACCTAGATTAAAAAAAAAAACTTGTGCGCGCTCCCGGCAAGGGGGCGTGACCTCATCTTAATGGGTGTGGCCTCATTTAAATGGGCATGGCCTCGTCTGAAAAGACTACCTCACAATCCAGTTTTTGACCCTGCTCCAACAGATCACGACCACCACAGGAAAAAAAAAATTCTCGCCTGCCCCAAGAACGGCCCTGCAGCCAGGGATCAGTTCAGAGCTCTAGATACAAGAATGGAACAACAGGCAGGGATTGTCTATGGGACATGGGTGGGAATGAGAGCTAAATTCAGCGTCACAGAAGAGCAGTCAAGAACAGCAGCTAGGTGCCTACAGATCACTTGCAATAGCCAAGTATAGGAGAGCAGAACAGATGCCCATAAGAGGCAGGAGGGCTGTGATGTCATGCAGACGAGCCGTCAAAGGCCTAGAACAGCGCACATGCGCCGCAAGATCACTGGTCAACTCCAATGGGTGGAGTAAAGATGTCCACACTTTGCCATAAATGTGATAACATTATTTTACATTGTATTTGCATTTACCGTGATTTGTAACCTATTCCGTTATGAGCAATTTTCTGCTAAGCGAGTTTATTGACAGGAAGTCTGTTGTGCAAAGGAAAATTTCCTTCCTCCCCGAATCATAGCATCATTTCAATAACCTCCAGTTATGAGAATCTCCGGGAACTTTTGCATATCTCTCTGTAAGTGTTATTATTGTCTCTTTTGAAACAAACCAGCGTGGTAGTTGAGGTCCGGCTGTTGTACCCCACCACTGCGGACCTATCACAAGTTAGGAGACATCAGCTTGTATGCGGCAATGTACAAACAGCTTTCTCATTCCACCGTCCAGCTATTATCTTTACTATATCAGACAGAAGACTGCCAGAGCATACAGCCAGGTTTTCCCAGCTCGCGGTGTTCAGTCCTGTTATCCTGGCAAACGCAGCTGCATTTGGTTAGTGGTGTGAGTTTTGTTTGCATTGTAAACTGACTGAGGTCTGGTACATCCAACATAACTTACTACTAGGTAGGTACCAGGGCCGGATTTAGGAGGGGGCGAAGGGGGCGACCGCCCCCCCTAACACAGTCATAGCCACGCCCACTTTTGAGCAGAAGAGAGCTCTCCAGGGAGAGCCTGAGGCAGAACGCTGTGCTGCAGCCTATACCACAGCAGCACAGAGGAGCCAGGAGAGCAAGGGTTACAGAGCATTTGCCCCTCTCTTGCAGCTGTGTGGGTACTAGGGCTAATAAATACAATTACCCAACAGCACAGTCACATGTACATAGAACAATCACAAAGCACTATCTCAGTCTCACTCAAAAAATTCAGTTTTTCAGGACATGAGAGAGGAGGAGTTAGGATTGCAGATGGGAGGAGTTGGGACTGGAGAGAGGAGGAGTCAAGATTAAACAGTAAACCGCCCCAACTAAAAGAAAAGTCTAGATCCGTCCCTGGTAGGTACATAGAGAACGGTTATAAGGCTCTGCTACCTAGTACACGACTTTTGTTTGAACTAGAAATCCTCAGTGTAACAAAGGCTTATGCAACAGCAGAAATCCTGGTAGGACTACAAATCCCAGCATGCTCCGCCAGCCTCTGTCTGTCTCAGTTCTAACTCCGTTGGCCCGCCCCCTCCCGCCCCGCGACTGCCTGTCAATCAGGCAGAGGCGATCGCAGCCCTGAGATGCTCTCAGCATGTCACTGGGCTCCCGGGGTGCGCACGCGCAGTGCACACTCCGCAAAGGGCTTCAGACTGCGATGGCTGCCGCGATCCAGTCTGAAATAGGGTCCTAATTCAGACCTGATCGCTCGCTAGCATTTTTTGCAGCGCTGCGATCAGGTCAGAACTGCGTATGCACCGCAATGCGCAGGCACGTCGTACGGGTACAAAGCGTATCATTGCTGTGCGATGGGTTTTACGAAGAATCCATTCACACAGCCGATCGCAAGGAGATTGACAGGAAGAAGACGTTTGTGGGTGGCAACTGACCGTTTTCTGGGAGTGGCTGAAAAAACGCAGGCGTGTCCAAGCGTTTGCAGGGCTGGTGTCTGACGTCAGCTCCGGCACCGGACAGGCTGAAGTGATCGCAGCGGCTGATTACGTTCTGGGCAACTCAGAAACTGCACAAAGGAGGTCATTCCGAGTTGTTCGCTCGCAAGCGGATTTTAGCAGATTTGCTCATGCTAAGCCGCCGCCTACTGGGAGTGAATCTTAGCATCTTAAAATTGCGAACGATGTATTCGCAATATTGCGATTACACACCTCGTAGCAGTTTCTGAGTAGCTCCAGACTTACTCGGCATCTGCGATCAGTTCAGTGCTTGTCGTTCCTGGTTTGACGTCACAAACACACCCAGCGTTCGCCCAGACACTCCCCCGTTTCTCCGGCCACTCCTGCGTTTTTTCCGGAAACGGTAGCGTTTTTTCCCACACGCCCATAAAACGGCCTGTTTCCGCCCAGTAACACCCATTTCCTGTCAATCACATTACGATCTCCAGAACGATGAAAAAGCCGTGAGTAAAATTACTAAGTGCATAGCAAATTTACTTGGCGCAGTCGCAGTGCGAATATTGCGCATGCGCATTAAGCGGAAAATCGCTGCAATGCGAAGATTTTTACCGAGCGAACAACTCGGAATGAGGGCCAAAGTTTTTTTGTACCGCTCAGCTGCACATGCGATCGCACGCTTGCACAGCTAAAATACACTCCCCTATGGGCGGTGACTATCTGGTCGCAGCGCTGCAAAAAAAAACCTAGCGAGTGATCAGGTCTGAATTAGGCTCAACAGCCATGAACTGGCAGCAATACGGATAGATAAATGGGACGTTTGCTGTAGTAATAATTATGGGACTAAAACGAGATCACCTTGTTCAGAAATTACAAAAAGCTTTAAAAAAACATTCCCCCCAAAACTGAAACCCTTACACAAAGTGCATTATTTCTTTTTATTATTTTTTGTTCCTCGTGAATCAAAACACCCGTGTAAAATAAATCTGCCCGTAAACCCTATTTCCCAGCGGCAGTGTTATTTGTAGCAGCAGATGCGCACATACCCCAGCGAGCTATTAAAAACCGCACGGAGCCTATCGATATGTATTATGTGATAGATGTGACGTCTTGGTGCCTCTGCAGGATCAGACGGACGTCCTGTAGGAGCCTGCGTTCAGCACAATGGTGTCATTGTTACGCGGGGCTTGCAGCTACAACTGAGATAGTCCGATCTTTCTCTTCTCAATGAATGCACAGGAAACCTGCGAGCGACGAAGCACTGATAGGCCGGGCCAGAGGAAACCTGGCTTCTCTCACGCTGGGGCCACAGCCCATATCACACATGTGTCACCCGTCCCCTATCTGACGGAGGGGAAGGACGCGTCCGATCGCCACCGTTTTTCCATGTTGGAGAAAATGAATGCGGCCCAGAAATGAAAGTTACTAATCTTCCGCTTATCACCTTAAAACAGAACGAAGGGGGGGAAGGTTTGACAACAAATCCCAAATAAACCAGAGCGGATAACAGCGCTAAGCCTCCTGACGCCTTGGCGCAATCTGTCATTCTGGGATCGCTTTCGCAGACCTTGAGGCTCTTCCTTTTACGATATCTGTATCCTGTTCATGAGCAATGTCATTAAGATAACCGAAGGAGAGGCCCTGACAACCAAAATATTAGTTCTACACAAACAAAATGCTTTCCAGCCCTTCTCCAAACACTGGAAATAGATGATTTAGCATGGATTGTTTTTCTCGCCCCGTTATGTGTCATCTCTTCCAGGCAATGCCTATTTTGCACAGGGTGTCCTATGTAGCGTGCCCAAGATGGCTGCCTTGCCTGGTACCAAGTGTTGACATTTTTTCCTTTATGTTCTAATGAGGTGTGGTGCAGAATGTGGACACCAGCCTGTGAACATGGTTTAAATGTTGACATCAACATGGATGTTATGTAGTCATGTGACATGACCATCATTTTGACATTATCCACGTCAACACATTGTTTTTACTCCTACACTAACCGCAGCCTAACCATGTAATGTACTGCCACGCAGATTCACGATTATTTTGAATCTGCGGCCTGTTCTGCCCATGCAAAGGGCCACGCAATGTCATCCAAAGTTCCCCACTGTCTTACTGACAGACATCTGCGCTGAGGGGGTGGGCCAGCGTGGGGAGGTCTGGGTTCCTAAAAGTGAAGGCGTGTCACCCCCCGTTTTCTAGGAGTGGAGAGCCAAGGGTCTGTGTATCACTATTCACTACGCAGACTTCCTGGCCTTGCAGCCCCCGATTTGGTTGGCCAGCTGCTCAAGCTGACGCTTACTCAGCTGGCTGTCTGCATGGAACATCGTGACAGTTGGATCGCAATGCTGGGATCGCAGCTACATGCAGGAGGCGTCTCTTCTACTGAGACGTCTCCTGCATGTCCCTCCTAGAGAGCAGATGGAAATTCAATGCTGTTTGCATCTCAGTCCATCTCTGAATCAGACCTTTAATTTGAGAGTTGTCATTTAGTTACATTACCCTTTATTTAAAGCACACTTTTCAAAATACTGCCATACCCTGGATTCAAACCCATAACCTTCCATATTGCAGTCAGACACCTCGCTCATGGAGCTATTTGCTCCTGTATGGGAAGTATGAGCGTTTTTTGAAATGTGTGCTTTATATAAAGGAGTGTGTGACTGAAGGTGCTTAGGCACATGAGGGATAGATGGGGGAGGTCAGGTGATGCCTGGGAGGAGGAAGTTGCAAGTGAGACTGATTAAAACAGAAAATTGACAGGTGCTACATAACAGCGCCCCATGTCTTGCGGAGCCCAGTGCAGTAGCACAAGACGCACCACCCTAGTTACGGCCCTGCATACTAATATTATTAAAGACAATACGCACCCCTGTAACACGCAATTTCATTTATATTTAAAGGGAATAATTTAGCACAGGACAGGAGCGCTGCAACAACATCAGAAACAGGGAAGATTAGCACACACCCCAATTAACGGGTGTACGTAAAACTGTGAATTTATATATAAAATGTCATTGTTCCGGCATTGCCGCAAAGCAGAACAGAAATAGACACTGTAGCAGCACTACGCTATTATAAATAAAAACAATCTAGTATCCCGTGCTGCTGTCTTACTACGGGGTCATGGCAGGATACCAGCAGCGTTAGACTGGGCAGTGCCATGAGATGCACAATGAACAGAAGAAACCGCTTACATTATAGGGAAGAGAGATAAGGCATTTCCTTTGTTGGGTAAAGGTTACCCCGCGTTACGCTGAATGCGAGGGCCCACAGGGAGGGGACGTCTAGGTTCCTGATAGCTCAGCACTAGGATAATTATACTTACACATTCTGCAGATAGGAAGTTATTTTATCAATATTTTACTACCAGGGTCCATTCACGGCTGAGATGTTTTATTCTTTAAAATAAATAAAAGCTATTGGTCCATTGTGCGTTGCCACGTGTAATTGTGAGTGGTTTTCTTATAGGGATCAGTAGAAGGCGCCGCTGTACAACATTGGGGTAAGACTTGTGTGTGGGTGACTTTACATTATTAAAATGTTTGGCAAATGCTTACTACATTTACCATCGTCTTATCTCTCTACTATTCTCAGCAGCTATCGTATATACAAGATTATTTTTTTTGAAGTACCTTTTAAAAATGCACGTGGTAGTCATCTTTCTCAGCTGTTCTCCTACAAATTATCTCCTTTTCAAAATCTCTCTGGACAGCAGACCAGTGTTGTAGACACACACACACACACACACACACACACACAGCTCTCAGCGTATCGTGTGATGGTAGAGGGTGGTGATAAATGGGGAGGATTTTACAGTGCAAGGAGATTCTTCAGCTTGCCGTAAATTACTTAATGCATGCATCTCAACAGTCCCAACATGAGTGGACCATCCTGAGAGGCGGAACTTTAGGCCCGACTGAGTGGGCACATCACCATGGTGAGTGGGTGCTGTACGCACCTGCCTCTGGCACCCACAGCAATTCGAGTGTGTTTTTAGTGGAAGAATGTTGCATCGTTCGCACACCAGGGCCAGAATAAGCCCTATGAGGGCACCACGGAACTAATTTGTGGGGTCAGTATGATATGCTGGCAGTGTTAGTAAAAAGTAGTATAGCGTATAAATACTCCCAGCACCACAAATGTGTTAAACACGCTATAGTGCCCCCATTTCACATTTTGCGACTCAAAAATCCCCGTTAACATATGCCAAAGTGCCCATCATGCTGGTGTAGTAGCTATGTGTAAATGTATTTTTTTTTTTCAAGTTATTCTCTAAAAATATATACACATATTGTCCCTCAACTCTGTCAGCACATTTTACTAAAATGCCTTACACAACATTTAAAGTAGCTGCCTGGGTTAGCTGTGGAGCCCTGACAGGAAGACCGTTCTGAGCCAATGTGAAGGAGGCTGGCAGACGTCTTACAGTGTGATAATGTCACAGGATATTCTCGGGAGCGCACTGAGCACGCTCCTACCGGTACCTGCGCTGCTCTGATTTATATGCATGCACGTAAAAGGCACAGTTAGGAAAACTGGAACACATAGTAGACACAAATGTTAACATGTCAATTCTTCCGGTTCCTGTGTAGGGGTCACTTTAAATGACTTAACTACTTATATAAAAAAAAGTAAAACAAAAACAAGGAGCTTTGGAGATACGTAATAGACATTTATCCGAGGCTGAACACTCTCCAAGAACAATACGCTAAGCTTAAAGAGCATGAAGTCATTTTCTTATCACTTCTGGTCGTAGTACTGAAGCCACATTGGGTGAGTTCTTATCTAGTAGGCAGTGGGAAAGCCAAAACTATTCATTGCGGTCCAACTTTTTATTCTGCACTGAGCCTATGAGATAAAGGGGAAACAATAGTCGCTGTAATGTAGGAAGACTGGTACTGCTCCCGGTAACCCCAGTACCCGCATTCCCACAGAATCCCGGAGACAGACTGCGGGCGGGAACTCGCCCACTGTACATAGCTGTAATGTAGGAGGACTGGTAACGCTCCCGGTAACTCCAGTACCTGCATTCCCACAGAATCCCGGAGACAGACTGCGGGCAGGAACTCGCCCACTGTACATAGCTGGAATGTAGGAGGACTGGTAATGCTCCCGGTAACTCCAGTACCCGCATTCCCACAGAATCCCGGAGACAGACTGCGGGCGGGAACTCGCCCACTGTACATAGCTGTAATGTAGGAAGACTGGAAACGCTCCCGGTAACTCCAGTACCCGCATTCCCACAGAATACCGGAGACAGACTGCGGGCGGGAACTCGCCCACTGTACATAGCTGTAATGTAGGAGGACTGGTAACGCTCCCGGTAACTCCAGTACCGGCATTCCCACAGAATCCCGGAGACAGACTGCGGGCGGGAACTCGCCCACTATACAAAGCTGTAATGTAGGAGGACTGGTAAGGTTCCCGGTAACTCCAGTACCCGCATTCCCACAGAATCCCGGAGACAGACTGCGGGCGGGAACTCGCCCACTGTACATAGCTGTAATGTAGGAGGACTGGTAAGGTTCCCGGTAACTCCAGTACCCGCATTCCCACAGAATCCCGGAGACAGACTGCGGGCGGGAACTCGCCCACTGTACATAGCTGTAATGTAGGAGGACTGGTAACGCTCCTGGTAACTCCAGTACCCGCATTCCCACAGAATCCCGGAGACAGACTGCGGGCGGGAACTCGCCCACTGTACATAGCTGTAATGTAGGAGGACTGGTAACGCTCCCGGTAACTCCAGTACCCGCATTCCCAAAGAATCCCGGAGACAGACTGCGGGCGTGAACTCGGCCACTGTACATAGCTGTAATGTAGGAGGACTGGTAACGCTCCTGGTAACTCCAGTAACCGCATTCCCACAGAATCCCGGAGACAGACTGCGGGCGGGAACTCGCCCACTGTACATAGCTGTAATGTAGGAGGACTGGTAATGCTCCCGGTAACTCCAGTACCCGCATTCCCACAGAATCCCGGAGACAGACTGCGGGCGGGAACTCGCCCACTGTACATGGCTGTAATGTAGGAAGACTGGTAATGCTCCCGGTAACTCCAGTACCCGCATTCCCACAGAATCCCGGAGACAGACTGCGGGCGGGAACTCGCCCACTGTACATAGCTGTAATGTAGGAGGACTGGTAACGCTCCCGGTAACTCCAGTACCCGCATTCCCACAGAATCCCGGAGGCAGACTGCGGGCGTGAACTCGCCCACTGTACATAGCTGTAATGTAGGAGGACTGGTAATGCTCCCGGTAACTCCAGTACCCGCATTCCCACAGAATCCCGGAGACAGACTGCGGGCGTGAACTCGGCCACTGTACATAGCTGTAATGTAGGAGGACTGGTAACGCTCCCGGTAACTCCAGTACCCGCATTCCCACAGAATCCCGGAGACAGACTGCGGGCGGGAACTCGCCCACTGTACATAGCTGTAATGTAGGAGGACTGGTAATGCTCCCGGTAACTCCAGTACCCGCATTCCCACAGAATCCCGGAGACAGACTGCGGGCGGGAACTCGCCCACTGTACATAGCTGTAATGTAGGAGGACTGGTAACGCTCCCGGTAACTCCAGTACCTGCATTCCCACAGAATCCCGGAGACAGACTGCGGGCGGGAACTCGCCCACTGTACATAGCTGTAATGTAGGAGGGCTGGTAACGCTCCCGGTAACTCCAGTACCCGCATTCCCACAGAATCCCGGAGACAGACTGCGGGCGGGAACTCGCCCACTGTACATAGCTGTAATGTAGGAGGACTGGTAACGCTCCCGGTAACTCCAGTACCTGCATTCCCACAGAATCCCGGAGACAGACTGCGGGCGGGAACTCGCCCACTGTACATAGCTGTAATGTAGGAGGGCTGGTAACGCTCCCGGTAACTCCAGTACCCGCATTCCCACAGAATCCCGGAGACAGACTGCGGGCGGGAACTCGCCCACTGTACATAGCTGTAATGTAGGAGGGCTGGTAACGCTCCCGGTAACTCCAGTACCCGCATTCCCACAGAATCCCGGAGACAGACTGCGGGCGGGAACTCTCCCACTGTACATAGCTGTTATGTAGGAGGACTGGTAACGCTCCCGGTAACTCCAGTACCCGCATTCCCACAGAATCCCGGAGACAGACTGCGGGCGGGAACTCGCCCACTGTACATAGCTGTAATGTAGGAGGGCTGGTAACGCTCCCGGTAACTCCAGTACCCACATTCCCACAGAATCCCGGAGACAGACTGCGGGCGGGAACTCACCCACTGTACATAGCTGTAATGTAGGAGGACTGGTAATGCTCCCGGTAACTCCAGTACCCGCATTCCCACAGAATCCCGGAGACAGACTGCGGGCGGGAACTCGCCCACTGTACATAGCTGTAATGTAGGAGGGCTGGTAACGCTCCCGGTAACTCCAGTACCCGCATTCCCACAGAATCCCGGAGACAGACTGCGGGCGGGAACTCGCCCACTGCACATAGCTGTAATGTAGGAGGACTGGTAATGCTCCCGGTAACTCCAGTACCCGCATTCCCACAGAATCCCGGAGACAGACTGCGGGCGGGAACTCGCCCACTGTACATAGCTGTAATGTAGGAGGACTGGTACCGCTCCCGGTAACTCCAGTACCCGCATTCCCACAGAATCCCGGAGACAGACTGCGGGCGGGAACTCACCCACTGTACATAGCTGTAATGTAGGAGGACTGGTAACGCTCCCAGTAACTCCAGTACCCGCATTCCCACAGAATCCCGGAGACAGACTGCGGGCGGGAACTCGCCCACTGTACATAGATGTAATGTAGGAGGACTGGTAATGCTCCCGGTAACTCCAGTACCCGCATTCCCACAGAATCCCGGAGGCAGACTGCGGGCAGGAACTCGCCCACTGTACATAGCTGTAATGTAGGAGGACTGGTAATGCTCCCGGTAACTCCAGTACCCGCATTCCCACAGAATCCCGGAGACATACTGCGGGCGGGAACTCGCCCACTGTACATAGCTGTAATGTAGGAGGACTGGTAATGCTCCCGGTAACTCCAGTGCCCGCATTCCCACAGAATCCCGGAGACAGACTGCGGACGGGAACTCGCCCACTGTACATAGCTGTAGTGTAGGAGGACTGGTAACGCTCCCGGTAACTCCAGTACCCGCATTCCCACAGAATCCCGGAGACAGACTGCGGGCGGGAACTCGCCCACTGTACATAGCTGTAATGTAGGAGAACTGGTAATGCTCCCGGTAACTGCAGTACCCGCATTCCCACAGAATCCCGGAGACAGACTGCGGGCGGGAACTCGCCCACTGTACATAGCTGTAATGTAGGAGGACTGGTAATGCTCCCGGTAACTCCAGTACCCGCATTCCCACAGAATCCCGGAGACAGACTGCGGGCGGGAACTCGCCCACTGTACATAGCTGTAATGTAGGAAGACTGGAAACGCTCCCGGTAACTCCAGTACCCGCATTCCCACAGAATACCGGAGACAGACTGCGGGCGGGAACTCGCCCACTGTACATAGCTGTAATGTAGGAGGACTGGTAACGCTCCCGGTAACTCCAGTACCCGCATTCCCACAGAATCCCAGAGACAGACTGCGGGCGGGAACTCGCCCACTGTACATAGCTGTAATGTAGGAGGACTGGTAACGCTCCCGGTAACTCCAGTACCCGCATTCCCACAGAATCCCGGAGGCAGACTGCGGGCGGGAACTCGCCCACTGTACATAGCTGTAGTGTAGGAGGACTGGTAACGCTCCCGGTAACTCCAGTACCCGCATTCCCACAGAATCCCGGAGACAGACTGCGGACGGGAACTCGCCCACTGTACATAGCTGTAGTGTAGGAGGACTGGTAACGCTCCCGGTAACTCCAGTACCCGCATTCCCACAGAATCCCGGAGGCAGACTGCGGGCGGGAACTCGCCCACTGTACATAGCTGTAATGTAGGAGGACTGGTAATGCTCCCGGTAACTCCAGTACCCGCATTCCCACAGAATCCCGGAGACAGACTGCGGACGGGAACTCGCCCACTGTACATAGCTGTAGTGTAGGAGGACTGGTAACGCTCCCGGTAACTCCAGTACCCGCATTCCCACAGAATCCCGGAGACAGACTGCGGACGGGAACTCCCCCACTGTACATAGCTGTAGTGTAGGAGGACTGGTAACGCTCCCGGTAACTCCAGTACCCGCATTCCCACAGAATCCCGGAGGCAGACTGCGGGCGGGAACTCGCCCACTGTACATAGCTGTAATGTAGGAGGACTGGTAATGCTCCCGGTAACTCCAGTACCCGCATTCCCACAGAATCCCGGAGACAGACTGCGGGCGTGAACTCACCCACTGTACATAGCTGTAATGTAGGAGGACTGGTAATGCTCCCGGTAACTCCAGTACCCGCATTCCCAGAGAATCCCGGAGACAGACTGCGGGCGGGAACTCGCCCACTGTACATAGCTGTAATGTAGGAGGACTGGTAACGCTCCCGATAACTCCAGTATCCGCATTCCCACAGAATCCCGGAGACAGACTGCGGGCGGGAACTCGCCCACTGTACATAGCTGTAATGTAGGAGGACTGGTAATGCTCCCGGTAACCCCAGTACCCGCATTCCCACAGAATCCTGGAGACAGACTGCGGGCGGGAACTCGCCCACTGTACATAGCTGTAATGTAGGAGAACTGGTAACGCTCCCGGTAACTCCAGTACCCGCATTCCCACAGAATCCCGGAGACAGACTGCGGGCGGGAACTCGCCCACTGTACATAGCTGTAATGTAGGAGGATTGGTAACGCTCCCGGTAACTCCAGTACCCGCATTCCCACAGAATCCCGGAGACAGACTGCTGGCGGGAACTCGCCCACTGTACACAGCTGTAATGTAGGAGGACTGGTAACGCTCCCGGTAACTCCAGTACCCGCATTCCCACAGAATCCCGGAGACAGACTGCTGGCGGGAACTCGCCCACTGTACACAGCTGTAATGTAGGAGGACTGGTAACGCTCCCGGTAACTCCAGTACCCGCATTCCCACAGAATCCCGGAGACAGACTACGGGCGGGAACTCGCCCACTGTACATAGCTGTAATGTAGGAGGACTGGTAACACTCCCGGTAACTCCAGTACCCGCATTCCCACAGAATCCCGGAGACAGACTGCGGGCGGGAACTCGCCCACTGTACATAGCTGTAATGTAGGAGGACTGGTAACGCTCCCGGTAACTCCAGTACCCGCATTCCCACAGAATCCCGGAGACAGACTGCGGGCGGGAACTCGCCCACTGTACATAGCTGTAATGTAGGAGGACTGGTAATGCTCCCGGTAACTCCAGTACCCGCATTCCCACAGAATCCCGGAGACAGACTGCGGGCAGGAACTCGCCCACTGTACATAGCTGTAATGTAGGAGGACAGGTAACGCTCCTGGTAACCCCAGTACCCGCATTCCCACAGAATCCTGGAGACAGACTGCGGGCGAGAACTCGCCCACTGTACATAGCTGTAATGTAGGAGGACTGGTAATGCTCCCGGTAACTCCAGTACCCGCATTCCCACAGAATCCCGGAGACAGACTGCGGGCGGGAACTCGCCCACTGTACATAGCTGTAATGTAGGAGGACTGGTAATGCTCCCGGTAACTCCAGTACCCGCATTCCCACAGAATCCCGGAGACAGACTGCTGGCGGGAACTCGCCCACTGTACACAGCTGTAATGTAGGAGGACTGGTAACGCTCCCGGTAACTCCAGTACCCGCATTCCCACAGAATCCCGGAGACAGACTACGGGCGGGAACTCGCCCACTGTACATAGCTGTAATGTAGGAGGACTGGTAACACTCCCGGTAACTCCAGTACCCGCATTCCCACAGAATCCCGGAGACAGACTGCGGGCGGGAACTCGCCCACTGTACATAGCTGTAATGTAGGAGGACTGGTAACGCTCCCGGTAACTCCAGTACCCGCATTCCCACAGAATCCCGGAGACAGACTGCGGGCGGGAACTCGCCCACTGTACATAGCTGTAATGTAGGAGGACTGGTAATGCTCCCGGTAACTCCAGTACCCGCATTCCCACAGAATCCCGGAGACAGACTGCGGGCGGGAACTCGCCCACTGTACATAGCTGTAATGTAGGAGGACTGGTAACGCTCCCGGTAACTCCAGTACCCGCATTCCCACAGAATCCCGGAGACAGACTGCGGGCGGGAACTCGCCCACTGTACATAGCTGTAATGTAGGAGGACTGGTAACGCTCCCGGTAACTCCAGTACATAGTACATAGGCCCTCATTCCGAATTGTTCGCTCGGTAATTTTCTTCGCATTGCAGCGATTTTCCGCTAACTGCGCATGCGCAATGTTCGCACTGCGACTGCACCAAGTAAATTTGCTATGAAGATTGGTATTTTACTCACGGCATTACAAGGTTTTTTCTTCGTACTGGAGATCGGAGTGTGATTGACAGGAAGTGGGTGTTTTTGGGCGGAAACTGGCCGTTTTATGGGAGTGTGTGAAAAAACGCTACCGTTTCTGGGAGTGGCTGGAGAAACGGAGGAGTGTCTGGGCGAACGCTCCATAGGGGGTGATTCCGAGTTGTTCACTCGCAAGCTGCTTTTAGCAGCATTGCACACGCTAAGCCGCCGCCTACTGGGAGTGAATCTTAGCTTATCAAAATTGCGAACGAAAGATTCGCAATATTGCGAAAAGACTTCTCTGTGCAGTTTCTGAGTAGCTCGAGACTTACTCTTCCAGTGCGATCAGTTCAGTGCTTGTCGTTCCTGGTTTGATGTCACAAGCACACCCAGCGTTCGCCCAGACACTCCTCCGTTTCTCCAGCCACTCCCGCATTTTTCCCAGAAACGGTAGCGTTTTTTTACACACTCCCATAAAACGGCCAGTTTCCGCCCAGAAACACCCACTTCCTGTCAATCACACTCCGATCTCCAGTACGAAGAAAAAACCTCGTAATGCCGTGAGTAAAATACCAATCTTCATAGCAAATTTACTTGGCACAGTCGCAGTGCGAACATTGCGCATGCGCAGTTAGCGGAAAATCGCTGCGATGCGAAGAAAATTACAGAGCGAACAACTCGGAATGAGGGCCATAGCTATAAATATTCCGCCCCAGATGAGGAAGCCCTATGCAACTGGTGCACTGGCTAACCTGGCCAGCGCTACCACAGGGCATACCTAGGTTGCCAGGGTGTTGGGCACAGCTGTCCACTGTGCCAGAATGTGTACACGTTACTTCACTGTCACTTATATCTGCGGCGTGATGACTTTTCATGTAGATTCAACTTTTAGTTTCAGAAGCCCCTAAAAAAGTCATCCCACCATTATAGCACACAATGGAGTATATTTACAAAGATTCGTGGTTTTGCCGTTTTTAAGGGTGTTTGATCTCGAATGGTATCGGGTGCATTTTACTGCAACTTTTTGAATCCTGATACGGTCATTCACTAAGCTGCCGACTTTTCCAAATTCGTATTTTCCGATGTCGATGTGATTCGTAATATCAGGCAGTGTTTTATGGGAGTGATGAGTAAAACACTGCCTGACAAAACACAAGGAATCCCGGCCGGATCTGTGAGATCCGTGCAGGGCTTCATTGTGTACCTTAAAAAAGTGTTTAAATTGTTTTAAAATCTGAAAAAAATTGTGTGGGGTCCCCCCTCCTAAGCATAACCAGCCTCGGGCTCTTTGAGCCGGTCCTGGTTGAAAAAATATGGGGGGAAAAAATGACAGGGGTTCCCCCATATTTGATCAACCAGCACCGGGCTCTGTGCCTGGTCCTGGTGCCAAAAATACGGAGAACAAAAAGCGTAGGGGTCCCCCGTATTTTTGGAACCAGGACCAGGCGCAGAGCCCGGTGCTGGTTGATGAAATATGGAGGAACCCCTGTCATTTTTCCCCCCATATTTTTTCAACCAGGACCGGCTGAAAGAGCCCTAGGCTGGTTATGCTTAGGAGGGGGGACCCCACGCAATTTTTTTTCTGTTTTTACACTACACACACCCTTTCCCATAGATAACCATGCACAGATCTCACTGATCCGTGCATGGTTATCCAAACTCGACTGGAAAAAGCAGGTCTATTTTTTTGCTGCATTTTTTAACGATTCACAAAAAAATACACCCGCACTTGAGCACTCAGAGACTAACACCCAAATACGAATAAATAGTAAAATACCCGTATTGTATTAAATAACAGCCGCGTTTGACCGATGGTCTATTCATTCGTATTTCAGAACTTTGCCGTTAAATCCATTACGAATAGTCCAAACACTGCCGAGATTTGTGCTTAGTGAATTCCCGTGTTGGGACTTAGAAAAAAAAAACACAAATCGGACAAACTCGGATTTTTAGTAAATATTGGCCAAGATCTGAGTTGCACGACTGACCCGCTGTGCCTCGTACCTCATTCACAATTGTGTACACATTCGCAGCCTGTGCGCAAAAACGAGGTACATCGAGGTAAAGGGTTGGCCAATGGCTACGCCGACTAGATACAGCAGTAATGACGTAGGCGCCATGTTTTTGCACGTATGAGCTCGCAGCTGACGGCAGATACACGCTCCGGAAAACGCCCATGATACGTCTGTGTTTCTCCAACCACTCCCCATTTACACCTCCGAACTTCCTGTCAATCACGTCTCCATTAAATCCTCACTGCGAGCTGCGTTTACAGCCCTTGGGGGTCATTCCGAGTTGTTCGCTCGTTATTTTTTTCTCGCAACGGAGCGATTAGTCGCTAATGCGCATGCACAATGTCCGCAGTGCGACTGCGCCAAGTAAATTTGCTATGCAGTTAGGTATTTTACTCACGGCATTACGAGGTTTTTTCTTCGTTCTGGTGATCGTAATGTGATTGACAGGAAGTGGGTGTTTCTGGGCGGAAACAGCCGTTTTATGGGTGTGTGCGAAAAAACGCAGGTGTGACAGGGAAAAACGCGGGAGTGGCTGGAGAAACGGAGGAGTGTCTGGGCGAACGCTGGGTGTGTTTGTGACATCAAACCAGGAACGAAACTGACTGAACTGATCGCAGATGCCGAGTAAGTCTGGAGCTACTCAGAAACTGCTAAGAAGTGTCTATTCGCAATTCTGCTAATCTTTCGTTCGCAATTTTGAGAAGCTAAGATTCACTCCCAGAGGGCGGCGGCTTAGCGTGTGCAAAGCTGCTAAAAGCAGCTTGCGAGCGAACAACTCGGAATGACCCCTCATGCGCGGTCGCCTGATAATCGTTGCGTTGCATGAACATCGGCCATTGCGACCAAACATAAATTAGACCCACAACGCAATCAGGAGACCGATGCCGGAATCCTGACAGCCGACATTTTACCGACAGCCGGAATCCCGACACCCGCCCGGTATTCCCACTCGGTTGGTGAGTCCACGGCGCCAACTGAGTGGGAACAGAACCTACGGCGAGCAAAGAGAGCAAACCGGGCCCGATGCGTTGCGAGTGCAGCTAACCCGCGAGGGGACTCCCTGACGGGATTCCGGCAGGTGGGGTGCCGCTGTCGGCATGGTGACAGCTGACATCCCGTCTGCCGAGATATCATATGTATCCCGTGTGTATGATCATTTAAAAATGTCACTTTTGATGATCTTTAGGACATATGGGGTCTGATTCTGAGTTGTGGCCACCCTTGTGGCTTTTGCCGCAGTCATGTTTGCGACTTTATGCTACCTACCCTTGAAAGAAAACATGTGACCTTTTATAATAATAATGAAGGTGGTCATTCCGAGTTGATTGCTAGCTGCAATAATTCGCAGTACAGCGATGAGGCAAAAAAACGGTACTTCTGCGCATGAGTATGTGGCACAATGTGCATGCGTGGCGTACTATTACAACGAACTATGTACTTTTACGCAGGGTCTAGCGATGCTTTTCAGTCGCACAGGCAGCCGCAGAGTGATTGACATGAAGTGGGCGTTTCTGGGTGTCAACTGACCGTTTTCAGGCAGTGTTCGGAAAAACGCAGGTGTGCCAGAAAAAACGCAGGCGTGGCTGGGCGAACGCAGGGCGTGTTCATGACGTCAAAACAGGAACTGAATGGTCTGAAGTGATCGCAAGCGCTGAGTAGGTCTGAAGCTACTCTGAAACTGCACAACAATTTTTTGTAGTTGCTCTGCGATCCTTTCGTTCGCACTTCTGCTAAAGCTAAAATACACTCCCAGTGGGCGGCGGCATAGCGTTTGCACGGCTGCTAAAAACTCGAAGAGTAACAGATGGGGTAGAACACTTTATTTAGTCATTATCGGTGTTTCCGGTCGCACATTGCCGTACGTACCACCCATGAGCTCTGGAGATTATATTAATCTGGTTACGGTTATCTATGTAACTAGAGCAGCCATGGACGGAGAACATATATTCTGAATAATATTAATGAGAATCAGACCAGCGATCGGTCAGATAGGGATGATAGGCCCTCATTCCGAGTTGTTCGCTCGGTAAAAATCTTCGCATCGCAGCGATTTTCCGCTTAATGCGCATGCGCAATGTTCGCACTGCGACTGCGCCAAGTAAATTTGCTATGCACTTAGTAATTTTACTCACGGCTTTTTCATCGTTCTGGCGATCGTAATGTGATTGACAGGAAATGGGTGTTACTGGGCGGAAACAGGCCGTTTTATGGGCGTGTGGGAAAAAACGCTACCGTTTCCGGAAAAAACGCAGGAGTGGCCGGAGAAACGGAGGAGTGTCTGGGCGAACGCTGGGTGTGTTTGTGACGTCAAACCAGGAACGACAAGCAGTGAACTGATCGCAGATGCCGAGTAAGTCTGAAGCTACTCAGAAACTGCTACGAGGTGTGTAATCGCAATATTGCGATTACTTCGTTCGCAATTTTAAGATGCTAAGATTCACTCCCAGTAGGCGGCGGCTTAGCGTGAGCAACTCTGCTAAAATCGCCTTGCGAGCGAACAACTCGGAATGACCTCCTTAGTTCAGTAGTGTGCACACTGGCGGTCAGATAAATGGTGGCTTGTGCGTTACATCTTGCAGGTGCGTATATGGCTTCCCTCCGGCACAAGGATTTCTCCTTTCCATAGAAGGAATGTCTCATTAGCTCACACTCTACAGCGCTCGTGTCTCCAGACACACAGGCCTAATTGTGGTGTCTTCAATTTATCTGTTGGCAAACAAATGTTATACACATAGAGAGCAGGGGGATTAATCTCTTCAGCTGCAGAATGCTCCCTCGGCCGCATGAAAGGGCCGACGTCCTTGACATTGCTTGAGCCTCCCAGCTGATGGAAGTGTATAGGTTTTCTTGCAGACATTCCAAAAACACAAATGCCCACTGGATCAAGTGCCAGCTTCTTCTCCTCCCCGAGAGGCAGCTGCCCGGCGAGTATCTGTCATTTTCCAAATTGTTCACCTTGAATCCTGCGCTCAATGATTTCCAGAGTCAGAAGACGGTGTCAATGCATACCCTACTATAGTATAGCCCACCTTCAGCGTACGTTTTCCATCAAGGGCTCATTTGTGTCAGAGTCTTCTATCGTTAACCAAGCGCACCCCCTCCCCGAAACCTAATAGAAAAAATAGGATTTTAATACCTACCGGTAAATCCTTTTCTCCTAGTCCGTACAGGATGCTGGGGACTCCAAAAGGACCATGGGGTATAGACGGGATCCGCAGGAGACATGGGCACACTAAAAGACTTTGACTGGGTGTGAACTGGCACCTGCCTCTATGCCCCTCCTCCAGACCTCAGTTATAAAAACTGTGGGGGTCATTCCGAGTTGTTTGCTCGTTATTTTTTTGTCGCAACGGAGCGATTAGTCGCTAATGCGCATGCGCAATGTCCGCAGTGCGACTGCGCCAAGTAAATTTGCTATGCAGTTAGGTATTTTACTCACGGCATTACGAGGTTTTTTCTTCGTTCTGGTGATCGTAATGTGATTGACAGGAAGTGGGTGTTTCTGGGCGGAAACTGGCCGTTTTATGGGTGTGTGTGAAAAAACGCTACCGTTTCTGGGAAAAACGCGGGAGTGGCTGGAGAAACGGAGGAGTGTCTGGGCGAACGCTGGGTGTGTTTGTGACGTCAAACCAGGAACGAAACTGACTGAACTGATCGCAGATGCCGAGTAAGTTTGGAGCTACTCAGAAACTGCTAAGAAGTGTCTATTCGCAATTCTGCTAATCTTTCGTTCGCAATTTTGATAAGCTAAGATTTACTCCCAGTAGGCGGCGGCTTAGCGTGTGCAAAGCTGCTAAAAGCAGCTTGCGAACGAACAACTCGGAATGACCCCCTGTGCCCAGGGGAGACAGACATATAGAGGAAAAGGATTTTTGGTAAACTAAGGGTGAGATACGTACCAGCTCACACCACAAACACACCGGCCCTCATTCCGAGTTGATCGCTCGCAAGGCGATTTTAGCAGAGTTACACACGCTAAGCCGCCGCCTACTGGGAGTGAATCTTAGCTTCTTAAAATTGCGAACGATGTATTCGCAATATTGCGATTACAAACTACTTAGCAGTTTCAGAGTAGCTTCAGACTTACTCGGCATCTGCGATCAGTTCAGTGCTTGTCGTTCCTGGTTTGACGTCACAAACACTCCCAGCGTTCGCCCAGACACTCCCCCGTTTCTCCGGCCACTCCTGCGTTTTTTCCGGAAACGGTAGCGTTTTGATCCACACGCCCATAAAACGCCGTGTTTCCGCCCAGTAACACCCATTTCCTGTCAATCACACTACGATCGCCGGAGCGAAGAAAAAGCCGTGAGTAAAAATACTATCTTCATTGTTAAATTACTTGGCGCAGTCGCAGTGCGAATATTGCGCATGCGTACTAAGCGGAATTTCACTGCGATGCGATGAAAATTACTGAGCGATCAACTCGGAATGAGGGCCACCGTACAACTGGTTTAGCAGGAATACCAGATAACAGTATGAACGAAAAAAACAGCAACAAGCTGAACGTAACCGATACACAACTATCGTTTAACTGAAAACAACAACCAATAATACAACTGCAAGTAACAGTACGCACTGGAATGGGCGCCCAGCATCCTCTACGGACTAGGAGAAAAGGATTTACCGGTAGGTATTAAAATCCTATTTTCTCTTACGTCCTAGAGGATGCTGGGGACTCCAAAAGGACCATGGGGTCTATACCAAAGCTCCAGACCGGGCGGGAGAGTGCGGACGACTCTGCAGCACCGATTGAGCAAACATGAGGTCCTCATCAGCCAGGGTATCAAACTTATAGAACTTAGCAAAAGTGTTTGAACCCGACCACGTAGCTGCTCGGCAAAGCTGTAATGCCGAGACCCCTTGGGCAGCCGCCCAAGATGAGCCCACCTTCCTGGTAGAATGGGCCTTTACTGACTTCGGCAATGGCAACCCAGCCGAAGAGTGAGCATGCTGAGGGGTATATGCAATTGCGGTCGAATTCCCGAAAATTAGTGATGAGCACCGGAAATTTTTCGGGTTTTGTGTTTTGGTTTTGGGTTCGGTTCCGCGGCCGTGTTTTGGGTTCGAACGCGTTTTGGCAAAACCTCACCGAATTTTTTTTAGTCGGATTCGGGTGTGTTTTGTATTCGGGTGTTTTTTTCAAAAAACCCTAAAAAACAGCTTAAATCATAGAATTTGGGGGTCATTTTGATCCCAAAGTATTATTAACCTCAATAACCATAATTTCCACTCATTTTCAGTCTATTCTGAACACCTCACAATATTATTTTTAGTCCTAAAATTTGCACCGAGGTCGCTGGATGGCTAAGCTAAGCGACCCAAGTGGCCGACACAAACACCTGGCCCATCTAGGAGTGGCACTGCAGTGTCACGCAGGATGGCCCTTCCAAAAAACACTCCCCAAACAGCACATGACGCAAAGAAAAAAAGAGGCGCAATGAGGTAGCTGTGTGAGTAAGCTAAGCGACCCTAGTGGCCGACACAAACACCTGGCCCATCTAGGAGTGGCACTGCAGTGTCACGCAGGATGGCCCTTCCAAAAAACACTCCCCAAACAGCACATGACGCAAAGAAAAAAAGAGGCGCAATGAGGTAGCTGTGTGAGTAAGCTAAGCGACCCTAGTGGCCGACACAAACACCTGGCCCATCTAGGAGTGGCACTGCAGTGTCACGCAGGATGGCCCTTCCAAAAAACACTCCCCAATCAGCACATGACGCAAAGAAAAAAGAGGCGCAATGAGGTAGCTGTGTGAGTAAGCTAAGCGACCCTAGTGGCCGACACAAACACCTGGCCCATCTAGGAGTGGCACTGCAGTGTCACGCAGGATGGCCCTTCCAAAAAACACCCCCCAAACAGCACATGACGCAAAGAAAAATGAAAGAAAAAAGAGGTGCAAGATGGAATTGTCCTTGGGCCCTCCCACCCACCCTTATGTTGTATAAACAGGACATGCACACTTTAACCAACCCATCATTTCAGTGACAGGGTCTGCCACACGACTGTGACTGAAATGACGGGTTGGTTTGGACCCCCACCAAAAAAGAACAATTAATCTCTCCTTGCACAAACTGGCTCTACAGAGGCAAGATGTCCACCTCATCATCATCCTCCGATATATCACCGTGTACATCCCCCTCCTCACAGATTATCAATTCGTCCCCACTGGAATCCACCATCTCAGCTCCCTGTGTACTTTGTGGAGGCAATTGCTGCTGGTCAATGTCTCCACAGAGGAATTGATTATAATTCATTTTAATGAACATCATCTTCTCCACATTTTCTGGATGTAACCTCGTACGCCGATTGCTGACAAGGTGAGCGGCGGCACTAAACACTCTTTCGGAGTACACACTTGTGGGAGGGCAACTTAGGTAGAATAAAGCCAGTTTGTGCAAGGGCCTCCAAATTGCCTCTTTTTCCTGCCAGTATAAGTACGGACTGTCTGACGTGCCTACTTGGATGCGGTCACTCATATAATCCTCCACCATTCTTTCAATGGGGAGAGAATCATATGCAGTGACAGTAGACGACATGTCCGTAATCGTTGGCAGGTCCTTCAGTCCGGACCAGATGTCAGCATCAGCAGTCGCTCCAGACTGCCCTGCATCACCGCCAGCGGGTGGGCTCGGAATTCTGAGCCTTTTCCTCGCACCCCCAGTTGCGGGAGAATGTGAAGGAGGAGATGTTGACAGGTCGCGTTCCGCTTGACTTGACAATTTTGTCACCAGCAGTTCTTTGAACCCCAGCAGACTTGTGTCTGCCGGAAAGAGAGATCCAAGGTAGGTTTTAAATCTAGGATCGAGCACGGTGGCCAAAATGTAGTGCTCTGATTTCAACAGATTGACCACCCGTGAATCCTTGTTAAGCGAATTAAGGGCTCCATCCACAAGTCCCACATGCCTAGCGGAATCGCTCTGTGTTAGCTCCTCCTTCAATGTCTCCAGCTTCTTCTGCAAAAGCCTGATGAGGGGAATGACCTGACTCAGGCTGGCAGTGTCTGAACTGACTTCACGTGTGGCAAGTTCAAAAGGTTACAGAACCTTGCACAACGTTGAAATCATTCTCCACTGCGCTTGAGACAGGTGCATTCCACCTCCTATATCGTGCTCAGTTGTATAGGCTTGAATGGCCTTTTGCTGCTCCTCCAACCTCTGAAGCATATAGAGGGTTGAATTCCACCTCGTTACCACTTCTTGCTTCAGATGATGGCAGGGCAGGTTCAGGCGTTTTTGGTGGTGCTCCAGTCTTCTGTACGTGGTGCCTGTACGCCGAAAGTGTCCCGCAATTCTTCTGGCCACCTACAGCATCTCTTGCACGCCCCTCTCGTTTTTTAAATAATTCTGCACCACCAAATTCAAGGTATGTGCAAAACATGGGACGTGCTGGAATTTGCCCAGATTTAATGCACACACAATATTGCTGGCGTTGTCCGATGCCACAAATCCACAGGAGAGTCCAATTGGGGTAAGCCATTCTGCGATGATCTTCCTCAGTTGCCGTAAGAGGTTTTTAGCTGTGTGCGTATTCTGGAAAGCGGTGATACAAAGCGTAGCCTGCCTAGGAAAGAGTTGGCGTTTGCGAGATGCTGCTACTGGTGCCGCCGCTGCTGTTCTTGCGGCGGGAGTCCATACATCTACCCAGTGGGCTGTCACAGTCATATAGTCCTGAGCCTTCCCTGCTCCACTTGTCCACATGTCCGTGGTTAAGTGGACATTGGGTACAACTGCATTTTTTAGGACACTGGTGAGTCTTTTTCTGAGGTCTGTGTACATTTTCGGTATCGCCTGCCTAGAGAAATGGAACCTAGATGGTATTTGGTACCGGGGACACAGTACCTCCAACAAGTCTCTAGTTGCCTCTGCAGTAATGATGGATACCGGAACCACGTTTCTCACCGCCCAGGATGCCAAGGCCTCAGTTATCCGCTTTGCAGCAGGATGACTGCTGTGATATTTCATCTTCCTCGCAAAGGACTGTTGGACAGTCAATTGCTTGGTGGAAGTAGTAAAAGTGGGCTTACGAGTACGACTTCCCCTCTGGGATGACCATCGACTCCCAGCAGCAACAACAGCAGCGCCAGCAGCAGTAGGCATTACACGCAAGGATGCATCGGAGGAATCCCAGGCAGGAGAGGACTCGTCATAATTGCCAGTGACATGGCCTGCAGGACTATTGGCATTCCTGGGGAAGGAGGAAATTGACACTGAGGGAGTTGGTGGGGTGGTTTGCGTGAGCTTGGTTACAAGAGGAAGGGATTTACTGGTCAGTGGACTGCTTCCGCTGTCGCCCAAAGTTTTTGAACTTGTCACTGACTTATGATGAATGCACTGCAGGTGACGTATAAGGGAGGATGTTCCGAGGTGGTTAACGTCCTTACCCCTACTTATTACAGCTTGACAAAGGCAACACACGGCTTGACAAATGTTGTCCGCATTTCTGTTGAAATACTTCCACACCGAAGAGCTGATTTTTTTGGTATTTTCACCAGGCATGTCAATGGCCCTATTCCTCCCACGGACAACAGGTGTCTCCCCGGGTGCCTGACTTAAACAAACCACCTCACCATCAGAATCCTCCTGGTCAATTTCCTCCCCAGCGCCAGCAACACCCATATCCTCCTCATCCTGGTGTACTTCAACACTGACATCTTCAATCTGACTATCAGGAACTGGACTGCGGGTGCTCCTTCCAGCACTTGCAGGGGGCGTGCAAATGGTGGAAGGCGCATGCTCTTCACGTCCAGTGTTGGGAAGGTCAGGCATCGCAAACGACACAATTGGACTCTCCTTGTGGATTTGTGATTTCGAAGAACGCACAGTTCTTTGCTGTGCTTTTGCCAGCTTGAGTCTTTTCATTTTTCTAGCGAGAGGCTGAGTGCTTCCATCCTCATGTGAAGCTGAACCACTAGCCATGAACATAGGCCAGGGCCTCAGCCGTTCCTTGCCACTCCGTGTGGTAAATGGCATATTGGCAAGTTTACGCTTCTCCGACGACAATTTTATTTTAGATTTTTGAGTCCTTTTTTTTACTGATATTTGGTGTTTTGGATTTTACATGCTCTGTACTATGACATTGGGCATCGGCCTTGGCAGACGACGTTGCTGGCATTTCATCGTCTTGGCCATGACTAGTGGCAGCAGCTTCAGCACGAGGTGGAAGTCGATCTTGATCTTTCCCTATTTTTGGAACCTCAACATTTTTGTTCTCCATATTTTAATAGGCACAACTAAAAGGCACCTCAGGTAAACAATGGAGATGGATGGATACTAGTATACTTATGGATTGACGAGCGACTGCCGACACAGAGGTAGCTACAGCCGTGGACTACCGTACTGCGTCTGCTGCTAAATATAGACTGGATGATAATGATATAAAAAATATATATATATATCACTACTGCAGCCGGACAGGTATATATTATATAATGACGGACCTGCTGGACACTGTCAGCTCAGCACTGCAGACTCCTAAAGTAAGCTACTAGTAGTATCAAGAAGATAGAAAAAAAAAAAAACACCACAGGTAGGTGGTATACAATTATGGATGGACGAGCGACTGCCGACACAGAGGTAGCTACAGCCGTGGACTACCGTACTGCGTCTGCTGCTAATATAGACTGGATGATAATGATATAAAAAATATATATATATATCACTACTGCAGCCGGACAGGTATATATTATATAATGACGGACCTGCTGGACACTGTCAGCTCAGCACTGCAGACTCCTAAAGTAAACTACTAGTAGTATCAAGAAGATAGGAAAAAAAAAAACCACCACAGGTAGGTGGTATACAATTATGGATGGACTAGCGACTGCCGACACAGAGGTAGCTACAGCCGTGGACTACCGTACTGCGTCTGCTGCTAATATAGATTGGATGATAATGATATAAAAAATATATATATATATATCACTACTGCAGCCGGACAGGTATATATTATATAATGACGGACCTGCTGGACACTGTCAGCTCAGCACTGCAGACTCCTAAAGTAAGCTACTAGTAGTATCAAGAAGATAGAAAAAAAAAACACCACAGGTAGGTGGTATACAATTATGGATGGACTAGCGACTGCCGATACAGAGGTAGCTACAGCCGTGGACTACCGTACTGCGTCTGCTGCTAATATAGACTGGATGATAATGAGATATAAAATATATATATATCACTACTGCAGCCGGACAGGTATATATTATATAATGACGGACCTGCTAGACACTGTCAGCTCAGCACTGCAGACTCCTAAAGTAAGCTACTAGTATCAAGAAGATAGAAAAAAAAAAACACCACAGGTAGGTGGTATACAATTATGGATGGACGAGCGACTGCCGACACAGAGGTAGCTACAGCCGCGGACTACCGTACTGCGTCTGCTGCAGTGCTAATATAGACTGGATGATAATGATATAAAAAATATATATATATCACTACTGCAGCCGGACAGGTATATATTATATAATGACGGACCTGCTGGACACTGTCAGCAGAATGCGTTTATAGAATAAAAACACCACACGACGAGTGTTTAACTTTTTCAGGCAGACAATCACAATATACTGGTGGTCAGTGGTCACTGGTCAGTCACACTGGCACTGGCAGTGGCACTCTGGCAGCAAAAGTGTGCACTGTTAAAATATGTACTCCTGCTATAACTGCTCCCCAGTCTCCCCCACAATTAAGCTGTGTGAGCAGTGAGCACTCAGCACAGTCAGATATACAGTATTACATAGATGATGCAGCACACTGAGGGCACACTGAGGCTGAGCACAGATATGGTATGTGACTGTGTCACACTGTGTATCGTTTTTTTTCAGGCAGAGAACGGATTAATTAAACTGGTGGTCACTGGTCACACTATCAGCAAGTAGTACTCCGTCCTAATATGCTCCCCAAAATTAGTAAATCAAGTGTCTCTACTCTCTACTACTCTCTAGTCTACTCTAAACGGAGAGGACGCCAGCCACGTCCTCTCCCTATCAATCTCAATGCACGTGTGAAAATGACGGCGACGCGCGGCTCCTTATATAGAATCCGAGTCTCGCGATAGAATACGAGCCTCGCGAGAATCCGACAGCGGGATGATGACGTTCGGGCGCGCTCGGGTTAGCCGAGCAAGGCGGGAAGATCCGAGTCTGCCTCGGACCCGTGTAAAAAGCATGAAGTTCGGGGGGGTTCGGTTTCCGAGAAACCGAACCCGCTCATCACTACCGAAAATGTCGAAAAACTGGACTTTTTCGCCCAAAAAAGAAATTCGACAATGCAATACAGTACTTTTTGTCAAAAAAACGGGCTTTTAAAATTCTACTTTTTGAAATTCGACATTTGACAAATTCGACATTTCTGCAATGGTACAAATGCGGCTTTTCGACAAAAGTATATTCAATTGAAGAATGTAAATTCGACAACAGTGCTTTTCGTCAGTAAATTCGTCATTTTCAATCTGCCTCACTTGCTGGCGGAATGTAATAAAAAATTTTAAAAACATGTTTTTTTGTGTTTTTTTTATTGCTAATAGGATATCTAATTATATTAGAAGGGATTAGGTATTTGGTTTGCCTCTTTAGGAGGCACACGTATTATTTATATATTTTTAAAAATATATATTTTTTTTATGGAATGGGTTAAAAAAAAAAAAAAAAAAATGCGTGGGTTCCCCCTCCTAAGCATAACCAGCCTCGGGTTCTTCGAGCCGGTCCTGGTTGCCAAAATACGGGGGGGGGAAATGACAGGGGATCCCCCGTATTTTAACACCCAGCACCGGGCTCTGCGCCTGGTCCTGGTGCAAAAAATACGGGGGACAAAAAGAGTAGGGGTCCCCCATATTTTTTGTACCAGCACCGGGCTCCACTAGCTGGACAGATAATGCCACAGCCGGGGGACACTTTTATACCACTCCCTGCGGCCGTGGCATTAAATACCCAACTAGTCACCCCTGGCCGGGGTACCCTGGAGGAGTGGGGACCCCTTCAATCAAGGGGTCCCCCCCCCAGCCACCCAAGGGCCAGGGGTGAAGCCCGAGGCTGTCCCCCCCCATCCAATGGGCTGCGGATGGGGAGCTGATAGCCATGTGTAAAAATGAAAGAATATTGTTTTTTTGCAGAAGAACTACAAGTCCCAGCAAGCCTCCCCCGCAAGCTGGTACTTGGAGAACCACAAGTACCAGCATGCGGGGGGGAAACGGGCCCGCTGGTACCTGTAGTTCTTCTGCAAAAAAAAATACCCAAATAAAAACAGGACACACACACCTTGAAAGTAAAACTTTATTTCACACATGCCGACACATACATACTTACCTATGTTGACACGCCGACTCTGCCCACGTCTCCGTCTGTCGACGTCCGGGGTACCTGAAAATAAAATTATATACTCACTTGATCCAGTGTCCGGTTCTTTTATTGTAATCCTCGTACTTGGCAACAACAAAAAAACGCATAGCCGATCCAGACGGACTGAAAGGGGTCCCATGTTTACACATGGGACCCCTTTCCCCGAATGCTGAGACCCCCTGTGACTCCTGTCACAGAAAGTCCCTTCAGCCAATCAGGGAGCGCCACGTCGTGGCACTCTCCTGATTGGCTGTATGCGCGTCTGAGCTGTCAGACAGCGCATCGCACAGCCCCCTCCATTATCTTCAATGGTGGGAACTTTGCGGTCAGCGGTGGGGTTACCCGCGGTCAGCGGCTGACCGCGGGTAACCCCACCGCTGACCGCAAAGTTCCCACCATTGAAACTAATGGAGGTGCTGTGCGATGCGCTGTCTGCCAGCTCAGACGCGCATAGGGAATCAGGGAATCAGGAGAGTGCCAGGACGTGGCGCTACCTGATTGCCTGAAGGGACCTTCTGTGACAGGAGTCACAGGGGGTCTCAGCATTCGTCTGGATCGGCTATGCGTTTTTGTTTTTTTGCCAAGTACGAGGATTACAATAAAAGAACCGGACACTGGATCAGGTGAGTATATAATTTTATTTTCAGGAGTATGCCAGCTCACACCACAGCGCCCATATACAACTAAATAAATAATATATGTTGGCTGCGCTGTAATATAGACATATATAGCACCAAATTGCCTGTGCAAACCCACCCCCCCGTTTTGCTCCCTTGTACTTGTAAGGAGAGTGGAGGTCCGGGCCAGCGTCTCTGCAGCGGCTGTGAAGAGATAAAATGGCGCTGGTAAGCTGTGCGGCTAAGCCCCGCCCCTTCCCGGCGCGCTGTAGTCCCGCTTAAATTTGAATTCTTTTATACTGGCGGGGGTATTGTACACGGTGCCCGGGCACCGAATATGCATCTCTTGCCAGCGAAAAGACCCTCAGTAACTTGCTGCCCAGGGCACTCCCCCCCAGCGCCCTGCACCCAGTGAGTGCCGTTGGTGTGTGTGTGTGTGGGAGCATGGAGCGCAGCGCTACCGCTGCGCTGTACCTCCATTACTGAAGTCTTCTGCCGTCACTGAAGTCTTCAGTTCTTCTAATACTCACCCGGCTTCTTACTTCTGGCTTCTGTGGGGGGGGTGACGGCGCGGCTCCGGGAACAAGCAGCTAGGCGCACCAAGTGATCGAACCCTCTGGAGCTAATGCTGTCCAGTAGCCTAAGAAGCAGAGTCCTTGAACTAAGAAGAAGTAGGTCTGACTTCTCTCCCCTCAGTCCCACGAAGCAGGGACCCTGTAGCCAGCAGGTCTCCCTGAAAATAAAAAACCTAACATAAAGTCTTTCCAGAGAAACTCAGTAGAGCTCCCCTAGTGTGTGTCCAGTCACTCCTGGGCACAGAATCTAACTGAGGTCTGGAGGAGGGGCATAGAGGGAGGAGCCACTTCACACCCAGTCAAAGTCTTATAGTGTGCCCATGTCTCCTGCGGATCCCGTCTATACCCCATGGTCCTTTTGGAGTCCCCATCATCCTCTAGGACATAAGAGAAATACACAAGAGGTTTGTGATCAACAATTCTTCCAATGGAGTGTGTGTGGCCCCTGCACAACTAATGTGGCCCCCGCTGAGCTTTGCTTTCTCTTGTATGATTTTGGCATAACTGCTTTACAGTCTCCCACGGGCTTAAAGGAACGCTGGCCTATCTCTGCGGGGTCATCTGCCTGACCCATCACTGGTACACTGTGCGATAAGACTGATTGTAGTATCAGAACGTGAGCGCTCTTTATCACCGCGACGTGATCTCCTGAGAACAATTATTTATCTCTTCAACTGAAATATCAACCAGTAGATAATGCAGTCAGCAGATGTGAGAGATAGGGCGAGCGTTCTGACACTCAGGAACCATAATACTATGCTTTATTTTATATATATATAGCTATACATATAGATATATATACACATGTCTCACACTCTCTCACATTTGTCTAATTTTTCGCACGATCCTCCAATAACCAGTTCTGTGATGGCCAGCACGCAACGTAAATTTTATTGGGAGGTTCCGGTTCCACATCAAATATCAAGATTGGACACCAGTTCGGACGATTATTTATTTATTACCAGTTATTTACTGTATATAGCGCACACATATTCTGCAGCGCTGTACAGAGAAGATTTTGCCATTCACATCAATCCCTGCTCCAGCGGAGTTTACAATCTATATTCCCTATCACATGCACACACAGACACATTCACGCACTTGGGTTCATTTTTGTTTTGGAGCCAATTAACCTACCTGTATATTTTTGGATTGTGAGAGGAAACCGGAGTACCCGGAGGAAACGCACACAAGTACGGGGAGAACATACAAACTCCACACAGTTAGGGCCATGGTGGGAATTGAACCCATGACCTCAGTGCTGTGAGGCGGTAATACTACACCGACCGTGACACCCAGGGCTCATTGTGCAGCCCAGCTTTGTGTATGACAAGGTATGATGTGTGCACAGTGAAATCACAGGTCAGCAATATCTCACTGTGGGGTCTATTCATCAAGCTGAACAGGTCCATTGCTCTCACACCCCTAGCATACACAGGTTTACATCGGGCATATATCATCATGTGTATACTTACCTGCTCTCACAGATCCTGTGACTTTCGAGTGTCTCTCCCGGTTGCCCAGAACAGTGGGTAAGTCTCCTGCACGCCCCCTGTGGCTGCCCGCTTCCCAAATGAAGGGGGTGGTTCAAGAAGCTTGATGACGTGATTCGGTGATTGTGGCATTGTACAGCAGGGGACGGAGCCACAATAACGCAAACGCAGCTTCCGATAGAACGCCCTTCCCCTGCCATCTGCAGAAACGCAGTTTGCAAAGTAATGTTGTTAACATTTCTACTAATGTACGCGGCAAAATACATTTTTGTAAAATGTCAATTCCTAACCTATCCACTTGTGTGCTGGAAGATTTATCCAATGTCTAAAAAAAGTTTTTGCTTATACCGCCAATGAGATTCCTTTCAGGCTTTTTTGTACTTTTGTTGAACCAATATTGCTGTCTATTTGCCATGAACACCATGGACAGGGAGAGTTGCGTTCTACCGATAAGAAAAAATAAGATTTTACTTACCGGTAAATCTATTTCTCGTAGTCCGTAGAGGATGCTGGGGACTCCGTAAGGACCATGGGGATTAGACGGGCTCCGCAGGAGATAGGGCACTTTAAGAAAGCTTTGAATTCTGGGTGTGCACTGGCTCCTCCCTCTATGCCCCTCCTCCAGACCTCAGTTAGTGGAAACTGTGCCCAGAGGAGATGGACAGTCCGAGGAAGGATTTTTGTAAATCTAAGGGCGAGATTCATACCAGCCACACCAAACACACCGTATAACTTGTGATAAACTTACCCAGTTAACAGTATGAACAACAACATAGCCACGGTATCACCGAAAACTATAACTTAACCCTTATGTAAGCAATAACTATATACAAGTCTTGCAGAAGAAGTCCGCACTTGGGACGGGCGCCCAGCATCCTCTACGGACTACGAGAAATAGATTTACCGGTAAGTAAAATCTTATTTTCTCTAACGTCCTTGAGGATGCTGGGACTCCGTAAGGACCATGGGGATTATACCAAAGCTCCCAAATGGGCGGGAGAGTGCGGATGACTCTGCAGCACCGATTGAGCAAACAGGAGGTCCTCCTCAGCCAGGGTATCAAACTTATAGAACTTTTCAAAGGTGTTTGTCCCCGACCAAGTAGAAGCTCGGCACAATTGTAATGCCGCCCAAGAAGAGCCCACTTTCCAAATGGAGTGGGCCTTAACCGATTCCGGTAACGGCAATCCTGCCGTAGAATGCGCCTGCTGAATCGTGTTACAGATCCAGCGAGCAATAGTCTGCTTTGAAGCAGGGGCGCCAACCTTGTTGGCCGCATACAGAACAAACAAAGCTTCAGTCTTCCTGATCCTAGCCGTTCTGGTCACATAAATCTTCAAAGCCCTGACTACATCCAGGGACTCGGAATCCTCCAAGTCACGTGTAGCCACAGGCACGACAATAGGTTGGTTCACATGAAAAGATGAGACCACTTTTGGCAGAAAGTGAGGACGAGTCCTCAACTCTGACCTATCCACATGAAAAACCAAGTATGGGCTTTTATGCGATAAAGCCGCCAATTCTGAAACACGTCTCGCCGAAGCTAACGCCAACAACATGACCACTTTCCATGTGAGGTATTTCAACTCCACAGTTTTAGGTGGTTCAAACCAAGGTGACTTGAGGAAACGTAACACCACGTTAAGATCCCAAGGCGCCACCGGAGGCACAAAGGGAGGCTGAATATGCAGCACCCCCTTCACAAAAGTCTGTACCTCAGGAAGAGAGGCTAATTCTCTTTGAAAGAAAATGGATAAGGCCGAAATCTGGACCTTTATGGACCCTAATTTAAGGCCCAAGGTCACTCCTGTTTGAAGGAAGTGAAGTAGACGACCCAAATGGAACTCCTCCGTAGGAGCAGCTCTGGCCTCACACCAAGAAACATATTTCCGCCATATACGGTAATAATGTTTTAACGTCACGTCTTTCCTAGCCTTGATCAGGGTAGGAATGACTTCCTCCGGAATTCCTTTTTCCGCTAGGATCCGGCGTTCAACCGCCATGCCGTCAAACGCAGCCGAGGTAAGTCTTGGAACAGACAGGGCCCCTGCTGTAGCAGGTCCTGCCTTAGAGGAAGAGGCCACGGATCTTCTGTGAGCAACTCTTGTAGTTCCGGATACCAAGTCCTCCGTGGCCAATCTGGAACAATGAGGATTGTTCTTCTGACCCTGCTTATTCTTACAATTCTCAACACCTTGGGTATGAGAGGAAGAGGAGGAAACACATAGACCGATCTGAACACCCAAGGTGTCACCAGACCGTCTACCGCTACCGTCTGAGGGTCCCTTGACCTGGCGCAATACCGCTTTAGCTTTTTGTTGAGACGGGACGCCATCATGTCTATTTGAGGCAGCCCCACCGATCCGCGATCTGCGCAAAGACTTCTTGATGAAGTCCCCACTCCCCCGGATGCAGGTCGTGCCTGCTGAGGAAATCCGCCTCCCAGTTGTCCACCCCCAGGATGAACACCGCGGACAGCGCGCTTACATGGCCTTCCGCCCAGCGTAGAATCCTGGTCGCTTCTGCCATGGCCCCTCTGCTCCTTGTTCCGCCTTGGCGGTTTATATGAGCCACTGCCGTGACATTGTCTGATTGAATCAGAACCGGTCTTCTCCGAAGTAAGTTCTCCGCTTGGCGCAGGGCGTTGTATATGGCCCTCAACTCCAGGACGTTGATGTGGAGACAAGTCTCCAGGCTTGACCAGAGACCTTGGAGATTTCTTCCTAGTGCCACTGCTCCCCAGCCTCGGAGGCCTGCGTCCGTGGTCACTAGGACCCAGTCCTGAATGCCGAACCTGCGACCCTCTAGAAGGTGAGCACTGTTCAGCCACCACAGGAGAGATACCCTGGTCCTGGGAGACAGGGAGATCCTTTGATGCATTTGTAAATGGGACCCGGACCACTTGTCTAAGAGGTCCCATTGAAAAGTCCTCGCATGGAATCTGACGAAAGGGATGGCCTCGTATGAAGCCACCATCTTCCCCAGGACCCGCGTGCACTGATGCACTGAAACCTTCTTTGGTTTCAACAGGTTCCTGACCATGGTCATGAGTTCCTGAACCTTTTCGATCGGAAGAAAAACCTTTTTCTGGTCTGTGTCTAGGATCAGGCCCAGAAAGGTCAGACGCGTTGTAGGAACTAGCTGGGACTTCGGTATATTGAGAATCCAGCCGTGTAGCTGCAAGAAGGTACGAGGATCGTCCTTTGTTTACAGAGGTAAAGGCAGGGGAAAGAAGCTGCACACAGCTAGTTCCCAAGAGCAGAAGTCCTCCCCTGGACTTCTGCTCTTAAAGGCGAGATCTCGGGAGAAGTTGCTGGACAGCGTGTCTCTGTCCATGAAGACCATGGACAGAGACACGCTGTCCAGCAACTTCTCCCGAGATCTCGCCTTTATTAGGAGATCGTCCAAGTATGGGATAATTGTGACCCCCTGCCTGCGCAGAAGCACCATCATTTCCGCCATTACCTTGGTGAAAATCCTTGGGGCCGTGGAAAGCCCAAACGGCAACGTCTGAAATTGGTAGTGACAGTCCTGCACTGCAAATCTCAGGAATGCCTGATGAGGGGGGAATATTGGAACATGAAGGTATGCATCCTTTATGTCCAGGGACACCATCCAATCCCCCCCCTCCAGGCTGGCGATGACCGCACGGAGTGATTCCATTTTGAACTTGAACCTTTTCAAGTACAAGTTCAGAGATTTCAGGTTTAAAATGGACCTGACCGAACCGTCCGGTTTCGGGACCACAAACAGGGTTGAGTAATATCCCTCTCCCTGCTGGAGATGAGGAACTGTATCCCTCTCCCTGCTGGAGATGAGGAACTGTGACAATCACCTGTTGAACATACAATTTTTGGATTGCTGTCAACCCTGACTCCCTTTCTGACAGGGAAGTCGGCAGGGCCGATTTGAAAAACCGGCGAGGAGGCAAGTCTTCGAATTCCAGCCTGTATCCCTGAGCAACAATCTCTATTGCCCAGTGATCCACCTGCGATTGAACCCAGACGTGGCTGAAAAACCGAAGACGAGCCCCCACCAGATCTGCCTCCCCCCGGGAAGCCCCAGCGTCATGCGGTGGACTTTGCAGACGCAGGGGAGGACTTCTGCTCTTGGGAACTAGCTGTGTGCAGCTTCTTTCCCCTGCCTTTACCTCTGTAAACAAAGGACGATCCTCGTACCTTCTTGTTTTTATTGGAGCGAAAGGACTGCATTTGATAATGAGGTGCCTTCTTAGTATGCTGCGGGGGGACATAAGGTAAGAAATTCGACTTACCAGCCGTAGCCGTAGAGACCAGGTCCGAGAAGCCGTCTCCAAACAACTCCTCCCCCTTGTACGGCAAGGACTCCATGTGCCGCTTAGAATCGGCATCTCCCGTCCACTGCCGGGTCCACAGGAGTCGCCTAGCAGAAAAATAGACATAGCATTTATTCTGGAGCTTAATAAACAAATGTCTCTCTGAGCATCCCTCATATACAAGGCAGCATCTCTGATATGCTCTATGGTCATTTGAATGGCATCCCTATCTAAGGTGTCAATCTCCGTAGATAAGGAATCTGCCCATGCCACAACCGCACTACAAACCCAGGCCGACGCCATAGCCGGTCTAACAATAGTACCGGAGTGAGTGTAAATGTGCTTCAAGGTAATTTCCTGCCTGCGATCGGCCGGTTCCTTGAGGGAAGCCGTATCCTGAGAAGGCAGTGCCACCTTTTTGGACAAGCGTGTCAGCGCCTTGTCCGCTTTTGGTGAAGATTCCCAGCGTATCCTATCAGTTTGTGGAAAGAGATACGCCATAAGAATCCTTTTGGGAACTTGTGGTCTCCTATCCGGAGATTCCCAAGCCTTTTCGCACAATTCACTTAATTCAAATGAGGATGGAAAAGTGACTTCAGGCTTTTTCCCTTTATACATGTGTACCCTCGTGTCAGGGACAGGGGGTTCCTCAGTAATATGCAAAACCTCTTTAATGGCCATAATCATGTACCGAATACCCTTAGCCACCTTCGGCTGTAATTTTGCATCTTCATAGTCGACACTAGAGTCAGAATCTGTGTCGGTATCTGTGTCATCGATCTGGGATATGGTGCGCTTCTGAGACCCCGACGGGCCTGGCGCCACAGGGACAGGCATGGACTGGCTACCTGACTGATCCCTAGCTTCTGCCTTGTCTAACCTTTTATGCAATAGATTGACATTTGCATTCAAGACATTCAGCATATCCACCCATTCCGGTGTCGGCGTTGCCGACGGCGACCTGACATTCAAACACTCCCCCTCCACCGTAAGCGAGCCTTCCTCGTCAAACATGTCGACACACGCGTACCGACACACTTCTCACACACACAGGGAACCCCTTTTCTGAAGATAGTATCCCTGTCAGGCCCTTTGGAGAGACAGAGAGAGAGAGTATGCCAGCACACACCCCAGCGCAATAACCCTGGAGACCAACACAAAATGCTTTTCCCCAGCAGCGCTGTGTAATATGTAAACCGCCAATTATGTGCCCCCCCCCCTCTCTTTTAAGTACCCTTTCACCGTGTGTAAGCAGGGGAGAGTCCGGGGAGCTTCCTCTCAGCAGTGCTGTGGAGAGAAAATGGCGCTGGTGAGTGCTGAGGGAGAAGCCCCGCCCCCTCGGCGGCGGGCTTCTGTCCCGCTCAAACATAGTAAAATATGGCGGGGGCTCTTTTATATACATGTACAGAGCCCACCTGTACATGTATATAGTCTTTTTGCCATGTAGAGGTTTATATTGCTGCCCAGGGCGCCCCCCCCTGCGCCCTGCACCCTTACAGTGACCGGAGTATGTGAGGTGTATGGGAGCAATGACGCACAGCTGCAGTGCTGTGCGTTACCTCAGTGAAGCTGAAGGCTTCTGCCGCCTGAGACGTCTTCTGACTTCTGTACTTCTGGCTCTGTGAGGAGAACGGCGGCGCGGCTTCGGGGGTGGACGCCCAGTAAGAACCTGCGTTCACCCCCTCTGGAGCTAATGGTGTCCAGTAGCCGAGAAAGCAGAGCCTATCTTTGACAAGAAGGTCTGCTCCTCTCTCCTCAGTCCCTCGATGCAGGGAGCCTGTTGCCAGCAGTGCTCCCTGTGAAAAAGTAGTAAAAAGTAGAAGAAAAATCCAAACAAAAATGCTTTCAGGCAGAGAACTCTGGAGAGCTCTCTACAGTGCACCCATCTTGCTCTGGGCACAGTGTAAAACTAACTGAGGTCTGGAGGAGGGTCATAGAGGGAGGAGCCAGTGCACACCCAGAATCCAAAGCTTTCTTAAAGTGCCCTATCTCTTGCGGAGCCCGTCTAATCCCCATGGTCCTTACGGAGTCCCAGCATCCTCAAGGACGTTAGAGAAATGCAAATATCTGCAAACTAATAAAGTGGTTTGGGCTACCGGGAAATGGTGTAGCCAATGACACGGCACTTGTGGCCTAGGGATGTGACTTCATTTATCCCAATTTCCCCATCGTGACCCTTGTGAGATAAATTGAAACATATCTAAGATTTTGATTTTGTTCTGGCCTATGGCCCTCATTCCGAGTTGATCGCTCGCTAGCTACTTTTAGCAGCCGTGCAAACGCATAGTCGGCGCCCGCTGGGGAGTGTATTTTTCGCTTTGCAGGAGTGTGAACGCCTGTGCAGCAGAGCGGCTGCAAACACATTTTGTGCAGAACAAGACCAGCCCTGTAGTTACTTATCCTGTGCGATGATTGCTGCGACGAGTGACACGGTAATGACGTCAGATACCCGCCCAGCAAACGCCCGGCCACGCCTGCGGTTTTCCAAACACTCCCAGAAAACGGTCAGTTGACACCCACAAACTCCCACTTCCTGTCAATCTCCTTGTGATTGGCTGTGCGACTGAAAGCGTCACTAGAACCTGTGCAAAACCACGATGCTCTTTGTACCCATACGCCGCGCGTGCGCATTGCGGTGCATGCGCAGTTCTGACATTTTTTTAACTGATCGCTACGCAGCGACCAACGGCAGCTAGCGATCAACTCGGAATGAGGGCCTATATACCTACCAGGTGTCCAAACCAAAATCAGTAAGCTGACAAATACCAAACCACAAAGCAACCGCAAAATACCGAAAACAATAAGGAAACAATCACACATAGAAGTTTTTAAAGCATTAAATAGTAAGTTAAGTAACTTTTAAGTATGCAACCTAGCTGTCCTTCTGCAAATCATTATCTCCTTTTCAATACCTCTCTGGATTGCAAACAAGTATGGCTGCCATGAGCTCACAGCTCTAAGCATGTTGGCCCTTATTTAGATATGTTTGGAGTAGATATCGCTGCTGCTTACACAGAAGCAGCAGCGATAGCTCTAATATGGTAATGTAGCACGGTGCGTCATGGCGTCTGCTGCATTACTGATCTGACCTAAGTCCTATGACGCAGTATCGGATCGTATCCGACACCATCGCTTGGCTGCATGACCCGTGTGGTCGTGCAAGCCGTCCACTGCAGATCTCACCAGGAAATCTCTGTCCTCTGACGGAGAGGTGCTGCAATGGCAGTGACATGCCTCTGTTGCAGTGCCGCCCACAAACGGTATCAGACTGTCGATCACTGACATTCTGATACTGTCCCCTGTCCGCCGACGCAAACCCGTACTGCACATGTGCAGTAAGGGTCCGGTGCATGAGCAAAGTACCGGGGAAGAAGGAGAAAGTCCCAGTGAAAACAGAGCTCAGAGAGGTTCCAAAGTGTCTCTGCTCACTACATCATGTGCCACGTAACTGTGGTTGCCAAGTGAGTCATATAATACAAATCTGCAGAATTATTGATCAGGCTGAAAAAACAAAACCAAGAAAAAAAGGTATTTTCCAGGTGGCTCCTTAAAGCCTGGTACAGAGATTGATGGTAAAAAGCACACTTCATGTATTTTACATGGTTGCCACTTTAACAGTTCAATATACAGCCAGAGACCAGAGAGGCAAATGATTCATCAATCTCTATAGCAAAATATTGTGAAAAAAAAAATATATACGCTACAAATGAGGCTTTGGGTCCAAACAATGCGCAATGGAATATGTTGGCGCTATATAAATAAAGGACAGTTGGGGAGTTTATAAATGATAAGTACGGCGATTATGAAGGGCCTGTTGTCTGTGGCTACAGAGGCCATAGGGGGTCATTCCGAGTTTTTAGCAGCCGTGCAAACGCATTGTCGCCGCCCACTGGGGAGTGTATTTTCGCTTTGCAGAAGTGGGAACGTTTGTGCGGCAGAGCGCCTGCAAAATCTTTTTGTGCAAAACAAGACCAGCCCTGTAGTTACTTATCCTGTGCGTTGATTCTAACGACGGAGGGACGGCTTTTGACGTCACACACCCGCCCAGCGTTCACCCAGCCACGCCTGCGTTTTTCTAAGCACTCCCTGAAAACGGTCGGTTGACACCCAGAAACACCCACTTCATGCCAATCTTCCTGCGTTCGGGCGTGCAACTGAAAGCTTCGCTAGAACCTGTGCAAAACCACAATGTTCTTTGTGCCCTTACGTCGCGCGTGCGCATTGCGGTGCATACGCATGCGCAGATTAGCCTTTTTTTTCTCTGATCGCTACGCAGCGAACAACGGCAGCTAGCGTTCAATTCGGAATGACCCTCATAGTCGGAGAGGTGCAGCCCGAGTATTATAGGAAGCGGTACAAAGGCACGCGTAACGCTGCATGCAGATACATAAATGTATGCACAGCTTGAAATAGCGAGAGACATCCCATCCGGGCCGGGCAGAAACCCGAGACTGGACCTATTAATCTTATGCCAATAGCTATGAGGACTTAGAGGACATCAGAGCCGGCTGCAAATAGCTGCTCTGACCTCAACGTAAGGAGACATTCCGCTCGTGTCGCAGCTTCTGTTCACTGAAGAGACGTCTCTATCTTATTTCTATTATTACCAGTGTAAATAGATTGTAATACAGACACTTGGGATCTTCTCTGTAAGTACTGCACATCTGTCATCCTCTTACAGTGTCACTAACGAGCCGTGCAGTACACAAACACGCAGAGGAGGAAGCAGCGCCGCTCTTACCCCATCTGACTGATATGTGCGAGCTGAGAGATCGGCTCCGTACCCGCCGGTGGGATTGGGGGTTTTTGCATTACTAGTGGAAACGCAGGCCAGGCTTCCCGTATGCAATTACACGCCAGAAACTTATATGGTTCTAATATGAGGGGTTATTCAGATGTGGAAGCAAACCAAAAAAGCAAGCAACTGAACAAAACCATGCTGGACTGCAGGTGGGGGCAGATGTAACATGTGCAGAGTTAGATTTGGGTGGGGTATGTCCAAACTGAAATCTAATCTGCAGTGTAAATATAAAGCGGTCTTACTTATGTGGGCTACGTGCAGAAGCAGCCAGTATTTACCCTGCACAGAAACAAGATAAATGTATTTCCACCCGTACATTGCAAAATGGTTTGATCCAGATAAAAAGTTACTTGCTTTTATGCCTCGCTTCCAAATCCAAATCAGGCCTACGATGCGGAACAGAAACACGGTGCAACGCAACACTAGTGAAACCGTGAGCGGGTATGGCGACATTACCAGTCACCTCACACCCGCATAAACGTAGTATTCCTATTATGTAAATGGCGAGAGCGAAGCAGATATCGCTATAGGTTTCTATGGGGGCTGTTTAATTGGCAAATTTATCAAGCAGCTAATACCATCTTCAGATGGCATTATCCCTTGTAGGCTACCCGCTACATTCCGCACATGTTTTCAGGAGAGGGATCTGAGGGATTCTTTCCCAGTGCTGTCCACTTGCACATGCGTATGCGATCACTTCTTCAAGATGGGGATTGGGTACCAAATGATGGCGGACAGAATCCTGACAGCGTAATCCCAATGCCTGTGGATTCAGGTGAGTATTCTAACCCTAACCATCCCCTTTGGCAGCCTAACCTTAACCATCCCCTTCGGCAGCCTAACCCTAACCATCCCCTTCACCAGCCTAACCCTAACCATCCCCTTCACCAGCCTAACCCTAACCATCCCCTTCAGCAGCCTAAACCTAACCATCCCCTTCAGCAGTCTATCCCTAACCGTCCCCTTCACCAGTCTAACCCTAACCATCCCCTTCAGCAGCCTAACCCTAACCGTCCCCTTCAGCAGTCTAACCCTAACCGTCCCCTTCACCAGTCTAACCCTAACCATCCCTTTCAGCAGCCTAACCCTAACCATCCCCTTCAGCAGCATAACCCTAACCATCCCCTTCAGCAGCCGAACCCTAACCGTCCCCTTCAGCAGTCTAACCCTAACCGTCCCCTTCAGCAGCCTAACCCTAACCATCCCCTTCAGCAGTCTAACCCTAACTATCCCCTTCAGCAGCCTAACCCTAACCATCTCCTTCAGCAGCCTAACCCTAACCATCCACTTTGGCACTCTATCCCTAACCATCCCTTTCAGCAGCCTAACCCTAACCATCCCCTTCGGCAGTCTATCCCTAACCATCCCTTTCAGCAGCCTAACCCTAACCAACCCCTTCACCAGTCTAACCCTAACCGTCCCCTTCAGCAGCCTAACCCTAACCATCCCCTTCGGCAGTCTATCCCTAACGATCCCCTTCAGCAGCCTAACCCTAACCACCCCCTTCGGCAGTCTATCCCTAACCATCCCCTTCAGCAGCCTAACCCTAACCACCCCCTTCGGCAGTCTAACCCTAACCATCCCTTTCAGCAGCCTAACCCTAACCAACCCCTTCGGCAGTCTAACCCTAACCACCCCCTTCGGCAGTCTATCCCTAACCATCCCCTTCGGCAGCCTAACCCTAACCATCCCCTTCGGCAGTCTAACCCTAACCATCCCCTTCAGCAGTCTAACCCTAACCGTCCCCTTCAGCAGCCTAACCCTAACCGTCCCCTTCACCAGTCTAACCCTAACCGTCCCCTTCAGCAGCCTAACCCTAACCGTCCCCTTCAGCAGTCTAACCCTAACCATCCCCTTCACCAGTCTAACCCTAACCGTCCCCTTCAGCAGCCTAACCCTAACCGTCCTCTTCACCAGTCTAACCCTAACCGTCCCCTTCAGCAGCCTAACCCTAACCATCCCCTTCGGCAGTCTATCCCTAACGATCCCCTTCAGCAGCCTAACCCTAACCACCCCCTTCGGCAGTCTATCCCTAACCATCCCCTTCAGCAGCCTAACCCTAACCATCCCCTTCGGCAGTCTATCCCTAACCATCCCCTTCAGCAGCCTAACCCTAACCAACCCCTTCGGCAGTCTATTCCTAACCATCCCCTTCGGCAGCCTAACCCTAACCATCCCCTTCAGCAGTCTAACCCTAACCATCCCCTTCAGCAGTCTATATTTAACCATCCCCTTCGGCACTCTATCCCTAACCATCCCGTTCAGCAGCCTAAACCTAACCATCCCCTTCGGCAGTCTAACCCTAACCATCCCCTTCGGCAGCCTAACCCTAACCATCCCTTTCGGCAGCCTAACCCTAACCATCCCCTTCGGCAGTCTAACCCTAACCATCCCCTTCGGCAGCCTAACCCTAACCATCCCCTTCGGCAGTCTAACCCTAACCATCCCCTTCGGCAGTCTAACCCTAACCATCCCCTTCAGCAGCCTAACCCTAACCATCCCCTTCGGCAGTCTAACCCTAACCATCCCCTTCAGCAGTCTAACCCCAACCATCCCCTTCACCAGCCTAACCCTAACCATCCCCTTCAGCAGCCTAAACCTAACCATCCCCTTCAGCAGTCTATCCCTAACCATCCCCTTCAGCAGTCTATCCCTAACCATCCCCTTCAGCAGTCTATATTTAACCATCCCCTTCGGCACTCTATCCCTAACCATCCCCTTCAGCAGCCTAAACCTAACCATCCCCTTCGGCAGTCTAACCCTAACCATCCCCTTCGGAAGCCTAACCCTAACCATCCCCTTCGGCAGCCTAACCCTAACCATCCCCTTCGGCAGTCTAACCCTAACCATCCCCTTCGGCAGCCTAACCCTAACCATCCCCTTCGGCAGCCTAACCCTAACCATCCCCTTCGGCAGCCTAACCCTAACCATCCCCTTCGGCAGTCTAACCCTAACCATCCCCTTCGGCAGCCTAACCCTAACCATCCCCTTCGGCAGTCTAACCCTAACCATCCCCTTCGGCAGTCTAACCCTAACCATCCCCTTCGGCAGCCTAACCCTAACCATCCCCTTCGGCAGCCTAACCCTAACCATCCCCTTCAGCAGCCTAACCCTAACCGTCCCCTTCAGCAGTCTATACCTAACCATCCCCTTCACCAGTCTAACCCTAACCATCCCCTTCGGCAGCCTAACCCTAACCATCCCCTTCGGCAGTCTAACCCTAACCATCCCCTTCGGCAGCCTAACCCTAACACTCTCCATAGTGCCTAACCCTAATTTGTCGGCATTCCACTGTTGGGATTCTGACTGTCAGGATCCTGACCGCCGAGTACCCTACTACATACCCCAAGATGGCAGTCAATTTTCCGACACAGGTTGGTAGAGTTGGGTGGATCTTGTACAGAATAGATTAGGTATGCGGCTGCGCCTCATTTCCTGGTGAAACGTAATGGGAACAGACACACAAACGAGCACATTGTAGTGGGAAACTCATCCTTAAAACAAAACTCCAAACATTCCATTTTTATTAGAACAGAATGGGGGCGTGGCCAAGAGTCAATGTAGGCTTGGTCACTTCACAAGGGGCGTAACTACATTACAATGGGGGAGTGGCCACATATTGCAGGTTATGCCTAGCATAACGCAAGCTCACCCCCAAAACACCTTATGCTGGTCCAGTGTCAGCAGTGTGTGGCACCTGATCACTGTGGTTCTGCACATCCCAACATTACCAGAAGTCAAGACAAAGGTGACAGCGGTGAAGTCACCCAAAATTAGGACTGTCGCATCTAAATCAGACTGACATGATATTAGGATGCAATTTGTTGGTGTAATAAATCTCTACTTGCACAACAGCAGCAAGATTGCCAACACTTATCCTACGGTAATTCATTATGTTACTTGTATTTTATGCATTGCTTTCCAGCAACATATAGCAACAAGCCTTGATGCAGCAAATACTGTAGCAGTGAGCCTTTGTGCTGCATATACTGTAGCAGTGGGCCTTGGTGCAGCATATACTGTAACAATGAGCCTTGGTGGGCTATATACTGTAGCAGTGAGCCTTGGTGCGGCATATACTGTAGCAGAGAGCCTTGGTGCAGCATATACTGTAGCAATGAGCCTTGGTGCGGCATATACTGTAGCAGTGAGCCTTGGTGCGGCATATACTGTAGCAGTGAGCCTTGGTGCGGCATATACTGTAGCAGTGAGCCTTGGTGCGGCATATACTGTAGCAATGAGCCTTGGTGCGGCATATACTGTAGCAGTGAGCCTTGGTGCGGCATATACTGTAGCAGTGAGCCTTGGTGCAGCATATACTGTAGCAGTGAGCCTTGGTGCGGCATATACTGCAGCAGTGAGCCTTGGTGCGGCATATACTGTAGCAATGAGCCTTGGTGCGGCATATACTGTAGCAGTGAGCCTTGGTGCGGCATATACTGTAGCAGTGAGCCTTGGTGCAGCATATACTGTAGCAATGAGTCTTGGTGCAGCATATACTGTAGCAGTGAGCCTTGGTGCGGCATATACTGTAGCAGTGAGCCTTGGTGCGGCATATACTGTAGCAATGAGCCTTGGTGCGGCATATACTGTAGCAGTGAGCCTTGGTGCGGCATATACTGTAGCAATGAGTCTTGGTGCGGCATATACTGTAGCAGTGAGCCTTGGTGCGGCATATACTGTAGCAATGAGCCTTGGTGCGGCATATGCTGTAGCAGTGAGCCTTGGTGCGGCATATACTGTAGCAATGAGCCTTGGTGCGGCATATACTGTAGCAGTGAGCCTTGGTGCGGCATATACTGTAGCAGTGAGCCTTAGTGCTGCATATACTGTAGCAATGAGCCTTGGTGCGGCATATACTGTAGCAATGAGCCTTGGTGCGGCATATACTGTAGCAATGAGTCTTGGTGCGGCATATACTGTAGCAATGAGCCTTGGTGCGGCATATACTGTAGCAGTGAGCTTGGTGCAGCATATACTGTAGCAGTGAGCCTTGGTGCGGCATATACTGTAGCAGTGAGTCTTGGTGCAGCATATACTGTAGCAGTGAGTCTTGGTGCGGCATATACTGTAGCAGTGAGCCTTAGTGCGGCATATACTGTAGCAATGAGCCTTGGTGCGGCATATACTGTAGCAATGAGCCTTGGTGCGGCATATACTGTAGCAGTGAGCCTTAGTGCGGCATATACTGTAGCAATGAGCCTTGGTGCAGAATATACTGTAGCAGTGAGCCTTGGTGCGGCATATACTGTAACAATGAGCCTTGGTGCAGAATATACTGTAGCAGTGAGCCTTGGTGCGGCATATACTGTAGCAATGAGCCTTGGTGCGGCATATACTGTAGCAGTGAGCCTTGGTGCGGCATATACTGTAGCAATGAGCCTTGGTGCGGCATATACTGTAGCAATGAGTCTTGGTGCGGCATATACTGTAGCAATGAGCCTTGGTGCGGCATATACTGTAGCAGTGAGTCTTGGTGCAGCATATACTGTAGCAGTGAGCCTTGGTGCGGCATATACTGTAGCAGTGAGTCTTGGTGCAGCATATACTGTAGCAGTGAGCCATGGTGCGGCATATACTGTAGCAGTGAGTCTTGGTGCAGCATATACTGTAGCAGTGAGCCATGGTGCGGCATATACTGTAGCAGTGAGCCTTGGTGCGGCATATACTGTAGCAATGAGCCTTGGTGCGGCATATACTGTAGCAGTGAGCCTTGGTGCGGCATATACTGTAGCAATGAGCCTTGGTGCGGCATATACTGTAGCAGTGAGCCTTGGTGCGGCATATACTGTAGCAGTGAGCCTTAGTGCGGCATATACTGTAGCAGTGAGTCTTGGTGCAGCATATACTGTAGCAGTGAGCCTTGGTGCGGCATATACTGTAGCAGTGAGTCTTGGTGCAGAATATACTGTAGCAGTGAGCCTTGGTGCGGCATATACTGTAGCAATGAGCCTTGGTGCGGCATATACTGTAGCAATGAGCCTTGGTGTGGCATATACTGTAGCAGTGAGCCTTAGTGCGGCATATACTGTAGCAATGAGCCTTGGTGCAGAATATACTGTAGCAGTGAGCCTTGGTGCGGCATATACTGTAGCAATGAGCCTTGGTGCAGAATATACTGTAGCAGTGAGCCTTGGTGCAGCATATACTGTAGCAATGAGTCTTGGTGCAGCATATACTGTAGCAGTGAGCCTTGGTGCGGCATATACTGTAGCAATGAGCCTTGGTGCAGCATATACTGTAGCAGTGAGCCTTGGTGCGGCATATACTGTAGCAATGAGCCTTGGTGCAGAATATACTGTATCAGTGAGCCTTGGTGCGGCATATACTGTAGCAATGAGTCTTGGTGCGGCATATACTGTAGCAATGAGTCTTGGTGCGGCATATACTGTAGCAATGAGCCTTGGTGCGGCAAATACTGTAGCAATGAGCCTTGGTGCAGAATATACTGTAGCAGTGAGCCTTTATGCGGCATATACTGTAGCAATGAGCCTTGGTGCAGAATATACTGTAGCAGTGAGCCTTGGTGCGGCATATACTGTAGCAGTGAGCCTTGGTGCGGCATATACTGTAGCAATGAGCCTTGGTGCAGAATATACTGTATCAGTGAGCCTTGGTGCGGCATATACTGTAGCAATGAGCCTTGGTGCAGAATATACTGTATCAGTGAGCCTTGGTGCGGCATATACTGTAGCAATGAGTCTTGGTGCGGCATATACTGTAGCAATGAGCCTTGGTGCGGCATATACTGTAGCAATGAGCCTTGGTGCAGCATATACTGTAGCAATGAGCCTTGGTGCGGCATATACTGTAGCAATGAGCCTTGGTGCGGCATATACTGTAGCAATGAGCCTTGGTGCGGCATATACTGTAGCAATGAGCCTTGGTGCGGCATATACTGTAGCAATGAGCCTTGGTGCGGCATATACTGTAGCAATGAGCCTTGGTGCGGCATATACTGTAGCAGTGAGCCTTGGTGCGGCATATACTGTAGCAATGAGCCTTGGTGCAGCATATACTGTAGCAATGAGCCTTGGTGCGGCATATACTGTAGCAGTGAGCCTTAGTGCGGCATATACTGTAGCAGTGAGCCTTGGTGCGGCATATACTGTAGCAGTGAGCCTTGGTGCGGCATATACTGTAGCAATGAGCCTTGGTGCAGAATATACTGTATCAGTGAGCCTTGGTGCGGCATATACTGTAGCAATGAGTCTTGGTGCGGCATATACTGTAGCAATGAGCCTTGGTGCGGCATATACTGTAGCAATGAGCCTTGGTGCAGCATATACTGTAGCAATGAGCCTTGGTGCGGCATATACTGTAGCAATGAGCCTTGGTGCGGCATATACTGTAGCAATGAGCCTTGGTGCGGCATATACTGTAGCAATGAGCCTTGGTGCGGCATATACTGTAGCAATGAGCCTTGGTGCGGCATATACTGTAGCAATGAGTCTTGGTGCGGCATATACTGTAGCAATGAGCCTTGGTGCGGCATATACTGTAGCAATGAGCCTTGGTGCGGCATATACTGTAGCAGTGAGCCTTAGTGCGGCATATACTGTAGCAATGAGCCTTGGTGCAGAATATACTGTAGCAGTGAGCCTTGGTGCGGCATATACTGTAGCAATGAGCCTTGGTGCGGCATATACTGTAGCAATGAGCCTTTGTGCGGCATATACTGTAGCAGTGAGCCTTAGTGCGGCATATACTGTAGCAATGAGCCTTGGTGCAGAATATACTGTAGCAGTGAGCCTTGGTGCGGCATATACTGTAGCAATGAGCCTTGGTGCAGAATATACTGTAGCAGTGAGCCTTGGTGCAGCATATACTGTAGCAATGAGCCTTGGTGCAGCATATACTGTAGCAGTGAGCCTTGGTGCGGCATATACTGTAGCAATGAGCCTTGGTGCAGCATATACTGTAGCAGTGAGCCTTGGTGCGGCATATACTGTAGCAATGAGCCTTGGTGCAGAATATACTGTAGCAGTGAGCCTTGGTGCGGCATATACTGTAGCAATGAGCCTTGGTGCAGAATATACTGTAGCAGTGAGCCTTGGTGCGGCATATACTGTAGCAATGAGCCTTGGTGCGGCATATACTGTAGCAGTGAGCCTTGGTGCGGCATATACTGTAGCAATGAGCCTTGGTGCAGCATATACTGTAGCAGTGAGCCTTGGTGCAGCATATACTGTAGCAATGAGCCTTGGTGCGGCATATACTGTAGCAGTGAGCTTGGTGCAGCATATACTGTAGCAGTGAGCCTTGGTGCGGCATATACTGTAGCAATGAGCCTTGGTGCGGCATATACTGTAGCAATGAGCCTTGGTGCGACATATACTGTAGCAGTGAGCCTTGGTGCGGCATATACTGTAGCAATGAGCCTTGGTGCGGCATATACTGTAGCAATGAGTCTTGGTGCGGCATATACTGTAGCAATGAGCCTTGGTGCGGCATATACTGTAGCAGTGAGCTTGGTGCAGCATATACTGTAGCAGTGAGCCTTGGTGCGGCATATACTGTAGCAGTGAGTCTTGGTGCAGCATATACTGTAGCAGTGAGTCTTGGTGCGGCATATACTGTAGCAATGAGCCTTGGTGCGGCATATACTGTAGCAATGAGCCTTGGGGCAGCATATACTGTAGCAATGAGCTTTGGTGGGGCATATACTGTAGCAATGAGCCTTGGTGCAGAATATACTGTAGCAATGAGCCTTAGTGCGGCATATACTGTAGCAGTGAGCCTTAGTGCGGCATTTACTGTAGCAATGAGTCTTGGTGCAGAATATACTGTAGCAGTGAGCCTTGGTGCGGCATATACTGTAGCAGTGAGCCTTCGTGCAGCATATACTGTAGCAATGAGCCTTGGTGCGGCATATACTGTAGCAGTGAGCCTTGGTGCGGCATATACTGTAGCAATGAGCCTTGGTGCAGCATATACTGTAGCAATGAGCCTTGGTGCAGAATATACTGTAGCAATGAGCCTTAGTGCGGCATATACTGTAGCAGTGAGCCTTAGTGCGGCATATACTGTAGCAATGAGCCTTGGTGCAGAATATACTGTAGCAGTGAGCCTTGGTGCGGCATATACTGTAGCAATGAGCCTTGATGCGGCATATACTGTAGCAATGAGCCTTCGTGCGGCATATACTGTAGCAATGAGCCTTGATGCGGCATATACTGTAGCAATGAGCCTTGATGCGGCATATACTGTAGCAATGAGCCTCGGTGCAGTATATACTGTAGCAATGAGCCTTGGTGCGGCATATACTGTAGCAATGAGCCTCGGTGCAGTATATACTGTAGCAATGAGCCTTGGTGCGGCATATACTGTAGCAATGAGCCTTGGTGCGGCATATACTGTAGCAGTGAGCCTTAGTGCGGCATATACTGTAGCAATGAGCCTTGGTGCAGAATATACTGTAGCAGTGAGCCTTGGTGCGGCATATACTGTAGCAATGAGCCTTGGTGCAGAATATACTGTAGCAGTGAGCCTTGGTGCGGCATATACTGTAGCAGTGAGCCTTGGTGCGGCATATACTGTAGCAATGAGTCTTGGTGCAGCATATACTGTAGCAATGAGTCTTGGTGCAGCATATACTGTAGCAATGAGCCTTGGTGCGGCATATACTGTAGCAGTGAGCCTTGGTGCGGCATATACTGTAGCAATGAGCCTTGGTGCGGCATATACTGTAGCAGTGAGCCTTGGTGCAGCATATACTGTAGCAGTGAGCCTTGGTGCAGTATATACTGTAGCAGTGAGCCTTGGTGCAGCATATACTGTAGCAATGAGCCTTGGTGCGGCATATACTGTAGCAGTGAGCCTTGGTGCGGCATATACTGTAGCAGTGAGCCATGGTGCAGCATATACTGTAGCAGTGAGCCTTGGTGCAGAATATACTGTAGCAGTGAGCCTTGGTGCAGAATATACTGTAGCAGTGAGCCTTGGTGCGGCATATACTGTAGCAGTGAGTCTTGGTGCGGCATATACTGTAGCAATGAGCCTTGGTGCGGCATATACTGTAGCAGTGAGCCTTGGTGGGGCATATACTGTAGCAGTGAGCCTTGGTGCAGCATATACTGTAGCAATGAGCCTTGGTGCGGCATATACTGTAGCAATGATCCTTAGTGCGGCATATACTGTAGCAGTGAGCCTTGGTGGGGCATATACTGTAGCAGTGAGCCTTGGTGCAGCAATTACTGTAGCAGTGAGTCTTGGTGGGGCATATACTGTAGCAGTGAGCCTTGGTGCGGCATATACTGTAGCAGTGAGCCTTGGTGGGGCATATACTGTAGCAGTGAGCCTTGGTGCGGCATATACTGTAGCAATGAGCCTTGGTGCGGCATATACTGTAGCAGTGAGCCTTGGTGCGGCATATACTGTAGCAGTGAGCCTTGGTGCGGCATATACTGTAGCAATGATCCTTGGTGCGGCATATACTGTAGCAATGAGCCTTGGTGCGGCATATACTGTAGCAGTGAGCCTTGGTGCGGCATAAACTGTAGCAATGAGCCTTGGTGCGGCATATACTGTAGCAATGATCCTTGGTGCGGCATATACTGTAGCAATGAGCCTTGGTGCGGCATATACTGTAGCAGTGAGCCTTGGTGCGGCATATACTGTAGCAGTGAGCCTTGGTGCGGCATATACTGTAGCAATGAGCCTTGGTGCGGCATATACTGTAGCAGTGAGCCTTGGTGCTGCATATACTGTAGCAGTGAGCCTTGGTGCGGCATATACTGTAGCAGTGAGCCTTGGTGCGGCATATACTGTAGCAGTGAGCCTTGGTGCGGCATATACTGTAGCAATGAGTCTTGGTGCAGCATATACTGTAGCAGTGAGCCTTGGTGCAGCATATACTGTAGCAGTGAGCCTTGGTGCGGCATATACTGTAGCAATGAGCCTTGGTGCAGAATATACTGTAGCAGTGAGCCTTGGTGCAGCATATACTGTAGCAATGAGCCTTGGTGCGGCATATACTGTAGCAATGAGCCTTGGTGCAGAATATACTGTAGCAATGAGCCTTTGTGCGGCATATACTGTAGCAGTGAGTCTTGGTGCAGCATATACTGTAGCAGAGAGCCTTGGTGCGGCATATACTGTAGCAATGAGCCTTGGTGCAGAATATACTGTAGCAGTGAGCCTTGGTGCAGTATATACTGTAGCAATGAGCCTTGGTGCAGCATATACTGTAGCAATGAGCCTTGGTGCGGCATATACTGTAGCAGTGAGCCTTGGTGCAGCATATACTGTAGCAATGAGCCTTGGTGCAGAATATACTGTAGCAGTGAGCCTTGGTGCAGAATATACTGTAGCAGTGAGCCTTGGTGCAGCATATACTGTAGCAATGAGCCTTGGTGGGGTATATACTGTAGCAGTGAGCCTTGGTGCAGCATATACTGTAGCAATGAGCCTTTGTGCGGCATATACTGTAGCAGTGAGCCTTGGTGCGGCATATACTGTAGCAATGAGCCTTTGTGTGGCATATACTGTAGCAGTGAGCCTTGGTGCAGCATATACTGTAGCAGTGAGCCTTGGTGCGGCATATACTGTAGCAATGAGCCTTGATGCGGCATATACTGTAGCAGTGAGCCTTGGTGGGGTATATACTGTAGCAATGAGCCTTGGTGCGGCATATACTGTAGCAGTGAGCCTTGGTGCAGCATATACTGTAGCAGTGAGCCTTGGTGCGGCATATACTGTAGCAATGAGCCTTGGTGCGGCATATACTGTAGCAGTGAGCCTTGGTGCAGCATATACTGTAGCAATGAGCCATGGTGCAGCATATACTGTAGCAATGAGCCATGATGCGGTATATACTGTAGCAGTGAGCCTTGGTGCGGCATATACTGTAGCAGTGAGCCTTGGTGCGGCATATACTGTAGCAGTGAGCCTTGGTGCGGCATATACTGTAGCAATGAACCTTGGTGCAGCATATACTGTAGCAGTGAGCCTTGGTGCGGCATATACTGTAGCAGTGAGCCTTGGTGCGGCATATACTGTAGCAGTGAGCCTTGGTGCGGCATATACTGTAGCAGTGAGCCTTGGTGCGGCATATACTGTAGCAATGAGCCTTGGTGCAGCATATACTGTAGCAGTGAGCCTTGGTGCGGCATATACTGTAGCAGTGAGCCTTGGTGCGGCATATACTGTAGCAGTGAGCCTTGGTGCGGCATATACTGTAGCAGTGAGCCTTGGTGCGGCATATACTGTAGCAATGAGCCTTGGTGCAGCATATACTGTAGCAGTGAGCCTTGGTGCGGCATATACTGTAGCAGTGAGCCTTGGTGCGGCATATACTGTAGCAGTGAGCCTTGGTGCGGCATATACTGTAGCAGTGAGCCTTGGTGCGGCATATACTGTAGCAGTGAGCCTTGGTGCGGCATATACTGTAGCAATGAGCCTTGGTGCGGCATATACTGTAGCAGTGAGCCTTGGTGCGGCATATACTGTAGCAGTGAGCCTTGGTGCAGCATATACTGTAGCAATGAGCCATGGTGCGGCATATACTGTAGCAATGAGCCTTGGTGCAGCATATACTGTAGCAATGAGCCTTGGTGCGGCATATACTGTAGCAATGAGCTTGGTGCGGCATATACTGTAGCAATGAGCCTCGGTGCAGTACATACTGTAGCAATGAGCCTTGGTGCGGCATATACTGTAGCAATGAGCCTTGGTGCGACATATACTGTAGCAGTGAGCCTTGGTGCGGCATATACTGTAGCAATGAGCCTTGGTGCAGCATATACTGTAGCAATGAGCCTTGGTGCAGCATATACTGTAGCAGTGAGCCTTGGTGCGGCATATACTGTAGCAATGAGCCTTGGTGCGGCATATACTGTAGCAGTGAGCCTTGGTGCGGCATATACTGTAGCAGTGAGCCTTGGTGCGGCATATACTGTAGCAATGAGCTTGGTGCGGCATATACTGTAGCAATGAGCCTTGGTGCAGCATATACTGTAGCAATGAGTCTTGGTGCGGCATATACTGTAGCAATGAGCTTGGTGCGGCATATACTGTAGCAATGAGCCTCGGTGCAGTATATACTGTAGCAGTGAGCCTTGGTGCGGCATATACTGTAGCAATGAGCCTTGGTGCAGCATATACTGTAGCAGTGAGCCTTGGTGCGGCATATACTGTAGCAGTGAGCCTTGGTGCGGCATATACTGTAGCAATGAGCCTTGGTGCAGCATATACTGTAGCAGTGAGCCTTGGTGCAGCATATACTGTAGCAATGAGCCTTGGTGCGACATATACTGTAGCAGTGAGCCTTGGTGCAGCATATACTGTAGCAATGAGCCTTGGTGCAGCATATACTGTAGCAATGAGCCTTGGTGCGGCATATACTGTAGCAGTGAGTCTTGGTGCAGCATATACTGTAGCAGTGAGCCTTGGTGCGGCATATACTGTAGCAATGAGCCTTGGTGCGGCATATACTGTAGCAGTGAGCCTTGGTGCGGCATATACTGTAGCAGTGAGCCTTGGTGCGGCATATACTGTAGCAATGAGTCTTGGTGCGGCATATACTGTAGCAGTGAACCTTGGTGCAGCATATACTGTAGCAATGAGCCTTGGTGCAGCATATACTGTAGCAATGAGCCTTGGTGCAGCATATACTGTAGCAATGAGGCTTGGTGCAGCATATACTGTAGCAATGAGGCTTGGTGCAGCATATACTGTAGCAGTGAGTCTTGGTGCGGCATATACTGTAGCAGTGAGGCTTGGTGCAGCATATACTGTAGCAATGAGCCTTGGTGCAGCATATACTGTAGCAGTGAGCCTTGGTGCGGCATATACTGTAGCAATGAGCCTTGGTGCGGCATATACTGTAGCAGTGAGTCTTGGTGCAGCATATACTGTAGCAATGAGCCTTGGTGCAGCATATACTGTAGCAATGAGCCTTGGTGCAGCATATACTGTAGCAGTGAGCCTTGGTGCGACATATACTGTAGCAATGAGCCTTGGTGCAGAATATACTGTAGCAGTGAGCCTTGGTGCAGCATATACTGTAGCAATGAGCCTTGGTGGGGTATATACTGTAGCAGTGAGCCTTGGTGCAGCATATACTGTAGCAATGAGCCTTTGTGCGGCATATACTGTAGCAGTGAGCCTTGGTGCGGCATATACTGTAGCAATGAGCCTTTGTGTGGCATATACTGTAGCAGTGAGCCTTGGTGCAGCATATACTGTAGCAGTGAGCCTTGGTGCGGCATATACTGTAGCAATGAGCCTTGATGCGGCATATACTGTAGCAGTGAGCCTTGGTGGGGCATATACTGTAGCAATGAGCCTTGGTGCGGCATATACTGTAGCAGTGAGCCTTGGTGCAGCATATACTGTAGCAGTGAGCCTTGGTGCGGCATATACTGTAGCAATGAGCCTTGGTGCGGCATATACTGTAGCAGTGAGCCTTGGTGCAGCATATACTGTAGCAATGAGCCATGGTGCAGCATATACTGTAGCAATGAGCCATGATGCGGTATATACTGTAGCAGTGAGCCTTGGTGCGGCATATACTGTAGCAGTGAGCCTTGGTGCGGCATATACTGTAGCAGTGAGCCTTTGTGCGGCATATACTGTAGCAATGAGCCTTGGTGCGGCATATACTGTAGCAGTGAGCCTTGGTGCAGCATATACTGTAGCAATGAGCCATGGTGCGGCATATACTGTAGCAATGAGCCTTGGTGCAGCATATACTGTAGCAATGAGCCTTGGTGCGGCATATACTGTAGCAATGAGCTTGGTGCGGCATATACTGTAGCAATGAGCCTCGGTGCAGTATATACTGTAGCAATGAGCCTTGGTGCGGCATATACTGTAGCAATGAGCCTTGGTGCGACATATACTGTAGCAGTGAGCCTTGGTGCGGCATATACTGTAGCAATGAGCCTTGGTGCAGCATATACTGTAGCAATGAGCCTTGGTCCAGCATATACTGTAGCAGTGAGCCTTGGTGCGGCATATACTGTAGCAATGAGCCTTGGTGCGGCATATACTGTAGCAGTGAGCCTTGGTGCGGCATATACTGTAGCAGTGAGCCTTGGTGCGGCATATACTGTAGCAATGAGCTTGGTGCGGCATATACTGTAGCAATGAGCCTCGGTGCAGTATATACTGTAGCAATGAGCCTTGGTGCAGCATATACTGTAGCAATGAGTCTTGGTGCGGCATATACTGTAGCAATGAGCTTGGTGCGGCATATACTGTAGCAATGAGTCTTGGTGCGGCATATACTGTAGCAATGAGCTTGGTGCGGCATATACTGTAGCAATGAGCTTGGTGCGGCATATACTGTAGCAATGAGCCTCGGTGCAGTATATACTGTAGCAATGAGCCTTGGTGCAGCATATACTGTAGCAATGAGTCTTGGTGCGGCATATACTGTAGCAATGAGCTTGGTGCAGCATATACTGTAGCAGTGAGCCTTGGTGCGGCATATACTGTAGCAATGAGCCTTGATGCGGCATATACTGTAGCAGTGAGCCTTGGTGGGGCATATACTGTAGCAATGAGCCTTGGTGCGGCATATACTGTAGCAGTGAGCCTTGGTGCAGCATATACTGTAGCAGTGAGCCTTGGTGCGGCATATACTGTAGCAATGAGCTTGGTGCGGCATATACTGTAGCAATGAGCCTCGGTGCAGTATATACTGTAGCAATGAGCCTTGGTGCAGCATATACTGTAGCAATGAGTCTTGGTGCGGCATATACTGTAGCAATGAGCTTGGTGCGGCATATACTGTAGCAATGAGCCTCGGTGCAGTATATACTGTAGCAGTGAGCCTTGGTGGGGCATATACTGTAGCAATGAGCCTTGGTGCAGCATATACTGTAGCAGTGAGCCTTGGTGCGGCGTATACTGTAGCAATGAGCCTTGGTGCGGCATATACTGTAGCAGTGAGCCTTGGTGCAGCATCAGAGGCGGAACTACCGGCAGTGCAGGCAGTGCACTGCACTGGGGCCCGCCTCTGTCCAGGGGCCCAAGCATGTAATGAGTCAAACTGACTCATTACATGCCGCTGTGCGCTGCAGGCAACCGCTGCCCGCAGCGCACAGCCGCCCGGAGATAGGAGCTGAGCAGCGGTACAGACGGGGGAAGGAGGAGGGAGCCGGAGGACGGAGCCGCAGCAGCGCTTTGTTACTGGTGGAGGCGCTGCTGCTGCTGCTCCTCTGCTTCCCTATAGGCTGTCTTCCGAGAACAGCCTATAGGGAAGCAGAGGGGCAGCAGCAGCAGCGCCTCCACCAGTAACAAAGCGCTGCTGCGGCTCCGTCCTCCGGCTCCCTCCTCCTCATTCTCTACTGCCCGGGAATCGTCGTCTGACGCAGCTGCACCGAGGAGCCTGAGGGTAAGTATAATTCTTTCTTTCTTTCTTTCTTTCTTTCTTTCTTTCTTTCTTTTTCTTTCCTTCTTTCTTTCTTGTGCCTGCCTGCCGCAATGTGTAAAAAGGGGGGACTACCTGCCGCAATGTGTAAAAAGGGGGGACTGCCTGCCGCACTGTGTAAAAAGGGGGGACTGCCTGCCGCAATGTGTAAAAAGGGGGGACTACCTGCCGCAATGTGTAAAAAGGGGGGACTGCCTGCCGCAATGTGTAAAAAGGGGGGACTACCTGCCGCAATGTGTAAAAAGGGGGGACTGCCTGCCGCAATGTGTAAAAAGGGGGGACTGCCTGCCGCACTGTGTAAAAAGGGGGGACTGCCTGCCGCAATGTGTAAAAAGGGGGGACTACCTGCCGCAATGTGTAAAAAGGGGGGACTGCCTGCCACTATGTGTAAAAAGGGGAATCTGCCTGCCGTAATGTGTAAAAATGGGGACGCTGTCTGCCGTAATGTGTAACAAGGGCACGCTGTCTGCCGTAATGTGTAAAAAGGGCACGCTGTCTGCCGTAATGTGTAACAAGGGCACGCGGTCTGCCGTTATGTGTAAAAAGGGGTAATCTGCCCGACGCTATGTGTAAAAATGGGGAATCTGCCTGCCGTAATGTGTAAAAAAGGGGGTCTGCCTGACGCTATGTGTAAAAATGGGGAATCTGCCTGCTGCTATGTGTAAAAAGGAGGAATCTGCCTGCCGTAATGTGTAAAAATGGGGACGCTGTCTGCCGTAGTGTGTAACAAGGGCACGCTGTCTGCCGTAATGTGTAACAAGGGCACGCTGTCTACCGTAATGTGTAAAAAGGGCACGCTGTCTGCCGTAATGTGTAACAAGGGCACGCGGTCTGCCGTTATGTGTAAAAAGGGCACGCTGTCTGCCGTTATGTGTAAAAAGGGCACGCTGTCTGCTGTAATGTGTAAAAAGAGGAATCTGTTCGCTGTAAGGTGTAAAAGGGTCTCTACCTGGTGTAGTGGTGCTACTGTGCGGCGTAATTTGAATAATGGAGACTACTGTGTTGGTATTATTTTGTGGCCACACCCCTTCCCCACGAAGCCACGCCACTATGTATTTTTGCGCGCGCCTACGGCGCGCACTGCCCCCGGGGTAGACTTGGATGGGGGAGGGGCCCAAAGCATTTTGTCGCACCTGGGCCCACCGCTTGCTTGTTCCGCCACTGTGCAGCATATACTGTAGCAATGAGCCTTGGTGCAGCATATACTGTAGCAATGAGCCTTGGTGCAGCATATACTGTAGCAATGAGCCTTGGTGCGACATATACTGTAGCAGTGAGCCTTGGTGCGGCATATACTGTAGCAATGAGCCTTGGTGCAGCATATACTGTAGCAATGAGCCTTGGTGCAGCATATACTGTAGCAGTGAGCCTTGGTGCGGCATATACTGTAGCAATGAGCCTTGGTGCGGCATATACTGTAGCAGTGAGCCTTGGTGCGGCATATACTGTAGCAGTGAGCCTTGGTGCGGCATATACTGTAGCAATGAGTCTTGGTGCGGCATATACTGTAGCAGTGAGCCTTGGTGCAGCATATACTGTAGCAATGAGCCTTGGTGCAGCATATACTGTAGCAATGAGCCTTGGTGCGGCATATACTGTAGCAGTGAGGCTTGGTGCAGCATATACTGTAGCAATGAGCCTTGGTGCAGCATATACTGTAGCAGTGAGCCTTGGTGCGGCATATACTGTAGCAATGAGCCTTGGTGCGGCATATACTGTAGCAGTGAGTCTTGGTGCAGCATATACTGTAGCAATGAGCCTTGGTGCAGCATATACTGTAGCAATGAGCCTTGGTGCAGCATATACTGTAGCAGTGAGCCTTGGTGCGACATATACTGTAGCAATGAGCCTTGGTGCGGCATATACTGTAGCAGTGAGTCTTGGTGCAGCATATACTGTAGCAGTGAGCCTTGGTGCGGCATATACTGTAGCAGTGAGCCTTGGTGCGGCATATACTGTAGCAATGAGCCTTGGTGCAGCATATACTGTAGCAATGAGCCTTGGTGCGGCATATACTGTAGCAATGAGCCTTGGTGCAGTATATACTGTAGCAATGAGCCTTGGTGCGGCATATACTGTAGCAGTGAGCCTTGGTGCAGCATATACTGTAGCAATGAGCCTTGGTGCAGCATATACTGTAGCAGTGAGCCTTGGTGCAGCATATACTGTAGCAATGAGCCTTGGTGCAGCATATACTGTAGCAGTGAGCCTTGGTGCAGCATATACTGTAGCAGTGAGCCTTGGTGGGCTATATACTGTAGCAGTGAGCCTTGGTGTGGCATATACTGTAGCAGTGAGCCTTGGTGCAGCATATACTGTAGCAGTGAGCCTTGGTGCAGCATATACTGTAGCAGTGAGCCTTGGTGCGGCATATACTGTAGCAATGAGTCTTGGTGCAGCATATACTGTAGCAATGAGCCTTGGTGCGGCATATACTGTAGCAGTGAGCCTTAGTGCTGCATATACTGTAGCAGTGAGGCTTGGTGCAGCATATACTGTAGCAATGAGCCTTGGTGCGGCATATACTGAAGCAATGAGCCTTGGTGCGGCATATACTGTGGCAATGAGCCTTGGTGGGGCATATACTGTAGCAATGAGCCTTGGTGCGGCATATACTGTAGCAGTGAGCCTTGGTGCGGCATATACTGTAGCAGTGAGCCTTGGTGCGGCATATACTGTAGCAATGAGCCTTGGTGCAGCATATACTGTAGCAATGAGGCTTGGTGCAGCATATACTGTAGCAATGAGGCTTGGTGCAGCATATACTGTAGCAGTGAGCCTTGGTGCGGCATATACTGTAGCAGTGAGGCTTGGTGCAGCATATACTGTAGCAATGAGCCTTGGTGCAGCATATACTGTAGCAGTGAGCCTTGGTGCGGCATATACTGTAGCAATGAGCCTTGGTGCGGCATATACTGTAGCAGTGAGTCTTGGTGCAGCATATACTGTAGCAATGAGCCTTGGTGCAGCATATACTGTAGCAATGAGCCTTGGTGCAGCATATACTGTAGCAGTGAGCCTTGGTGCGACATATACTGTAGCAATGAGCCTTGGTGCAGAATATACTGTAACAGTGAGCCTTGGTGCAGCATATACTGTAGCAATGAGCCTTGGTGGGGTATATACTGTAGCAGTGAGCCTTGGTGCAGCATATACTGTAGCAATGAGCCTTTGTGCGGCATATACTGTAGCAGTGAGCCTTGGTGCGGCATATACTGTAGCAATGAGCCTTTGTGTGGCATATACTGTAGCAGTGAGCCTTGGTGCAGCATATACTGTAGCAGTGAGCCTTGGTGCGGCATATACTGTAGCAATGAGCCTTGATGCGGCATATACTGTAGCAGTGAGCCTTGGTGGGGCATATACTGTAGCAATGAGCCTTGGTGCGGCATATACTGTAGCAGTGAGCCTTGGTGCAGCATATACTGTAGCAGTGAGCCTTGGTGCGGCATATACTGTAGCAATGAGCTTGGTGCGGCATATACTGTAGCAATGAGCCTCGGTGCAGTATATACTGTAGCAATGAGCCTTGGTGCAGCATATACTGTAGCAATGAGTCTTGGTGCGGCATATACTGTAGCAATGAGCCTCGGTGCAGTATATACTGTAGCAGTGAGCCTTGGTGGGGCATATACTGTAGCAATGAGCCTTGGTGCAGCATATACTGTAGCAGTGAGCCTTGGTGCGGCGTATACTGTAGCAATGAGCCTTGGTGCGGCATATACTGTAGCAGTGAGCCTTGGTGCAGCATCAGAGGCGGAACTACCGGCAGTGCAGGCAGTGCACTGCACTGGGGCCCGCCTCTGTCCAGGGGCCCAAGCATGTAATGAGTCAAACTGACTCATTACATGCCGCTGTGCGCTGCAGGCAACCGCTGCCCGCAGCGCACAGCCGCCCGGAGATAGGAGCTGAGCAGCGGTACAGACGGGGGAAGGAGGAGGGAGCCGGAGGACGGAGCCGCAGCAGCGCTTTGTTACTGGTGGAGGCGCTGCTGCTGCTGCTCCTCTGCTTCCCTATAGGCTGTCTTCCGAGAACAGCCTATAGGGAAGCAGAGGGGCAGCAGCAGCAGCGCCTCCACCAGTAACAAAGCGCTGCTGCGGCTCCGTCCTCCGGCTCCCTCCTCCTCATTCTCTACTGCCCGGGAATCGTCGTCTGACGCAGCTGCACCGAGGAGCCTGAGGGTAAGTATAATTCTTCTTTCTTTCTTTCTTTCTTTCTTTCTTTCTTTCTTTCTTTCTTTCTTTCTTTCTTTCTTTCTTTCTTTCTTTTTCTTTCCTTCTTTCTTTCTTGTGCCTGCCTGCCGCAATGTGTAAAAAGGGGGGACTACCTGCCGCAATGTGTAAAAAGGGGGGACTGCCTGCCGCACTGTGTAAAAAGGGGGGACTGCCTGCCGCAATGTGTAAAAAGGGGGGACTACCTGCCGCAATGTGTAAAAAGGGGGGACTGCCTGCCGCAATGTGTAAAAAGGGGGGACTACCTGCCGCAATGTGTAAAAAGGGGGGACTGCCTGCCGCAATGTGTAAAAAGGGGGGACTGCCTGCCGCACTGTGTAAAAAGGGGGGACTGCCTGCCGCAATGTGTAAAAAGGGGGGACTACCTGCCGCAATGTGTAAAAAGGGGGGACTGCCTGCCACTATGTGTAAAAAGGGGAATCTGCCTGCCGTAATGTGTAAAAATGGGGACGCTGTCTGCCGTAATGTGTAACAAGGGCACGCTGTCTGCCGTAATGTGTAAAAAGGGCACGCTGTCTGCCGTAATGTGTAACAAGGGCACGCGGTCTGCCGTTATGTGTAAAAAGGGGTAATCTGCCCGACGCTATGTGTAAAAATGGGGAATCTGCCTGCCGTAATGTGTAAAAAAGGGGGTCTGCCTGACGCTATGTGTAAAAATGGGGAATCTGCCTGCTGCTATGTGTAAAAAGGAGGAATCTGCCTGCCGTAATGTGTAAAAATGGGGACGCTGTCTGCCGTAGTGTGTAACAAGGGCACGCTGTCTGCCGTAATGTGTAACAAGGGCACGCTGTCTACCGTAATGTGTAAAAAGGGCACGCTGTCTGCCGTAATGTGTAACAAGGGCACGCGGTCTGCCGTTATGTGTAAAAAGGGCACGCTGTCTGCCGTTATGTGTAAAAAGGGCACGCTGTCTGCTGTAATGTGTAAAAAGAGGAATCTGTTCGCTGTAAGGTGTAAAAGGGTCTCTACCTGGTGTAGTGGTGCTACTGTGCGGCGTAATTTGAATAATGGAGACTACTGTGTTGGTATTATTTTGTGGCCACACCCCTTCCCCACGAAGCCACGCCACTATGTATTTTTGCGCGCGCCTACGGCGCGCACTGCCCCCGGGGTGGACTTGGATGGGGGAGGGGCCCAAAGCATTTTGTCGCACCTGGGCCCACCGCTTGCTTGTTCCGCCACTGTGCAGCATATACTGTAGCAATGAGCCTTGGTGCAGCATATACTGTAGCAATGAGCCTTGGTGCAGCATATACTGTAGCAATGAGCCTTGGTGCGACATATACTGTAGCAGTGAGCCTTGGTGCGGCATATACTGTAGCAATGAGCCTTGGTGCAGCATATACTGTAGCAATGAGCCTTGGTGCAGCATATACTGTAGCAGTGAGCCTTGGTGCGGCATATACTGTAGCAATGAGCCTTGGTGCGGCATATACTGTAGCAGTGAGCCTTGGTGCGGCATATACTGTAGCAGTGAGCCTTGGTGCGGCATATACTGTAGCAATGAGTCTTGGTGCGGCATATACTGTAGCAGTGAGCCTTGGTGCAGCATATACTGTAGCAATGAGCCTTGGTGCAGCATATACTGTAGCAATGAGCCTTGGTGCGGCATATACTGTAGCAGTGAGGCTTGGTGCAGCATATACTGTAGCAATGAGCCTTGGTGCAGCATATACTGTAGCAGTGAGCCTTGGTGCGGCATATACTGTAGCAATGAGCCTTGGTGCGGCATATACTGTAGCAGTGAGTCTTGGTGCAGCATATACTGTAGCAATGAGCCTTGGTGCAGCATATACTGTAGCAATGAGCCTTGGTGCAGCATATACTGTAGCAGTGAGCCTTGGTGCGACATATACTGTAGCAATGAGCCTTGGTGCGGCATATACTGTAGCAGTGAGTCTTGGTGCAGCATATACTGTAGCAGTGAGCCTTGGTGCGGCATATACTGTAGCAGTGAGCCTTGGTGCGGCATATACTGTAGCAATGAGCCTTGGTGCAGCATATACTGTAGCAATGAGCCTTGGTGCGGCATATACTGTAGCAATGAGCCTTGGTGCAGCATATACTGTAGCAATGAGCCTTGGTGCAGTATATACTGTAGCAATGAGCCTTGGTGCGGCATATACTGTAGCAATGAGCCTTGGTGCAGCATATACTGTAGCAGTGAGCCTTGGTGCAGTATATACTGTAGCAATGAGCCTTGGTGCGGCATATACTGTAGCAGTGAGCCTTGGTGCAGCATATACTGTAGCAATGAGCCTTGGTGCAGCATATACTGTAGCAGTGAGCCTTGGTGCAGCATATACTGTAGCAATGAGCCTTGGTGCAGCATATACTGTAGCAGTGAGCCTTGGTGCAGCATATACTGTAGCAGTGAGCCTTGGTGGGCTATATACTGTAGCAGTGAGCCTTGGTGTGGCATATACTGTAGCAATGAGCCTTGGTGCGGCATATACTGAAGCAATGAGCCTTGGTGCGGCATATACTGTAGCAATGAGTCTTGGTGCAGCATATACTGTAGCAATGAGCCTTGGTGCAGCATATACTGTAGCAATGAGCCTTGGTGCGGCATATACTGTAGCAGTGAGCCTTGGTGCGGCATATACTGTAGCAATGAGCCTTGGTGCAGCATATACTGTAGCAATGAGCCTTGGTGCAGCATATACTGTAGCAATGAGGCTTGGTGCAGCATATACTGTAGCAATGAGGCTTGGTGCAGCATATACTGTAGCAGTGAGCCTTGGTGCGGCATATACTGTAGCAGTGAGGCTTGGTGCAGCATATACTGTAGCAATGAGCCTTGGTGCAGCATATACTGTAGCAGTGAGCCTTGGTGCGGCATATACTGTAGCAATGAGCCTTGGTGCGGCATATACTGTAGCAGTGAGTCTTGGTGCAGCATATACTGTAGCAATGAGCCTTGGTGCAGCATATACTGTAGCAGTGAGCCTTGGTGCGACATATACTGTAGCAATGAGCCTTGGTGCAGAATATACTGTAGCAGTGAGCCTTGGTGCAGCATATACTGTAGCAGTGAGCCTTGGTGCGACATATACTGTAGCAATGAGCCTTGGTGCAGAATATACTGTAGCAGTGAGCCTTGGTGCAGCATATACTGTAGCAATGAGCCTTGGTGGGGTATATACTGTAGCAGTGAGCCTTGGTGCAGCATATACTGTAGCAATGAGCCTTTGTGCGGCATATACTGTAGCAGTGAGCCTTGGTGCGGCATATACTGTAGCAATGAGCCTTTGTGTGGCATATACTGTAGCAGTGAGCCTTGGTGCAGCATATACTGTAGCAGTGAGCCTTGGTGCGGCATATACTGTAGCAATGAGCCTTGATGCGGCATATACTGTAGCAGTGAGCCTTGGTGGGGCATATACTGTAGCAATGAGCCTTGGTGCGGCATATACTGTAGCAGTGAGCCTTGGTGCAGCATATACTGTAGCAGTGAGCCTTGGTGCGGCATATACTGTAGCAATGAGCCTTGGTGCGGCATATACTGTAGCAGTGAGCCTTGGTGCAGCATATACTGTAGCAATGAGCCATGGTGCAGCATATACTGTAGCAATGAGCCATGATGCGGTATATACTGTAGCAGTGAGCCTTGGTGCGGCATATACTGTAGCAGTGAGCCTTGGTGCGGCATATACTGTAGCAGTGAGCCTTGGTGCGGCATATACTGTAGCAATGAGCCTTGGTGCGGCATATACTGTAGCAGTGAGCCTTGGTGCAGCATATACTGTAGCAATGAGCCATGGTGCGGCATATACTGTAGCAGTGAGCCTTGGTGCAGCATATACTGTAGCAATGAGCCTCGGTGCAGTATATACTGTAGCAATGAGCCATGGTGCGGCATATACTGTAGCAATGAGCCTTGGTGCAGCATATACTGTAGCAATGAGCCTTGGTGCGGCATATACTGTAGCAATGAGCTTGGTGCGGCATATACTGTAGCAATGAGCCTCGGTGCAGAATATACTGTAGCAATGAGCCTTGGTGCGGCATATACTGTAGCAATGAGCCTTGGTGCGACATATACTGTAGCAGTGAGCCTTGGTGCGGCATATACTGTAGCAATGAGCCTTGGTGCAGCATATACTGTAGCAATGAGCCTTGGTCCAGCATATACTGTAGCAGTGAGCCTTGGTGCGGCATATACTGTAGCAATGAGCCTTGGTGCGGCATATACTGTAGCAGTGAGCCTTGGTGCGGCATATACTGTAGCAGTGAGCCTTGGTGCGGCATATACTGTAGCAATGAGCTTGGTGCGGCATATACTGTAGCAATGAGCCTCGGTGCAGTATATACTGTAGCAATGAGCCTTGGTGCAGCATATACTGTAGCAATGAGTCTTGGTGCGGCATATACTGTAGCAATGAGCTTGGTGCGGCATATACTGTAGCAATGAGCCTCGGTGCAGTATATACTGTAGCAGTGAGCCTTGGTGGGGCATATACTGTAGCAATGAGCCTTGGTGCAGCATATACTGTAGCAGTGCGCCTTGGTGCGGCATATACTGTAGCAATGAGCCTTGGTGCGGCATATACTGTAGCAGTGAGCCTTGGTGCAGCATATACTGTAGCAGTGAGCCTTGGTGCGGCATATACTGTAGCAATGAGCTTGGTGCGGCATATACTGTAGCAGTGAGCCTTGGTGCGGCATATACTGTAGCAGTGAGCCTTGGTGCAGCATCAGAGGCGGAACTACCGGCAGTGCAGGCAGTGCACTGCACTGGGGCCCGCCTCTGTCCAGGGGCCCAAGCATGTAATGAGTCAAACTGACTCATTACATGCCGCTGTGCGCTGCAGGCAACCGCCCGGAGATAGGAGCTGAGCAGCGGTACAGACGGGGGAAGGAGGAGGGAGCCGGAGGACGGAGCCGCAGCAGCGCTTTGTTACTGGTGGAGGCGCTGCTGCTGCTGCTCCTCTGCTTCCCTATAGGCTGTCTTCCGAGAACAGCCTATAGGGAAGCAGAGGGGCAGCAGCAGCAGCGCCTCCACCAGTAACAAAGCGCTGCTGCGGCTCCGTCCTCCGGCTCCCTCCTCCTCATTCTCTACTGCCCGGGAATCGTCGTCTGACGCAGCTGCACCGAGGAGCCTGAGGGTAAGTATAATTCTTTCTTTCTTTCTTTCTTTCTTTCTTTCTTTCTTTCTTTTTCTTTCCTTCTTTCTTTCTTGTGCCTGCCTGCCGCAATGTGTAAAAAGGGGGGACTACCTGCCGCAATGTGTAAAAAGGGGGGACTGCCTGCCGCACTGTGTAAAAAGGGGGGACTGCCTGCCGCAATGTGTAAAAAGGGGGGACTACCTGCCGCAATGTGTAAAAAGGGGGGATTGCCTGCCGCAATGTGTAAAAAGGGGGGACTGCCTGCCGCAATGTGTAAAAAGGGGGGACTGCCTGCCGCACTGTGTAAAAAGGGGGGACTGCCTGCCGCAATGTGTAAAAAGGGGGGACTACCTGCCGCAATGTGTAAAAAGGGGGGACTGCCTGACGTAATGTGTAAAAAGGGGGGACTACCTGCCGCAATGTGTAAAAAGGGGGGACTGCCTGCCGCAATGTGTAAAAAGGGGGGACTGCCTGCCGCACTGTGTAAAAAGGGGGGACTGCCTGCCGCAATGTGTAAAAAGGGGGGACTACCTGCCGCAATGTGTAAAAAGGGGGGACTGCCTGCCACTATGTGTAAAAAGGGGAATCTGCCTGCCGTAATGTGTAAAAATGGGGACGCTGTCTGCCGTAATGTGTAACAAGGGCACGCTGTCTGCCGTAATGTGTAAAAAGGGCACGCTGTCTGCCGTAATGTGTAACAAGGGCACGCGGTCTGCCGTTATGTGTAAAAAGGGGTAATCTGCCCGACGCTATGTGTAAAAATGGGGAATCTGCCTGCCGTAATGTGTAAAAAAGGGGGGCTGCCTGACGCTATGTGTAAAAATGGGGAATCTGCCTGCTGCTATGTGTAAAAAGGAGGAATCTGCCTGCCGTAATGTGTAAAAATGGGGACGCTGTCTGCCGTAATGTGTAACAAGGGCACGCTGTCTGCCGTAATGTGTAACAAGGGCACGCTGTCTACCGTAATGTGTAAAAAGGGCACGCTGTCTGCCGTAATGTGTAACAAGGGCACGCGGTCTGCCGTTATGTGTAAAAGGCTTGGTGCAGCATATACTGTAGCAATGAGCCTTGGTGCAGCATATACTGTAGCAGTGAGCCTTGGTGCGGCATATACTGTAGCAATGAGCCTTGGTGCGGCATATACTGTAGCAGTGAGTCTTGGTGCAGCATATACTGTAGCAATGAGCCTTGGTGCAGCATATACTGTAGCAATGAGCCTTGGTGCAGCATATACTGTAGCAGTGAGCCTTGGTGCGACATATACTGTAGCAATGAGCCTTGGTGCGGCATATACTGTAGCAGTGAGTCTTGGTGCAGCATATACTGTAGCAGTGAGCCTTGGTGCGGCATATACTGTAGCAGTGAGCCTTGGTGCGGCATATACTGTAGCAATGAGCCTTGGTGCAGCATATACTGTAGCAATGAGCCTTGGTGCAGCATATACTGTAGCAGTGAGCCTTGGTGCGGCATATACTGTAGCAATGAGCCTTGGTGCAGTATATACTGTAGCAATGAGCCTTGGTGCGGCATATACTGTAGCAGTGAGCCTTGGTGCAGCATATACTGTAGCAATGAGCCTTGGTGCAGCATATACTGTAGCAGTGAGCCTTGGTGCAGCATATACTGTAGCAATGAGCCTTGGTGCAGCATATACTGTAGCAGTGAGCCTTGGTGCAGCATATACTGTAGCAGTGAGCCTTGGTGGGCTATATACTGTAGCAGTGAGCCTTGGTGTGGCATATACTGTAGCAGTGAGCCTTGGTGCAGCATATACAGTAGCAGTGAGCCTTGGTGCAGCATATACTGTAGCAGTGAGCCTTGGTGCGGCATATACTGTAGCAATGAGTCTTGGTGCAGCATATACTGTAGCAATGAGCCTTGGTGCGGCATATACTGTAGCAGTGAGCCTTAGTGCGGCATATACTGTAGCAGTGAGGCTTGGTGCAGCATATACTGTAGCAATGAGCCTTGGTGCGGCATATACTGAAGCAATGAGCCTTGGTGCGGCATATACTGTAGCAATGAGCCTTGGTGCGGCATATACTGTAGCAATGAGCCTTGGTGCAGCATATACTGTAGCAATGAGTCTTGGTGCGGCATATACTGTAGCAGTGAGCCTTGGTGCGGCATATACTGTAGCAATGAGCCTTGGTGCGGCATATACTGTAGCAGTGAGCCTTGGTGCGGCATATACTGTAGCAATGAGTCTTGGTGCGGCATATACTGTAGCAATGAGCCATGGTGCAGCATATACTGTAGCAATGAGCCTTGGTGCAGAATATACTGTAGCAGTGAGGCTTGGTGCAGCATATACTGTAGCAATGAGCCATGGTGCAGCATATACTGTAGCAATGAGCTTTGGTGGGGCATATACTGTAGCAGTGAGCCATGATGCAGCATATACTGTAGCAATGAGCCATGGTGCAGCATATACTGTAGCAGTGAGCCTTGGTGCAGCATATACTGTAGCAATAAGCTTTGGCGGGGCATATACTGTAGCAATGAGCCATGGTGCAGCATATACTGTAGCAATGAGCCATGATGCGGTATATACTGTAGCAGTGAGGCTTGGTGCAGCATATACTGTAGCAGTGAGCCTCGGTGCAGCATATACTGTAGCAATGAGTCTTGGTGCGGCATATACTGTAGCAGTGAGCCTTGGTGCAGCATATACTGTAGCAGTGAGGCTTGGTGCAGCATATACTGTAGCAGTGAGTCTTGGTGCGGCATATACTGTAGCAGTGAGGCTTGGTGCAGCATATACTGTAGCAGTGAGCCTCGGTGCAGCATATACTGTAGCAGTGAGGCTTGGTGTGGCATATACTGTAGCAGTGAGGCTTGGTGCAGCATATACTGTAGCAGTGAGGCTTGGTGCAGCATATACTGTAGCAGTGAGTCTTGGTGCGGCATATACTGTAGCAGTGAGGCTTGGTGCAGCATATACTGTAGCAGTGAGTCTTGGTGCAGCATATACTGTAGCAGTGAGGCTTGGTGCAGCATATACTGTAGCAGTGAGTCTTGGTGCGGCATATACTGTAGCAGTGAGGCTTGGTGCGGCATATACTGTAGCAGTGAGCCTCGGTGCAGCATATACTGTAGCAGTGAGGCTTGGTGTGGCATATACTGTAGCAGTGAGCCTCGGTGCAGCATATACTGTAGCAATGAGCCTCGGTGCAGTATACCACGCTTGGAAAAGGTACATATGAGGTTTATTCCCGCAGACTCTGCAGGGTTTCACTGGAGATAGGGAGCCAGGAAGGCTGTCAATAACACTTTTCCACTGAGTATTGAACTGAGCCAGCGAGAAAATCCAGGACTGATTTCCTTTCCCAAGAACCGTCTTCCTCCCCTGTGCGGCTTTCCACAATCTGCATGCGTGGCCTCTGCTACATCCTGTGCAATCTCTGACACGACTGTTGTGGCCGCGCTGCTGATAAACGCCTGACGACGGCCATTCTTACCCATATCCCATACTGGGTTTGCTGCGTTATCACTTGGCAGGACCGGCCTGGTCTGATAGAGGTGAAAGTTTATCAGGGCCGGCTGTGGGATTTGCTGCTGTTGCCTTAAACATAAAAGTTTTGGTTATCTTACACCAGAGGTGCACAAGCTTTATTTTTAGTCCGTGGGCCTCATTGAGAGATTGCAGTCACCTGAAAAGGGCCACAACGCAATGTTACCCTAAACATACAGATGTGTCCTTATTCATTTAAGTTAATTAAGACACATCTGTATATACAATACACTACATGAAAAGAGGAACCCCATTACAGTTATTACATATCTCACTAAGGGCCTCATCCTGATTTGCTCGCACACCCAATATTAGCGCAAATGGTTGATGTTTTTCAACTGCGCTTGCGTCAGGACGCTAAAAAGTTGCACAGCGCATGCATCAAACCATGTGTACGCAGAGAGGCGCAGCTGTCACTAAGACACACGGCGGGCATTCCTGGAAGGTGACCATTCAGACGCACGGAGATCCACCGTCTTACAGGCGTGTTATGGGAGGATGTGCACCAAGTTTGCCGCCTTAACAATAAATTGATTATTTAGGAAGCCATGATGCATGAACGCTAATAGTGAACAAAAAAAAGTTTCATGCGGCGAGCTGTGGGATGCGGGTTGTGCAGCTAATTTTTTTATTTTTTAACTTGGTAGAACGACCAAAGAACAGGAATATTGCAGACTTTATAAAAAAAAATACAGTTTTAAAAATGTGCAACCCTGTGAAAGGGCGGAATTTACTATGTGGGCGCTTTTCAAAGCCCCCGCGTCTTCAGCCGCTGCTTTAAAGGGACCATTACACCCAATACGAAACACGCATACAGTAGCTTTGTTTTGAACGTAACGGATCTGCTAGCTACCGCGTCCCAAGCCGCAGAAGACGCAGCCTGAGTCATTTACAACAGTGTACGAGCGCTTTTGTCACATCACATTGCCCGCTTCTGTATAGACGTGACGTGTAAAGTGTAAATCAATATGGCGGCGATGGGATAGGACGGCGCCTCCGGATAAAAACTGATTAGGGACATCAGTGTGTTTTCTACACAAGTGGAAAAACAATATTTCTCTGACGTCCTAGTGGATGCTGGGACTCCGTCAGGACCATGGGATTAGCGGCTCCGCAGGAGACAGGGCACAAAAATAAAAGCTTTAGGACTAGGTGGTGTGCACTGGCTCCTCCCCCTATGACCCTCCTCCAAGCCCCAGTTAGGTTTTTGTGCCCGTCCGAGCAGGGTGCAATCTAGGTGGCTCTCCTAAAGAGCTGCTTAGAAAAAGTTATTAGGTTTTTTATTTTCAGTGAGTCCTGCTGGCAACAGGCTCACTGCAACGAGGGACTTAGGGGAGAAGAAGTGAACTCACCTGCGTGCAGGATGGATTGGCTTCTTAGGCTACTGGACACCATTAGCTCCAGAGGGATCGAACACAGGCCCAGCCATGGAGTCCGGTCCCGGAGCCGCGCCGCCGACCCCCTTGCAGATGCCGAAAAGTGAAGAGGTCCAGAAACCGGCGGCAGAAGACGTCTCAGTCTTCATGAGGTAGCGCACAGCACTGCAGCTGTGCGCCATTGTTGTCAGCACACTTCACACCAGCGGTCACTGAGGGTGCAGGGCGCTGGGGGGGGGCGCCCTGGGCAGCAATGATAATACCTTGTTCTGGCTAAAAATACATCACATATAGCCCCTGGGGCTATATGGATGTATTTAACCCCTGCCAGGTCTCACAAACACCGGGAGAAGAGCCCGCCGAAATAGGGGGCGGGGCCTATCTCCTCAGCACACAGCGCCATTTTCCTGCACAGCTCCGCTGCGAGGAAGGCTCCCAGGACTCTCCCCTGCACTGCACTACAGAAACAGGGTAAAAAAACAGAGAGGGGGGGCACTTTTTTGGCGATATTGATATATTAAGCTGCTATAAAGGAAACAACACTTCTGTAGGGTTGTTCCTATATATTTATAGCGCTTGGGTGTGTGCTGGCAAACTCTCCCTCTGTCTCCCCAAAGGGCTAGTGGGGTCCTGTCTTCGATAAGAGCATTCCCTGTGTGTCTGCTGTGTGTCGGTACGTGTGTGTCGACATGTATGACGACGATGTTGGTGTGGAGGCGGAGCAATTGCCGGTAATGGTGATGTCACCCCCTAGGGAGTCGACACCGGAATGGATGGCTTTGTTTATGGAATTACGTGATAATGTCAGCACGTTACAAAAATCAGTTGACGACATGAGACGGCCGGCAAACCAGTTAGTACCTGTCCAGGCGTCTCAGACACCGTCAGGGGCTGTAAAACGCCCTTTACCTCAGTCGGTCGACACAGACCCAGACACGGACACCGAATCTAGTGTCGACGGTGAAGAAACAAACGTATTTTCCAGTAGGGCCACACGTTATATGATCACGGCAATGAAGGAGGCTTTGCATATCTCTGATACTGCAAGTACCACAAAAAGGGGTATTATGTGGGGTCTGAAAAAACTACCTGTAGTTTTTCCTGAATCAGAGGAATTGAATGAAGTGTGTGATGAAGCGTGGGTTAACCCCGATAGAAAACTGCTAATTTCAAAGAAGTTATTGGCATTATATCCTTTCCCGCCAGAGGTTAGGGCGCGCTGGGAAACACCCCCTAGGGTGGATAAGGCACTCACACGCTTATCAAAACAAGTGGCGTTACCGTCTCCTGAAACGGCCGCCCTCAAGGATCCAGCTGATAGGAGGCTGGAAACTACCCTGAAAAGTATATACACTCATACTGGTGTTATACTGCGACCAGCCATCGCCTCAGCATGGATGTGCAGTGCTGGGGTGGTTTGGTCGGATTCCCTGACTGAAAATATTGATACCCTGGATAGGGACAGTATTTTATTGACTATAGAGCAATTAAAGGATGCTTTTCTTTATATGCGAGATGCTCAGAGGGATATTTGCACTCTGGCATCGAGAGTAAGTGCGATGTCCATATCTGCCAGAAGAAGTTTATGGACGCGACAGTGGTCAGGTGATGCGGATTCCAAACGGCATATGGAAGTATTGCCGTATAAAGGGGAGGAATTATTTGGGGTCGGTCTATCGGATTTGGTGGCCACGGCAACAGCCGGGAAATCCACCTTTTTACCTCAGGTCCCCTCCCAACAGAAAAAGACACCGTCTTTTCAGCCGCAGTCCTTTCGTTCCTATAAGAACAAGCGGGCAAAAGGACAGTCATATCTGCCCCGAGGCAAAGGAAAGGGTAAGAGAGTGCACCAAGCAGCTCCCTCCCAGGAGCAGAAGCCCTCCCCGGCTTCTGCAAAGCCCTCAGCATGACGTTGGGGCTTTACAAGCGGACTCAGGGGCGGTGGGGGGTCGACTCAAGAATTTCAGCGCACAGTGGGCTCACTCACAGGTGGACCCCTGGATCCTGCAGGTAGTATCTCAGGGTTACAGGTTGGAATTCGAGAAGTCTCCCCCTCGCCGGTTCCTAAAGTCTGCTCTGCCAACGTCTCCCTCAGACAGGGCGACGGTATTGGAAGCCATTCACAAGCTGTATTCTCAGCAGGTGATAGTCAAGGTACCCCTCCTACAACAGGGAAAGGGGTATTATTCCACACTATTTGTGGTACCGAAGCCGGACGGCTCGGTAAGACCTATTCTAAATCTGAAATCTTTGAACCTGTACATACAAAAATTCAAGTTCAAGATGGAGTCACTCAGAGCAGTGATAGCGAATCTGGAAGAAGGGGACTTTATGGTGTCCCTGGACATCAAGGATGCTTACCTGCATGTCCCAATTTGCCCTTCACATCAAGGGTACCTCAGGTTCGTGGTGCAAAACTGTCATTATCAGTTTCAGACGCTGCCGTTTGGATTGTCCACGGCACCTCGGGTCTTTACCAAGGTAATGGCCGAAATGATGTTTCTTCTGCGAAGAAAAGGCGTATTAATTATCCCTTACTTGGACGATCTCCTGATAAGGGCAAGGTCCAGAGAACAGCTGGAGGACGTAGTAGCACTAACCCAAGTAGTGCTGCAACAGCACGGGTGGATTCTGAATTTTCCAAAATCTCAATTGACCCCGACGACACGTCTGCTGTTCCTGGGAATGATTCTGGACACGGTTCAGAAAAAGGTGTTTCTTCCGGAGGAGAAAGCCAGGGAGTTATCCGAACTTGTCAGGAACCTCCTAAAACCAGGAAAAGTGTCTGTGCATCAATGCACAAGAGTCCTGGGAAAAATGGTGGCTTCTTACGAAGCGATTCCATTCGGCAGATTCCACGCACAAACTTTTCAGTGGGATCTGCTGGACAAATGGTCCGGATCGCATCTGCAGATGCATCAGCGGATAACTTTGTCTCCACGGACAAGGGTGTCTCTTCTGTGGTGGTTGCAGAGTGCTCATCTGTTAGAGGGCCGCAGATTCGGCATACAGGACTGGGTCCTGGTGACCACGGATGCCAGTCTGAGAGGCTGGGGAGCGGTCACACAGGGAAGAAACTTCCAGGGAGTGTGGTCAAGCCTGGAGATGTCTCTTCACATAAATATACTGGAGCTAAGAGCGATTTACAATGCTCTAAGCCTGGCAAAACCCCTGCTTCAGGGTCAGCCGGTGTTGATCCAGTCGGACAACATCACGGCAGTCGCCCACGTAAACAGACAGGGCGGCACAAGAAGCAGGAGGGCAATGGCAGAAGCTGCAAGGATTCTTCGCTGGGCGGAAGATCATGTGATAGCACTGTCAGCAGTGTTCATTCCGGGAGTGGACAACTGGGAAGCGGACTTCCTCAGCAGACACGATCTACACCCGGGAGAGTGGGGACTTCATCCAGAAGTCTTCCACATGATTGTGAACCGTTGGGAAAAACCAAAGGTGGATATGATGGCGTCCCGCCTCAACAAAAAACTGGACAGGTATTGCGCCAGGTCAAGAGACCCTCAGGCAATAGCTGTGGACGCTCTGGTAACACCGTGGGTGTTCCAGTCAGTGTATGTGTTTCCTCCTCTGCCTCTCATACCAAAAGTACTGAGAATTATACGGCAAAGGGGAGTAAGAACGATACTCGTGGCTCCGGATTGGCCAAGAAGAACTTGGTACCCGGAACTTCAGGAGATGCTCACGGAAGATCCGTGGCCTCTACCTCTAAGACGGGACCTGCTTCAGCAGGGACCGTGTCTATTCCAAGACTTACCGCGGCTGCGTTTGACGGCATGGCGGTTGAACGCCGAATTCTAAGGGAAAAAGGCATTCCGGAAGAGGTCATCCCTACCCTGGTAAAAGCCAGGAAGGAGGTGACTGCACAACATTATCACCGCATTTGGAGAAAATATGTTGCGTGGTGTGAGGCCAGGAAGGCCCCGACGGAGGAATTTCAACTGGGTCGATTCCTACATTTCCTGCAAACAGGATTGTCTATGGGCCTCAAATTAGGGTCCATTAAGGTTCAAATTTCGGCCCTGTCGATTTTCTTCCAGAAAGAATTGGCTTCAGTTCCTGAAGTCCAGACTTTTGTAAAAGGAGTACTACATATACAGCCCCCGGTTGTGCCCCCAGTGGCTCCGTGGGATCTTAATGTAGTTTTGGATTTTCTCAAATCCCATTGGTTTGAGCCACTCAAATCGGTGGATTTGAAATATCTTACATGGAAAGTAACCATGCTACTGGCCCTGGCTTCAGCCAGGAGAGTGTCAGAATTGGCGGCTTTATCGTATAAAAGCCCATATCTGATTTTCCATTCGGACAGGGCAGAACTGCGGACGCGTCCTCAGTTTCTGCCTAAGGTGGTTTCAGCGTTTCACCTGAACCAGCCTATTGTGGTGCCTGCGGCTACTAGCGATTTGGAGGATTCCAAGTTGCTGGACGTTGTCAGGGCATTGAAAATATATATTTCAAGGACGGCTGGAGTCAGAAAATCTGACTCGCTGTTTATACTGTATGCACCCAACAAGCTGGGTGCTCCTGCTTCTAAGCAGACGATTGCTCGTTGGATTTGTAGCACAATTCAACTTGCACATTCTGTGGCAGGCCTGCCACAGCCTAAATCTATCAAGGCCCATTCCACAAGGAAGGTGGGCTCATCTTGGGCGGCTGCCCGAGGGGTCTCGGCATTACAACTCTGCCGAGCAGCTACGTGGTCGGGGGAGAACACGTTTGTAAAATTCTACAAATTTGATACCCTGGCTAAAGAGGACCTGGAGTTCTCTCATTCGGTGCTGCAGAGTCATCCGCACTCTCCCGCCCGTTTGGGAGCTTTGGTATAATCCCCATGGTCCTGACGGAGTCCCAGCATCCACTAGGACGTCAGAGAAAATAAGATTTTACTTACCGATAAATCTATTTCTCGTAGTCTGTAGTGGATGCTGGGCGCCCATCCCAAGTGCGGATTGTCTGCAATACTTGTACATAGTTATTGTTACAAAAAAATCGGGTTGTTATTGTTGTGAGCCGTCTGTTCAGAGGCTCCTACGTTTGTCATACTGTTAACTGGGTTCAGATCACAGGTTGTACGGTGTGATTGGTGTGGCTGGTATGAGTCTTACCCGGGATTCAAAATCCTTCCTTATTGTGTACGCTCGTCCGGGCACAGTATCCTAACTGAGGCTTGGAGGAGGGTCATAGGGGGAGGAGCCAGTGCACACCACCTGATCCTAAAGCTTTATTTTTGTGCCCTGTCTCCTGCGGAGCCGCTAATCCCATGGTCCTGACGGAGTCCCAGCATCCACTACGGACTACGAGAAATAGATTTATCGGTAAGTAAAATCTTATTTTAATTTTACAGGATGGGAATATTCATCTGAAGTGAGGGGTTTCGAGACTCAAAGGACTCAAGGTGATTTACATTTGCAGGAAATAAACCCTTGCACATATAAGTACATAGCCCCAGTGGATAAATACAAATATGTATAATATTAAGTACAATGGGGGTCATTCCGAGTTGATCGCTCGCTAGCAGTTTTTAGTAGCCGTGCAAACGCTAAGCCGCCGCCCACTGGGAGTGTATTTTAGCTTAGCAGAAGTGTGAACGGTTGTATCGCAGAGCGGCTACAAAATTTTTTAGTGTAGTTTCAGAGTAGCTCAAAACCTACTCAGCACTTGCGATCACTTCAGACTATTAAGTTCCGGATTTGACGTCACAAACCCGCCCAATGTTCGCCCAGCCACGCCTGCGTTTTTCCGCACACTCCCTGAAAACGGTCAGCTGCCACCCAGAAACGCCCACTTCATGTCAATCACTCTGCGGCAAGCAGTGCGACTGAAATGCATAGCTAGACCCTGTGCAAAACGACATTGTTCGTTGTGCCCATACGTCACGCGTGTGCATTGCGCCGCATACGCATGCGCAGAACTGCCGTTTTTTAGCCTGATCGCTCCGCTGCGAACAAATGCAGCTAGCGATCAACTCGGAATGACCCCCTATATACCCACAGGGCCCCCAGTTATGCAGAGTGTTCATCCCACACACAAAGGTACCAGGCTAGGCAGCCATCTTGGGTGCGCTTTGTAGGTTACAATGGGCAGGATACGCAATATGCAGCGATATAATTACACTCTGGGGAGATACAAAGCATGAAATATACATATAAAAAAAATGAGCAGCAGGATAACCACAGAATAATCCGCTGCATGACTTTCCATGAAAGTACCAGACGAGGCAGCCATCTTGGGAACAATACTTAGGTTACAATGGGCTGTAAACACAATACGCAGAGATATAATGACATTTTGAGGAGATAGAAAGATACTCGAACAAAGAAATACATAAAGAACCATCTGTTCCACAGACTGTTCCTCCACAGTACCAGACGAGACGGCCATCTTGAATGCACTGCAATAGGAGACAATGACAGAACTCATTTTGGTATTTCTCAAGCTTTAGGTGCAGCTGAAATAATGCAGAAGGATGAAGGTAACCCGGGGTGGGAGCAGTTGCTATCAGACAGTATCAGATGTCCCGTGTTGGGCATTACCCCGAGCCGACACTACTCTAAGACATATGACAAGAGAAGCAGTTGTTACAGATTCCTCAGCTATTTTCTGAAGACCACAAACTGTTCCCCAAACACCCATCACAAAGCCGGTGCGGAATACACTGGGGGAATCACATTTCTGAGACGATCCTGCATGCCAGTGTGGATTAAACACAAATAGCATGTAATACACTGACAAAGGCTTAATCGGGGAGAGCGCAAGTGGCATAATTCTATCTCCGGGGGAGAAGACGCCTCTTAACCCCAATCTGACCTTGTCTGTAGTCACAGTTTTGGAATATGCAGGTCTGGGGTCTCTCATCCTGCAAGTGCCGAAAACTATGAGAGTCAGCGAGGGGCCAAGACTGCAGTGGGGAGCCTTCCACCTCTGCACTCTGCTCTATAGACCCATTGTCCCTGAACCCTAAGAAAATGCCCATTTCCTCATGGTTTAAGGATTCTCCCTATTACCAAGCCCGGCAGGATGAGTAGAGCATCAGCAGGTATCTGCGGCCTTGGCCATGACAGGGGAGTTCTGCAATAGCTTCCCCCGAATCGCTGAGGGTATGGAGCTACTCACCGCAAATGTATCACGGACGCCAACGATACCAGTAATATCTTGGGTGTCCTCCAATGAGATCGTCATCTCCGGGTGCAAATATTAATAAATCATTTTTCCGTTTAAACTTTTTTTCTTAAACCATTTTTTTTTAATATAGATTTTTAGATTATCAGAGCGGTGCATGGGTGACCTGGCGTGACCTGTGTCACCCGTGCATAAAAGCACCCCGGCCGGCTGTGAAAAAGGTAAGTCTATGCTTACTACTGCCAGGAGAACATTGGTGGTCATTCCGAGTTGATCGCTCGCTAGCAGTTTTTAGCAGCCGTGCAAACGCTATGCCGCCTCCCACGGGGAGTGTATTTTAGCTTAGCAGAAGTGCGAACGGTTGTATCGCAGAGCGACGGCAAAATAATTTTGTTTAGTGTAGCTTCAGACCCACTCAGCGCTTGCGATCACTTCAGACTATTCAGTTCTGGATTTGACGTCACAAACACGCCCTGCGTTCGCCCAGCAACGCCTGCGTTTTTCCTGGTACGCCTGTGTTTTTCAAACACTTCCTGAAAACGGTCAGTTGACACCCAGAAACGCCCATTTCATGTCAATCACTCTGCGGCCAGTAGTGCGACTGAAAAGCATCGCTAGACCCTGTGTGAAACGGCATCGTTCGTTGTAAAAGTATGTCACGCGTGCGCATTGCGCCGGGTACGCATGCGCAGAAGTGCCATTTTTAGCCTCATCGCTGCACAGCGAACGAATGCAGCTAGCGATCAACTCGGAATGACCACCACTGCCGGAGAGCTGAGCGTCGCACAACTGCGCTGATCACATTCAATGATAAATAGTGGTGATAGAAGATTCCCAATCACTGTGATATGCAGCAATAGCTAATCTCTCTCTCTCTCTAGTTTGTGTATAGATGGAATACTCAAACTGACTGAGGTACTAATTAAGTCACCTCTGCCTAAGCAAGGATATCCTTACAACCTGGACTGTTGGGGTGCCCTAAGGACTGTGTTTGGGAAGCACTGGATTAATCCAGAATTATTAAAGCAAGAGCTAAGCATTTGTCTATGTTTAGCTATTAAGCTGGGTTTTTTTAATGCTTTATTTTAATAAAATGTTCCTATACTGTATCCCAGTTACTGCCATCCCGATATGGCGATAATGGAGAACAGCGGCGGGACCACTGCGCACACATAATCGCACTATTGCTGCTCAGCGGTTAGCAGTAATTTCGCCATTAATAGCAGCGACAAGTCATTTTTCATCACCCCAGTAAGCAGACTAATTGCCCCGGGCGGGGCTGTATTGACCCCCTATGTCTGCAGCGCGTCAGTATTTGCGGCTGAGAACGAGCCTTTGCAGTGCGGCGCGGTGTGCTCACCACCACGGTTACAGTGCAGGAATATCTGACATATCAGGGATTCAGAGGCAGAACTCTGGGAGGCAATGGAGTCATCTGCCGCCGGGCTCCTGCTCTGAAGGGGGGCTCTTCTCCCCCCATTCTGTGGCACCATCAGAGCCGGCCCTAGGCATAGGCAAACTAGGCAATTGCCTAGGGCATCTGGTATGCCTAGGGGCACAATCAGCTTCTGCTGATAAAAATTATATGCAGCATGCCTATATTCTGTGTGTAGCATTTTGTATGCAGATATAGCCACAGTCGCACACAGTATATAGGCATGCCGCATATCATTTTAATCAGCAGAAGCTGCTTGTGCATCCTAGCCACATAGCAATGCAAATAAGATGCATTTTCATAAAAAATAGGCACCCAACGTTAGCAGAGCTGCCAGTTGACTTACGCCAGGAACTATATGTGTCATTATGTGTATAAGGGCATCAATAATGTGTAACATATGTGTAAGGGGCACTATGTGTGTCATTATGTGTATAAGGGCACTAATAATGTACGGCATATGTGTAAGGGACATTATGTTGGTCATTATGTGTATAAGGGCATTAACAATGTGCAGCATATGTGTAAGGGAAATTATGTGTATAAGGGCATTAATAAGGGTTGGCATAATGTGTAAGGTGCATTATGTTTATAAGGACATTAATAATGTGTGTCATCTGTGTAAGGGGCATTACTGTGTGGTATTATGTGTATAAATGCATTACAAATGTGTGTCATTATGTGTATAAGGTGCTCTACTGTGGCGTAACGTATAGAAAGGGCACTACTGTGTTGTCTAATGTGAATAAAGAGCAATATGGTGTGGTGTAATGTGAATAAGGAGCAATATGGTGTGGTGTAATGTGAATAAGGAGCAATTCAGTATGATGTTAAGTGAATGAGGGGCACTACTGTGAGGAGTAACGTATATAAGGTAAAGTGGTACTACTGTGTGATGTAATGTGAATAAGGGACACCATCGCATTATAAATTGTGAATAAAGTTGCACTACTGTGAGGCATAATTTGAATTGGGGGTACTATTGTGTGGCCATGCCCCTAGCCAGCAAAAACACATACTTTTTTGGGCTGTGCGCCGAATGTGCACACTGTTCTTATTTAAACTACAGGGGGTAGGAAGAAAAAAAAAAGGACTGCTATGGGTGGGGAGTGATGGTGCTGGGAAAGGGGTGTAGGGTCAGAGGCGGAACTAGTGGTGGTGCTAGGGGGCACCAGCCAAAATTTTGCCTAGGGCATCATATTGCTTAGGGCCGGCTCTGGGCACCATTGAAGTAAGTTAATTGATGGCTGCCGCTATCTTTTCACTATATGAAGTTACTTCTCTAACAATTACACATAACTTCATGTAGTTACAATTCTCATGCTTCCTGTACTGGAGCAAATAGCTCCATCAGTAAAGTGTCTGCTGTCAGTGGGTTCTAATGTATGACTGCTAAGAGATGTGTGATTTAAAATAAAAGACAATGAACTGTATATATATATACAGTATATAACACACACACACACACACACACACACACACACACACACACACACACACACACACACACACACATATATTTATCTAAATATAAGGGGGGAGGGGCAACTGGTATGAACTTGCCTCCGGGCAACTGTGACGAACTTACGCCACTGCAGGGAGTGCACTGACACACAGAAGGCAGATGATGCTGACAAGTGCAGGCCTGACCGCCCTAACACCTGCTCACTGTAAAAGTATATTAATTACTTCTGCTCCATAAGGTGGGACCACCCTGCAGCTAAGAGCGGCTGGATGGCATACAGTGACTGATGGCTGCTCGTGAGCCTTAAAGAATGCTACAGCTGAGGAGGGAGCCCCTGAGATCACATTCAGGGGGAATGCTAAGCACCCCCATATTCTGAGCAGAAATATTATATATATATATATATATATATATATATATACTGCTCAAAAAAATAAAGGGAACACTTAAACAACACAATGTAACTCCAAGTCAATCACAGTTCTGTGAAATCAAACTGTCCACTTAGGAAGCAACACTGATTGACAATCAATTTCACATGTGTTGTGCAAATGGAATAGACAACAGGTGGAAATTATAGGAAATTAGTAAGACACCCCCAATAAAGGAGTTGTTCTGCAGGTGGTGACCACAGACCACTTCTCAGCTCCTATGCTTTCTGGCTGATGTTTTGGTCACTTTTGAAAGCTGGCGGTGCTTTCACTCTAGTGGTACCATGAGACGGAGTCTACAACCCACACAAGTGGCTCAGGTAGTGCAGCTCATCCAGGATGGCACATCAATGCGAGCTGTGGCAAGAAGGTTTGCTGTGTCTGTCAGCGTAGTGTCCAGAGCATGGAGGCGCTACCAGGAGACAGGCCAGTACATCAGGAGACATGGAGGAGGCCGTAGGAGGGCAACAACCCAGCAGCAGGACCGCTACCTCCGCCTTTGTGCAAGGAGGAACAGGAGGAGCACTGCCAGAGCCCTGCAAAATGACCTCCAGCAAGCCACAAATGTGCATGTGTCTACTCAAACGATCAGAAACAGACTCCATGAGGGTGGTATGAGGGCCCGACGTCCACAGGTGAGGGTTGTGCTTATAGCCCAACACCGTGCAGGACGTTTGGCATTTGCCAGAGAACACCAAGATTGGCAAATTCGCCACTGGCACCCTGTGCTCTTCACAGATGAAAGCAGGTTCTCACTGAGCACATGTGACAGACGTGACAGAGTCTGGAAACGCCAAGGAGAACGTTCTGCTGCCTGCAACATCCTCCAGCAAGACCGGTTTGGCAGTGGGTCAGTAATGGTGTGGGGTGGCATTTCTTTGGGGGGCCGCACAGCCCTCCATGTGCTCGTCAGAGGTAGCCTGACTGCCATTAGGTACCGAGATCAGATCCTCAGAACCCTTGTGAGACCATATGCTGGTGCGGTTGGCCCTGGGTTCCTCCTAATGCAAGACATGCTAGACCTCATGTGGCTGGAGTGTGTCAGCAGTTCCTGCAAGACGAAGGCATTGATGCTATGGACTGGCCCGCCCGTTCCCCAGACATGAATCCAATTGAGCACATCTGGGACATCATGTCTCGCTCCATCCACCAATGCCACGTTGCACCACAGACTGTCCAGGAGTTGGCGGATGCTTTAGTCCAGGTCTGGGAGGAGATCCCTCAGGAGACCATCCGCCACCTCATCAGGAGCATGCCCAGGCATTGTAGGGAGGTCATACAGGCACGTGGAGGCCACACACACTACTAAGCCTCATTTTGACTTGTTTTAAGGACATTACATCAAAGTTGGATCAGCCTGTAGTGTGTTTTTCCACTTTAATTCTGAGTGTGACTCCAAATCCAGACCTCCATGGGTTAATAAATTTAATTTCCATTGATAATTTTTGTGTGATTTTGTTGTCAGCACATTCAACTATGTAAAGAACAGAGTATTTAATAAGAATATTTCATTCATTCAGATCTAGGATGTGTTATTTTAGTGTTCCCTTTATTTTTTTGAGCAGTGTATATATATATATATATATATATATATATATAAAACACCCCCCCCCCCCCCCCCCCCCTCCCCATGGTGTCTGCTCGGTGCATTGCACTATTCTATATAACATAAGTAAATTCAGCAGGGTTCACACATTGCCAGTCCCGCAGGCATATATTTTGGTGATCACTGCGGAGGAACAAGCACCTACAAACTTGGGGTGGTGTCACACGAGCGCCTCCGGTCTCCGAGGTACCCATACCTACAGTGGAGCCTTATCCGAGGAGGCGGTCCGTGTGCAATCTCCATGTCAGCCCCGCCCTCGCACTGACACAGTGAGGACTCTCATTAGCATTGCGCCAAAGTCTACTGCGCACAAATCTGTGAAAAGGGCAGCGGCGCCATTTTCACAGTGAATTCTTTAGCACCAGCCGCGGAACGCTATTTTTAACATGCATGGGGGGTATTTTCATCGAGCAATCTTGGCACTTGCCCAAGACGCCGCTGTCTGCGCATTGAAAACCGCGCAGGCGAACAAAACGCTCGTGTGACTCCAGCTTAAAGGCCCAAATATGACTTGTTACTAAATACATTTTAAAAGAACTTTTAGTGCTGGCAGGACATGCTGGGATTTATAGTCCCACACCAGATTGTAGACACCAGGCTACCTACCTCATGACTCCTCACCTCATGGCTCCTCCCAGTAAACCTGCCGCTACTCCCCCTTGCGTCGTAACTCCTCCCCCTTACGGAAAAGGTCCCTTAGCCCACTTGATTCTAGCATCTACCCTACTTGCTAGATCCGCCAGGGTGTATAGGGCAGTGGTCACAGATCTGATTGGTAGCTTCCAGTCATGTGACAACCTCGCCGCATGGGGTTCTGGGAGCTGTAGTCTTATGCTCTACCTGTATCCTCTTTAAATGTTCCACACAAAACTACAAGTCCCACAATACCTGTCATGTTCTTCCGTGTCAGTGATACAATGTGGCAGCGGGAGGTGAGTGCTGGGCGCTACTATTATAAAATGGGGGAGATGTATCAAACCTTGTAGAGAGGGGACAAGTGGAGGAACTGCCCGTAGCTTCCAATCAGCTTCTACCTATCATTTTACAGAATGCGCTTGATACATGCTAGCTAGAATTGATTGGTTGCTATGGGTAACTGCTTCAGAAGGTATATGTGGTGATACTATATATCTGTGGCGTGTGCAGAGTTACATGGCTTCCTGTGTGTGCTCACTGTCGTATAACACTATTCACATTTACTGCCCTGGTTGTGGTGTAACCGCTCTAAACAAGAATCCCACCAAATCCCACTTCCTGGCGTCTCTTCCGGCGTAACCGTCACCTACGTGCGGCGAGGGCAGCCATTTTGTTGGCCGAATAAATACTTGCAAGATAGTCATTAACTTTGGCGCTAGACGCAGAGCCAACAGGATGGAATTGACAGGCAGCGTTCTAATTACTATAGTTCCCGCCATAATAGAGCCTCCTCCTCTGTATACGTTCTGTATAGGCCATGTGTACTCTCAGATTCTCTGTCGCTGACGTGTGTGCTTTCCGGGGGTGGTTTGTCAAGAGCTTAGCCGGGACAGGTGGCTGGCAGCGGTAGGCGGAGACTTACCACAAACTAGGGGGCTGTCTATACGCTCTCAGGCTCCCAGTGCAGATACAGTTACAGAAAATGAGTGATACTTGGTGGTAACTAGGGGTGCACGACCGACGCTGCCCTGTTGGGACCTGTAAGTGGATTGCAGGCATAGGCAAACGCAGGGGGGGGTTTCCGGTTGCCCAGAAACCCCCCTCCTCTTGGCAAGTGCCAAATTATGACAACAATACCAATGGTATATAATACAATTACTAAAGTCACTGCCGCATCATGCCCAGTGGTAGCAGTTTTTTCTATGAAGTTTGCTGTGTGTGTGGTTCTGAGCCCTCATTCAGTGCACTGGACCAAAGAGTAGCTACCAGTAAGAAGAGACAGGTGCCTTAACGTGAGGTGGGAGAATGTGTGTTTAGAAAGTGCAGTACCGGTTCTATAATGTTTGTGCGTTTATTTATTATAGTATGTTTAACCTTTTCCTGACCACTTATCTTATTTATTTTATTGAAATATATTTGATTCAGCCTATACTATAGATCATCTATACTGTATTCCGTATTCCGCAGAGTGGGATATTTGCAGATTGCATTAGGAAACCCCCCTCTAGAAATCCTGCGTTTGCCACTGGCAGGGTGCCCGGAACGGCGCAATATAGCCTGAACTTCAGCGTCACACCTCATTAGGTCATGCCCTGCTTCTTGGTCCTGCTTCTTGACACAAGTGCCACATGGTATGGTTCAATAGATCTACATTACAAAGGTCTACAGTCAATAATTCGAAAAAGTCGACAAGGTCAAAAGGCTGATATGGACATGGTCGACACAAAAAAGGTTGACACAATTTTTTCCTGTTTTTCTTGTACCCACCAGAACCCCTATTAGTGTACTGCTTCGCTCGCCATGCTTCGAGCAAGGTGCCTCGCTCTGCTACGGCTGCGCTCGGCAGGTCACTATTCCCAGTTGTAGTCCACGTGGATGGTAAAGGATGAAAAAGTTGAAAAAAAAGAGAGAAAAAAAAATGAGAAAAAACTTGTGTCGCCCAAATGTATGTCGAACTTTTGAACCTGTCATCCTTTTACATGTCGACCGTCTGTACCAGTCGATCATTTGGAGTCGACCTAATGACTGTAGATCTTTTTAATGTAAATCTATCGGATACCGGGGGTCATTCCGAGTTGATCGCTAGCTGCTTTCGTTCGCTGCGCAGCGATCAGGCAAAAAATCAGCACTTCTGCTCATGCATATGCGGCGCAATGCGCACGCGCGTCGTACTATTACAACGAACGATGTCGCTTCACACAAGGTCTAGCGAAGCTTTTCAGTCGCACTGCTGGCCGCAGAGTGATTGACATGAAGTGGGCGTTTCTGGCTGTCAACTGACTGTTTTCAGGGAGTGGTCGGAAAAAACGCAGGCGTGGATGGGCGAACGCAGGGCGTGTTTATGACGTCAAAACAGGAACTGAACAGTCTGAAGTGATCGCAAACGCTGAGTAGGTCTGGAGCTACTCTTCAACTGCACAAAAAAATTTTGTAGCCGCTCTGCGATCCTTTCATTCGCACTTCTGCAAAGCTAAAATACACTCCTAGTGGGAGGCGACATAGCGTTTGCACGGCTGCTAAAAACTGCTAGCGAGCGATCAACTCGGAATGACCACCACCGTTCCACAGTAGCCCCTGGTAACAGCAACAAGCCCCAGTTTGGCCTCTGTAATTATATGGGGAAGGCTGTTTATCTGCACCATGATTGTGAGGTTCCAGAAAACACAGAGGCATTAGTAATCCAACGGGCACAGCCGCGTCTCTCAAGCGTTTTCATGTTACTTATATTGTGACTGAGACACTTTGTGCTGAAGGCTGTTTTGCTGAGCGCAGCTCCTTGCCGGGCACTGACGATTACACGGGGGGATGGTAACTGGTAATGGCGCACTGTATAAATGTGTCTCTTCTATTTCTCAGGATTTGGCTGTTACGTGACCTTGCTGTTGCTGGAGGTAACATAGACTATAGAACATTTCCTGTTTCGGGAATATGATTTTTCTCTATCGTCCTAGTGGATGCTGGGGTTCCTGAAAGGACCATGGGGAATAGCGGCTCCGCAGGAGACAGGGCACAAAAAGTAAAGCTTTAGGATCAGGTGGTGTGCACTGGCTCCTCCCCCTATGACCCTCCTCCAAGCCTCAGTTAGATTTTTGTGCCCGGCCGAGAAGGGTGCAATCTAGGTGGCTCTCCTAAAGAGCTGCTTAGAAAAGTTTAGCTTAGGTTTTTTATTTTACAGTGAGTCCTGCTGGCAACAGGATCACTGCAACGAGGGACTTAGGGGAGAAGAAGTGAACTCACCTGCGTGCAGGATGGATTGGCTTCTTTGGCTACTGGACATTAGCTCCAGAGGGACGATCACAGGTACAGCCTGGATGGTCACCGGAGCCTCGCCGCCGGCCCCCTTGCAGATGCTGAAACAAGAAGAAGGTCCAGAATCGGCGGCATGAAGACTCCTCAGTCTTCTTAAGGTAGCGCACAGCACTGCAGCTGTGCGCCATTTCCTCTCAGCACACTTCACACGGCAGTCACTGAGGGTGCAGGGCGCTGGGAGGGGGGCGCCCTGGGAGGCAATGAAAACCTATTTTTGGCTAAAAATACCTCACATATAGCCTCCGGGGGCTATATGGAGATATTTAACCCCTGCCAGAATCCGTTAAGAGCGGGAGACGAGGCCGCCGAAAAAGGGGCGGGGCCTATCTCCTCAGCACACAGCGCAATTTTCCCTCACAGAAAGGCTGGAGGGAAGGCTCCCAGGCTCTCCCCTGCACTGCACTACAGAAACAGGGTTAAAACAGAGAGGGGGGGCACTAATTTGGCGTTAGAAATATATAGAAAAGATGCTATAAGGGAAAACACTTATATAAGGTTGTCCCTATATAATTATAGCGTTTTTGGTGTGTGCTGGCAAACTCTCCCTCTGTCTCTCCAAAGGGCTAGTAGGTCCTGTCCTCTATCAGAGCATTCCCTGTGTGTGTGCTGTGTGTCGGTACGTGTGTGTCGACATGTATGAGGACGATGTTGGTGAGGAGGCGGAGCAATTGCCTGTAATGGTGATGTCACTCTCTAGGGAGTCGACACCGGAATGGATGGCTTATTTAGGGAATTACGTGATAATGTCAACACGCGCCAAGGTCGGTTGACGACATGAGACGGCCGACAAACAATTAGTACCGGTCCAGACGTCTCAAAAACACTGTCAGGGGTTTTAAAACGCCCGTTTACTTTAGTCGGTCGACACAGACACAGACCAGTGTCGACGGTGAATAAACAAACGTATTCCTTATTAGGGCCACACGTTAAGGGCAATGAAGGAGGTGTTACATATTTCTGATACTACAAGTACCACAAAAGAGGGTATTATGTGGGATGTGAAAAAACTACCGTAGTTTTTCCTGAATCAGATAAATTAAATGAAGTGTGTGATGATGCGTGGGTTCCCCCCGATAGAAAATATGGGCGGTATACCCTTTCCCGCCAGAAGTTAGGGCGCGTTGGGAAACACCCCTTAGGGTGGATAAGGCGCTCACACGCTTATCAGAACAAGTGGCGGTACCGTCTATAGATAGGGCCGTCCTCAAGGAGCCAGCTGACAGGAGGCTGGAAAATATCATAGAAAGTATATACACACATACTGGTGTTATACTGCGACCAGCGATCGCCTCAGCCTGGATGTGCAGAGCTGGGGTGGCTTGGTCGGATTCCCTGACTAAAAATATTGATACCCTTGACAGGGACAGTATTTTATTGACTATAGAGCATTTAAAGGATGCATTTCTATATATGCGAGATGCACAGAGGGATATTTGCACTCTGGCATCAAGAGTAAGTGCGATGTCCATATCTGCCAGAAGATGTTTATGGACACGACAGTGGTCAGGTGATGCAGATTCCAAACGGCACAAAGGTGTATTGCCGTATAAAGGAAGAGGAGTTATTTGGGGTCGGTCCATCGGACCTGGTGGCCACGGCAACTGCTGGAAAATCCACCGTTTTTACCCTAAGTCACATCTCTGCAGAAAAAGACACCGTCTTTTCAGCTTCAGTCCTTTCGTCCCTATAAGAGTCATATCTGCCCAGGGATAGAGGAAAGGGAAGAAGACTGCAGCAGGCAGCCCATTCCCAGGAACAGAAGCGTTCCACCGCTTCTGACAAGTTCTCAGCATGACGCTGAGACCGTACAGGACCCCTGGATCCTACAAGTAGTATCCCAGGGGTACAGTTTGGAATGTCGAGACGTTTCCCCTGCGCAGGCTCCTGAAGTCTGCTTTACCAAGGTCTCCCTCCGACAAGGAGGCAGTATGGGAAACAATTCACGAGCTGTATTCCCAGCAGGTGATAATTAAATTACCCCTCCTACAACAAGAAAAGGGGTATTATTCCACACTATATTGTGGTACTGAAGCCAGAAGGCTAGGTGAGACCTATTCTAAATCTAAAAAAAATTTGAACACTTACAAAGGTTCAAATCAAGATGGAGTCACTCAGAGCAGTGATAACGAACCGGGAAGAAGGGGACTATATGGTGTCCCGAGACATCAGGGATGCTTACCTCCATGTCCCAAATTTGCCCTTATCACTAAGGGTACCTCAGGTTCGTGGTACAGAACTGTCACTATCAGTTTCAGACGCTGCCGTTTGGATTGTCCACGGCACCCCGGGTCTTTACCAAGGTAATGGCCGAAATGATGGTTCTTCTTCGAAGAAAAGGCGTCTTAATTATCCCTTACTTGGACGATCTCCTGATAAGGGCATAGTCCAGGGAACAGTTGGAGGTCGGAGTAGCACTATCTCGGATACTGTTACAACAGCACGGGTGGATTCTAAATATTCCAAAATCGCAGCTGATCCCGACAACAAGTCTCCTGTGCTTAGGGATGATTCTGGACACAGTCCAGAAAAAGGTGTTTCTCCCGGAAGAGAAAGCCAGGGAGTTATCCGAGCTAGTCAGGAACCTCCTAAAATCAGTGCATCACTGCACAAGGGCCATGGTAAAAAAATGGTGACTTCCTTCGAAGCAATTCCAGTCGGCAGATTTCATGCAAGAACTTTTCAGTGGGATCTGCTGGACAAATGGTCCGGATCGCATCTTCAGATGCATCAGCGGATAACCCTATATCCAAGGACAAGGGTGTCTCTCCTGTGGTGGTTACAGAGTGCTCATCTTCTAGAGGGCCGCAGATTCGGCATTCAGTTTTGGATGTTGGTGACCACAGAGGCCAGCCCGAGAGGCTGGGGAGCAGTCACACAAGGAAAAAATTTCCAGGGAGTGTGATCAAGTCTGGAGATTTTTCTCCACATAAATATACTGGAGCTAAGGGCAATTTACAATGCTCTAAGCTTAGCAAGACCTCTGCTTCAAGGTCAGCCGGTATTGATCCAGTGGGGTAAAACATCACGGCAGTCGCCCACGTAAATAGACAGGGCGGCACAAGAAGCAGGAGGGCAGTGGCAAAAACTGCAAGGACTTTTCGCTGGGCGGAAAATCATGTGATAGCACTGTCAGCAGTGTTTCATTCCGGGAATGGAAACTGGGAAGCAGACTTCCTCAGTAGGCACGACCTCCACCCGGCAGAGTGGGAACTTCATGGGGAAGTTTTCCACATGATTGTAAACCGTTGGGAATTACCAAAGGTGGACGTGATGGCGTCCCGTCTGAACAAAAAACGGGACAGGTATTGCGCCAGGTTAAGAGACCCTCAGGCAATAGCTGTGGACGTTCTGGTAACACCGTGGGTGTACCAGTCGGTGTATGTGTTCCATCCTCTGCTTTTCATACCTAAGGTACTGAGAATTATAAGACGTAGAGGAGTAAGAACTATACTCATGGCTCCGGATTGGCCAAGAAGGACTTGGTACCCGGAACTTCAAGAGATGCTCACAGAGGACTTATGGCCTCTGCCGCTAAGAAGGGACTTGTTTCAGCAAGTACCATGTCTGTTCCAAGACTTACCGCGGCTGCGTTTGACGGCATGGCGGTGGAACGCCGGATCCTAAGGGAAAAGGCATTCAGGAAGAGGTCATTCCTACCCTGGTCAAAGCCAGAAAGGAGGTGACCGCACAACATTATCACCACATGTGGCGAAAATATGTTGCGTGGTGTGAGGCCAGGAAGGCCCCACGAAGAAATTTCAACTCGGTCGATTCCTGCATTTCCTGCAAACAGGAGTGTCTATGGGCCTCAAATTGGGGTCCATTAAGGTTCAAATTTCGGCCCTGTCGATTTTTCTTCCAGAAAGAATTGGCTTCAGTTCCTGAAGTCCAGAAGTTTGTCAAGGGAGTATTGCATATACAACCCCCTTTTGTGCCTCCAGTGGCACTGTGGGATCTCAACGTAGTTCTGGGATTCCTCAAAACACATTGGTTTAAAACCAGTCAAATCTGTGGATTTGAAGCATCTCACGTGAAAAGTGAACATGCTCTTGGACCTGGCCTGGACCAGGCGAGTGTCAAATTGGTGTTTTTTTTTTTTTTTCTCAAAAAAGCCCATATCTGTTTGTCCATTCGGACAGGGCTGAGCTGCGGACTCGTCCCCAGTTCTCTCCCTAAGGTGGTGTCAGTGTTTCACCTGAACCAGCTTATTGTGGTGTCTTGCGCCTACTAGGGACTTGGAGGACTCCAAGTTGCTAGATGTGGTCAGGGCCCTGAAAATATAGGTTCCAGGACGGCTGGAGTCAGGAAAACTGACTTGCTGTTATCCTGTATGCACCCAACAAACTGGGTGCTCTTGCTTCTAAGCAGACTTTTGCTAGTTGGATGTGTAATACAATTCAGCTTGCACATTCTGTGGCAGGCCTGCCACAGCCAAAATATGTAAATGCCCATTCCACAAGGAAGGTGGGCTCATCTTGGGCGGCTGCCCGAGGGGTCTCGGCTTTACAACTTTGCCGAGCGGCTATTTAGTCAGGGGCAAACACGTTTGTAAAATCCTACAAATTTGATACCCTGGCTAAGGAGGACCTGGAGTTCTCTCATTCGGTGCTGCAGAGTCATCCGCACTCTCCCGCCCGTTTGGGAGCTTTGGTATAATCCCCATGGTCCTTTCAGGAACCCCAGCATCCACTAGGACGATAGAGAAAATAAGAATTTACTTACCGATAATTCTATTTCTCGGAGTCCGTAGTGGATGCTGGGCGCCCATCCCAAGTGCGGATTATCTGCATTACTTGTACATAGTTACAAAAATCGGGTTATTATTTGTTGTGAGCCATCTTTTCAGAAGCTCCGCTCTTATCATACTGTTAACTGGGTTTAGATCACAGGTTGTACAGTGTGATTGGTGTGGCTGGTATGAGTTTTACCCGGGATTCATAAATCCTTCCTTATTGTGTACGCTCGTCCGGGCACAGTATCCTAACTGAGGCTTGGAGGAGGGTCATAGGGGGAGGAGCCAGTGCACACCACCTGATCCTAAAGCTTTACTTTTTGTGCCCTGTCTCCTGCGGAGCCGCTATTCCCCATGGTCCTTTCAGGAACCCCAGCATCCACTACGGACTCCGAGAAATAGAATTATCGGTAAGTAAATTCTTATTTTTTCAGGCGCATCTTGGTTTTGAAACGCGAAAGGGCATATTTATTAATTGCCAGGAATTACCCCCGATAATTATAGTTTCTTTTTGGCTCTTATCTCTGAAAAAAATAATATAAGTATTGCTGGGATGTATCGCTAAACGTGCCGGAGCAGGGGCTCCGGTAGGAGTCTGTCCCTGGGATGTCTTCAGCGATCACATTGTCAAGTTACCGCTTTGCCAGGCCAGCTGGCAGGTCCATGCTCTAATTTTGTTCTGTTAACGCTGCCTAACCTGTGCCATGCTTGCCTTGCGATGTCTGTGAGATTCCCAAATTGTGAGTTCTCCCACACTTCCAGGAGAGTAGACAAGGCTCCAGAATCCTTTCACCTTTCCCAGTGATGACGCATTTCGCTGTGAAACGCGTTGTTGTGGCACAGTTCTCTGCTGCGCAGTGATGTGAGCCGTAGCGTTGTACAGCAACGGGTGCAGCAGTGATGAGGTGGATCACTCTGACATGACCCCCGAACATTTCACCCAAGAGTTCTCTTCTGGAATATCCTACAAAGGGACATTGGCCTGAACAGGAAACATGCCATGGTGGTGCTTGGCTTCCATTTGTAAATGTATTTATTATTTATTTATTTATTAACAGTTGCTTATATAGCGCAGAAAATTCCGTTGCGCTTTACAATTGGAAATAACAATAACAAACTGGGTGATAACAAACAGTCATAGAGGTAGGAAGGCCCTGCTCGCAAGCTTACAATCTATAGAGAAATAGGCATATATACACAAGGAAAGGTGCTATCTATTGCATAGTTGTTCGCAAGATTGCAGAGGTTCTTGGTGGGCTGTATGATATGGTCATACAGCAATGATGGACCGGGTTCGAGAGGAAGGGAAAGTGAAGAATGAGAAGACATGTGAGGATATGTGTGGACTGTTAAGAGAGGATGCAATTTGATCGGAAGGCTTATGAAAGTTATGTTATGTTTCCATTTGTAAATGAAAAAGAAAGTGACATTTATCATGGGCCGTAACCCCTACAGTATAGGGTGATGCTATAACAAGCCCTGACGCTGGCCAGAACTCTTCGCCCTGTCTAAGTAGGCCTGTACATGAGCGGCTGAGCAGATGGGTGAGGACATGTTGGTACAGAGCACTGTAGAGGTCAGAGTTACAGCCACGTAGTTATGTATGAGAGGACGCACAGGCACTTACATTAGCAAATTACGTCCCGCATCTGTCAGTGCTGAGACTCTTTTAGCCATACATGGAGAGCGCTCTAGTAAAGTGTTTTCATTTCTGCAGTGTGCTATGTAGAGTCAGCTAACACGATACCCTGTGTCAGACGGATCATTGTCATCGGCATCCGTTAGCGTGGTATTTCTGAGGGCTGTGCACCCTGGGGCACTGTCTGCAGTACCACCATTAATCTCCTCCGTCTAAAGGGGAATCTGAGGCATTTTAAGTAGTTGATTTCTGCAGCTATTTGTCCTTCTGTTGCCGGCTTCTTACTTATGGTCATACAAAACCAAAAATAAACCGAAAGGCAGATTCATAACACAGAGGCATCAGCCATGTTGTGCGATGAGGAGAGGCTCAGTCTATGGGTTCCCTAGTCAGTGTGTCAGACGCAGATCAGCGATGGTAAATAATGATACTATTGCTTATTGCGGTGATAGAAAATCTTCTTTACCATTACAGCTTTGCTGGGGCAGCTGAGAGGACCTGTTATACCCTATAATTATAATAATTATTATCTTTTATTTATATGGCGCCACAAGGGTTCCGCAGCGCCTAACAAAGTACATAAACAAATGAGCAACATAAGGAAACAGCGACCTACAGTACAAGTACAATGCAGGGTAAGTACATGGTATATAAACATTGCTGCATCAGGGGACAGGACACTGAGATAAGCATCAGGGTGGCAGAAACTGGGGGTTAGGTGCTGTAAAGAGTATGGAGTAGATGTTAGTCTAAGTAAGAGAAGTAAACGGACATGAGGGGAGAGAACCCTGCTCGTGGGAGCTTACATTCTAAAGGAGAGGGGCAGACAGAGATGGGATGACAAAGGTGGTAAACGATGAGCGTGAAACAGTGGGTTAGGGTGAGATTAGGCTGGATTTGGTGAAGAAGTGGGTCTTGAGAGCACGTTTCAAATTTATATAGAGGTAGAGAGTCTGAGGGGGAGAGGTAGAGAATTCCAGAGAAAGGGAGCAGCACGTGAGAAATCTTGGAGGTAGGAGTGGGAGGAGGTAATCAGTAGGCAGGAGAGGCGGCGTGCATTAGCAGAGTGGAGAGGACGGGTGGGAGTGTAAAGGGAGATAAGGTCAGAGATGTAAGTGGGAGAGGAGTGGGTGAGGGCTTTGTAGGTCTTCATGGGTTGTGTGTCCCGGGAATATGACATTTGATCACCGCACGCGGTAAGCTACAGTGTGAACAGAGTGACCTGGGTTATTTGCCTCAGGTTACATATAAGAGCTTCTGATTGGCTATCAGTGGCTGAAGCAGACGGCTGGTAACTCACCCGGTGTCAGAAGGAGGCCGCAGCCACGCAGAAGGCAGCAGACACGAGTCCAGTGTGAAAGGGATTGACACGGGAATAACACAGGTACAAGCTGCGGTGTGAGAGGGTGTAACACGGCTTTAAACCATGCTCAAAAACCCAGATCGGATTTCAGTGTGACAGGGGTATTACAGTGTAGGAATTCCATGTTGTAGTGGTTACCTAAACTGTGCGCCACAGCGCACGAGTAGGGATGGTGGCACAGTCCCAAATGAATTGATTTGTAGACTGGGCGCTGCACTGCCCGTATCCTTAGAGAGGTAGTGTGCAGTTATTTACAGACGCTGCGCTGCTTAGTGTGCGCCTGTGTGTTACTCCGCAGACGGCAGATCTCAATGTAAGTAACATCCCCGCTCCTCCACTACCCACCCCGACTCCATTCCTTTCTGCCCCCTACGTTTGTCCCATCCACTCTCTCAATACTTATCCTTTGTGTGTCTGTCACCACCTTTGTGTTAGTCAGAACCTAAGCATGTCAGGTAAGCACAATCTTTTGTGTGTCTGTCACCACCTTTGTGTAAGTCAGAACCTAAGCATGTCCGGTAAGCACAATCTTTTGTGTGTCTGTCACCATCTTTGTATTAGTCAGAACCTAAGCATGTCAGGTAAGCACAATCTTTTGTGTCCGTCACCACCTTTGTGTTAGTCAGAACCTAAGCATGTCAGGTAAGTACAATCTTTTGTGTGTCTGTCACCATCTTTGTGTTAGTCAGAACCTAAGCATATCAGGTAAGCGCAATCTTTTGTGTCCGTCACCACCTTTGTGTTAGTCAGAACCTAAGCATGTCAGGTAAGCACAATCTTTTGTATGTCCATCACCATCTTTGTGTTAGTCAGAACCTAAGCATGTCAGGTAAGCGCAATCTTTTGTGTGTCCGTCACCATCTTTGTGTTAGTCAGAACCTAAGCATGTCAGGTAAGCACAAGCTTTTGTGTGTTTGTCACCACCTTTGTGTTAGTCAGAACCTAAGCATGTCAGGTAAGCACAATCTTTAGTGTGTTTGTCACCACCTTTGTGTTAGTCAGAACCTAAGCATGTCAGGTAAGCACAATCTTTTGTGTGTTTGTCACCACCTTTGTGTTAGTCAGAACCTAAGCATGTCAGGTAAGCGCAATCTTTTGTGTGTCCGTCACCATCTTTGTGTTAGTCAGAACCTAAGCATGTCAGGTAAGCACAAGCTTTTGTGTGTTTGTCACCACCTTTGTGTTAGTCAGAACCTAAGCATGTCAGGTAAGCACAATCTTTTGTGTGTTTGTCACCACCTTTGTGTTAGTCAGAACCTAAGCATGTCAGGTAAGCACAATCTTTTGTGTGTTTGTCACCACCTTTGTGTTAGTCAGAACCTAAGCATGTCAGGTAAGCGCAATCTTTTGTGTGTCCGTCACCATCTTTGTGTTAGTCAGAACCTAAGCATGTCAGGTAAGCACAAGCTTTTGTGTGTTTGTCACCACCTTTGTGTTAGTCAGAACCTAAGCATGTCAGGTAAGCACAATCTTTTGTGTGTTTGTCACCACCTTTGTGTTAGTCAGAACCTAAGCATGTCAGGTAAGTGCAATCTTTTGTGTGTCCGTCACCATCTTTGTATTAGTCAGAACCTAAGCATGTCAGGTAAGCACAAGCTTTTGTGTGTTTGTCACCACCTTTGTGTTAGTCAGAACCTAAACATGTCAAGTAAGCACAATCTTTTGTGTGTTTGTCACGATCTTTGTGTTAGTCAGAACCTAAGCATGTCAGGTAAGCACAATCTTTTGTGTGTCTGTCACCATCTTTGTGTTATTCAGAACCTAAGCATGTCAGGTAAGCACAATCGTATGTGTGTCCGTCACGATCTTTGTGTTAGTCAGAACCTAAGCATGTCAGGTAAGCGCAATCTTTTGTGTGTTTGTCACCACCTTTGTGTTAGTCAGAACCTAAGCATGTCAGGTAAGCACAAATTTCTTGTTGAATATATTGAGTGTGGGGGGGGCATGTTGAAGGAAAGAGGGCAAGTCGGCCGGGCAGGCCAGTGCATGGCCGACCGATATTTTGAGGTCGGTTGCGCACATACACTGTTCAATTATCTGTCCGAACTGGCGGATCAGCTGAATAATTCTGTAATGCATTCCCAGCGTAAGTTTACCGTGCCAAGGTCACAGTCGGCCGCTATACTTGAAATACGGGCTACTTGTTAATGCTACGGATGGTCCCTAGTTACTGATAGACTTTCCCCCCCATAGAGTGGAGAATTGCCCATGAATGAGTATTGCTCTGCTAATCCCTCCTGTGCCCAGACACAAGTTGGGCATTGTGGCTGGCGGGAGATCCGGTGAGTTTGGCAGCTATTGTACTACAGAGTTTCTCATGCCTAATGGAAGCGCTCTGAGACGTGTGTGCTGCTTATTAGCCGGCAGGAAATTGCCATTATTGCTTTGTTCTGCACCAATTAAAGGTTTTCAACAGGTTTGGGCTCAGAGGATGTCTGCTCCGTGGGATTTTACGCAGTAAATGTTTTCCTCTTTTTTTTTTTTTTAAATGATCTTTTAGTTTGAATGATGTGAAAATCTGTTCTTGTTTCTGTTTACGTTCTGAAGGCTGGGAACATGGTTTTATGTTTTGTTGTTTCGTTATCGTGCCAGGAAAACCTCTTAGGTCGATGAATGATCGGACAATAAATAGGTCAGGGAGCTATGACGGCAGCACCTGACTACACTGCGCCCCACTCCAACCCTTATACGCGTGGCAGATGAGCTCCATGCACAAACTATGGATACTGATATTCCAGAAAGTAATAGCGACAGGTCATGAGAAGTCCAGGCGAGCCGGTTTGGTCACAGAAGAACTCACCTTATTTTTATAATGGCAAGATTCTCTGGTGGGAACCGACTAACCCCACACCTCTGATTCCCCTGTGTCTCCCTCTCAAAATGGCCGCCACCTCATAGAACACAGGGGGTCATTTCGTGTTGATCGCACGTAGCAACTTTTTGCTGCCCGTGTGATCAACTAGACGCCACCTATTGGGGAGGTTTTTTTCGCATAGCAAGGCTGCGAACGCTTGTTCAGCCGTGCTATGCAAAAACATTTTGTGCAGTTTCTAAGTAGCTTTCAAGTTACTTACCCGCTGCGATGTCTTCAGCCTGTCCAGTCCCGGAATTGACATCAGACACCCGCCCTGCAAACGCCTGGACACGCCTGCGTTGGACTCACCACTCCCAGAAAACGGTCAGTTGACGCCCCGGAATGACTTCCTCTTGTCAATCTTCTTGCGATCGCGGTAGCGATCGCTTTCTTCGTTCTTTTTGTCATTGACCAACGACGCGCCTGCGCATTTTGTCTGCCATGCATGCGCAGAACCTACCCGCTCGCATGGCTGCGAAAAATAGCAGCGTGCGAACGGGTCGGATGACCCCCACAGTTTTTAAGGATGCTAGGGGAGGTAGCGGACATTTTGAGGAGATCATTTTCAATATTTTGAACTGGGGGCAGGCGCGAACAGCGGCCCCCACCGGGACTGCAGAGACTGGCAGTGGCAGCGGGGGCCGGGGGGCAATGAGCAAAACCCCTTGACAATGAGCAGGTACTGTGGTATTACAGTAGGGGCATAATATGGTGACAGGGGCATGAGGGGTCATAATATGGTGTCAGGGTTATTATTGTGGTGGCTTAATATGGTGCAAGGGGCATTACTGTGTGGGGCATAATATAGTGTCGTGTCGGGGCATTACTGTGTGGGGCATAATATAGTGTCGTGTCGGGGCATTACTGTGTGGGGCATAATTTGGTGTAAGAGACACTATGTCGGTGAAAAGTAGGCTTTTCCTGTAAGGCCACACCCATTTCATCTAAGCCATGCCCCTTACAGCGAGGCAATGCCCACTTTTGGGCAGAGCGTGCAAATACAAACTTTTTTTTATGCGTATGGGGAGGAGGCACATATTTTTAGTGTTCGCGCTGAGATCCAAATTTTATAGAAACGGCCCTGATTAATGTGAGGAATGTAGTATGCGCACACTGTGGGGGTCATTCCGAGTTGATTGCTTGCTAGCTGTTGTTAGCAGCCGTGCAAACGCATAGTCGCCGCCCACAGGGGAGTGTCTTTTATCCTTGCAAGTGTGAGATTGCATGTGCAGCCGAGCTCTGCAAAAACAGTTTGTGCAGTTTCTGAGTTGCCCAGATACTTACTCAGCCGCTGCGATCACTTCAGCCTGTCCGGGCCCGAAATTGACGTCAGACACCCGCCCTGCAAACGCTTGGACACGCCTGCGTTTTTCCAACCACTCCCAGAAAACGGTCAGTTGCCACCCACAAACGCCTTCTTCCTGTCAATCTCCTTGCGATCGGCTGTGCGAATGGATTCTTTGTACAATCCATCGCACAGCAACGATCCGCTTCGTAGCCGTATGATGCACTTGCGCATTGCGGTGCATACGCATGCGCAGTTCTGACCTGATTGCAGCGCAGCGAAAAATCCTAGCGTGCGATCAGGTCGGAATGACCCTCTGTGTTCTAATGGACTTTTGGGCATGAAACCCTTGACTGATCGTGACTCGCAGTCTCCATGATGATCCTACTGGTGGTGCAGCATGTTATGTATATGGCATAGACCGAGGTCAGGTTGTTTAAACTGAGGCTTTATTGCAGAATTTTTTGCTCTGCTTGATCTGAGTGACTGGATAGGCTGCACTCTCAGTGATGTCACTGGCTCCTAGTGACTGGATAGGCTTCACTCTCAGTGATGTCACTGGCTCCTAGTGACTGGATAGGCTGCGCTCTCAGTGATGTCACTGGCTCCTAATGACCGGATAGACTGCACTCTCAGTGATGTCACTGGTTCCTAGTGACTGTATAGACTGCGCTCTCAGTGATGTCACTGGCTCCTAGTGACTGGATGGCAGCATTCTTAGTGATGTCACTGGTTCCTAGTGACTGGATAGGCTGCGCTCTCAGTGATTTAACTGGCTCCTAGTGACTGGATAGGCTGCACTCTCAGTGATGTCACTGGATCCTAGTGACTGGATAGGCTGCACTCTCAGTGATGTCACTGGCTCCTAGTGACTGGATAGGCTGCACTCTCAGTGATGTCACTGGCTCCTAGTGACTGGATAGGCTGCACTCTCAGTGATGTCACTGGCTCCTAGTGACTGGATAGGCAGCATTCTCAGTGATGTCACTGGTTCCTAGTGACTGGATAGGCTGCACTCTCAGTGACTGGATAGGCTGCACTCTCAGTGATGTCACTGGATCCTAGTGACTGGATAGGCTGCACTCTCAGCGATGTCACTGGCTCCTAGTGACTGGATAGGCTGCACTCTCAGTGATGTCACTGGTTCCTAGTGACTGGATAGGCTGCGCTCTCAGTGATGTCACTGGCTCCTAGTGACTGGATAGGCTGCGCTCTCAGTGATGTCACTGGCTGCTAGTGGCTGGATAGGCTGCACTGTCAGTGATGTCACTGTCTCCTAGTGACTGGATAGGCTGCACTCTCAGTGACTGGATAGGCTGCACTCTCAGTGATGTCACTGGCTCCTAGTGACTGGATAGGCTGCGCTCTCAGTGATGTCACTGGCTGCTAGTGGCTGGATAGGCTGCACTGTCAGTGATGTCACTGTCTCCTAGTGACTGGATAGGCTGCACTCTCAGTGATGTCACTGGCTTCTAGTGACTGGATAGGCTGCACTCTCAGTGATGTCACTGGCTGCTAGTGACTGGATAGGCTGCGCTCTCAGTGATGTCACTGGCTGCTAGTGGCTGAATAGGCTGCGCTCTCAGTGATATCACTGGCTCCTAGTGACTGGATAGGCTGCACTCTCAGTGATGTCACTGGCTGCTAGTGACTGGATAGGATGCGCTCTCAGTGATGTCACTGGCTGCTAGTGGCTGGATAGCAGAATAACCAGCACAAAGAAAGGTAATAGTTGTTCAATTATTTATGCCTGGATTTCCAGCATAGAGGTCTCTTGATCACCGAGTACTGTTGAACTACATGTCTCAGCCTGGCTTGCAATTATTTGTCTCTTGTGGCATGCTGGGACTTGTAGTTCCATGTCAGCTGGAGAGCCTAAGCATTGGTTATAGCAGGCTTAGTTTTTGTTTGGCAGTTATATGTATATGATGTTTATATAAGGTGATTGTATTCTGCTGAATCCAGCGCTGAGCATACTTGTGTCTCTCCGCTCTGTGATGTACAGAGATGTGTAGGTGCTGGGTAATAACATTTACTGCCACGTAAGGGCGTGGGAGTTCTCCTTGAACATTGGTTCTGCCAATCTGACACCCAGATCATGTAATGCCGCCGCAGACCTGCCATCTGCTCCTCATAAAGATAAGTGTGATAGACCTTCCTATGCAGGCAGCAGAGGCCAGGTGGGTTATAAGCTGGTGGCTGATATTTCTACATACAGTCCAGGAATCTGTGCGCTGGAAGCCGTCGCCTTGTGTGCAGAGGCCTGATTCACAGGGAGGAGCAAATCAAACATAAAAGGAGCAAGAGATAGAGCAATTTGCACCTTGGCTAAACCATGCGGCACTTCAGGTGGGGTCAGATGTAAGATGTGCAGAGAGATTTATAGTTGGGAAGGGTGTGACCTAGCTAGGATCAAACTGGCCCACAGGAGTATAGGAGGAATACCCGGCGGGCCCAACTGACCGAAGGCCTCACCCCCTCTATTGTCAGGTTCCAGACCATGCACTCAAATAATGCATTGTTACTCTATATTATAGGTCAGGTACCTGGTAGAGCAGAACCATGGATGTCTATAGAAACTGCACCAAGATCTGCCAGTTAGCCATACTTGCCTACCCCCCTCCCGGAATGGCCTGGAGGCTCCTGAAAAACGGGTGGCCCTCCAGCCCCCCGGAAAGGTGGGTAAGTCTCCTGCTTTCCTTACCAGCCCCCTGCACCCCCCCTGGACCGCCCACAGCAGGAAACAAGTTGCCGGCCCGAGGGAAACCGATGACACAATTCGCATACCTCCCAACTGTCTCGATTCCAGCGGAACAGTCCCGCTATTCGGACACTGTCCCGCTGTCCCACCCACGGGTTGCAGTGTCCCGCGGGTGGGGGTCGGGGCCAGTTGGGGGAGCCTTTGATCACCCACTGCTTCGGGGAGAATATATTCTCTAGGGAGAATATACAAACTCTGCACAGACCAGGGCTTGGTTGGAATCAAACTCATGAGACCAGAGCTGCGAGACAGCAGTGCTTACCACCGTGCCACCTCGCTGAATATATATTGAATTGTAAATTTTTTTTTGCAATGTCATGTTTGTGTGACCCAGGACCCAGGCAGAGCACAGCAGCGTAGGGGCAGATATTGTGTATCCATATATCATGGATATCGTTGTGCAGGTTTGATCTTTGAAGTTTACAATTAATGCTGGCGATGTATTATATGTCATCGTATCCATAGTTTCCCAGCGAAACCGAAAGAAATAGAGACAATGAAGAAAAGAATACCTGCAGCATGTGGAGTAGACGTTTTCAAGTTCTGTGAACGATGAGAGACTCCTTTGCGCATGCGCAAATTATTGAATGAGGGGAAAAAAATCAATTTATTCCCTCTGACAATATTTACACTGTATCAATATCATTATGCAAGTGACGATCTCAGACTGATCCACAAGATCAATCCAAACCCTTCAATCATCCGTTCATGCATCAACGGAAAGCCAACTACAGGCGCTCAGTATGGAAGAATATTACTGCGCTGTGCCACTGGCGTAACTTCCTCCTGTGCCCCTCTCCACTCTCCCCATTGGATGATTTTGAGATATGTGTTACTGGAGCCTAAAATACCTGACGCACCGGCAGCCCGCCAGACTCCTGATATAAAATACTTTTACTGACAGACAAGGCTATTAACCAAACTGCACCAACGTACATCACTTCCCTCATCTCATAATATCTCCCAACCCGACCTCTCCGCTCTGCACAAGATCTACGTCTCTCATCCACACTCATTACCTGTTCACACTCAAAATTACAGGACATTGAGGGTCATTCGCTCGGGCTTCAAGAAATAAAAACAACAACAAAAAACCACAGGGTTATTGCTGGCAGCCTGAAAGGGGTAATAGTCTGCAGTGCCATACAGTTGTGGAGAACAATTGGAACACATCACAAACAAGTATATTGGGAAAAACTAGAAAGTCTTGCAGTGAGGATTCCTGTGCATATTATTTACTACACATATCTTTCTAGAGCTATCACATCATTGGAAGTGATCATAAGACATAGCCAATCATATGCTACCATCTATCGGTGCTTCAGTATCTCCTGGCCGATCGCAGGATGTAGCTTGGGGGTACAGGTCCCTCGCTAGAGGATTTTTTGCAGCGCTGCGATCAGATAGTCGCCGCCCATAGGGGAGTGTATTTTCGCTGTGTAAGTGTGCGATCGCATGTGCAGCCGAGCGGTACAAACAGATCTTGTGCAGTCTCTGCGCAGCCCAGGAGTTACTCAGCCGCTGCGATCACATCAGCCTGTCCGGGGCCGGAATTGACGTCAGGAACCCTCTCTGCAAACGCACGGACGCGTCTGCGTTTTTCCAACCACTCCCAGAAAACGGTCAGTTGAGACCCACAAATGCCTTATTCCTGTCGATCTTCTTGCGAATGCCCGTGCGAACGGATCCTTCGCACAAACCCATCGCTGAGCGGCGGTCCGCTTTGTACCTGTGCGACGCGCCTGCGCATTGTGGTGCATACACATGCGCAGTTTAGACCTGATCACAGACTGTACGAAAACGCAGCCTAGCGATCAGGTCTGAATTAGGCCCCAGGTCGCCATGAAATGGTTATGTTGGAGGGTCTGGTGTAATCAGAAGAGCTTGCGATCGGTCCTGTCACCTGTGCAGACTCATAACCCTGGTTTGTATGAGCTGAGTATCAGCCTAGGTGTTTATAATAACACAGTACCTATAGAGTCACAATCTTATCACCATCACACACCTAATCTTACTGTTTACAGAGCCAATCTGCATAAGATGGACAGGTGGTACACAGATACTTCCTCGTAGGCTACGTTCATGAAATATATGTCAGGGACTGAAGTGCGGTTCTCTGAATAAGCACCAGGTTTTTGGTGGTCTGCGCTGCATGACAACGACGGGTTAATGACCCACATCCCTGGTAATTGGAAGAGTCTGCTCTGCAAATGGTCCTTCCCCAATCGCCATCTGCAAGAAATCACGGCATTTATGAAACGGCAAATGTAGTAAAACTACCTATATATCTTGTGTACACCAGGGAATAATAGTCTTTTCCGGTTTATAGTGCAAGGTTTTATTTCTTTTGTGGCCTGAGAGAATATTTATGATAATTCAGCCTTTTAGGTCATTGAGAGCTGATGACATCACTGAAGAATGGGGCCCTTTAGGGTGCACCCATGTTCATGAGAAAACTGTCCACTGATTAATAGCTGCAGACATCATTAATTAAAGGCAGAATACAAATATATATTGATATCATTTTGTTTGAGCAGATTTTGTAACTTGACATTTCTTTGGAAAGCCAACACATATCTAGCAGATGCAACAGGCCGACGCATTTCGCCACGAGGTTTGTTTGCTCACTGTTATGTCTTCAGGGATGTTCTCAAGCAGCCAGAGGGAAATCCTGTATGGTTTTGTTTTAAGAGGCAGGTTTCTCGCGTAATTGCATGCACCATTCAGAAAGGCACTATGGGGGGGGGATTCAATTGAGGGTGAAAATAATGGACCACCTTGCCTGACTTATTCCTGTGTACCGACTCGTAGTGACATATGGCACGATTCAGACATGATCACTGTTGTGCGAAATCGCACAGCGGCGGATTATCAAGTGACTGCTCAAGCGTATGCACCGCAATGCGCAGGCGCGTTGCCAAACAGTGACAGGATATTGCGAAAATTTTGCAAGGCGTTCGCAAAGTGATTGACAGAAAGTGGGCGTTTGGGGGTGGTAACTGGCTGTTTTTTGGGAGTGTCAGGAATAACGCAGGCGTTCCCAAGCGTTTTCAGGGCGGGTGTGTGACGTCAGCTCCGGGCCGATCAGCCTGTGTGTATTGCACTGTAGGAGTAAGTCCTGGGCTGCACAGAGACTGGAAAAATAATTAGATGGTGAGTGAGTTGTGAACGGATTTGCAGATGTCCGCTGTCTGGCGTAATTTTTGCACATTGTACACATGCATTCGCACACTTGCACGGTGCAGGTTTTCACTCTGTGGGCGGCGGCTCTCTGAACGCAGGCCGATGCAAAAATGCACAGCAGCGATTAGGTCTGAATCAGGCCCATTGTACTGAACGTTGCCTGCCCTGACCACTGGGGACGGTTTACTGATACCTGCTGCGTGCATTACGACCTTCTCTACCAGTCTTACACAGCTCTTAGTACAAGTCTTATCTACCTCCTTGTTGCCAGTGTTTGACTAAGACATTGCGTTCTAGTTATTGGATGGTGGCAGAGCCGGCCATAGGCATAGGCAAACTAGGCAATTGCCTAGGGCATTTGATATGCCTAGGGGCATCAAGCAGCTTCTGCTGATTAAAATGATATGCGACATGCCTATATTCTGTGTGTAGCATTTCACATGCAGATACAGCCACAGTCTCACACAGTATATAGGCATGCTACATATCAGTTTAATCAGCAAAAGCTGCTTGTGCATCCTAGCCACATAGCAATGCAAATAAAATGCATTTTCATAAAAAAGGTGCCTGACGTTAGCATTGAGGGAAGATTTATGAGGACACATCTGTATCCAAGCAGAGGTCACAGTGTCGGTGGCAGTGTGAGTGCTGTGTGCATGTGAATGGGTTGGTTGTGCAGTAGTGTTCGGAATATGTGTAAGGAGCATTATGTGTGTCATGTAAAAATGCATTAATAATGTGCAACATATGTGTAAAGGGGCACTATGTGTGTCATTATATGTATAAGGGCATTAATAATGTGTGGCATATGTGTAACAGGGTACTACTGTATGTGTGTCATTATGTGTATAGGGGCACTAATAATGTGCAGCAAATGTGTAGGGGGCACTATGTGTGTCATTATGTGTATAAGGGCATTAATAATGTGCGGCATATGTGTAAGGGACATTATGTGTAAAAAGGCATTAATAAAGGTTGTCATAATGTGTAAGGCGCATTATGTTTATATGGACATTAATGTGTCTCATGTGTAAGGGGCATTACTGTGTGGAATTGTTTATAAATGCATTACTAATGTGTGGCATTATGTGTATAAGGTGCTCTACTATGTGGCGTTGCATATAGAAAGGGCACTACTGTGTCGTCTAATGTGAATAAAGAGCAATAGGGTGTGGTGTAATGTGAATAAGGAGCAATTCAGTGTGATGTAATGTGAATAAGGGGCTCTACTGTCAGGAGTAACGTTTATAAGGTAAAGTGATACTACTGTGGGATGTAATATGAATTATGGACACTATCGCATGATAAAATGTGAATAAAGTTGCAGTACTGTGTGGCGTACTTATAATTGGGGTTACTATTGTGAGGCCATGCGCCTTGCCAGCAAAAACACACCCCTTTTTGGGCTGTGCGCCAAATGTGCGAACTGTTCCTATTTAAAATATAGGGGGTACAAACACCAAAATAAGGACTGCTATGGATGAGGGGTGATGGTGCTGGGAAAGAGGTGCAAGGTTAGAGGCGGAACCAGTGGTGGTGCTAGGGGGCACCAGCCAAAATCTTGCCTAGGGCATCATATTGGTTAGGGCCGGCTCTGGATGGTGGCACCTCTAGGTGTCAAGAAAACTCAGTGCGTGATGTCCCTTCAGATGTGAGGAGGGGGCGCCCACAAGTTTCTGCCACTCTGAGACAAGAAGGCGACTAGTCACTTGGGTAATATCATTTCCAGCACATGGCTGTCCTATTGGTCTATGAAGTCCTGATCTTGTGCTGACGCAAACGGTCTGATTCTGAGTCACATTCAGAAGCACACGCAGCAGCGATATTGGCGGTCTCCTGTATGCTGATAAAAACTTCTTCCCTTTTGTACATTCGTGCAGGCCTGAGACGCTCGCTTTTAGCTTCTGTGCGCCCTGTAATACCGATTGTTCTTATAGCGTCCTACCAATGACTTTAGGGTTGGAAAGGACCTTTTTTCGACCATGTACGGTGAAATGGACAGCTGCTTACAGGGTTTTTGTTTTTCTTCCTCTGGAATGAAATTGTTTAACTTGACGGATTTGTCTTTATTTTTACCTCACCGTCTATTTAAGTGCGCCCAGCGTTCCAGAGAGAACCTCGCTGCAACCTCAAGGATTTGCTGCCTGTGTACTTATTTAGCATTTGCATCTTACAATCCCCCAAGGAGAAAGCGACGTGGGAAATAAACTATCCCCAAACAAACGTCCGATGCTTTCTATTTTCAAGCAGTAATAAACTATTCTAAAATAAAATACTGCTACGAAGATAGTTGTAAAACCTTATAAGCAGCCTTACTTTAAATAAACACCCGCTCGTTTCCAACGACTTGTATTCCGGCATAAATATTACATTAAAAGTCCACTCTGAAGATTTTTTTTTTTTATTAGATTTCTGGGCGCCTTTTAATATATATATTTTTTTTATTGCATCACTTCTGTGCCGTTGTATAAACCGCCTCAACTGCGCTTTATTGTAAAACTTTGTCAGGACTGCACGTTGTGCTCGGAAAAAAGCGAGTCGATGGTCCGCAGAGATTAAAAATAAACTGGAAGAGGCGGAAAAACTACAGACTAAAAAAAAAAAAAGATAATTATTAGAAACCAAGGAGCAGCTAAATATAGGCGGCCTCCCCGCCCCGCGACTTATTGGCGGCTTTTTAAATGTTTTATCTATAAATATGTTTTTTCAGATGTGTTCTGATTGCTGCAGATCTAACTGGGAGCTGACTGCGCGTAGCAGGGACGCGCAGAGATAATCCTCCCGGTTTGTTACATTTTACGCTGGCCTTTGATATTCTCCTATTTAATTGGATTTTAATAAACCTGCCAAATGGCTTCAGACAGTGAGAACCTTTCTGTTCCCGCCTGTGGGGTGGGTGCAGCCCGTCACTTCGCTGTCATTATTCTGAGTGTAGTTTAGTGGAATGCAGGAAAATCTGGCACTGGACAGGTACCCGGAGGGGGACGACGGCAAAACCTTTAGGCATGTGTTACTGTGACAGGTGCTGTGGAAGGAGATATTAACCCTGTGGCTGCTGTACTAGCAGTGGGAATTCCTAGGCAGTGTACAGCTCATCATGTAAAAGCATACGTGCCAACTATCCCAAATTTCGGTGGGCACTCATGGACCACTGAAAAAGTGGGCCAGTCCCCTACATGCTGCCCGCCTCTTAATTAAAGTGGGCAGCCCGGGAGTTTAATGACGCGTTTCGCATTGAATCACATCACTGTGGCCCGATGCCACAAATAGTGGATTTGAATAGTTGGGGGGGGGGGGGGGGGGGGGTATACATTGACATGACCGCGAAATGGATGGACTCTCCCAAAGGGACATTTTAAAAGTCTGTAGGTGTCGGTGGTGGTGGTGGTGGGGTAGTGCGTGTGGCTGCTGTAAGGTAGAAGCATTATCTTACGCCAATAAGAAAGCCGCCATCTGTGACTCCTTTACAGAACCTCTTCCCCCTGATTCACAATACCTACCCTCCTCCGAGAGCTTCAATTCCTGTTTTTTTCTAGGACCTCGGCACGGACAGCGCTGCAGCATCATCACCTAAATTACGCAGCGCTGCGGGGAACTGAGAGCTGCTCGCGTCTTCAGGAATCCAGGATCAGGTGCCTCTGGGGCGGGCATACATCACTGAGACTGGGGCAAATAATGAGCAGCTGATGGCGTCCCCTCTGCTTTGCGGAACCGGTCACACCGACACCCGGAACGGCCCTGAGCGCACATTAGCAACATATTTTAGTATGTGGGATTGTAGTTTTAAATGAATGTTAGGGTTGGTCCTCAAATAAACGTGGGCCACATTTTTTATTATTCACATTGTATTTGGAGCTGCCATAGATACACGTTCAGTGCACCCTCATTTTAGCAGACAGTCTTAAACGACTTTACTACTACTTATCTTTATTGTCATCACTGGGTCACAGGCATGAGCAATCAATGGACTGGTTCGTCAAACTCTGGAAAAGGACAGATCTCAGCAAAGTCCCCGTCCTGAGTTTTCCCGCCCGCACTCCCAGTTTTGCTGAAGTCACATAATTGCCCCCAACCACTTGGAGTCCAGAAGTTTGTGACTGTAACATCCAAAACAGCCCGTTGGGAGATAAGAGGATGCTCCGCCTTTACAGGCCTCCACCCCCACCCCTCCTTGGACCTCAGCGCTTGGGAGATACCGCGGGCAGATGCTGAACGTAAATGGCGCTCATTGGCAGGCGCGTTCCGTGCGAGATGTTGCTATTTGTCAGCGCACATCCCAATATAAAAAATGATAACTCTCACAGGCTTATCGATAGACCCCTTTCTCCAGCGTTATCAATGCCAGTTCTAAAAAGAAGATATCCCTGGCTGCTGAGCAATACCGGCCAGGGGAGGGGAGGGTTAATGTACCGGTTCAGCCTTAGCAGACAGGCGCAAGTGCGAGCCTCCGTGCGCATTGCCACTGAAATCCCTATCACGTGTTTGGCGGAATGTAACAAAATACCCTATTATTCTTCTGTTGATCAATCAGGCCCTGAAAGGGAAATGTAATGAGCGGTGATTCAGCAAACTCAGCGATTTTCTGCAATTTCTGGTGCGCAATTTATAAAAGGCGGTTTTATTATACGCAAAACCAAGCTGTGTGGAGGCGGTTGCGCGTACGAGACCCGGCATGTGCAGTGGAACAGAACCCTGAACTAGTAAATAAATAAATACATTGATGTCTAATTAGAATTGTCTAATTAGCTATAAAAAAATAACATAAAAAATAAAGCCTATTATAAATATACCCAAGGCCGTAGCAGGGCAGCCCTCACCACGGGCGCACATGAGGTCATGACATCACGGAACAAGCGTCAGGAGTATGAAGATGGGAGCTGGGCACTTCCTAGGACGCACCTGTACCTCTCTAAGTAACGCCACCCTAGGTGCTGTAGGCCCGTCCCCTCGGCCTTGCGCCACGTGGGACAGAACCGGTCGCACACAAGTTGTTATGGCTTTGAATAGACCCCCCTCCACCCCAAACCTCACCCAAAAATGGCATATTTCTGAAGGCTGATAATGATTGTGTTCTATAAAAGCTAAAATGGGAAAGATAAGGGGTTGCTCCCTCAGCACAAGAGGACTGCGGGAATATACCTAGAACCTAAAGCTAATACTGAGTGGTTCTAGACCGGCCTTGTGGTCCCAGAAGACGAGGCTTTTATATCCGAGACTTTGATACCTTAACGCTACTGTATATTAGGAAGTCAAGGGCCTGAAAGGGAGTGTGCAAGGCCTTCTGTGATTGGACAGTTGCTATGAATTATTGTTTCTTTTCAAAAATGAGCAAGACAAAAAGAGAGACATTGTTTCCCCAAGCACCCTGAATGATAACAGTAACCAGATATAAATCCCACATAATATTAGAATTCAGAGATCTTGGTTACACATATTTGCGCAAATGTGTGACTAAGCCCCAAAGCCGCATCAAGGCGTCTCTGTATATTTGGGGTCCCTAGCGCTATATCTAGGTGCAGGGTGTGGCACCCCAAAACTGGCTGAGCTGGATGGCTTTAGTGTGGCATACCTTTACATTCTATTAACACTTTTCACTTATTAATTTTTTAACACTATTTCTCTATTTTAATTACATTACATTTTTGTATCACCTTCTCTATAGCTTCGGCTTCCTAAATACTAATTTATTAACAATAGTTTTTTCACTGGTGTGCTGCCCTGGGCTTTCTGGCTTATGCTGGTGTTTTGGGGTGCCACACCCTGCACCTAGATATAGCGCTAGGGACCCCCAATATACAGAGAGAGGCCTTGATGCGGCTTTGGGGCTTAGTCACACATTTGCGCAAATATATGTAACCAAGATCTCAGAATTCTAATATTACGTGGGATTTATATCTGGTTACTGTTATCATTTAGGGTGCTGGGGGAAACAATGTCTCTCTTTTTTTCTTGTTTAGAAATACCCCTCCCTTTCGAGCACCTGAATGATATCATTAAGCTGATTGAGCATCTACCAATATATATTTTCAAAAATGAGGAAATGATGTAAATAGCGCGTTTCAGGGGCACTCACTCTCCGGTGGCGCCCTCACAGTATTGTGACTCAGTTGCCCTGCATTTGGTGAGGCTGGTCGGTGAATTGGCGCAAAGGGTAAAGCTTGATAGAAGAGCATGAGACGTGGGTGCCCTGACATCTGACACAGAAGGTGCAGTCACACTCACTGCTGGCTCCCTGCCGCTGACACGCCAACCGCACAGCACACTCCGGTCAGATGCTAGACACGAGACAAGGGGAATTTGCATTATCTGATGAGATTATTAACAAGTAGTGAGAGGAGGGAGCCCTGAGCTGGGACGTGAGCAGCCTCTGCTGGTGTGAAGCTTCTCATCACGTCCCAGGCCTGCCGGAGAACTAACCCTTCTCTCTCCTTCCATTACATCGCTCAGGCTTGGAATACAGTTGTGTTTTGGGTATAAGAAATGATCCTGGATCATAAACGGAACAAATAAAAGTATAACGCTGTCAGGTCGGTGTCACGCAGGCAAGTGTTACTCCACGTTTCATCATTAGAACTGTTCCTTTCTATTCCGACAACCAGAAATCATGTCACGTTTGAATTCCATATGGATCAAAATAAAAAAAGATTAATAGAGATTAGTTGTATAAGCAGAGTTGGATGTAGATGTCGCCGCCGCTACCGCGTTGTACGTGGCGGCTGTGCAAAAATATGGAAAAGCCGCAGGTAGCGTGTTGTTTAAAAAGAACACAACATGCAGCACCGGATCCGCATAGTGACCCTCGATCTCTGAGTATCCTTCAGTTTACGCATGATGTTCGGCAAAACTGCGCTGCGGTAGCCAGTGAAACGATGTCAGAGGACGCAGTCACTGGCTTCAGCGCGTCCCCGTATTCTAGAACACTCCCAGTTGACACCCCAAAATGCCTGCAGCCAAACAGAGACATATGTACTGTGGCTTCGGCGCGTGCGCAGACCTGAAAACATCATCATTTGTATCTGAATTGGGACTGCGACCAGGGTTTCATCAGCCCTTAAATTAACAATGTTGTGGATCTTCATTGATGTCAATGGTCCATTCATTTTGGTGGATTTTTTTTCTGTACATGTAGCGCACAACTCCATTGAAATGAATGATAAAATACCACCCAGCAAAAACATGTGCGCAGCCCTAATAGTGAATATAAATGCATACGGAGACATAGAATTTAATTTGTAAGCTTTGCAGTTACATTTAAACACTAACGAAGAGACAGTCCCCCCCAATATAGGCCTAAATGGAGCTTATCCCAGCGTATTGTCCTCAGCAGTCATTTCTTTCTGAAAGAGGGGAATTGTTTTCCCAAACAGCTACAGTGCTGATTGTGTTCCAGTAAAACTCTACCTGTAGGCTGTGTTTTTAGGTCCCGCTTCCCCAGATACGCTGATGCAACCTCAAGGAGAGGAGACAATAAGCCTTCTCTGTTTCAGGAATACTAACCTGCAACAATGAGAATTTGGAAGCACAAGATGGTAATTATCCTGGGCGGAGTGTCGGCCGTACCCTAAGGCATGAGCGCAGAATGTTTACTCTAATAACAAACCTGATTTCTTTATTTATAATTGTGTGGGACTTCGGCGCACTCCTCGTGATTCATTGTTCCAGGTTTGTCCCTCATCGACACAAGTGCGGAGATGGAATGGGGCGTATTACGGAGTTATTATACTCAGCCTGTCACCTCACCTGAGTAGTTGCTGCAAAACAAAGCAGATTTTACCCACCTGTGTTTCCATATTTAGGGGCCCAGTCATCATCACTCAGGGCCCGTTACACATGCGGAAATACTGCTTTCTACATGTTTTGATGAAAGGGTCCATTCATTATTAGGGGCCCAATAAGACCGCCATGTATTCAGTGCAAAAAACAGAAAGTTTTTCTAGCCTGACCGCAGGAACTTACGCCATCTTCAGATGGCGATAGCTCAGACCCCCACTTCAACCTGTCGGAAAGGTTCCCGGGTTGCGAGGAGTGATCCATTTGGATTCTTCCACTGTATGCATCTCAGTGACCTGCACAGGGTCAGATCCGTGGGGGCCGAGATCAGTGTGATCGCACCCCTCGCCGCCCCCTGTGAGCGGAGGTGGACTGCTGTAGCTCAGCCACAGCAACTTCCTCAGACCCGCTGCTGCCCGGTACACAGCAGTGGGTGCTGGCTGCTAGGGAGAGAGAGAGAGAGAGGTTGCTGCTGGCTGACTGGTAAGGAAAGGGGTCGGTGGGCCCTCCAGGAAGCCCTGGTAATTAGTACCCGCTACACCCCCCCCCCCCCCCCCCCCCCCCCCCCCCTCCACCCAGTGCCTCTGCTTACAGCAGCCTGTGGCCCGTGCAGTGCCTCAATCTTACTATGACCTCGGCGGCTGTGCGTCTGGGTACGCAGACGCCATCACTGACATACCATTGCACGCCAATGAGACTGACTGGTTTTTGCATTCACTTCAGGCTACCTCCAGTCACCGCCCAGGGAGGCCAATCAATCCCCCCCCCCAATTCAGATACTGTGGCTGATATGGGAATAGGATCAAATCGGCAGAAAGCCCGCGCCTGACTCCTGGCTTACATTATACAGAATATTTACTGGAAAATACAGCAAACATATCCCAGCTTATAATTAGGGTATATCTCTCTCTACACAAACACAGAGCAGACATCGGGCATGGAATAGACATTGGTCAGAGGTTGTAGATTGGAGCAGCTGTTCCCCGTCCTCTGGGTCTCGCCCTCCTTACAGACCGAGCGCGGGTGGTTTATATATACCAGCGCTGCCCCATTGCTGCTCACAAGACCTGCACCTCGGGATGTCGTGTTTTACATCCAAATCCTCTTCTTCCATGGGAATCTGGCAGAGATCTCACCCTGCTGGAAAGCCCCCTCCTCTTTCCCAAGAAGCAGTGCTGTGTCGCAGACCTGACACATTCCCCGCTGCTGACCTTGGGGCAGCCCAACTGCCAGCTACACTGGGAAAGCGTGGAGTCATCCCAAAGCAAATTCCATCTGCAGATCTACCTTATGGCAGGACAGCGCTAGACCAGCGCACGCTTCCAGATAGACCATTGTCCCGGCTCTGGCACCAGCAGGATATCTCATAGGAGGGAATAAAAACCCACTGGCAATAAAGTACAATAAGCGCTGAATGCGAGTGCAGGGGGCTCATTCAGATTTGAGAGCAAAGCAACAAACAGTACTAACTTTGCACCTTGGTAATACCATGCTGCACTGCAGGGGGGCAGATGTAACATGTGCAGAGAGTTAGGTGTGGGAGGGGTGTGTCCTAGCTCAGAGCTACATTGCAGTGTAATGGGCCCTACACACTGGCCGATATTTTGAAAGATATGAACGATCTCGTTCATAAATGAACGAGATCTCGTTCATATCTTTCAGTGTGGAGACTTAAGCGATGAACGATGCGCGTCCCCGCGCTCGTTCATCGCTGGTCTCCTGTCGGCTGTGCATGCAGGCCAATATGGACGATCTCGTCCATATTTGCCTGCACGTCTATGGAGCCGGGTGACGGGGGGAGTGAAGAAGCTTCACTCCCCCCGTCACTGCCCCCCCCGCCGCCGGGTCGCTCGTCGGCCGTATCGGCCGTCGGGCACCTCGGCCAGTGAGTAGGGCCCATAAGAATAAAGCTGCCCAGCGTGTGTGTGGGGTACATGCAGAGGCAGCCAGTAACTGAGCACCTGGGTAACACCATGCTGCACTGGAGGGGGGGGGGGGGGGCAGATGTAACATGTGCAGAGAGTTAGGTGTGGTAGGGGCGTGTCCTAGCTCAGAGTGACATTGCAGTGTGAGAATAAAGCTGCCCAGCATGTGTGGGCTACATGCAGAAGCAGCCAGTAACTGAGCACCTGGCTGCACTGCAGGGGGCAGATGTAACATGTGCAGAGAGTTAGGTGTGGGAGGGGCATGTCCTAGCTCAGATTTATATTGCAGTGGGAGAATACAGCTGCCCAGCATGTGTGAGCTACATGCAGAAGCAGCCAGTAACTGAGCACCTGGGTAACACCATGCTGCACTGCAGGGGGGCATATGTAACATGTGCAGATTGCAGAGAGTAAGGTGTGGGAGGGGCATCTCCTAGCTCAGATCTACATTGCAATGTAATGATATAGCTGTCTAACGTGTGGGCTACATGCAAACGCAGCCAGTATTTACTCTCTATCTAGTGTTGTAATTAGAGATGTGCAGCAGTCATTTTTCGTGTTTTGGATTTGGATTCAGGTCCGCGGTCGTGTTTTGGATTCAGACGTGTTTTGGCAAAACCACCCTTTCGGGTTTTGGATTCGGATGTATTTTGGATTCGGGTGATTTTTGAAAAAAGCACAAATCATAGAATTTGGGGGTCATTTTGATCCCATAGTATTATTAACCTCAATAACAATAATTTCCACTCATTTCCAGTCTATTCTGAACACCTCACACCTCACAATATTATTTTTAGTCCTAAAATTTGCACCGAGGTCGCTGGATGGCTAAGCTCAGGGCCGTAACTACGTGTGTGCCAAGTGGGCTTGGCACACAGCGCAGTTGCCCTGAGGGCGCACGGCCAGCGGCATGTAATGAGTCAAATTGACTCATTACATGCCGCCTCTGAAGTCCGCGCCGTGCGCCGCAGCCGCACTGGAGGAGAGAGAAGCGCCGGAGACAGCTGAGAAGGAGGAGGAGGGAGGGGGACTGGAGCCGCAGCAGCGCTATGTCATTGGTAGTAAGCGCCGCTGCAGCATCCCCTCTCCTTCCGTATAGGCTGCCCGGCGCTGCTGTGGATGCTGGGATGTGGTTCCTCCATCCCAGCATCCACAGCAGCGCCAGGCAACCAATACGGAAGGAGAGGGGGATGCTGCAGCGGCGCTTACTACCAATGACATAGCGCTGCTGCGGCTCCAGTCCCCCTCCCTCCTCCTCCTTGTCCGATGCCTGCACAGAGGGAGATGCCAGCACGAGGAGCTTGTCAGCGGGGAGAAGGTAAGTATATCCCTCTCTCTCTCTCTCTCTCTCTGGGGGACACCGTCTGCCATAATGTGTAAAAAGGGGTCCTGGCTGCCGCAATGTGTAAAAAGGGGGCCTGGCTGCCGCAATGTGTAAAAAGGGGGACTGGCTGCCGAAATGTGTAAAAAGGGGGACTGGCTGCCGCAATGTGTAAAAAGGGGGACTGGCTGCCGCAATGTGTAAAAAGGGGGACTGTCTGCCGCAATGTGTAAAAAGGGGGACTGTCTGCCGTAATGTGTAAAAAGGGGGACGCTGTCTGCTGTAATGTATAAAAGGGGCTCTACCTGGTGTAGTGGCGCTACTGTGCAGCGTAATTTGAATAATGAAGACTACTGTGCACCGTAGTATGAATTGCTATTATTTTGTGGCCACACCCCTTCCCCATGAAGCCACGCCCCTATATATTTTTTGCGCGCCTACGGCGCGCACTGCCCCTATCTTGCATGGAGGGCGCCAATGTCGTTTCTTGCACACAGCGCTAAAATGCCTAGTTACGGCACTGGCTAAGCTAAGTGACCCAAGTGGCCGACACAAACACCTGGCCCATCTAGGAGTGGCACTGCAGTGTCAGACAGGATGGCACTTTAAAAAATAGTCCCCAAACAGCACATGATGCAAAGAAAAAAAGAGGTGCACTGACCAGTGATACTGAGCACTGATGATACTACTAAGAAGTGATACTGAGCACTGATAATACTATTGAGCAGTGATACTGAGCACTGATGATACTACTGAGCAGTGATACTGAGCACTGATGATACTACTGAGAAGTGATACTGAGCACTGATAATACTATTGAGCAGTGATACTGAGAACTGACACTGAGCAGCACACGACACTGAGCACTGACCAGTGATACTGAGCACTGATGATACTACTGAGCAGTGATACTGAGCACTGATGATACTACTGAGCAGTGATACTGAGCACTGATGATACTACTGAGAACTGACTCTGAGCAGCACAAGACACTGTACTAGTATTAGTAATGTATTACTGAGCAGCACGATGTAGCACAAGACAATGAGCACTGATACTGAGCACTGATGATACTACTGAGCAGTAATACTGAGCACTGATGATACTACTGAGAAGTGATACTGAGCACTGATAATACTATTGAGCAGTGATACTGAGAACTGACACTGAGCAGCACAAGACACTGAGCACTGACCAGTGATACTGAGCACTGATGATACTACTGAGCAGTAATACTGAGCACTGATGATACTACTGAGCAGTGATACTGAGCACTGATGATACTACTGAGCAGTGATACTGAGCACTGATGATACTACTGAGCAATGATACTGAGCACTGACCAGTGATACTGAGCACTGATGATACTACTGAGCAGTAATACTGAGCACTGATGATACTACTGAGCAGTGATACTGAGCACTGATGATACTACTGAGCAGTGATACTGAGCACTGATGATACTACTGAGCAGTGATACTGAGCACTGATGATACTACTGAGAACTGACTCTGAGCAGCACAAGACACTGTACTAGTATTAGTAATGTATTACTGAGCAGCACGATGTAGCACAAGACAATGAGCAGTGATACTGAGCACTGATGTTACTACTGAGAACTGACACTGAGCAGCATGATGCAGCACAAGACACTGCACTAGTATTAGTATTAGTATTAGGGAGCAGCACAAAAGCACTCTGGAATTGTCACCCCCCAGATACCACTGTGACTGGAATGATGATGACCGATGCACAGTCACAGGACACTACTACCACAGCACCCTACAGCAGCAAGATGCAGCACAAGATATACACTGTACTAGTATTACTGAGCAGCAATAAGCACTTATACTGAGCACTGATACTGAGAACTGACACTGAGAGAATGTAGCCACGTCCTCTCTGTACTCTCTACAATGCCCGAGTGAAAATGGCGGCGACGCGCAGCTCTTTATATGGAATCCGAATCCCACGAGAATCCGACATCGGGATGATGACCTTTTGCCTCGTTCGGGTTTTCCGAGTCAGGCGGGAATAACCGAACCGGGCTCGGAACCGTGTTTGACACGTGGAGTTCGGTAGGGTTCGGTTCTCGGCGAAGTTGTAATACTATTTTCTTCTTTTAATCCTCATAACGCTGTCAATTTACTAAAGATTGGGATCTTTGGTATAAAGCAATACCGTAAAATCACATTAAATTACAACACTTAATTACATTTAATTACAGACCACATTAGAACAATTTACCTCATTTCAATTTCACCAAACTGTGTTAACGGACAATCCCTATTTGTGACTCTTTGTGGGATAAACACAGGGCGATTCTGTTCCCATGCTCATTATTTATTTACCCAGATCATTAGAAAGAGCCAAATTGTACAGTTCTTCCTATCGCGTCCTGAGAGAAGGGATTTGCCGCCTGCTCCTTATCTGTGTTTGCTGTAGATAGTCCCCGCTATCATAAAGCATTGGAACGCTGAGACGCTGGTGCACAATGTCCCCCAAGAGCCTAATACGTATTTGTACATAAACATATGGTTTACGTACAAATACAATGTTTGGGGTGCAAAAAAAGGATCTTGCAACAGCACGTGCATTCCCCTATATGATGTGGAATTGCATTGCCACTTCCTTGCGGCTGCGCAATTCCTTCTAAACATGAATCAGGCACATGCGCAAATGTTACCCCCTGCCTATGGCTGTGTTCCGTAGCAGTGACTATGAATCATTCTAATATATCATATTTTCCTGCAATTATGGGAATTAGAGCTTGTTGTTGTTGTCGGGGCATTTGTTACAGTGGGGGTAGAATCTGGGCGAGTCTCCAGCGCCAGGAGACGGTGAGGTTGGCCGTATCAGGCCCCTCCGCGCCATCATGATGAAATCATGTCAGTGACAGGTATTAATGAGCCCAGGAATAATCATTTTTGTTGCATCATCAGAAACTGGATTAAGATGACTTCAGGTTTGAACCTGTTTCAGGCCTTTATCCGGAGAGCGTTCCCACGGGTCTCCTGCGTTCAGTGACTAATGGGGAGATCTTTACATGTAAACAGCAGAATGCCGGGACATGTTCAGGTGATTCACGTCCTCTCTGGCTTTGTGCTATAAAACCATCACCTGTTTCGCACAGTGCGCTGGATACGTACCTGTCTCCGCTTTTGTTTGTTTCAGCAGTTTTTACTGACAGGTGAAGAACGAGTGAGAGACTTACCGTCCTGAACACGGCAGGGCTCCCCCCGGGGTGACAAGTATAGGCTGTAATACAGCGGTCCGCCTGCTGCTGAGGATTCTGGGAGGTGCTGCCCTTACCTTGTCCGTAGTGTTACCTGAGAAAGTATCTCCACTTCCCACCTGACATATAATCATGTATTGATTAGGACAGTGGTTGCCAAGCACAGTCCTCAAGTCACCCTGACAGTCCGGGTTTTCAGGATATCCATGACCAGGTGGTTAAATGAAAATGACAGATGTGCTAATATATTCACCTGTGCTCAATTATGGATAGCCTCAAAACCTGGACTGTGAGGACAGTGTTTCTCACACCTGGTCCTCATGGAACTCTTAACAGTGCATGTTTTCCAGATCATCTAGCTGGAGCATGTTGGCAGTGCAGCACTCTGCACTGCCTCTGTCACTTAGGCTACAGCCAGCAGGCACTAGGACCTGCCGTGGCTATTACACGAGGTCGGTCCTCCGAAGTGGGTTACTACCCATATGCGGCAAGACCGCGCGTCTCTCTCCTCCGGCATCCTACAAGTGTAGATGCAGCCTCAGAGCACCAGATCCTGCAACAGCCGAAAGGGCTTCAGAACCACACTGTACCATCACCGTTTAGGTGGCCAAGCACCCTACTACCCCACCGTGAGTTTACAGCCTGCATTCTACACCAGGTGCACTACAATGCCCAGCAAACCTGTATGCTCCAGGCTGCCACACTGCATTACCACTACTGCTATTAAACTCTGCATTACCTGTTATCCTGTTCTGCTGATACCAGTAAACCAAGCATCCAGGTTATGTACTCTCTGCATGGCCTAACAGCCACTTTCACATCCTCTGTGCCCGTATTGTGACCACCATCCCAATAGACTATATCAGTAGGTCACAAGTGTGTCCTGAGGATATCTTGAAAACATGCACTGTTAGGATCCCATGAAGGCTGAGGTTTGAGAAGCACTGGATTAGGAGACTGTGTGGTGAGTGGTGACACATATTGATGACTGAGGAAGCTGACATGCAGCGGCACTGGATGTAGTATAAAGAGCACTGTAATCACGGGAATCGAATGATGACACATTGGTGCTTTGCTTCCTCCGGACAATGGTTTTACCACCGATGGTGAGTTTGCAATGTTTACTCATCATCAGTGTTTCTTCTCCCGTTGTCTTCATGCCTCTGTTCTGATTGGCTCTGGTGGCCGGCTATCACCCGCCTACCTCTTCCTTCCAACTGGGACCATTCTGCAGATTAGCAGCACTGCTTGTATCCCCGCATACCTTGGTGTGACTATGGGGGTCATTCCGAGTTGATCGCTCGCTAGCTATTTTTTGCAGCGCAGCGATCAGATAGTCGCCGCCTATAGGGGAGTTTATTTTCGCTTTGCAAGTGTGCGATCCGAGCGGTACAAAAAAGTTTTGTGCAGTTTCTGATTTGCCCAGAACTTACTCAGCCGCTGCGATCACTTCAGCCTGTCCGGTCCCGGAATTGACGTCAGACACCCGTCCTGCAAACGCCTGGACACGCCTGTGTTTTTCCAAACACTCCCAGAAAATGGTCAGTTGCCACCCACAAACGCTCTCATTCTGTCAATCCCTTTGCGATCGGCTGTGCGAATGGATTCTTCGTTAAATCCATCGCTAGGCGCCGATCCGCTTTGCACTCGTACGACGCACCTGCGCCTTGCAGTGCATACATATGTTCAGTCCGGACCTGATCGCTGCGCTGTGAAAATCTGCAGCGTACGATCAGGTCGGAATTACTTCCTATGGTGGGTGCAGTGGGTGCTGTTGTTATGGGGCCCAGAGGCTTAGGGTGTCCACCTACAGGGTCTACCTCCCCTGCAAGGATGAGAGGTGACTACTGCACTTTTTGAACTCATTTACATGCTGTACGTACATTTAGGTGTAAAATTTCCAGTCAGCAATTAGTGCAAGGAATGCCGCTGTACTCATGCGCAGATAAATTCTGCAGATCCGATATTTGCTCTGACCTGACAGAGCGATTATCGGAGCGGTGCGCACCCATACACACGGAGCAATTTGCATCTGTGGTGTCTATTCATGAAGCAGTGAAAAGTGTAGAGAAGTGAGCCAGTGGAGAAGTTGCCCATGGCAACCAATCAGCATTGACGTAACATTTATAATTTGCATACTATACAATTGTACGAAGCAGCTGATTGGTTGCCATGGGTATCTTCTCCACTGGCTCACTTCTCCACTCTTTTCACTGCTTCATGAATAGACCCCTGTGTGTGTTCTGTCTTTCGATGGCTGATGGGATTGGGAGGTCGGGAACGAGATAGTGTGTGCGGCACATCAGATTGCGGCCTCACGTTCTGACCGTTGCAGGAGCGTTTGATGCCGTTTGTCGTCTTTAGGCAATGAGTGCAAGCTTCTGATTGGCTGCTGTGATTTGATGTCAGTATTGCAGCTAAAAGCAATAGTAGTAAGTTAGTAATTAGTGAATAATCCCGTTGTGTCATATGCTTCAAGTTTCAGCTGTAGCTGAGTGCAGACTGAAGTGACAGGTTCTCACTCTAGACTGACGTCTTTGGTCCATGCATGTGACCTGTGGGTTGTCAGTGCATGTGCTTATTTTACAACCAGACATACAGGTAAAGCCAGATTTCTGGGACACTGTGATTCCCGGTGCCCCAGTTCTGTCAGTGGCGTTAGGGAGATCTTATATCAGCTGCTTGTCACTGTGTGACTGTATAATACAGCTCTGCAGTCACTGGCTCTCCTGTGCCGGCTCAGCATCCCAGCTTCATCCTGTGTCTGCACCACTGGCTGTCCTGTGCCGGCTCAGCATCTCAGCCTCATCCTGTGTCTGCACCATCGGCTGTCCTGTGCCTGCACCATCGGCTGTCCTGTGCCGGCTCAGCATCCCAGCCTCATCCTGTGTCTGCACCATCGGCAGTCCTGTGCCGGCTCAGTATCCCAACCTCATCCTGTGTCTGCACCATCGGCTGTCCTGTGTCTGCACCATCGGCTGTCCTGTGCCATCTCAGCATCCCAGCCTCATCCTGTGTCTGCACCATCGGCTCTCCTGTGCCTGCACCATCGGCTGTCCTGTGCCATCTCAGCATCCCAGCCTCATCCTGTGTCTGCACCATCGGCTCTCCTGTGCCTGCACCATCGGCTGTCCTGTGCCATCTCAGCATCCCAGCCTCATCCTGTGTCTGCACCATCGGCTGTCCTGTGCCTGCACCATCGGCTGTCCTGTGCCATCTCAGCATCCCAGCCTCATCCTGTGTCTGCACCATCGGCTCTCCTGTGCCTGCACCATCGGCTGTCCTGTGCCATCTCAGCATCCCAGCCTCATCCTGTGTCTGCACCATCGGCTCTCCTGTGCCTGCACCATCGGCTGTCCTGTGCCATCTCAGCATCCCAGCCTCATCCTGTGTCTGCACCATCGGCTGTCCAGGGTGGAGGACACCGAAGACCCAGTACTTCTTACCAGCTATAGCATGAAGCCGGATCGCCACCTGGTACCTAGAGAGAAAAGATGGATTTACATGCAAACAACTTCGCCGACTTAAGCTGTATGGAAATTTTTGGGGTTTTAGGTGTATTTTAAGTTTATTTTTTATCTTTTGCAAGAGATAAACCATCACATTCTTATTCATTCTGGAATGTTTTGTTTGCCATATGAAAACCTATCTTTGTCCACTTAACGCATCACCCTGGAGTTATAGTATCTTACAGACTGGTGCGCTGTTGGGGACATGTTGCTGCTCCATCATGTACAGTAAACGGAGGGGTGGGGGTTACCCCTGTATCTGAGAGTTAGATACCCCAAAATCTCATTATGGATTCCTGAAAATTTGTGGCGGCGTCCCCCCGTTTATTCTACACGTGCATTTACTTATTTGGCGACTGCTCCACAAAGCTGCCTAAAAGTGAAGACGATGTACCTGATCCTACGTCGGGTCTATATTAGGAATAGTCCGGGCATCAGTTCTCTGCAGTGTGAATATTTTGTTTTTGTGCAGGAACATCCATCCGACCCTTTATACCAGGGATGGGGAACCTTCGGTCCTCCAGCTGTTGTTGAACTACACATACCAGCATGCCTTGCTACAGTTTTGCTATGCGGCCATGCTAAAACTGTTGCAGGGCATGCTGGGATGTGTAGTTCAACATCAGCTGGAGAGCCGAAAGTTCCCCATCCCTGCTTTATACAATCCGTATTTTATTTTGTCCTATAATATATGTTCAGTAAAAGAAACAAATACTATTAAACCGAAAATCGTAGAAAACCGCCGACATATAGGTAAAGTACTGTATCGCCGACATGGGAGTGGCTATGTATAACTGCACAGGAGAACCTTAGCGAAACACGAGGCGCATTCTGAAATATTTTGCATATTCGGGGGTAAAAAGTATATCTGCAAAATATCCAGAGAGTAATTGTGTTCTGGCTGCAGAGGAAACTCATTCATCTTGCGGGTACTATATTATTATTATTATTATTATTATTATTATCCTTTATTTATATGGCGCCACAAGGGTTCCGCAGCGCCCAATTACAGAGTACATAAATACTATATCTATCATATAAGATCTGATCGGATCTGGACCAGGTTTGTGTGGTGGAACTACATTTCCCAGCATGCAGCCCCAGCCATATACATGTAGTTCTGCAATAACAGGCTGTATCAGCGCAGTACAGAGGATACACGATGAAAGCCGCAGTGATTGGGAAGAAAGATAATTGCATTATAAATCAGACAGGGCTGGATGGCTTCATGGGAGCGCCCTGAGGGGCAGAGATGATTTGCATTGGAATCTACACTGTCATACATGAGTACTTCTACGGAATGCGCTTTTATTACTAGAACGTAGGTGTTTGAAATAAGGGGCTTCATTCATATAGAACCTGATTTAGGAGCAAGTCTTCCTGCCTATATTGGGGCCTCCTTTCTGGACCATTCTAGAGAAGAGGTCCACGGGGCAAGTTGCGGGGGGCTTGATGACGCACAGAGTCATTATGGGCCGGCAATGCTGCATATTGCGGGTGTGGAGTCGCTATGATGTGAATGACACCACGGTTCGCTACTGGGGTACGCTGCTCTTCTAATTCTGCCGTTTCTCAGGCATTTTGGTCGAGTGGGCAAGTGTGTAGCAAGTCCGGCTAGACGGTGCAGTTTTACACCTTGGCGCTGCAGGACGGGGCAGATTAAACATGTGCGGATAGATTTGGGGGGGGGGGGGGGCACATCTCATCTCAGCTGTAAATCACAGGGTAAAAATAAAGCTGTCCAGCATTTGTGGGCTACATGCAAAAGCAGACAGTATTTTCCCTGCAAGCCTTTGTCCTCGTACGGGCCGTTGCTTGGCCCGCCGTGGTGTAAATGTGTTCCTTTTAAGATGGACTTTCTCTAGATGAGGCCTAAAACGCTCCCGCAGCACATCTGTAAAGTTGTCGGAAAAGTGTAAAAATAAAACATGACATTGTATTACAAAGCTTCTGCAATTGTTAATTGTACACGTTACGTAAATCATTGGTCTTGTCATCAGATTGTCTACTGCGTCCGTAAATAGATTAAAATGAAATAAAAATAAAGCATAACTGTAGATGGATTCGGCCTCTGCGATGTTCCCATGCAGGAAAAGTCTCAGCGGTGTTTTCCAGGAACGGCACGAGGGTCACGCTCGGAATATAATTAGATCAGCGCTGAGGACTGTTCCGTCCTTTCTCTTGGTCAAGTGCTTTGTGATCAGCAGGAATAGGGTGATAAGAGGGCTCAGTGGATGGGCAGCGCGGTAACAGTGGCTCTGCAGCACGCTCTGCAGCACGTGGTGGCATAAAGCAATGGTAGTCAATAGTAAACATGTATTATTGTGCCCGGTCCACGGGCGGCGATCTGTCCAGCGTCGGTGCCAGCCGGAAGCCAAGTTCTCCTGCAAGCTCCCTACTGTCAGTGTCAGTCTGTGCATGTCAGCGGGATGTAGTTGTAACGTCGACAGTTACAATGGTGGCACTCATAAGTCAACATCACAGTGTCATCTTTTATGATGTCGACTGTTAAAATGGAGACATTGAACATGTGGGCACATGCAGAATGCCCATACATTCACAATGTCGACATGTGAAATGCTGACGTTCTGCATGGATCAGCAGCGGAAGTTTTAAGGTTAGGCTATGGGAGAATAAAGGTTAGGCACTAGGGGGAGGGTTAGGGTATGGGAGGGGAGGTTAGGCACTAGGGGGAGGGTTAGGGTATGGGAGGAGAGGTTAGGCACTAGGGGGAGGGTTAGGGTATGGGAGTAGAGGTTAGGCACTAGGGGGAGGGTTAGGGTATGGGAGGGGAGGTTAGGCACTAGGGGGAGGGTTAGGGTATGGGAGGAGAGGTTAGGCACTAGGGGGAGGGTTAGGGTATGGGAGGGGAGGTTAGGCACTAGGGGGAAGGTTAGGGTATGGGAGGGGAGGTTAGGCACTAGGGGGAAGGTTAGGGTATGGGAGGGGAGGTTAGGCACTAGGGGGAAGGTTAGGGTATGGGCGGGGAGGTTAGGCACTAGGGGGAGGGTTAGGGTATGGGAGGGGAGGTTAGGCACTAGGGGGAGGGTTAGGGTATGGGGAGGGGAGGTTAGGCACTAGGGGGAGGGTTAGGGTATGGGAGGGGAGGTTAGGCACTAGGGGGAGGGTTAGGGTATGGAAGGGGAGGTTAGGCACTAGGAGAAGGGTTAGGGTATGGGAGGGGAGGTTAGGCACTAGGGGGAAGGTTAGGGTATGGGAGGGGAGGTTAGGCACTAGGGGGAAGGTTAGGGTATGGGAGGGGAGGTTAGGCACTAGGGGGAAGGTTAGGGTATGGGCGGGGAGGTTAGGCACTAGGGGGAGGGTTAGGGTATGGGAGGGGAGGTTAGGCACTAGGGGGAGGGTTAGGGTATGGGGAGGGGAGGTTAGGCACTAGGGGGAGGGTTAGGGTATGGGAGGGGAGGTTAGGCACTAGGGGGAGGGTTAGGGTATGGAAGGGGAGGTTAGGCACTAGGAGAAGGGTTAGGGTATGGGAGGGGAGGTTAGGCACTAGGGGGAAGGTTAGGGTATGGGAGGGGAGGTTAGGCACTAGGGGGAAGGTTAGGGTATGGGAGGGGAGGTTAGGCACTAGGGGGAAGGTTAGGGTATGGGCGGGGAGGTTAGGCACTAGGGGGAGGGTTAGGGTATGGAAGGGGAGGTTAGGCACTAGGGGGAAGGTTAGGGTATGGGAGGGGAGGTTTGGCACTAGGGGGAAGGTTAGGGTATGGGAGGGGAGGTTAGGCACTAGGGGGAAGGTTAGGGTATGGGCGGGGAGGTTAGGCACTAGGGGGAGGGTTAGGGTATGGGGAGGGGAGGTTAGGCACTAGGGGGAAGGTTAGGGTATGGGAGGGGAGGTTAGGCACTAGGGGGAGGGTTAGGCTATGGGGAGGAGAGGTTAAGCACTAGGGGGAGGGTTAGGGTATGGGAGGGGAGGTTAGGCACTAGGGGGAAGGTTAGGGTATGGGAGGGGAGGTTAGGCACTAGGGGGAAGGTTAGGGTATGGGCGGGGAGGTTAGGCACTAGGGGGAGGGTTAGGGTATGGGGAGAGGAGGTTAGGCACTAGGGGGAGGGTTAGGGTATGGGAGGGGAGGTTAGGCACTAGGGGGAAGGTTAGGGTATGGGAGGGGAGGTTAGGCACTAGGGGGAAGGTTAGGGTATGGGAGGGGAGGTTAGGCACTAGGGGGAAGGTTAGGGTATGGGCGGGGAGGTTAGGCACTAGGGGGAGGGTTAGGGTATGGAAGGGGAGGTTAGGCACTAGGGGGAAGGTTAGGGTATGGGAGGGGAGGTTAGGCACTAGGGGGAAGGTTAGGGTATGGGAGGGGAGGTTAGGCACTAGGGGGAAGGTTAGGGTATGGGCGGGGAGGTTAGGCACTAGGGGGAGGGTTAGGGTATGGGGAGGTTAGGCACTAGGGGGAAGGTTAGGGTATGGGAGGGGAGGTTAGGCACTAGGGGGAGGGTTAGGCTATGGGGAGGAGAGGTTAAGCACTAGGGGGAGGGTTAGGGTATGGGAGGGGAGGTTAGGCACTAGGGGGAAGGTTAGGGTATGGGAGGGGAGGTTAGGCACTAGGGGGAAGGTTAGGGTATGGGCGGGGAGGTTAGGCACTAGGGGGAGGGTTAGGGTATGGGGAGAGGAGGTAAGGCACTAGGGGGAGGGTTAGGGTATGGGAGGGGAGGTTAGGCACTAGGGGGAAGGTTAGGGTATGGGAGGGGAAGGTTAGGCACTAGGGGGAGGGTTAGGGTATGGGAGGGGAGGTTAGGCACTAGGAAGAGGGTTAGGGTATGGGGAGGAGAGGTTAAGCACTAGGGGGAGGGTTAGGGTATGGGAGAGGAGGTTAGGCACTAGGGGGAGGGTTAGGGTATGGGGAGGGGAGGTTAGGCACTAGGGGGAGGGTTAGGGTATGGGAGGGGAGGTTAGGCACTAGGGGGAGGGTTAGGGTATGGGGAGGGGAGATTAGGCACTAGGGGGAGGGTTAGGGTATGGGAGGAGAGGTTAGGCACTAGGAGGAGGGTTAGGGTATGGGAGGGGAGGTTAGGCACTAGGGGGAGAGTTAGGGTATGGGGAGGAGAGGTTAGGCACTAGGGGGAGGGTTAGGGTATGAGGAGGAGAGGTTAGGCACTCGGGGGAGGGTTAGGGTATGGGGAGGGGAGGTTAGGCACTAGGGGGAGGGTTAGGGTATGGGAGGAGAGGTTAGGCACTAGGGGGAGGGTTAGGGTATGGGAGGGGAGGTTAGGCACTAGGGGAAGGGTTAGGGTATGGGAGGGGAGGTTAGGCACTAGGGGGAGAGTTAGGGTATGGGGAGGGGAGGTTAGGCACTAGGGGGAGGGTTAGGGTATGGGGAGGGGAGGTTAGGCACTAGGGGGAGAGTTAGGGTATGGGGAGGGGAGGTTAGGCACTAGGGGGAAGGTTAGGGTATGGGAGGGGAGGTTAGGCACTAGGGCGAGGGTTAGGGTATGGGAGGGGAGGTTAGGCACTAGGGGGAGGGTTAGGGTATGGGAGGGGAGGTTAGGCACTAGGGGGAAGGTTAGGGTATGGGGAGGAGAGGTTAAGCACTAGGGGGAGGGTTAGGGTATGGGGAGGAGAGGTTAAGCACTAGGGGGAAGGTTAGGGTATGGGAGGGGAGGTTAGGCACTAGGGGGAAGGTTAGGGTATGGGCTGGGAGGTTAGGCACTAGGGGGAGGGTTAGGGTATGGGGAGGAGAGGTTAAGCACTAGGGGGAGGGTTAGGGTATGGGAGGGGAGGTTAGGCACTAGGGGGAGGGTTAGGGTATGGGGAGGGGAGGTTAGGCACTAGGGGGAAGGTTAGGGTATGGGAGGGGAGGTTAGGCACTAGGGGGAAGGTTAGGGTATGGGCGGGGAGGTTAGGCACTAGGGGGAGGGTTAGGGTATGGGAGGGGAGGTTAGGCACTAGGGGGAAGGTTAGGGTATGGGAGGGGAAGGTTAGGCACTAGGGGGAGGGTTAGGGTATGGGAGGGGAGGTTAGGCACTAGTTGGAGGGTTAGGGTATGGGGAGGAGAGGTTAAGCACTAGGGGGAGGGTTAGGGTATGGGAGGGGAGGTTAGGCACTAGGGGGAAGGTTAGGGTATGGGAGGGGAGGTTAGGCACTAGGGGGAAGGTTAGGGTATGGGCGGGGAGGTTAGGCACTAGGGGGAGGGTTAGGGTATGGGGAGAGGAGGTTAGGCACTAGGGGGAGGGTTAGGGTATGGGAGGGGAGGTTAGGCACTAGGGGGAAGGTTAGGGTATGGGAGGGGAAGGTTAGGCACTAGGGGGAGGGTTAGGGTATGGGAGGGGAGGTTAGGCACTAGGGGGAGGGTTAGGGTATGGGGAGGAGAGGTTAAGCACTAGGGGGAGGGTTAGGGTATGGGAGAGGAGGTTAGGCACTAGGGGGAGGGTTAGGGTATGGGGAGGGGAGGTTAGGCACTAGGGGGAGGGTTAGGGTATGGGAGGGTTAGGCACTAGGGGGAGGGTTAGGGTATGGGGAGGGGAGATTAGGCACTAGGGGGAGGGTTAGGGTATGGGAGGAGAGGTTAGGCACTAGGAGGAGGGTTAGGGTATGGGAGGGGAGGTTAGGCACTAGGGGGAGAGTTAGGGTATGGGGAGGAGAGGTTAGGCACTAGGGGGAGGGTTAGGGTATGAGGAGGAGAGGTTAGGCACTCGGGGGAGGGTTAGGGTATGGGGAGGGGAGGTTAGGCACTAGGGGGAGGGTTAGGGTATGGGAGGAGAGGTTAGGCACTAGGGGGAGGGTTAGGGTATGGGAGGGGAGGTTAGGCACTAGGGGAAGGGTTAGGGTATGGGAGGGGAGGTTAGGCACTAGGGGGAGAGTTAGGGTATGGGGAGGGGAGGTTAGGCACTAGGGGGAGGGTTAGGGTATGGGGAGGGGAGGTTAGGCACTAGGGGGAGAGTTAGGGTATGGGGAGGGGAGGTTAGGCACTAGGGGGAGGGTTAGGGTATGGGAGGGGAGGTTAGGCACTAGGGGGAGGGTTAGGGTATGGGAGGGGAGGTTAGGCACTAGGGGGAGGGTTAGGGTATGGGAGGAGAGGTTAGGCACTAGGGGGAGGGTTAGGGTATGAGAGGAGAGGTTAGGCACTAGGGGGAGGGTTAGGGTATGGGAGGGGAGGTTAGGCACTAGGGGAAGGGTTAGGGTATGGGAGGGGAGGTTAGGCACTAGGAGGAGAGTTAGGGTATGGGAGGGGAGGTTAGGCACTAGGGGGAGGGTATGGGGAGGGGAGGTTAGGCACTAGGGGGGGAGTTAGGGTATGGGGAGGAGAGGTTAGGCACTAGGGGGAGGGTTAGGGTATGAGGAGGAGAGGTTAGGCACTCGGGGGAGGGTTAGGGTATGGGGAGGGGAGGTTAGGCACTAGGGGGAGGGTTAGGGTATGGGAGGAGAGGTTAGGCACTAGGGGGAGGGTTAGGGTATGGGAGGGGAGGTTAGGCACTAGGGGAAGGGTTAGGGTATGGGAGGGGAGGTTAGGCACTAGGGGGAGAGTTAGGGTATGGGGAGGGGAGGTTAGGCACTAGGGGGAGGGTTAGGGTATGGGGAGGGGAGGTTAGGCACTAGGGGGAGAGTTAGGGTATGGGGAGGGGAGGTTAGGCACTAGGGGGAGGGTTAGGGTATGGGAGGGGAGGTTAGGCACTAGGGGGAGGGTTAGGGTATGGGAGGGGAGGTTAGGCACTAGGGGGAGGGTTAGGGTATGGGAGGGGAAGTTAGGCACTAGGGGGAGGGTTAGGGTATGAGAGGAGAGGTTAGGCACTAGGGGGAGGGTTAGGGTATGGGAGGGGAGGTTAGGCACTAGGGGAAGGGTTAGGGTATGGGAGGGGAGGTTAGGCACTAGGAGGAGAGTTAGGGTATGGGGAGGGGAGGTTAGGCACTAGGGGGAGGGTATGGGGAGGGGAGGTTAGGCACTAGGGGGGGAGTTAGGGTATGGGGAGGGGAGGTTAGGCACTAGGGGAGGGTTAGGGCATGGGAGGGGAGGTTAGGCACTAGGAGGAGGGTTAGGGTATGGGAGGGGAGGTTAGGCACTAGGGGGAGGGTTAGGGTATGGGAGGGGAGGTTAGGCACTAGGGGGAAGGTTAGGGTATGGGAGGGGAGGTTAGGCACTAGGAGGAGGGTTAGGGTATGGGAGGGGAGGTTAGGCACTAGGGGGGGGTTAGGGTATGGGAGGAGAGGTTAGGCACTAGGGGGAGGGTTAGGGTATGGGAGGGGAGGTTAGGCACTAGGGGGAGGGTTAGGGTATGGGAGGGGAGGTTAGGCACTAGGGGGAAGGTTAGGGTATGGGAGGGGAGGTTAGGCACTAGGAGGAGGGTTAGGGTATGGGAGGGGAGGTTAGGCACTAGGGGGGGGGTTAGGGTATGGGAGGAGAGGTTAGGCACTAGGGGGAGGGTTAGGGTATAGGAGGGGAGGTTAGGCACTAGGGGGAGGGTTAGGGTATGGGAGGGGAGGTTAGGCACTAGGGGGAAGGTTAGGGTATGGGAGGGGAGGTTAGGCACTAGGAGGAGGGTTAGGGTATGGGAGGGGAGGTTAGGCACTAGGGGGAGGGTTAGGGTATGGGAGGGGAGGTTAGGCACTAGGGGGAGGGTTAGGGTATGGGAGGGGAGGTTAGGCACTAGGGGGAGGGTTAGGGTATGGGAGAATAAAGGTTAGGCACTAGGGGGAGGGTTAGGGTATGGGAGGGGAGGTTAGGCACTAGGGGGAGGGTTAGGGTATGGGAGGGGAGGTTAGGCACTAGGAGGAGGGTTAGGGTATGGGAGGGGAGGTTAGGCACTAGGGGGAAGGTTATATGGGAGGAGAGGTTAGGCACTAGGGGGAGGGTTAGGGTATGGGAAGAGAGATAAGGCACTAGGGGGAGGGTTAGGGGAGGGGAGGTTAGGCACTAGGGGGAGGGTTAGGGTATGGGAGGGGAGGTTAGGCACTAGGGGGAAGGTTAGGGTATGGGGAGGGGAGGTTAGGCACTAGGGGGGGGGGGTTAGGGTATGGGAGGGGAGGTTAGGCACTAGGGGGAGGGTTAGGGTATGGGAGGAGAGGTTAGGCACTAGGAGGAGGGTTAGGGTATGGGATGGGGAGGTTAGGCACTAGGGGGAGGGTTAGGGTATGGGAGGGGAGGTTAGGCACTAGGGGGAGGGTTAGGGTATGGGAGGGGAGGTTAGGCACTAGGGGGAGGGTTAGGGTATGGGAGGGGAGGTTAGGCACTAGGGGGAAGGTTAGGGTATTGGAGGGGAGGTTAGGCACTAGGAGGAGGGTTAGGGTATGGGAGGGGAGGTTAGGCACTAGGGGAAGGGTTAGGGTATGGGAGGGGAGGTTAGGCACTAGGGGGAGAGTTAGGGTATGGGGAGGGGAGGTTAGGCACTAGGGGGAGGGTTAGGGTATGGGGAGGGAGGTTAGGCACTAGGGGGAGGGTTAGGGTATGGGAGGGGAGGTTAGGCACTAGGGGGAGGGTTAGGGTATGGGGAGGGGAGATTAGGCACTAGGGGGAGGGTTAGGGTATGGGAGGAGAGGTTAGGCACTAGGAGGAGGGTTAGGGTATGGAGGGGAGGTTAGGCACTAGGGGAGAGTTAGGGTATGGGGAGGAGAGGTTAGGCACTAGGGGGAGGGTTAGGGTATGGGGAGGAGAGGTTAGGCACTAGGGGGAGGGTTAGGGTATGGGGAGGGGAGGTTAGGCACTAGGGGGAGGGTTAGGGTATGGGAGGAGAGGTTAGGCACTAGGGGGAGGGTTAGGGTATGGGAGGAGAGGTTAGGCACTAGGGGGAGGGTTAGGGTATGGGAGGGGAGGTTAGGCACTAGGGGGAGGGTTAGGGTATGGGAGGGGAGGTTAGGCACTAGGGGGAAGGTTAGGGTATTGGAGGGGAGGTTAGGCACTAGGAGAAGGGTTAGGGTATGGGAGGGGAGGTTAGGCACTAGGGGGAAGGTTAGGGTATGGGAGGGGAGGTTAGGCACTAGGGGAAGGTTAGGGTATGGGAGGGGAGGTTAGGCACTAGGGGGAAGGTTAGGGTATGGGAGGGGAGGTTAGGCACTAGGGGGAAGGTTAGGGTATGGGCGGGGAGGTTAGGCACTAGGGGGAGGGTTAGGGTATGGGAGGGGAGGTTAGGCACTAGGGGGAGGGTTAGGGTATGGGGAGGGGAGGTTAGGCACTAGGGGGAGGGTTAGGGTATGGGAGGGGAGGTTAGGCACTAGGGGGAGGGTTAGGGTATGGAAGGGGAGGTTAGGCACTAGGAGAAGGGTTAGGGTATGGGAGGGGAGGTTAGGCACTAGGGGGAAGGTTAGGGTATGGGAGGGGAGGTTAGGCACTAGGGGGAAGGTTAGGGTATGGGAGGGGAGGTTAGGCACTAGGGGGAAGGTTAGGGTATGGGCGGGGAGGTTAGGCACTAGGGGGAGGGTTAGGGTATGGAAGGGGAGGTTAGGCACTAGGGGGAAGGTTAGGGTATGGGAGGGGAGGTTTGGCACTAGGGGGAAGGTTAGGGTATGGGAGGGGAGGTTAGGCACTAGGGGGAAGGTTAGGGTATGGGCGGGGAGGTTAGGCACTAGGGGGAGGGTTAGGGTATGGGGAGGGGAGGTTAGGCACTAGGGGGAAGGTTAGGGTATGGGAGGGGAGGTTAGGCACTAGGGGGAGGGTTAGGCTATGGGGAGGAGAGGTTAAGCACTAGGGGGAGGGTTAGGGTATGGAGGGGAGGTTAGGCACTAGGGGGAAGGTTAGGGTATGGGAGGGGAGGTTAGGCACTAGGGGGAAGGTTAGGGTATGGGCGGGGAGGTTAGGCACTAGGGGGAGGGTTAGGGTATGGGGAGAGGAGGTTAGGCACTAGGGGGAGGGTTAGGGTATGGGAGGGGAGGTTAGGCACTAGGGGGAAGGTTAGGGTATGGGAGGGGAGGTTAGGCACTAGGGGGAAGGTTAGGGTATGGGAGGGGAGGTTAGGCACTAGGGGGAAGGTTAGGGTATGGGCGGGGAGGTTAGGCACTAGGGGGAGGGTTAGGGTATGGAAGGGGAGGTTAGGCACTAGGGGGAAGGTTAGGGTATGGGAGGGGAGGTTAGGCACTAGGGGGAAGGTTAGGGTATGGGAGGGGAGGTTAGGCACTAGGGGAAGGTTAGGGTATGGGCGGGGAGGTTAGGCACTAGGGGGAGGGTTAGGGTATGGGGAGGTTAGGCACTAGGGGGAAGGTTAGGGTATGGGAGGGGAGGTTAGGCACTAGGGGGAGGGTTAGGCTATGGGGAGGAGAGGTTAAGCACTAGGGGGAGGGTTAGGGTATGGGAGGGGAGGTTAGGCACTAGGGGGAAGGTTAGGGTATGGGAGGGGAGGTTAGGCACTAGGGGGAAGGTTAGGGTATGGGCGGGGAGGTTAGGCACTAGGGGGAGGGTTAGGGTATGGGGAGAGGAGGTTAGGCACTAGGGGGAGGGTTAGGGTATGGGAGGGGAGGTTAGGCACTAGGGGGAGGGTTAGGGTATGGGAGGAGAGGTTAGGCACTAGGAGGAGGGTTAGGGTATGGGAGGGGAGGTTAGGCACTAGGGGGAGAGTTAGGGTATGGGGAGGAGAGGTTAGGCACTAGGGGGAGGGTTAGGGTATGAGGAGGAGAGGTTAGGCACTCGGGGGAGGGTTAGGGTATGGGGAGGGGAGGTTAGGCACTAGGGGGAGGGTTAGGGTATGGGAGGAGAGGTTAGGCACTAGGGGAGGTTAGGGTATGGGAGGGGAGGTTAGGCACTAGGGGAAGGGTTAGGGTATGGGAGGGGAGGTTAGGCACTAGGGGGAGAGTTAGGGTATGGGGAGGGGAGGTTAGGCACTAGGGGGAGGGTTAGGGTATGGGGAGGGGAGGTTAGGCACTAGGGGGAGAGTTAGGGTATGGGGAGGGGAGGTTAGGCACTAGGGGGAGGGTTAGGGTATGGGAGGGGAGGTTAGGCACTAGGGGGAGGGTTAGGGTATGGGAGGGGAGGTTAGGCACTAGGGGGAGGGTTAGGGTATGGGAGGGGAGGTTAGGCACTAGGGGGAGGGTTAGGGTATGAGAGGAGAGGTTAGGCACTAGGGGGAGGGTTAGGGTATGGGAGGGGAGGTTAGGCACTAGGGGAAGGGTTAGGGTATGGGAGGGGAGGTTAGGCACTAGGAGGAGAGTTAGGGTATGGGGAGGGGAGGTTAGGCACTAGGGGGAGGGTATGGGGAGGGGAGGTTAGGCACTAGGGGGGGAGTTAGGGTATGGGGAGGAGAGGTTAGGCACTAGGGGGAGGGTTAGGGTATGAGGAGGAGAGGTTAGGCACTCGGGGGAGGGTTAGGGTATGGGGAGGGGAGGTTAGGCACTAGGGGGAGGGTTAGGGTATGGGAGGAGAGGTTAGGCACTAGGGGGAGGGTTAGGGTATGGGAGGGGAGGTTAGGCACTAGGGGAAGGGTTAGGGTATGGGAGGGGAGGTTAGGCACTAGGGGGAGAGTTAGGGTATGGGGAGGGGAGGTTAGGCACTAGGGGGAGGGTTAGGGTATGGGGAGGGGAGGTTAGGCACTAGGGGGAGAGTTAGGGTATGGGGAGGGGAGGTTAGGCACTAGGGGGAGGGTTAGGGTATGGGAGGGGAGGTTAGGCACTAGGGGGAGGGTTAGGGTATGGGAGGGGAGGTTAGGCACTAGGGGGAGGGTTAGGGTATGGGAGGGGAAGTTAGGCACTAGGGGGAGGGTTAGGGTATGAGAGGAGAGGTTAGGCACTAGGGGGAGGGTTAGGGTATGGGAGGGGAGGTTAGGCACTAGGGGAAGGGTTAGGGTATGGGAGGGGAGGTTAGGCACTAGGAGGAGAGTTAGGGTATGTGGAGGGGAGGTTAGGCACTAGGGGGAGGGTATGGGGAGGGGAGGTTAGGCACTAGGGGGGGAGTTAGGGTATGGGGAGGGGAGGTTAGGCACTAGGGGAGGGTTAGGGCATGGGAGGGGAGGTTAGGCACTAGGAGGAGGGTTAGGGTATGGGAGGGGAGGTTAGGCACTAGGGGGAGGGTTAGGGTATGGGAGGGGAGGTTAGGCACTAGGGGGAAGGTTAGGGTATGGAGGGGAGGTTAGGCACTAGGAGGAGGGTTAGGGTATGGGAGGGGAGGTTAGGCACTAGGGGGGGGTTAGGGTATGGGAGGAGAGGTTAGGCACTAGGGGGAGGGTTAGGGTATGGGAGGGGAGGTTAGGCACTAGGGGGAGGGTTAGGGTATGGGAGGGGAGGTTAGGCACTAGGGGGAAGGTTAGGGTATGGGAGGGGAGGTTAGGCACTAGGAGGAGGGTTAGGGTATGGGAGGGGAGGTTAGGCACTAGGGGGGGGGTTAGGGTATGGGAGGAGAGGTTAGGCACTAGGGGGAGGGTTAGGGTATAGGAGGGGAGGTTAGGCACTAGGGGGAGGGTTAGGGTATGGGAGGGGAGGTTAGGCACTAGGGGGAAGGTTAGGGTATGGGAGGGGAGGTTAGGCACTAGGAGGAGGGTTAGGGTATGGGAGGGGAGGTTAGGCACTAGGGGGAGGGTTAGGGTATGGGAGGGGAGGTTAGGCACTAGGGGGAGGGTTAGGGTATGGGAGGGGAGGTTAGGCACTAGGGGGAGGGTAAGGGTATGGGAGAATAAAGGTTAGGCACTAGGGGAGGGTTAGGGTATGGAAGGGGAGGTTAGGCACTAGGGGGAGGGTTAGGGTATGGGAGGGGAGGTTAGGCACTAGGAGGAGGGGTTAGGGTATGGGAGGGGAGGTTAGGCACTAGGGGGAAGGTTATATGGGAGGAGAGGTTAGGCACTAGGGGGAGGGTTAGGGTATGGGAAGAGAGATAAGGCACTAGGGGGAGGGTTAGGGGAGGGGAGGTTAGGCACTAGGGGGAGGGTTAGGGTATGGGAGGGGAGGTTAGGCACTAGGGGAAGGTTAGGGTATGGGAGGGGAGGTTAGGCACTAGGGGGGGAGGGGTTAGGGTATGGGAGGGGAGGTTAGGCACTAGGGGGAGGGTTAGGGTATGGGAGGAGAGGTTAGGCACTAGGAGGAGGGTTAGGGTATGGGATGGGGAGGTTAGGCACTAGGGGGAGGGTTAGGGTATGGGAGGGGAGGTTAGGCACTAGGGGGAGGGTTAGGGTATGGGAGGGGAGGTTAGGCACTAGGGGAGGGTTAGGGTATGGGAGGGGAGGTTAGGCACTAGGGGGAAGGTTAGGGTATTGGAGGGGGAGGTTAGGCACTAGGAGGAGGGTTAGGGTATGGGAGGGGAGGTTAGGCACTAGGGGAAGGGTTAGGGTATGGGAGGGGAGGTTAGGCACTAGGGGGAGAGGTTAGGGTATGGGGAGGGAGGTTAGGCACTAGGGGGAGGGTTAGGGTATGGGGAGGGGAGGTTAGGCACTAGGGGGAGGGTTAGGGTATGGGAGGGGAGGTTAGGCACTAGGGGGAGGGTTAGGGTATGGGAGGAGAGGTTAGGCACTAGGGGGAGGGTTAGGGTATGGGAGGAGAGGTTAGGCACTAGGAGGAGGGTTAGGGTATGGGAGGGGAGGTTAGGCACTAGGGGGAGGGTTAGGGTATGGGAGGAGAGGTTAGGCACTAGGGGGAGGGTTAGGGTATGGGGAGGAGAGGTTAGGCACTAGGGGGAGGGTTAGGGTATGGGAGGGGAGGTTAGGCACTAGGGGGAGGGTTAGGGTATGGGAGGGAGGTTAGGCACTAGGGGAGGGTTAGGGTATGGGAGGGAGAGGTAGGCACTAGGGGGAGGGTTAGGGTATGGGAGGGAGGTTAGGCACTAGGGGGAGGGTTAGGGTATGGGAGGGAGGTTAGGCACTAGGGGGAAGGTTAGGGTATTGGAGGGGAGGTTAGGCACTAGGAGAAGGTTAGGGTATGGGAGGGGAGGTTAGGCACTAGGGGGAAGGTTAGGGTATGGGGAGGGGAGGTTAGGCACTA